>NC_073633.1:12556000-13195000 GCF_029407905.1 Bubalus kerabau
TATTAATTAAATACTTGCATATTCTTTTAAAAAACTGAACTGAAATATTTTATCCCTCAGGGCACAGTTATCATAGTGATTATACATATCATTTAGTTCAGATTGGTATTCAAGCCCAGATGTATTAATGTAGAAGAGAATTCTTAGAGCTGAAAAATATATACAAGTAGATACTTCTACTTCCCTGGTGGCTCAGACCGTAAAGCATCTGCGTACAATGTGGGAGACCTGGGTTCGATCCCTGGGTCGGGAAGATTCTCTGGAGAAGGAAATGGCAACCCACTCTAGTACTCTTGCCTGGAAAATCCCATGGACGGAGGAGCCTGGTAGGCTACCGTCTATGGGGTCGCAAAGAGTCGGACACGACTGAGCAACTTCACTAAGTAGATACTTAACTGCTAAGTTTTGCCTTCTAATTATGTATCTACGCCTTATTTTTAGAGATAAATGCATTTTAAAGCCATGCAAAGGAAGGTTATTCTTATAGCAACTTTAGGGGCTATTCTTTTTTGTGTGTTTTTTACTTTAAGCTGTTTTAACAGAAGTGTTAAATTGGAAAACTCCTTGAAAGCAGGGGCTATGTCTGTTCAGTTGACTCTTCTATCCCTAACATATAGCAGAGTGCTTAGCACCTAATAAGATAATATGTGGAGGGAGGGGAGGCAGGGAGGCCTTAGTTAGGGATAAAAAAAAAAATATTTTATATTTGAAATAAAAATTATGAAATTATAAAAATTTCAATTGAAATTATAAAAATTGAAATAAAAATTATCAAGAGAAGAAGGAAAAAGGGAAATATGATGCAGTTTATCTCCTTAATACATCATCTTTTTGACTGTGATGATTATTCATTTTGGTAATAGATTGAAGTTTGGGTTGGATATTTCTTTGAGAGCATTGGGTATGGAGATGGGGAGATAATGGATTTTGATAATATAAAAATTAGAAGTTGGTCATTTCATCTGTCTTCTGCACTAATAGAATATTATATATCACCCTCATGTTTTGGAAATGGGTATGTATGCATATGTCTGTCTGTCTCATTGAGAACCATCTCAATATTTTTGGTTATAATCTGACATTATGTACAGTAACCATAAAATAAATAATCATATGTAACTCTTGGATTTCTGTTTTATTATTTTTTTCCCCTTTAGCCCAAAACTAAGTGTGACCCGTATGTACTCGAGCATGGGGATGAAGTGAAGATCGGAGAGACTGTGCTGTCGTTTCACATTCACCCTGGCAGGGACACCTGTGACGGCTGTGAACCCGGGCAGGTTAGAGCTCACCTTCGTCTTGATAAGAAAGATGAGCTCTTTGGTATGTGAAACATACTGTTTATGCGTGTGATAACTTTTTAATTCTCAAAGTGTTCTAAAAAATGTATCCATAGCTACCAGCTTCATATCTAATTGATAGAATACTCTATTGAGATACATTTATATTTCAGTGAATACTATCAGATGAGGCTAGAATAATAACACGTTTTGAAATGTGAGACTTAGGTAGTAGATTAGGATTGCAGTTGATTTTTCTATGTAATAGTTTAGTTGTACTGTTACAGCAGTAGGTTACTTTCTGACCAGGAATGATAATTGATAGCTCTCCTGTTGCTAATCCAGTTTGTCAGCTTTTTATCTTTTTAATTATTTATTATTTGGCCGTGCCAGGTCTTAGGTGTGGCCCACGGGCCCTTCCTTGCTGTATGCACGATGTGGGTCCCTGACCAGGAGTGAACCTGGCCCCCTGGATTGGGAGCACAGAGTCTTCGCACTGAACTAGCAGGGAAGCCCCAAGTCTGTAGGGCTTTGAAGCGCACTGCAGTGTTGGCTAACTGCCCCTCAGGGGTAACTGTGACCATTGAATAAAGATGTGCTGTGTCAGTCACTAAGTTGTGCCCGGCTCCTTTGCAACCCCACAGACTAGAGCCCACCACGCTCCTCTGGCCGTGGGATTCTCCAGGCAAGAATACTCAAGTGGGTTGCCATTTCTTTCTCCAAAGGATCTTCCCGACCCAGGGATCAAACCCACCTCTCCTACACTGGCAGGTGGATTCTTTACCACTGAGCTACCTGGGAAGTCCAAGGTTCCTCTTTAACAGCTATTTACTGTTATAAAAAGTAATCCACAGTTAAACTTTGATGTAAAATAGTAACATAGAAAATAATAGGTTAAGGTATTAAGATATATTGGTTGATATGTCTGCTTTCCTAATTACAGTTTGTTGATGTATTATCTGTGTATATACCATTATTTTCTATAATAGTACTGTATAAGGTTGCTATCTTGTTAAAACTTTCTTATTTAAGGCTTTCAAAATGGAAAGAGATACTCTGAACTAGTAATTTTCCTTACATTATTTTTTCCTTTTAATGCTAACTAAATATGTTCATTATGTATTTTTTGTTTTCCTATATACTACATTATGAAAATGAGTAGGGCACACTACACAATAATGTGACTCTTGAATTCTCTGTGCTTTCTTTTGCACAAACTTATGTTCTTTCAGAGAACTCACTATATTTCTACATCTGGGATACTATTACAGGAACCATATTGAAAAATTAAGATGTTCAGTATTTCTTTTAGTATCTAAACTGTAACATTCTTATACTCTTTGGGGTTTGATTTACTTTCCAATTAGATTTAATTACCAAAATGCTGAAAGGACATCATCACAGCCCAAGATATTTTTATATTAATTTATTTGAACTTTTTGTTAATCTGGAAATGGAATACTAGTACTATTAGTTTTTCATATTAAATAAACAGTATTATATCAAACTTAGTGGTTTTTTTTTAATTCAATTTTTGCTTTTAGTTGGTCCAGCACTAAGTAAGGAGGAAAAAGAGTTGGAAAGGAGGAAAGAATTAAAGAAAATACGAGTAAAATATGGTTTACAGGTAAGGAAGTTAAATATTGTTACATGTGCTAAACTGGGTGTCTGGTTTTGTGTAAAACTATCTTTAGATCAGCATGCTGTGCTGAGTTGCTCAGTCATGTCCCACTCTTTGCAACCCCGTGGGCTGTAGCCCACCAGGCTTCTCTGTCCATGGGATTCTCCAGGCAAGAATACTGGAATGGATTTCCAGGCCCTCCTCCAGGGGATCTTCCCAACCCAAGGATCGAACCCAGGTCTCCTGCATTGCAGGTGGATTCTTTACTGTCTGAGCCACCGGGGAAGCCCAAGAATACTGGAATGGATAGCCTATCCCTTCTCCAGCTGATCTTCCCAACCCAGGAATTGATCATTGCTCCTGCATTGCAGGCAGATTTTTGACCAGCTGAGCTACCAGGGAAGCCCTTAGATAAGCATAGTCAATTTTTATATATAAAAGAGAGGAGCTACTCATAATTATTTTGAGATTCATGTAATTCCTGCTAGTTGTTTACTGTTTACTTCAACAACTGTTGAGATTGGAGTAGAAAAGTGATGACAATACTCTACATTTCAGTAGCCATTTCTGATTTTTAAAAAACTTACATTAAAACGATACCATTGAAAAATATAGTCGGAGTGCTAATGCTGCCTGATTTCAAGACTTATTATAAACTCTTATAATAAAGACAGTAGCATTGGCAAGAAGAGAAACAAATATGTTGATGGACAGACTAATGAGTCCAGAAATAGACCTATATAGACAGATAGATGCATAGATAAATATGTATATGTGTATGTGTGTGTGTATGTATGATTTTCAGCAAAGGTATAAAGACAGTTTTGTGGAGAAACGATAGTCTTTTTCCAACAAACAGTGCTGAACTAATTGGAAAGTCAACACAGTACATACCACAAAAAAAGCAGTAACAGCAGCCTTGATCCACACCTCATAACATACAAAAGTGAACTCAGAATGGACTATACATATACATGTAAAACTTAAAACTGTAAGACTTCTAGAACCAAACCTTAAAAAAAGAGTTAGGCAAAGAATTTTTAGATATTTAACACTAAAAGCACAATCCTTAAAACCACAAATTGTACTCCTCCAAAATTTCTGTTCTTCCAAAGATGTTGTTAAGAGAATGAAAAGATAAGCCACAGACTGGCAAAAATATTTGTAAATCATGTATCCAATGAAGTTTACAAAGAACTCTCAAAATTCAATAAAGGAAAACAATTTAAAAATGAGCAAATGATTTGAATAGACACTTCACCAAAGCAGTCGGCAGTTATGAAAAGATGTTTAGTATCATTAGTTACTAGGGAAATGCAAATTAAAACCGTTTAAGACTATATTGTGTTGCTGGCATGTGGAAGAGCTGGAACTCTCATACAGTGCTGATGAGACTACACATGGCACAGTGGCTTTGGTAAAGAGTTTAACACTTTGTCTAAAAGTTCTGGGGACACCTACTATATGAGGCACCATTCTGGTTCAAAGCATTCACCCAAGGGAAGTGAAAACATACGTTCATTCAAAGACTGGGGAACAGGTGGTCACAACAGCTTTTTTCCTAATAGCCAAAACTGGAAAAAAACTCGTGCCCATCATTAATGGATACACTATGTTAAATGTGTATGTTAAACACTCCTAACAATAAAAAAAAGGAAACAAACATAGGCTATTAATACAGATTACAACGTAGATGGATCTCAAAATGATTATGCTGAGTGAAAGCCAGGCAAAAAGAGTACAGATGACTATGGAACAATACAGGGATTAGCTGTGCCGAGTCTCACCTCGGTTGAAACATCTTCATGTCTGTACTCAGCCCTCTGTAACTAGAGTTCGTCTGTATCTGGTGTTCTTCATCTGCAGATTCAACCAATTACAGATAGGGTAGTACTGTCATATTTACCAGTGGAAAAAAAATCTGTGTATCAGTGGACCTGCAAAGTTCAAATTCATGTTGTTCAAGGATCAACTGTACATACTATGGACTTTAGTTCTATAAAATTCTAGGAAAGCAAACTAATTATGGCAGATCAGTGGTTGCCTGGATACAGGAGAGGAAGGATGCACAGGCAGAGGGTCTGGAGGGATGGATTATAAAACAAGGACAGGGATACTTTTGTGGGAGATGAATATCTATTATCCTAATTGCGATGGTTTCATAAGTGTATCAGTTCAGTTCAGCCGCTCAGTCGTGTCCAGCTCTGTGTGACCTCATGGACTGCAGCACGCCAGGCCTCCCTGTCCATCACCAACTCCAGGAGCTTGCTCAAACTCATGTCCATTGAGTCAGTGATGCCATCCAACCATCTCATCCTCTGTCGACCCCTTCCTCTCCTGCCCTCAATCTATCCCAGCCTCAGGGTCTTTTCCAATGAGTCGGTTCTTCACATCAGGTGGCTAAAGTATTGGAGTTTCAGCTTCAGCATCAGTCCTTTCAATGAATATTCAGGACTGATTTCCTTTAGGATGGACTGGTTGGATCTCCTTGCAGTCCAAGGGACTCTCAAGAGTCTCCTCCAGCACCACAGTTCAAAAGCATCGATTCTTTGGCGTTCAGCTTTCTTTATAGTCCAGCTCTCAGATCCATACGTGACTCCTGGGAAAACCATAGCTTTGACTAGATGGGCCTTTGTTGGTAAAGTAATGTCTCTGCTTTTTAATATGCTGTCCAGGTTGGTCATAGCTTTGCTTCCAAGGAGCAAGCGTCTTCTAATTTCGTGGCTGTAGTCACCATCTGCAATGATTTTGGAGCCCCCAGAAATAAAGTCTGTCAATGTTGCCATTGTTTCCCCATATATTTGCCAAAAAGTGATGGGACCAGATGCCATGATCTTAAGTTTTCTTAATGTTGAGATTTAAGCCAACTTTTTCACTCTCCTCTTTCACTTTCATCAAGAGGCTCTTTAGTTCTTCGCTTTCTGCCATAAGGGTGGTGTCATCTGTGTATCTGAGGTTACTGATATTTCTCCCAGCAATTTTGATTCCAGTTTATGCTTCATCAAGCCTGGCATTTCGCCTGATGTACTCTGCATGTAAGTTAAATAAGCAGGGTGACAATATACAGCTTTGATGCACTCCTTTCCCGATTTGGAACCAGTCTGTTGTTCCATGTCCAGTTTTAAGTTCATAAGTGTATACAAATCTCAAAAGTATCTAATTGTACACTTCATGTATAATTTATTGTTTGTTAATTATGTATCAAAGCAGTTAAAAATTACCATTTAATTCTATAATAGAGCAAGAAAGTAATTAATATTGCCAGTTTACATTGGAGAAACTAGATCTGGTCACCCAGCTACTAAATGATAGAGCTAGATACAGAATTGTAGGTTTTAAGTGTATTTGTCCAGTGCTTTTTATACTTTATGAAGGTATCAGAGAAGATGCTGCCAAAATTTTTCTGCAAAATTGTATTTTTTATTGTTACTATTGTACTAAAGGAGAAATCATAATAGAAAAAAATGTCAAGAGGTTAATTTTGGAGGAAAGTAGAAGATCTATAAGGAGAGAATAAAATGTTTTCTCAAAATTTTAGCTCAATTTCTGCATCATTTTCTGAGGGCGGTTTTAGGATTGGTGGTTCTTCATTTATCTGTTTTGAAAGCAAAATTAAGTAAAAACTTCTGTGCTGCTTTCCTTACATTGCTCTAGCAGTCTGTAGTGTGTTTTTTGGTGAATGTTTTTTATACTTTTTATATGTGCATGCTTAGTCATGTCCAACTCCTGGCAACCCTATGGACTCTTACGACCCTATGGACTGTAGCCCACCAGGCTCCTCTGTCCATGGGATTTTCCAGGCAAGAATACTGGAGTGGGTTGCTATTTCCTACTCCAACTTTTTATATAAAAGTTAGCAAACAGTAACAAAAAGGAAGAGAATTCCTCTTTGAAACCCCACGCTGAACTGCCTCTTTTGTGCCACTGGCTTGTCTTGGGCATACCTTTATTGTTGAACCAGTATGCTGAAGATTGTATGTCTGCACTTGAGGATTATAAATTTCTTTGCATTCTACCACCTTACATAGAGCTTAACTTACTCTTTACTCAGTAATTTTTGTTGAGTGACTGATTAATCATATAGTGAAGCTGTATTGAAGTAAAAAGCTATTATTGTTGCCATTGTAAAAGAGTTTTGTCTTTTATCTATTTTTTAAAAGACTTTCTACATTTTTCCCTTTTAAGGAACAGTATCAAAACTTTTTAAATCTTTTGAAACTTTCAGTTCCTTAGAGAAAAGGAGAAATAGCTTTTTTTCCAAACCCCAGGGGTTCCTCTATGTTTCTTTTCATACTGGTAGTCATATGAAAATATGAATACATATCATTAATTCAAAATATACTGTATTTTTTTTACTATATTTTTATATAATTACATATTATAATTTATATGTGGTTTATATTATCTTGTATATACAATTTATATTGTAGCACAACTTGATAATAAACATTTTAAAGGGGATAGACTAAAAGTATTAGTAGCATAATTGTCTTAATTTGTATCATGTCTTAATTTATATCATGACTTATTTAATAGAGACCACATTGAACCATATTCACTAAGCAAGGCAAATATACAAACATTTTTTAAATTTTGTTTTCCTCAATGAATATTTCATGTTTATAAAGAACACAGACTATGAAGATGAAAAGACATTGAAGAATCCAAAATATAAAGACAGAGCTGGAAAACGTAGGGAGCAGATTGGAAGTGAAGGAACTTTCCAAAGAGATGATGCTCCTGCATCTGTTCATTCGTAAGTATTAAATTTTAGTTGCTTGAAAAAGTCTTTGTACCATAATCACACTCATAGGACAAATCTGATTTATAGGACTATGGAAGTTCTGTTTACATTTTCCTCTAATATTGGTATTCTGCTATTCCCTGGAAAATTACTGATTGTATACATGAATATGGATGCATACATATTTATCACATATAAACTTACACACACACACACACACACACACATGTATATGCATAACTCACATTCTAGCCACCCAACTGAGTGACCATACGTTTATATACTGTGTATTTAGAAGGCTGGGCTAGTAAGAAATTGGTAATAGACTGATACTTTTAACAGTTATTTACTCAACTGCTTGTGTTCTTGACCCTGAAATACTATTTTTCTTACTTATTTTTGATTTAGTTCTTTCCTCTTGGTTAAGTAGCATTGATAAACATGAAAACTGTAATTTTGAAACCTACAATATGATTATAGTTCTACATTTAATCGTATATTAGCTACATTTTTTTCTCAATATAAATTCTAGGTTTAGTTATTTAAATTTTTCATGTAGAGCTAGCAATTATTAAAATTTGACTTAATATCATATTTTATTGGCTCTAAGATATATTATTTGGATAGAATTTTATGGTTACATATAATAGCAATTTTTTCATAATGGTACATAAACTAACAGTGCATCTTTGAATTTATGGAGTCAGATTTTATGAAATACAATATTTTAGACTACATATACCAAGCAACTTGACAAATATTTTCAAGGTTTAATATTTTTGAAATAATTGCTGGACAATACAAAGATTACATTACAGTTAATAAATAATGAAATACATTGGTCTGGTATTGCTTCGTCTATTTTTATTGAAGAGCTAATTTGACATTTTGTAGAATTGAAAAGACAATGTGATAGAATATAAAATTAAAATACCCTTATATTAGACCATAAAACCATAAAACAAAATGCAACTAGTTAATGAAAGGTTTACTTTCATTTTAACTTTTTAAATTGATGTTAAATTCACAAATGTTAAGTATCAATATCAATGATGTAAGATTAACACATTGTAGAACCCAGTCTTGGTCAAGAAATAGAAAACCCTGAGTAACCCCAGAAGCCTGGCCTCCTAGTGTCCCCTCTGAGTCACCATCCCTCTCTCCTCCCCAGAAGTGACTCTTATACTGACTTGCAGCAGTTCCAGAGTAATTTTACTTAATTTTTAATTTTAAGTATATGGAGTAATTTAGTGTTTATTTTGGGTCTGTATTCTTTTCATCCAGCATTACTTGTGAGGTGCATTTTATTTTCATTGCTCTATATTCTCCTGTATAGATATGACACAATTTATCCACTTTACCACTGATGGACATCTGAATTATTTCTAATTTGTGGTGATTGTTAGATTTGGCTGCAGAAATTCTTGTCCATGTCTTTTTGGTGCACCATATACATGCTTTTCTGTTTAGTACATGTAGGATTAGGGTTTGTCTGTCTTCAACTTTATTAGGGAAAGCCAAGTAGTTTTCTAAAGTAGTTGTACCAATTATTTTTAATTCTTTAGTTTATTATAAATGTGATTTAAATGGTCTCAAAATCAACTATCATCTTAATTTTCTCTAAAGTGAAATTACTGATAGCAATAAAGGTCGGAAGATGTTGGAGAAGATGGGATGGAAGAAAGGAGAGGGCCTAGGGAAGGACGGTGGAGGCATGAAAACTCCGGTAAGACTTGTGGTTTCTTTCATTCGTTACTCTTGTAACAGATATATTTACTGTATACTTACTATATGCTAGGCATTGCTCTAAGTGCTAGGAGTATGGTAGCAAGCAAAGAGACATGGTAACTACCTTTGCGGCAATCACAATTACCAAATTTTTGTGTTTATGATCTGTTTTGTTTTTAGGAAGCCTCTTAGAGACTTCCTAAACCTCTAAATAATCAGTGTTTTTTTCCTGAGCCAGAAGTTCTTCTGTGCCTTTTATTTTCAATGGCTTTGTTTACTGTGCCTTGTCCTAACATGCAGGAACAATCAAGTGTTACCTTACGAACAGTCAGATTCTGTACTAGCTGGAGAATCCGTTTTAGGTTCAAGATTCAGAGCATGTAACAGGCAATAGAGTGAATCCTGTCTAGAAAACAATACAGTGGTTCAATTCTGCAGTCCCATGGTTCATTGGCGGTTCAGATTCTCTTTCACAGAAACCTTACAAGGTAGTAATACGACCAGAGAACATTCTTGATAATGACTTGGCACCTAAAAAAATAATGGAAGATTTAATATAAATCCTTTCATTGGCGGTACAGAGGAAAGAACACGGGTTTTGCAGTCAGGTTAGAGTGTGGGCTCTCTCACTTGCTGTACGACTTAGGGCACATTTGGACTTCAGTTTTCATCTGTTAAAATGGGGATAATGAGAACTTTTTCAGAAATATCTGAAAATAAAGCCCCTAGCTTGATGTCTGACATACATTAGACACTCAGTAATTTGTGGCTTTTAATGGTTCTCAAAATAATGAGAAGTCCCCCCCTCCTTTTATGAAAACAAACTTCATGAGTCAGAGGTCTAACTTATCCTTCACTTACTTAGGTGAGGCTCAGACTGTAGGTTTACATACATCCATTGCTTTTACTTGTGATTAGAGTAGATGACAGATTGATTCTGCAGCATCTCAGTGAAATACGGTGATTGCTGTTTAAGGACTACTCTGTTTTATTATAGAGTCCACTGTTCTTATTGATAAGCAAGACAGTGTAGAAAAATGAGTGTAAGTCCCACGTATCACCATGTATGTAATATCCCTGTATGTATTTGATGCATTTGACAGTTTTTTCTTATGCATCAATCTTTTCTAATTCAAAGAATTAAAGTTGAAAGTCTCAGATTGGATAAAGCAGCTCTCAGTGTGTTTAGGTGCTGCAGTAAGTTCTCTTTTCAACTTTTGGTAACAGATCCAGCTTCAGCTTCGGCGAACACATGCAGGCTTGGGGACAGGCAAGCCATCTTCAATTGAAGATGTTCAGCTTCTCCAAAACAAGAGCAAAAAGAACTGGGAGAAAGCACGAGAGAGGTTTGCTGAAAATTTCCCGGAAGCTAAATCTCAAAAAGATGCACCAGGGACTGTGCCTTGGGTCAAAGGGACTGTAGAGTGAAGGTCAGTCATAGAACACAATTAACCTTTTTTATAGAGTTTGGAAACTCTTGTATAATTGCAGAAATTTCCCCTCAAAAAGAGTCAGTGGCATGAGGGAACTGTGTCAGTTTACCCCTCATGATTCAAAAATTTGTAATAAAGTGTGGTTTGCAGAGCTTTTAAAAAACATTTTTCAAAACTAATAAATAGTGACTGAATCAAGTTATGCTGTGAGTGGACTAAAGTTCACGGGACATGGATGGGCTTATCAAACTTTGTTATTTTATTTCGTCATTTGCAAGACCCATATAAACAACTAGCCATATAAGCAAAATTCATGTAACCACTAACTTAAATGTACATTTGTCTTTGTCTCCTTATATTCATTATTGTAAGATGCATAACAGAAGAAACACCAAAAGTTTATAAAAACAACCTGACTCTATGCATCCTTGTTTATACCCTTTAGAACCTAGATAGAAAATGTTGAAAAACATAGGTAGTGGTGTATACATTATATTTGAAATAACTCAAGACATATTATTGAAGAACTAATGAGCAGGTGACATGTAGAAAATCAGTCTTCCATTGTTTTCTTCTGTGAAGAATCTGTGGATTTGTATTATATATTAAGCATTTACATTTGGTTTGTTTCATAGCTAAAATGTGAACAGTTGAGTACAGTATTGAAATATTCAATGTGCTAGTGTTTGTAGTTTTGATAAATCCCATTGCTGGCAATGGAGTCATGCCAGGAAAATTTGATTTCTACTGCAAAAGGATTAGAGACTTCCCTGGTGGCTCAGACGGTAAAGCGTCTGCCTACAATGCAAGAGACCTGGGTTCGATCCCTGGGTCGGGAAGATCCTCTGGAGAAGGAAATGGCATCCCACTCCAGTACTCTTACCTGGAAAATCCCATGGATGGAAGAGCCTGATAGGCTACAGTCCATGAGGTCGCAGAGTCAGACACAAATGAGCGACTTCCCTTGCTTCCTTACCTAGCCAAGGCTCCAAACTCAACATGTTTATTGAAAATATCTTCAGATGCAATAAACACATTATAACATCAAAAAAATAATTCATTGAACCAATAATTTAAACATTCTGGTCTGCTTTGAACTCAAGACCAGGCAGAATTTCCCTCTGAAAATTGGCAGCACAGCGATGAGAGGAGATCAGCTCGGGTCTGGGGAGGCTGCAGTGCGGCTTTCTGAGCGCAGGTGTCACTGCGCTGCCGGTTATTGCAGCTTTTCCCTTTGTGGTCGACTTTTCTGTCAGCTTTTTGCTGGGAAATCAATGCTGAAACTGATCTTTTATCACAGTGAATATAAACTATAGCTCTGTCATCTACTATACTGAAATGTCTTCAAGATACAGAAAAAGGAAAGGAAAATTCTGGGGAAAAAAGTATGCAATAGGGAAGATAATTCAGAAAGAAAAGCTACCTGTTGGAATTTCTAATCTTAATGGTAGAGGGTACTTAAGAAGAAGGAGGAGTGTGGAAAGAAAATGTATTACTGTAGATGAGACATATGACCAAATTTCTCAAGTCACTGCAGATGGGAAAATCAGAGATCCTATAACTCCAAATTTGGATTAAGTATTTTCCTGTATCCTTTCTGCCCACTTACATACCCTAACACACACACACACAAACACACATGGCCACATACATACCCTAACACACACACATACCACACACTTGGCCACTTTCATACCCTAACGCATACACACACACACAAGACCTGGAGGCAATAGGAATGTCCTGGATTATTTTCTCTAGAGTAGAAAAATTACTCGTGTAAACATGGTTCTGATACTGGTGCCCTGTATACAGGTGACAATATAGGACCTTCAGAGTGAACTTGCTTCTGATAGATCTCACTCACTGGTTAGTATACAGTTGTATATATAATATTTCCCACTTTATTATTAGATTGTAGAAAACTTTTTCATTGTTTTCCTTTGTTAAGAAAATGGAAACTTGAAAATGGTGATAAAAAATTGATATATATGTGATATTTGCATTATTAAAACCCTTTGCAGATCTAAAGTCTCAGGGCTACACTGTATACTGGTTAAAGCACTGAATAATGTCTGGTTCTATTTCTACTTGTGAAATGAGAATAATATTTAACTCACATGTTTGTTTTGAATAAAAAATGAGAAAATGTATATAAAAGCACTTTGTAAATTATGAAAGTAGTACAAATGTGAGCTTCTGTTTGTTTAGAAGCATAAATGTGGATTATGTACAATTTGAATTATACATAAAATTGTTTTGTGTCTAATATTTAAAATTATAGTTTATTTACACAGTATAAATTCAGTAATTTAATAGCCTTTAAGTGTTTGTTTAAAGTGAAGCTGCGAGTTGCTGAATTTTGAGAATTCTAACATATTTTGCCAGAACATGAGAAGTTGGCAAAATTGAGAACAGAAGATACCGTCACCATTATAGTAAAATAACAGAAATTGTCTTCTAAATTAAATAGCTAAGAAGCACTTTTTCTCAAAAAGGGAGGGCTTTTATTTTTCTTCTGTTTAATTTATTCTAGTTGTGAACTTACGAAGTTATGGTTCACCCAATTAAAATACCTCCTAGTTTTTCATGTAAAAGATTATTTCTTAATATGGCACATTTTCAAAGAGCAGCCAAAAGAAGACATAAATTTACACTGAGGAGAAGAAGTGTCAGAGATTGTGTACAGAGGCCATCCTGTTGAGTTGCAGGGCAGAGGGCTGTGCTGGGCAGGGAGCCAGAAAGGCGTTTCTGGACCCAGCACCTGAAGGTTCTCAGGGACTGTTGAAAGTGTCTTCCCCATTGTGTTCTAAGTGTGCTTCTTATTTTTTAGGGCATCACTTATGTCTCTGCTATGAATCTTTAAAACATTTCATTTTACTTTTTTCAGGCTTTAAAGTGGAAATATATTTGCATTCTTTAAAATGAGTCAGTGTTTACCTGTGTGTCTATGTGAATCAGGGCCCAGGCTTTTTTCTTTGTCTTTCTGCTTTACTATTCTTAGTTCTGGCTTATGTCCTTATAATTGCAAAATGACTTTTGAAACTCCAGTCATCACATTCAAGTCCAAAACAGGGGAAAGAGCAGTATTCCTGTTGTTTCTCCTTTATCAGGAAAGCAAAAGCGTACTCAGAAACTCTCATAACAGACTTCTCCTTGGGGTCATTAGCCAGAACCTGGTAACATGACTGCCCATGGCCCCAGGGGAAGTTGGAAAGGTGGCAACAGGATGGTCTCTGTTGCCTTCAGCCAGTGGTGAGCCGTCACAAGGTGGAACATGTTGCTGTTCGAACAAAATCAGGCCTCGGTGAGCAAGGCAGAAGGAGGTCAGTGACTACTGAATGGGCAGTGACTGAGATAACCCAAGTGCCAATCAGTGGTGACTGGGGGGTTGGTTAAATGGTAATGCAGGCCCACCATGTAATACTGTAGCCATTCAGGTGAGTAAGATAGAACTGTCTATATCATGATGGAGAAGAATATTCTTACTACATTGCTGATTTTAGAAAAGTATGTAAAGCATAATCCCACTTAAAAATGTATATAAGGGTCATATCAAATTATTAATTACCCCTAGAGTGAGCAGATTTTCACTTTTTTATTATTTCTATATTTGAACTTTAACGCAGATAAAACCCAGAGAAGGCGATGACACCCCACTCCAGTACTCTTGCCTGGAAAACCCCATGGACGGAAGAGCCTGGTGGGCTGCAGTCCATGGGGTCGCTGAGGGTCAGACACGACTGAGCAACTTCACTTTCACTTTTCAGTTTCATGCATTGGAGAAGGAAATGGCAACCCACTCCAGTGATCTTGCCTAGAGAATCCCAGGGACTGCGGAGCCTGGTGGGCTGCCATCTATGGGGTCGCACAGAGTCGGACACGACTGAAGCGACTTAGCAGCAGCAGCAGCAGATAAAACCTGTATTGTTAACTGTGCGTACTCAGAGACATTATAGTAAGTAGGAATATAACACTAGGAAGTGGAGAGGCCTTCAGGGCACAAGCCCAGGTGTTTTCCTTATGCTCATACACCCAATTTCATTTACCATCTGTACTCCCATGGCTTCCAGGTTGTCTTAGCCAAGATACGTATCCAAGCAGCTTATTCAAGATGGAACCCAGAGTCTTCTCCAAACCTGATGTTTTCCAGTTTACTCTCGGCAAGCAGCATCATCTACCCAGTTATGCAAGTCAGAACCTAGCAGGCAACCTCCATTTCACTCCACACCCTTGTCCCTCTCCCCCTTGACTTCCAGTATATTGAGTCAGTTCACTGTCACTATTCACCCGGATTATTCCACTAGCTTCCTAACTTGCCTCCCTGCAGTCACTCCTTCCCTCTAGTCCGTCTTCCACTCTGCAGAACATAGTGTCTTCACAACTCTCTATTCATCATCTTCTGCTTAAATCCTTGCATGGCTTTCCATTACTCTGAGGACAGAAACAAAAACCCTAGCCCCTAGGTCCCCAGCTGGCCTAGCCACTGCCAGCCTCTCCAGTCCTGTCTTGGGCTGCCCTCCTGCTCATTCTCTGGGCTTTTTCTCAGTTCCTCAAACATGCCATGTCCTCTCTCATCCCAGGGCTGCCTATATGTTGTTCTATCTGGAATGCTAACTGCCCGTTTACCTAGTTAACTTTGACATGTTCTTTAGCTCTCTGCTAATGGATTCTTCTACAGAGATGGCTCCCTTGTCTCCTGAGATTAATTGTCTTTGGTTCATGTTCTTGAAAATCCAGATGTGTTTCATTTAGACTACTTAACTTGGGTTCACAGCTAAGTATTAGTGTGATTCGTATATTTGTCTGTCCATGTGAGCAAGATTTTGGTTTTCCTCAGAACCCATTCCTAGTGCCTTGCACCATACACTTACACACACAGAAGAGGTGCCTGGCATCATACACCATGGACGCATAGAAGGGGAAGAGCAGGTTGGGTTTGAGGAACCACAAGTGGTTTGGTATCAATGGAGGTTTATGTGACTGAGGAAATGGAAGAAATCGAGGCTACAAGAGAAGGTAAAGCAAAAGCTTTCAAGCCATTTTGACCATGATCTGCGTTAAGAAATACAGTTTATGTCACAGCTCACTACATGAGGGTCTGTATGTGCATATATAACAGGTTTTATAGATACCAATACTAGGGCTTTCCTGATAGCTCGGTTGGTAAAGAATCTGCGTGCACAATGCAGGAGACTCTGGTTCGATTCCTGGGTGGGGAGGATTCACTGGAGAAGGGATAGGCTACCCACTTCAGTATTCTTGGGCTTCCCTTGCGGCTCAGCTGATTAAAGAATCTGCCTGCAATGCAGGAGACCTGGGTTCAATCCCTGGGTTGGGAAAATCCCCTGGAGAAGGGAAAGGCTACCCACTCCAGTATTCTGGCCTAGAGAATTCCATGGACTGTATAGTCCATGGGGTCGCAAAGAGCTGGACATGGCTGAGTCACTTTCACTTAGCTATTAGTTCATGTAATGCACTTCTTTTTTGTTTTCCAAATTACTGATTCCAACCACTGCATTGATTTTATAGTCCATTAATGGGGTGAGCCCTACAGTTAGAACAACACTGATCTGAACTTGGTTTTCAAACTGTTTGACAGAACCAGTGGCATTGTCTTAGGAGCTACAAGTGTGTGAGTGTGAGAATGAGAGAGATGTAGAGGTGGGAACAGGATGGGACGCTAAACTGGTGAGTCCAGTTCTCATGCCATGGACAGAATAGGAGCGGGTAACCATTTCCTACTCTAGGGGATTTCCTGACCCAGGGACGGAACTTGCTCTCTTGTGTCTCCTGCATTGACAGGCGGGTTCTTTACCACTGCACCACCTGGAATATAAACAGTACTTTCAGATTTGTCCCTAAATCAGACATTCTTAGGGGAATATTATAAACTCTGCCTTCAAAATATTTCAGTCATGTTTTTAAGGGTTTTGGATATGTAGACAACAGTAGAACCTTAGAGGCTGCAAGCCCCTCACTTGATTATGAATCTTCTCTGACTACCTGAAAATATTAGTACTTCTGCCTCATCAGACATTTGGGTTTTGTGGTCCTAAGTCTCAACAATAGAGCACTGAAGTACCAAAGAAACAAAACAAAAACCATTTATCAAGTTGTTAGAAATTGGAGTTGATGGAAAACCTTTAAATCAAAAGTCCCTGGAGGATGAGGAGCTTGGGGAAGCTAATGTGATGGACGCAAACAGAGTCTTGAGTGCGCTGAGTCAGGATGACTTTCAGAAATTCTCCGGACAGAAAGCCAGCTTTCCTTATCTGTGTTAGAATGCCATGGTGTTTCATTGCCCAGAAAGCAAGACAGGGAAAAGTTGGTGGACTATTATTAAATATATTTAAACATGTGACAGTGTGTTACTTAGCTTCCAATTACTAGTAGACTTCAGAGGCCAGGAAGGTTGCCAACTCATTCATCTGATCATTACTTACCTTGACCAAAGGCCCAAGAGAATATATACTGAAATAATAAAGCTCTCATTAGCATTTAATGCTTTTCCTTAAAGCCTTCATTTTAATACTATGAAATCAGATTTCAGAGAATGTCGTAATTAAGATTTTCATAAAGAGAAACATTTAATACTGTTTAAATATGTAATGACTCCCAGTGCTATCTGAATTCATTCACATCATAAACCCACTAAAACGGGCTTTAATCACCACTAGGATTATGCTCCCTTTACTTAACCTTAATGTACAACACCTTCAAGGCCAATTTATGAACCACACACAGAATTATCGCTGCTTTATTATAATCACACCCTATTAACCAGAAATGTTAATCTGGTTATATTCATCAGACTGGGCTCTGAGTAACTGGCAGCTCTTTTCAAAAATCAACTTTTCCTGGAAAGATGAATATTTGTAACTTTAGAACACACCAGAAACTCCTCAAGGGCTTTAAGCTTGGAAGCATTTGTGGAATAACTATATAATCTTCAAAGGTGATAACTTTGAAGGCAGAAGTGCATAGATGGATTGGCTTTGATAGATTTACTTGTAAGATGAGTCAGACGACTTGGTAGTCACAAGTCAAGTTGAGCTTGACTGGATTGGCTTCTTTGGCAAATCAGGTGTGATATTTATGTTTTGATAGAAGAGTAGTCCCATCATGAGGGAGAATGATTTGGCAGAGCCTTGTGGCTTATGTTCCTCTCCTCTCGGGAGTCATCCCGGAGGAACTTGCTCTTTCTGAAGTCCTTCGGATTGGTTTAGAGCTGTCTTTCAGATAAGTAAGAGAAAAAAGGAAAAAAAGGAGTCATTGTTACTGAGTTTAAAATACGTCAGAATTTGCCTAAATAGTAATCATAATAGCAACTCTGTAAGGTATGTCTTATCCCCATTTTACTGATGAAGAAACTGGATTTCAGAGAGATTGAAGTGGTTGCCAAGGTGACATCTAATAGAGGTAGTTGGAAGCTTAGATTTTATTTTTAATTTTTTTGTGTTTCAACATTTTTACTAATAACATTTGAGCACTTTTTTTTTAACTTAAGAGTTTAATTCACATCTGACTAAAGACTCAACTCTTCACACACACACACACACACACACACACACACACACACACACACACACCAGCCTTTCTAGTCAGTGTACAAATTTATAAACTCCGGAGGCATTCTTCATACCACTTTCTAGGTATCTTTCTCAGAAAAGGCTATGAGGACTCCCTGCACTGGGCAGAGAGACCGAGGAAGACACAAGAGGGAAAGATGAGGATCCCCAGTAAAGTGCTGATTCCCAAGGAGGAGGGGCTCCTCAGGCATGTTCCTTTCTCACATCACCCCCATCCAGACCCAGGTCAGACAGTGTAATGTGCTACGGTAGGTAGATAATGCCTGCCACTTCCCCACCTCCCCACGCGTCCATACCCTAACCCCTGGAACCGCAGTATTACCTGGCAGGGGGGACTCCGTTTGCAGTAGAATTAGGTTGCTGACCAACTGAACTTAAGTTCAGTAGACAGCCCTTTAAAATGTGGACGAGAGGGGCAGACTGATGGGTTGTGAGAAAGACTGGTCCCTGCTGGCCTTGAAGAAGAAGCCAGAACTTGGGCAGCCTCCAGAAACCAGAAAAAGAAAACACACACACACACAAAAAACAAGATTCTCTTCTGGAGCCTCTAGAAAAGAACACAGCCCTGCCAACACTTTGAGAGGCATTTTAAGACTTCTGACCTGCAGAACTGTAAGTTAATACATTTGTGTTGTTTTTAGCTACCAAGTTTGTGGAATCTGTTACAGCAGCCATACAAAACTCATGATGGCCAGCCTCGCTTCCTCTCAGCCCCAGAGCTCATGGGCAGGAATAGCCCACATGGACCAGTGTCAGCAGACACTCAGGCCACGATACAGGTCAGGCAGTGGTGAAGAGGTGGGTCAGAAGAGAGTCATGGAAGGAGGTCGGCTGTTTGGTTCCACATCTGGCTGGGGCCCATGGATTGATGTCCAGCTTCCAGTCTGCGGCTTAGGAGCTGTGGTCTCTCGTAGGCCGTTTCACCTTGTTGAAGTGTGGGGCCTCAGAGTAACACATGGATGATTATACCTGCCCTGCTTGCAGGGTGCTGTGAGAACCGAGACTGGGGAATGGGAGAGCATGCTTACACACATTTTCAGTTCTGGGTAGTGAATCTCATAGTGCCTCACTTCTGTAGAAGAAGTGTGATACACCATTGTTATTTTTAATAGTAAAAACATATATGTGACTAAACACTTTCTTCTAAATCTACAATTAACAGGAAAATCTAAACAGAACCACCGATTCACTCAGAGATTGCTGTTTCACTGAACTTTATGTTATCATAGTACATTAGAGCCAAGGGGACCTTAATGATCACATCATCCATTTTCCAGACAAAGGAGCAGACTGAAGATCAAACCTTTTTAGAAACAGAATTCCCCAGTAAGTCCATGGTAGCAAAACAAAAGCTTAGTTTTTATGAATCCTTTCTGAGACATTAAGACATAGACAGCTTTCTAAAGTAGAAATTCAGCCCAAACTAAGCAAGCCGTTCCCTTCTCCAGCCTCCAAGGGCGACACCTTAGGTGCATAGAGCTCTAGCTCTTTCGGTCTTGGTTGTCATTACCCTGATTTGCCCACACCCTCTCCTCTGCCGAATCTCAACTTAAAAGAAGTGGCCCATCACTTGACATCATGGCAGGAGTTCAGGAGTTGGATTCAGGGCATTCTGCATCCCAGTTCCAGACCTCCACCTTGCCATGTGCCTTGCCCTCAAAGGCAGCAACTGTCTGCTGCTATTAGCAAGCCTTACTGTATCAATCAGGGAAGTTCTGCCAGTATAAGAAGGGCACATCCCCACCACCCATTAGCAGTGACAACGCTAATGTGAGCAGACTGGGCCAGAGAGACCGAGGTTATCCCCGGAACCACCTCTGCACTTTCAGATCCCAGCACTTACCCGACAGGATGCCAGCTCAGGCAGCTGGTCCTGGTAGCCCTTGTGCTCTGCCAGGTGAGCCAGCAGAAGCCCTCAGGGCCAGAGAGGGCCAGGGCCAGGGCGAGAGTGTCTGACGAGGATGGAGTCAGGTGAGGCATTGTAGCCACCAAGTGGATGAGCCACTCAGGCTTATTTTTCTCATCTGTCAAATGATCGAGTTGGACTGCATTTCCTTCTAGGCTTTTCTGGAATTGCAGGTTATCTCAGTTCTTGTGTGGGAAGCCTTGTGTATCTTAAATAAGCTGAATGCTGATAGTAAGGATTTTCCATTTGCAAGAAGTAATCTTTATTTTTAATTATAAAAGTAATTTATGCTCGATATGGAAAAGCTATAGCAATGCAGAAGTGTAAAAAGTGTTTTAACACCCACAACCAATAGTAAGTCATCTGTCAGGCTAATTGCTTTCCCCATCCCCTGAACAGATGACTGGTGCACCCATTAGCCACCTTTCTTGAAAGAGTGGTTAAGATTCTAAAACTCATTCTTTGCTTACATTAATGGTTTGAACAATTGGTGAAACTGAAGAGTGACATTTTTTTTTCTTTCCTAAAAGTCCAAATTCAGATTGTATAGCCCAATTATAAACACACATGAAGAAGTTACATTTCAGTTCTTAATAGAAATAACATTATTTTTAGAGTAATACAAAAACTGCAGGAGACAAGAAGAATAAAATAAAATGTTAATAGCAGTCTGACTAAGATGACAGGACTTTGGGAGATTTTTTCTTTCAGTTTTTCTTCCTAGATTGGGGCATTGCATTTATATTAATTGTGTAATGAAAAAAATAATAATTTTAAGAAAAGTGTTCCTGATAATTGATATACCTCGTGATTAGATTCAAACCAAACAGCCCCAAACGGACACATTAAAAGTTCACTGACTAAACAGCTTTTAAAAATTTACTTCTGCTTCCTTTTAGGCTACTTCTTTTTTCTGTTAGGAATTCCACTCAGAATTAAAGATAAAGGAATAATTGTATTAATTGGGAAAACTGAATGGGTTTATCGCCTCAAATATTTATTGAGCAGCTGCCACAGGTAAGACACTGGGGGAGCTGGATGAATGAACACCAGTCCGGCTCCCAAGGGTACACACCAGAGGGCCTTCCTAAGGGCTTTGAGACACAAAATGCTGAGAGTCCAGAGAAGTAAAGAATCATTTCTGAATGATGAGGAATCCAGGAAAGCTGCATGGAGGGAGTCGAATTTGAGTTTATTCTTAGAAAATGAGTGGTATTTTTCATACTCAGATTGAAGGGCTTTTTTTAAGAGGTGGAAGTGCAAACAGGCACAGAGGTGCCAAGACCAGGACACATCAGAACAAGGAGTCCAATTTGGCTGAAGCATACAGCGTGTGTGGAGGAGGGGACAGATAAGACTGGCACAGGGCTGGAGGGGACTTGACTGTCAGGCCACAAAGAGAGCTTGCAGAGGATGGGTGATCTCGTCTTGAGCAGGAAATGTGATATAATCAGTGTCAGAACAATTCCTCTGGCTAAGTTGAGTGTCAGGTAGGTGGTAGTGTGAGAAGACGAGGATGGAAAAGTGAATCCCAGCTGAATGATAACCGGGTCCTGAGCTGGGCAGGTGACATCAGAAGGAAGACAGATGTAAAAGTGAAAGTCTCAGTCACTCAGTTGTATTGGACTCTGTGACACCATGTTCTGTAACCCACCAGGAATTCCTGGTGCTCATGGAATTCCTCTGCCCATGGAATTCTCCAGGCAAGAATAATGGAGTGGGTTGCCATGCCCTTCTCCAGGGGATCTTCCTGACCCAGGGATTGAACCTGGGTCTTCTTCATTACCAACTGAGCCACTAGAAATAGACTCAAGAGATCAGGGGCCTAGGATTCAGCAGGACTGGTGCTCAAATCCCATTCTTCCTCGACATTACTTAGTTCCTCTGAGCCTGTCTCTCCTCTGCAAAGTGGGTGTAGGAGTAATTATATCATGGGGTTACTGCACGGTAGGCAGTTATTGTCCAGCATTTTTGCACAGCTCTGGCATGGTGAGTGGTCAGTACATGTCAGTGTCACTGATGGTACGACCTGGAGCTGGAATTAGGAAGCAAACAGGTGTCAGCTGGGATGAGTGAGTAACAAGGGCAACAGTACAGCAGCCGGGAACACGGCATCTGGAGGTAGAGACTGGATTGGACTGCTGACACTGCTACTTACCAGCTGTCATCTTGTACAAGCCACTTTAGCCCTCTCTCAGTTCCATTAGCTGTAAAGTGGGCAGAGTATTAGTATTAATATGCCCCCCTCCCCAGGGAGCTGCTATGGAAATAAAGTGAGAAAATACATGTAAAGGCACCTGACACATTTTAAGAGCCCAATAATTCTTAGCCATTGGGTCAGGGGTGGGGATGTGGAGTTGAATACATTTACCCCTTCCATCCCCAGTGGCAAGATGTGCACGTAGAGGTGGAGATGTGCTGCAGGGGACTGAACATGAAGGACAGACCTGGGAAGAGCACACAAGGCTGGAGGTAGTCAGGAGTTTCTGGCACGGCGGTGACTGTTGGAGCTCTCCGGGTAGATGAACCAAGAAGGAGTACATAATTTGGCCTAAGGAAACAATCAGAAAAATCCAGAGTATCCGACATTCTATAAGACATCCATGGGGCTTCCCAGGTGGCTCAGTGGTAAAGAATCCGCCTGCAACGCAGGAGCCGTAGGTTTGATCCCTGAATGGGGAAGATCCCTGGAGTAGAAAATGGCAACCCACTCCGTATTACTGCCTGGGAAGGAGCCTGGGGACTACAATCCATGGGGTCGAAAAAGAGTTGGACAGGACTTAGCATGGCAACATCAAAAGACCCAAAAAAGGTGAAGGAGGTGGCCTCAGATGGGAGGGTGCCTTCCCCTTGGCCCAGGTGTGAGGGCTGAGGAGACGTGGGGGAGGAAGCTCCCTTCCTGTCAAGGAGGGCGGGCTGAGGTCAGGTCTTGCAAGTAAGGTGGCAGGTGTGAGGCAGTGAAGTGGGGAAACCTGCCACAGCTGCCATCAGGCTGCAACGGGGGAAGGAAGACGGCGGAGGTGAGACAAGGCGCTTGGTACTGGGGGGCCAGCTGGGGAGGGGAGCAAAAGGAGGGCTTCTCCAGGACTGCCTTCCTAAGGCACTAGGAATGCTAGGGTAATGAGCAGTTCTGGAAACTAAACCTGGGCAAGGGCTACTCATCAAAGACTTACTCGTTAGGAAGTAAAACTTTTGGGGGGTAAAAATGCCTGATCCTCGTTTCAATGCACACTCTACCCTGGGTTGCGGGCACATGGTGTGATAGTCTTTGGTGTGTAAGGAAGTTTCGGTCCTTTCAAAGTTACCGGCCGAAGAATGGCCATGGCTCCAAGTGCTCTAGGTTCACGGGGCCAGTGGACTCTTTTCCAAAGGCGGTCAGAGGAAAACCCCCGCCTGCGCGGATCCCACGAAACGGCACCAGCAGAGGAGGCCGCCGGAGAGGATCACGAGCATGTTCTGGTTCTGCTTCTTAAGACCCTGCATTTGGCGATTTCAATTCGGCAGAGGGGTCAAGGGACTGAGATCCCGCTCCCAGGTGAAGCTGAAGACGCCGCTCCGCGGGCCACACGCTGGTGGAGTTGGGGGGGGGGGGGGGGTGGGAGCGGCCAAAACCTACAGGAGAACCTTCGTGATGACGCAGCCGTCCCTGGGTTCCCCCTCGGGCTCGTCTTTGAGCGGAGCGTGCAGCGAGGGGGCCGGGGCCAAGGCGCCCTCGCGCCGGCTCACTTCTCGCTGCCGCGCCTGCAGCGCCTCCCTCTCTGCCTGCAGCTCCCGGCGCGCCTGGGCCGCCGCGCGCTCCTCCTCCTGGAGCGCCCGCCGCCTGCGCTCCAGGGCGCGCTCGCCCTGCTCCACCGCCGCCTCGCGCCGCGCCAGCTCCCGCTCGCGCAGGCTGCCCCGCACGGCCAGCGCGCCCATCTGCTCGAGGAGGCGCGCCCAGTCGCCCTCGGCGGCCGCGACGGGGCCAGGGGCGGCGGGTGGCGAGCGGCGGGCGGCGCTCTCCGCCAGCTCCCGCCGGTGCGCGCTCCTCAGGTGCTTCCAGAGCGCCGGGGTGCTCGCGTGCCAGCCCGGGCCGCGGCCCACTTGCTCCCCGCACAGCCGGCAGGTGGCCCAGGGGCCCGCCGCGTGGCCAGGGCGCGCGGGAGCCAGGTGGAAGTACCCCCAGGCCTCGGAGTACGGCGCCCCCAGGCGGCCCGCAGCCGCGTCTGGCCCGCCGGTCTCTTCCATGGTCACTGCCGGCTCTTCGCTCCTCATTCTTTAGGCAGCGCCTGCACCGAGGGAGACAGGGCTAAAGTTAACGACCGCAAAATTACATGTGCAACTGGACAACCGCTCCAACACACAGCTTCTAGGACTAGATTTAACCTGTGAAGAAACCATGCCTCGTTCTCACTATTGATAAAATCCTGTAGTTTGGATAGTCACTTGCATTTCTTTATCAGTTCGGTTCAGTTGCTCAGTTGTGTCCAACTCTTTGCGACCCCATGGGCTGCAGCACGCCAGGCCTCCCTGTCCATCACCAACTCCTGGAGCTTACTCAAACTCACGTCCATTGAATTGGTGATGCCATCCAACCATCTCATCCTTTGTCGTCCCCTTCTCCTCCTGCCTTCAATCTTTCCCAGCATCAGGGTCTTTTCCAGTGAGTCAGTTTTTTGCATCAGGTGGTCAAAGTATTGGAGTTTCAGCTTCAACATCAGCCCTTCCAATGAACACATGGGACTGATCTCCTTTAGGATGGACTGGTTGGATATCCTTGCAGTCCAAGGGACTCTCAAGAGTCTTCTCCAACACCACAGTTCAAAAGCATCAATTCTTTGGCACTCAGCTTTCTTTATAGTCCAACTCTCACATCCATACATGACTACTGGAAAAACCATAGCTTTGACTAGACTGGCCTTTCTTGGCAAAGTATGTCTCTGCTTTTTAATACGCTGTCTAGGTTGGTCATAGCTTTTCTTCCAAGGAGCAAGGGCCCTTGAGAAATAAGTCTTTCTCAGTATGTATGTTCATTTGTTTATTTCAGCATGTTAATTACTCAGAAAAAAAAAATGTTCAAGATGCCTAGGACTTCTTTCCATAATCAGGAGTCTTTGAAATTCACTGGATCCTTACCTAACAAGTACTGAGACTAAAATTGGGAAGCCAAGCTTCCCATAAGTTTTAAAAGTGCTTTATATATATATTAGTTTTAACTAGTCTCTTTTATGCTTTTTTTAAAAGAAACTGACCTTTTCTGAATAAAAGCAAGGCTCCCTTTTGAATTCTTCTTGCAGTGTTACAGAAGGAAGGAGTGGGGAAAAAGAGTTTTAGGAATGAAAATTTTGTTTCTTAGACCTTAAGTGCTAGGACTAAGCAGCTTTTTAAAAAGCTTTCAGAGAAAACTTTTTTCAAGATAAAAATATCTTTTTGTGATTTTAAAAACCATGTGCTTATGAGAAAATTGTCCTGAGTCATTAAAATGCACATCTCATTTAGAAAACAGCAATATACAAGGCAGTTTTCTAAACTTACCTTCAAATGAGGCGGTGGGCAGTCTCGGTCATTGCCTCAGAGTTTTCAGCAGACCCAAGTTCTCAGGTGGAAACACTGGCGTGACTTCTGAGATCTCAAGAACCATCAGCTGTGCTAGGAGTAAATTCAGAGGACAGGCAGCCAGTAAAAGACATTCAATTAAACAGCCCTAAAAGACACTAGAAATACTAGCTAGTGCCATGACCTTCTGGTGTTCATTTTCCCAACCCTCTCATAGTTGCTCCAGTCATGAAACAAAATTAGTTCTCTGTGCTGCTTATCCCAACTAAATGGCCCTCTCTGTATATTTGCAAGATAAAAGGTTGGTCAGTTCCAAGAAAAAAATAATAGTTGTTTGTTTTGTCCAACAAACAGTTGTAGTTAAAGGGGTCCAAACACAACACAATGCCTCTCATTGCAAGGTCTTTTCTATTAAGAAAGCATTTCCCAATGTGATGACCTATCAAATGAGGAAGGAGATAGAAAAGGTGACATTTCTTCTTTAAAAAAATAACTTCACAAAGGATCAAATGTATGATTCTCAACAAATCTGCTTTGGAAGTTTAAAAAAGGAGAACACCTTGGAGCTCTCCTGAGAACTTATTTCATGGGGAGAATTCAGGCCAAGTTGGGAGAAGACTGGGCAGTGAGATGGCCAGTGCTCCTGTCAGGGTTTGAACCAGCAGCCGTGGAGATGGTGAAGTTCCAGAATCTTTTATTAAAGGCAACGAGGGATGACTGGGGGATTCCCTGGTGGCTCAGAGGATAAAGTATCTGCCTGCAATGTGGGAGACCCGAGTTCGATCCCTGGGTCGGGAAGATGCCCTGGAGACGGAAATGGCAGCCCACTCCAGCATTCTTGCCTGGAGAATCCCACGGACAGAGGAGCCTGGAGGGCTACAGCCCACGGGGTCGCAAAGAGTTGGACACAAAAATAAGAACAGAAAAGACAAGTTGATTTTTTTTAATTTATTTTTTTATTGAAGGATAATTGCTTTACAGAATTTTGTTGTTTTCTGGGCTTCCCTGCTGGCTCAGATGGTAAGGCATCTGCCTGCAATGTGGGAGACTTGGGTTCGATCCCTGGGTTGGGAAGATCCCCTGGAAAAGGAAATGGCAACCCACTCCAGTACTCTTGCCTGGAATGGATGAGCCTGGTAGGCTACAGTCCATGGGATCACAAAGAGTCAGGCAAGACTGAGCAACTTCACTGGCTCACTGGTCAAACCTCTACGTGAATCAGTGATAGGAATACATATTTCCCCTTCCTTTTGAACCTCCCTCCCAACTCCCTCCCCATCCCCCCCTCTAGGTTGATACAGAGCCCCTGTTTGAATCTCCTGAGCCATACAGCAAATTCCTATTAGTGATCTATTTTACATATGGTAATGTAAGTTTCCATGTTTACTCTTTCCGTACATCACACCCTCTCCTCCCCTCTCCCCATGTCCATAAGTCTGTTCTCTAGGTCTGTTTCTCCATTGCTACCCTGTAAATAAATTATTTGTACCATTTTTCTAGATTCTGTGAATGTGCATTAGAACACAATATTTATCTTTCTCTTTCTGAGTCACTTCACTCTGTATAATAGGTTCTAGGTTCATCAGCCTCATCAGAATTGACTCAAAGGCGTTCCTTTTTGTGGCTGAGTAATATTCCATTGTGTATATGTACCACAACTTCTTTATCCATTCATATGTAGATGGACATCTAGGTTGCTTCCATGTTCTAGCTATTGTAAATAGTGCTGCAATGAGCAATGGGATACATGTGTCTTTTTCAATTTTGGTTTCCTTAGGCTATATGCCTAGGAATGGGATTGCTGGGTCATGGGCTCCAAAATCACTGCAGATGGTGACTGCAGCCATGAAATTAAAAGACGCTTACTCCTTGGAAGGAAAGTTATGACCAACCTAGATAGCATATTCAAAAGCAGAGACATTACTTTGCCAACAAAGGTCCATCTAGTCAAGGCTATGGTTTTTCCTGTGGTCATGTATGGATGTGAGAGTTGGACTGTGAAGAAGGCTGAGCACCGAAGAATTGATGCTTTTGAACTGTGGTGTTGGAGAAGACTCTTGAGAGTCCCTTGGACTGCAAGGAGATCCAACCAGTCCATTTTGAAGGAGATCAGCCCTGGGATTTTTTTGGAAGGAATGATGCTAAAGCTGAAACTCCAGTACTTTGGCCACCTCATGCGAAGAGTTGACTCACTGGAAAAGACTCTGATGCTGGGAGGGATTGGGGGCAGGAGGAGAAGGGGACGACAGAGGATGAGATGGCTGGATGGCATCACTGACTCAATGGACGTGAGTCTGAGTGAACTCCGGGAGTTGGTGATGGACAGGGAGGCCTGGCGTGCTGGGATTCATGGGGTCGCAAAGAGTCGGACACCACTGAGCGACTGATCTGAGCTGATCTGATGGTGGTTTTATTCCTAGTTTTTTAAGGAATCTCCATACCATCTTCCATAGTGAAGATGTATCAATTTACATTCCCATCAACAGTGCAAGAGTGATCCCTTTTCTCCACACCCTCACTAGCATTTATTGTTTGTAGATTTTTTGATGATGGTCATTCTGACTGGTGTGAGGTGATATCTCATTGTGGTTTTGATTTGCATTTCTCTAATAATGAGTGCAGAGAAGGCAATGGCACCCCACTCCAGTACTCTTGCCTGGCAAATCCCATGGATGGAGGAGCCTGGTAGGCTGCAGTCCATGGGGTCGCTAAGAGTCGGACACGACTGAGCGACTTCACTTTCACTTTTCACTTTCATGCATTGGAGAAGGAAATGGCAACCCACTCCAGTGTTCTTGCCTGGAGAATCCCAGGGATGGCGTAGCTTGGTGGGCTGCCGCCTATGGGGGCGCACAGAGTCTGACAAAACTGATGCGATTTAGCAGCAGCAGCAGCAGCAGCAATAATGAGTGATTTTGAGCATCTTTTCATGTGTTTGTTAGCCATCTCTATGTCTTCTTTGGAAAAATGTCTGTTTAGGTCTTTTTCCCACTTTTTGATTGGGTTGTTTGTTTTCTTGGCATTGAGTTGTATGAGCTGCTTGTATATTTTGGAAATTAATCCTTTGTCAGTTGTTTCGCTTGCTATTATTTTCTCCCATTCTGAGGGTTGTCTTTCCACCTTGCTTATAGTTTCCTTTGCTGTGCAAAAGCTTTTAAGTTTAATCAGGTCCCACTTGTTTACTTTTATTTCCTTTACTCTAGGAGGTGGGTCATAGAGGATCTTGCTTTGATTTATGTCATCAAGTGTTCTGCCTGTTTTCCCTAAGAGTTTTATAGTTTCTGGTCTTACATTTAGGCCTTTAATCCATTTTATCTTTGTATATAGTGTTAGGAAGTGTTCTAGTATCATTCTTTTAGATGTAGCTGTCCAGTTTTCCCAGCACCATTTATTGAAGAGGCTCTCTTTTCCCCATTGTACATTCTTGCCTCCTTTGTAAAAGATAAGGTACCCATAGGTACATGGGTTTACTTCTGGGCTTTCTATCTTGTTCCATTGGTCTATATTTCTGTTTTTGTGCCAGTACCCTACTGTCTGGATGACTGTAGCTTTGTAGTATACTCTGAAGCCAGGAAGGTTGATTCCTCCAGCTCCATTCTTCTTTCTCAAGACTGCTTTGGCTATTCAGGGTCTTTTGTGTTTCCATATGAATTGTGAAATTTTTTGTTCCAGTTCTGTGAAAAATGCCACTGGTAATTTGATAGGGATCACGTTGAATCTGTAGATTACACTTGGTAGTATAGTCATTTTCACAATATTGATTCTTCCTACCCAGGAACATAGAATATCTCTCCGTCTGTTTATGTCATCTTTGATTTCTTTCATTAGTGTCTTATAATTTTCTGTGTACAGTTCTTTTGTCTCTTTAGGTAAGTTTACTCCTCGATATTTAATTTTTTTTGTTGCAATGGTGAATGGGATTGATTCCTTAATTTCTCTTTCTGATTTTTCATTGTTAGTATATAGAAATGCAAGTCATTTCTTTGTATTGATTTTGTATCCTGCAACTTTGCTAAATTCACTGATTAGCTCTAGTAATTTTCTGATACTATCTTTAGGGTTTTCTAGGTACAGTATCATGTCATCTGCAAACAGTGAGAGCTTTATTTCTTCTTTTCTGATCTGGATTCCTTTTATTTCTTTTTCTTCTCTGATTGCTATAGCTAGGACTTCCAGAACTATGTTGAATAACAGTGGTCAAAGTGGACACCCTTGTCTTGTTCCTGATCTTAGGGGGAATGCTTTCAATTTTTCACCATTGAGAATAATGTTTGCTGTAGGCTTATCATATATGGCCTTTACTGTGTTGAGGTAGGTTCCTTTTATGCCCATTTTTTGAAGAATTTTAATCATAAATAGGTGCTGAATTTTGTCAAAGGCTTTTTCTGCATCTATTGAGATTATCATATAGTTTTTATCTTTCAATTTGTTAATATGGTATATCCCATTGATTGATTTGCATATATTGAAGAATCCTTGCATCCTGGAATAAACCCAACTTGATCATGGTGTATGAGCTTTTTGATGTGTTGCTGAATTCTGTTTGCTAAAATTTTGTTGAGAATTTTTGCATCTATGTTCATCAGTGATATTGGCATGTAGTTTCCTTTTTTGGTGTTGTCTTTGTCTGGTTTTGGTATCAGGGTAATAGTGGCCTCATAGAATGAGTTTGGAAGTGTTCCTTCCTCTGCAATTTTTTGAAAGAGTTTTAGAAGGATGGCTTCTAAAACTTCTCCTGTGAAGCCATCTAGTCCTGGGCTTTTGTTTATTGGGAGATTTTTGATCACAGCTTCAATTTCAGTGCTTGTAATTGGGTTGTTCATAATTTCTATTTCTTCCTCATTCAGTCTTAGAAGATTGAACTTTTCTAAGAATCAGTCAGGTTCTTCCAGGTTATCCATTTTATTGCCATATAATTGTTAATAATAGTCTCTTATAATCCTTTGTATTTCTGCACTGTCTGTTGTAACCTCTCTTTTTTCATTTCTAATTTTGTTGGTTTGATTCTTCTTTTTTTCTTGATGAGTCTGGCTAAAGGCTTGTCAATTTTGTTTATATTCTCAAAGAACCAGATTTTAGTTTTATTAATTTTTACTATTGTTTCTTTAATTTCTTTTTCATTTATTTCTGCTCAGATCTTTATGATTTCTTTCCTTCTACTAATTTTGGAGTGTTTTTTTTTTTGTTCTTGTTGTTGTTGTTGTTCTTTTTCCCATTGTTTTAGGTGTAAAGTTACGTTGTCTATTCGATACTTTTCTTGTTTCTTGAGGTAGGATTGTATTGCTATAAACTTCCCTCTTAGAACTGCTTTTGCTGCATCCCATAGGTTTTGGGTTGTTGTGTTTTCATTGTCATTTGTTTCTAGAAATTTTCTGATTTCCCTTTTGATTTCTTCAGTAACCTGTTGGTTGTTTAGAAATGTGTTGTTTAATCTCCTTGTGTTTGTGTTTCTTACATTTATTTTCTTGTAATTTATATCTAGTCTGCATTGTGATTAGAGAAGATGCTTGATACAATTTCAATTTTCTTAAATTTACTGAGGCTTGGTTTGTGAAGCAAGATGTGGTCTATCCTGGAGAATGTTCCATGTGCACTTGAGAAGAAGGTGTATTCTTCTGCATTTGGATGGGATGTCCTAAAGACATCAATGAGATCCATCTCATTAATGTATCATTCAAGACTTGTGTTTGCTTATTAATTTTCTGTTTTGATGATCTGTCTATTGGTGTGAGTGGGGTGTTAAAGTTCCTACTATTACTCCAGCTTTCTTTTTCTTCCTATTTGCATGGAATATATTTTTCCATCTTCTCACTTTCAGTCTGTATGTATCTTGAGGTCTGAAGTGGGTTTCTTGTACACAGCATATATATGGGTCTTGTTTTTATATGCATTCAGCCACTCTGTGTCTTTTGGTTGGAGCATTAAATCCATTTGAAATTAAAGTAATTATTAATATATATGTTCCTACTGCCATTTTCTTAATTGTTTGGGGTTGATTTTGTAGACTGTGGCTTGGATCATGAACTCCTTAGTGCCAAATTCAGACTGAAATTGAAGAAAGTAGAGAAAACCACTAAACCATTCAGGTATGACCTAAATCAAATCCCTTAGGACTATACAGTGGAAGTGAGAAGTCAATTTAAGGGACTAGATCTGATAGAGTGCCTGATTAACTATGGCTGGAGGTTTGTGACATTGTACAGGAGACAGGAATCAAGACCATCCCTACGAAAAAGAAATGCAAAAAAGCAAAATGGCTGTCTGAGGAAGCCTTACAAAGAGCTGTGAAAAGAAGGGAAGCAAAAAGCAATGGAAAAAAGGAAAGATATACTCATTTGAATGCAGAGTTCCAAAGAATAGCAAGGAGAGATAAGAAAGCCTTCCTCAGCAATCAATGCAAAGAAATAGAGGAAACCAACAGAATGGGAAAGACTAGAGATCTCTTCAAGAAAATTAGAGATACCAAGGTAACGTTTCATGCAAAGATGGGCTCAATAAAGGACAGAAATGGTAGGGACCTAACAGAAGCAGAAGATATTAAGAAGAGGTGGCAAGAATACACAGAAGAACTGTACAAAAAAGATCTTTATGACCAAGATAATCATGATGGTGTGATCACTCACCTAGAGCCAGACATCCTGAAATGTGAGGTCAAGCAGGCCTTAGGAAGCATCGCTATGAACAAAGCTAGTGGAGATGATGGAATTCCAGTTGAGCTATTCCAAATCCTGAAAGATGATGCTGTGAAAGTGCTGCACTCAATATGCCAGCAACTTTGGAAAACTCAGCAGTGGCCATAGGACTGGAAAAGGTCAGTTTTTTCATTCCAATCCCAAAGAAAAGCAATGCCAAAGAATGCTCAAACTACCGCACAATTGCACTCATCTCACACGCTAGTATGGAGAAGGAAATGGCCACTCCAATACTCTTGCCTGGAAAATCCCATGGATGGAAAAGCCTGGTATGCTACAGTCCATGGGGTTGCAAAGAGTCAGACACGACTGAGCGACTCCACCACACACTAGTAAAGTAATGCTTAAAATTCTCCAAGCCAGGCTTCAGCAATACATGAACCATGAACTTCCAGATGTTCAAGCTGGTTTTACAAAAGGCAAAGGAACCAAAGATCAAATTGCCAACATCCACTGGATCATTGAGAAAGCAAGACAGTTCCAGAAAAACTATTTCTGCTTTATTGACTATGCCAAAGCCTTTGACTGTGTGGATCATGATAAACTGTGGAAAATTCTGAAAGAGATGGGAATACCAGACCACCTGACCCGCCTCTTGAGAAACCTGTATGCAGGTCAGGAAGCAACAGTTAGAACTGGACATGAAACAACAGACTGGTTCCAAATAGGAAAAGAAGTACGTCAAGGCTGTATATTGTCACCCTGCTTATTTAACTTATATGCAGAGTACATCATGAGAAACGCTGGGCTGGAAGAAGCACAAGCTGGAATCGAGATTGCCGGGAGAAATATCAATAACCTCAGATATGCAGATGACACCACCCTTATGGCAGAAAGTAAAGAGGAACTAAAAAGCCTCTTGATGAAAGTGAAAGAGGAGAGTGAAAAAGTTGGCTAAAGCTCAACATTCAGGAAACGAAGATCATGGCATCTGGTCCCATCACTTCATGGCAAATAGATGGGGAAACAGTGGCTGACTTTATTTTTCTGGGCTCCAAAATCACTGCAGATGGTGACTGCAGCCATGAAATTAAAAGATACTTACTCCTTGGAAGGAAAGTTATGACCAACCTAGACAGCATATTCAAAAGCAGAGACATTACTTTGCCAACAAAGGTCCGTCTAGTCAAGGCTATGGTTTTTCCAGTAGTCATGAATGGATGTGAGAGTTGGACTATAAAGAAAGCTGAGTGCCGAAGAATTGATGCTTTTGAACTGTGGTGTTGGAGAAGACTCTTGAGAGTCTCTTGGACTGCAAGGAGATCCAACCAGTCCATCCTAAAGGAGATCAGTCCTGTGTGCTCATTGGAAGGACTGATGTTGAAACTGAAACTCCAATACTTTTGGTCACCTGATGTGAAGAGCTGACTCATTTGAAAAGACCATGATGCTGGGAAAGATTGAGGGCTGGAGGAGAAGGTTGATATGGAGAGGATGAGATGGCTGGATGGTATCACTGACTTGATGGACATGGGTTTGGGTGGGCTCCAGGAATTGGTGATGGACAGGGAGGCCTGGCGCGCTGCAGTTCATGGGGCCGCAAAGTCGGACACAACTGAGCAACTGAACTGATTTTGTAGATCTTTTTTCTTCTCTTGTATTTCTTGACTATATAAGTCCATTTAGCATTTGTTGTAAAGCTGGTTTGTGGTTCTCAATCAATTTTGAATGAGATCTTTGCCAGGTACAGTAATCTTAATTGTAGATTTTCCCCTTTCAGTACTTTAAATATATCCTTCCATTCCCTTCTGGCCTGCACAATTTCTGCTGAAAGATCAACTATTAAGCATATAGGGTTTCCCTTGTATGTTACTTGTTACTTCTCCCTTGATGCTTTTAATATTCTTTCTTTGTGTTTAGTCTTTATTAGTTTCATTAGTATGTGTCTTGGCATGTTTCTCCTTGGGTTTATCCTATATGGGACTCTTTGTGCCTCTTGGATTTGATTGATTGTATTTCCTTCTTTTTACTTTATTCTGCTCTTCAGAAGCTATTTCCACCATTTTATCTTCCAGTTCACTGATTTGTTCTTCTGCTTCAGATATTCTTCTGTTGATTCCTTCTAGAGTATTTTTAACTTCATTAATTGTGTTGTTTGTCTCTGCGTGTTTATTCTTTAAGTCTTCTTCTGCTGCTGCTGTTAAGTTGCTTCAGTTGTGTCCGACTCTGTGCGACCCCATAGATGGCAGCCCAACAGGCTCCCCCGTCCCTGGGATTTTCCAGGCGAGAATACTGGAGTGAGTTGCCATTTCCTTCTCCAGTGCATGAATGTGAAAAGTCAAAGTGAAATAGCTCAGTCGTGTCTGACTCTTAGCGACCTCATGGACTGCAGCCTACCAGGCTCCTCTGTCCATGGGATTTTCCAGCAAGAGTACTGGAGTGGGGTGCCATTGCCTTCTCCTAATTCTTCTAGGTGTTTGTTAATTAATTCTTGCATTTTCTCCATTTTGTTTTCAAGGTTTTTGATCATCTTTACTATCATTATTCTGAATTCTTTTTCAGGTAGTTTGCCTATTTCCTCTTCATTTATTTGGACTTCTGTGTTTCTAGTTTGTTCCTTCATTTATGTAGTATTTCTCTGCCTTTTCATTTTTTTTTTTTTTAACTTAGTACGTTTGAGGTCTCCTTTTCTCAGGCTTCAAGTTGAATTCTTTCTTCCTTTCAGTTTCTGCCCTCCTAAGGTTGATCCAGTGGTTGTGTAAGCTTCCTATAGGGTGAGATTTGTGCTGAGTTTTTGTTTGTTTGTTTTTTCTCTGAAAACAAAGGCTGAGTGAGGTGGTAATCCTGTCTGCTGGTGATCTGGTTTGTATTTTTGTTTTGTTTGTTGTTTAGATGAGGCGTCCTGCACAGGGTGCTACTGGTGATTGGGTGATACTGGGTCTTGTATTCAAGTGGTTTCCTTTGTGTGAGTTCTCACTATTTGATACTCTCTAGGGTTAGTTCTCTGGTAGTCTAGGGTCTTGGAGTCAGTGCTCCCACTCCAAAGGCTTGATCTCTGGATCTGATTCCACAGCTGCTCGGCTTCCTGCCTCAGTTGTCCCAGCTCATTCATCCTTGAATTTCCTCACAGCAGAAACAAACAAATGAAAGCCCTGGAGGGAGCTGGGGCCCGCATGGACTGGAGGTATGGAGGTCAGCTGGGTGCTCAGCAGTCCCTGGCATGCACAGCTAGCATACAGAGCGCTGTGCACTGCAGAGACCAGCACCATGGAGATCCCCTGACCACACCCAGGCCCGCGCCCCCACCAATCAACTCTGTGGCACCACGAGTTGCTTTAATAATAGTATTTAGTGAAGCTTTTAATTCAGTTGCTCGTTACAGATGCAGTATAGTTTTCTAAGTCTCATTTGTTTTTTTTCCCCCACCAAGTAATTCCTTGGAGATTAGGCAGGATATTTAACATTATCTCTTGACTTAAAAAAAAAAAAAAATTATCAGAATCATCAAAAAAGATAAGTACCAAGCCTCTTTTAACAAGAGGCCTATTTATATATATAGGCCTATTTATATATTTATATTTACCTATTTATATATCTATTTAATATACCTATTTATACCTTAAATATACCTATTTATCTATTTATATATCTTCTGATATAATAGGCATTGATTTGAATATGACAATTAGTATAAAAAGTCTTAAGAAATTAAAGGCTAAATTTCCCTCAAGAGATTTACTAAACCACTAAACCCCCAAAGCTAGAGCGGTGGGATGAGGGGAGTTACAGACCCCCTTCAAGAATAACTTTTTTTTTTATGTTAGTAAACATTATGTTTAGTAAACAAAGCCAGATTTTAGTTTTAGACTTTTTTTTTTTGTAATCTAACTTTACCTGAAGTTTTTTCTACATTCCTTTTTTTTAGAATTCCATTTCTTCTAAATTAGAATCTTATCTTTCCAGAGTACACCACTTTTTTTTACTACTAGAAATACACAAAAGTGAAGATAATAGAAAATAGTAGTACTATGAGTCCCTGGTGGCTCAGCTGGTAAAGAATCTGCCTGCAATGCAGGAGACCTGGGTTTGATCCCTGGGATGGGAAGATCCCCTGGAGAAGGGAAAGGCCACCCACTCCAGTGTCCTGGCCTGGAGAATTCCATGGACTATACAGTCCGTGAGGTCACAAAGAGTCAGACACGACTGAGTGACTTTCACCATGAGTCCCTATATTTATAGACCAAGAGGTTTAAAGTTTCTGTGTAGTATCAAGACTATTGTTTTGCATTCTTAAGATTGCATGCTTTCTTGAGATAGGGGTTGAAAATGGTATATAAGCTTCAGATTCTCCTACCTGTGCCAAAGTCTGAGAGCTATTATTACTGATGTGCCCCTACAAGTGCTGGAGGTGACCAATTACTGTCCTGCTTTATCTCCCTATAAGATGTCTCTGGGTTTCTTCAAAATCTGGGGTGCCCAGAGGAGTGCCACATACAGGAGTGCCATCTGTTCTAAGATATAAAGTGGAAACAGGGGTCAGAAGCACTGATTTTGATTATTTAATCCTTTGGATTTAGCGGAGTGCTCATCTGAGCCAGGGACAAGCAAAACCACAAGTGTCGGCCAGCACAGTGCTGCCCCTCTGGGGGCGGCAGAGGGACTTCCTCTGCCTCTGCAGGCCTTCGCTCTCGGAGGTCTTAACCAGTGGAAGGCAGCATGGTTCAGAACTGCCTCACCTTCTCAGTCCTCCGACAACAGCTACTTTCTCTCTCAAAAGGGTCTTCTTTTAACACTCAGTCTCTAAAGAGTGACCAGCAGTAACTGTGGCCATCAACCATTCCTAGGAGAGCCTTCCTAGCTCTGCCATGCAAGCCCTGAGCTCATTTCAACCATCCCTACAGTGCAGAGTGAGAGAAGCTCCTATCATCTGGGCTTGGAAGAGAAGTCTTAGAATCTTCAGCCACAACCGTAATACACAAAGAGCTCTTACAAACTGGGAAGAAACAGACAAACAAGCCAGTTGAAAAATGGGCCAGAGATGTGAGTAGCTGAGTGACTCAAGAGCAAAATCAGATGGCCAGGAAATTTGTGAAAAGATGCGCAACATCACTTATATTAAGTCTGTTGTTAAATCCCTTACTCTAACACAAATGAAGAGGTCTGTCAGCCGAAGCTGGAAGGGAGGCTGAGAAGAGAGTGTACTTGTGCATTCCTAGTGGAGATGGGAAGGCTTTTAGGAAAAGCAATCTGCAATTTCTATTAATTAAAAATAGATATAATCAGGGATCCAACTCCTGGGCATCTATTCTGTATAACTAAAAAGGACCAATATGTAAAGTAACATGTATTAGGATGTTTGTCATAGGGTTGTTTAGAATGGCTGAAGACTGAAAACAAATGAATCCCTATCGGCAGGGGAATGGCTCAGTAAACAATGTGTAGTCACCCTGGGGAATATTATGCCACCATTAAAAAGACTGGATTGGAGCTCTGCCAGAGAGATTTCTGGAATAATGTTTTGGGAGAAAAGCAAGATGCAGAAAAATGTGTATAATATGATCTTGTATTAAATAACAAGTAGAACTGTATAGGGTATACAGATTTTTTATATATATGAAGAAAAATAGGGAGACACACTATGGGTTGAGGGGGTAGCAGCTGATGTGAAAGGAGAAGGGGAAGAAGTAAAGACAAGGGCGCTAAGGAAGCGTGCAGGTGGTCATGTGTCTACGTTTAGGCAGAGTTATGTATATGGCAGAGTCTATGTTTATATTCATGTATAAATAATAATTGTATAAAACAATCCTCGAGCGTGTGAGTCAGGCAGGCCTAGGTAGCCTTAACTCTGCAGGCTGGAGGGGACAGTCTCATGGGGTATACTGTGCTGCAATCTGGCCCTGAGGGGTCCCAGTGTGTGAGCTAGCTTCGAGCGGGTAGTTCGCTGTCCCCTGCCTGGGCAAAAGGAGATTCTATATCCAGAGAATGGGGGGAGGTGCCGTGGGAGGGTACCCACATCACTCGTCTCCCTGGCAGAGGGCAGGCACTCAGGGGACACTGCATTAAACAAAATGAGCCTGATCTTATGCTTCTTAGCCCCAGCTCACCCGAATCCTCCATCTCCGCATCTGTCAGGGGAAATGGTAAGATTAGGTGCCCCTAATAAACAGGCAGCTGAAATCAGATAATGCAAGTGATGTCACTACTGGACTCGCCAGTGCTGCTGCTGCTGCTGCTAAGTCACTTCAGTCGAGTCCGACTCTGTGCGACCCCATAGACGGCAGCCCACCAGGCTCCCCCATCCCTGGGGTTCTCCAGGCAAGAACACTGGAGTGGGTTGCCATTTCTTTCTCCAATCTCCAGTGCTATATCATTTCAAAATATGAACAAAAGGAAGCTCCCAGTATTTACTGCTCACACATGTTCAACTGAAGATCTTAGTGGCTAAAAGGCAGTGCTGTTTTTCTTTTTAACATTTTGTATACAATAGAGGAGGTAGTTAAGTAAGAATTCTGAGGATTTTTTTTTTAAATACATAAGGTAAATAAAAAATCATAGATCCACTTCCCCATCATCAACCAAATTTACTTTCAGTTCCTCAGTTGATCTTCCTGCAAAATATGAAGGTAGAAGATAATATAGAAAAGTAGAAGATAATATAGCAAGGTAGAAGATAATATAGGAAGGCCTAGTTTGCTGGAGTCCTGTGATATGCATTTCTTCCTTACTGATTACCCCTCAAATCAAATATCTATTAACTGATATGGTTAGGTTAAAAAGAAGAAAATGAAAATTTAAAAGTTCTCTTCATTTTCCTTAAACAATTTTTAAACTATCAGAAATATGCCAGTGAATGTGATTATTTGACTTAGGTCCATTCACTCCATCCACTCCTTCATTCAAACTCTTCTTGTGTACCTGCTCAGGGCCAGGCATGTGCTTGCCACCCAGGATACCAAGAGGAGAACCACATAGTCCCTGCCCTCCAGAAGCCTGCCATCTGGTGAGGAGAGATGCTTCAACATGCTAATGCCCATGATAAAGGTCAGAGCAGTGTTCACTCATGAGGACTGGGGAGGGGTGGGTTCGGAACCCTAGCGCAAACGTTCATGCAGACACCCCTGCTTAAGCATCCTTTCCCTACCTTGCTCGGGGTACAATGGTCACTAAAACACATCACCATAGAGCTGAATCTAAAAAATAAAGCTGCAGTTCTTTAGTTGTATAATCTGGCTTCCAAGCTCATATTTTAAATAAAATTTCTTCAAGCTAAATAAAAGCTCTGCTAGCATGAAATTAACAGTGGAAAATTTTGAATCCAATTTCAGGCAGAAAAAAAAAACTGGAAAAAAGAGAGTAGACTTTAGTTATTTCATGAAAAAGGAAAAAGTAGTGTTGATGGTATGATGCTTCTGAATTCTCCTTTGATGAGTTTTCATTCTATTATCTATTAATTGGAAGGGGTGATGTCTAAGCTGGTGGAAGATAAGACATTTGCGTTAATTACCTCTGCATTTGATGGATTACCTCTGCATTTGATGGTCTCTGAAGAAGTTGTATTCTTTTAATAATTTATGAGATTAAAACCTAGATTTCTCAGTATGATCTCCCAGAATACCAATATAGAGAATAAGGGAAGAGATTGGAACCTGGATGAATAATTTGTGTAAATAATGGTGTAAACACACCATGAATGACGATAACATTGAGAATCACCCCATAAGCCACCCACGGAAGTTAATTTTATTATTTCATACTTAAGCTTTACACATACAAAATATCAGGCAAGCTAAAGGCCAAAGAACCAGGCAATGTTCTCAAAAGGAAATAACAGATGGATTAAAGCTCTGTTTGTCCATCCAGGGTTAATCACTTTAGGTGGATTAATCCAGCAGAGTTTTAAACAAGTATGTGCAGGTTGAGCCTGGCTGGATCTTAGGTGAGAAATTCACTCTAATGTGAAAGCCACACAGACTTGTGTGAAAACACAAAGCATTTTTATCCACCAGTAACTTTAATCAAAGCAGAATATAATAATTAATACAAATAATTACCTGTGACAACTGATGTATCAAGGAAACCACAATTCATCCATTAGCTGTCCATCTCTGTTGAAATATTAATTTACTACCATGTATTAATCTATTTATAAACATATCCAGACAATTAGAAAAATTAGTCTGTAGTCAGCAGGCTGAAGGCTTAAATAAATTAAAAATGCTTCCAAACTGTAAAGGATGGATACCTCGGTTAGGGAATTGAGTGGAAAAGTTTAGAAAAATGTTACACATGGAGTATAAAAACTGTACTGGACCCACAACTAATTAACTGGTATATAGAGATAGTCTCTAAATGTCATAAACCCAAATCTGAGATACCTCTACCATTAGCTAAAAGGCTGAGCAACATTATTAATGCGTTTTTTAAATGAAAATCTTCCCTAAAGTGGACCTTTATTTCAGGCCTACATTACTTTAATACATTTGTTCCTAAAAAGAAGGGTGCTGATCCATTTTAATCTTGTAAAATGCATAATTTAAATGAATTAGAGGGATGTAAGACTTTAATTACCCGGTTTTGGCTCTTGACTTTTGCATACTTTATTGTATACTTTTTCATTATCAGTTGCCTCAAGCTATTTTTAGTCCAAAAAAAGTATATGAATAATTACATTAATGAAAAGTCCACCAAAGGATTACCCTAGTTATGTCAATTTATCAAGCTAATTTCTACAAGTTTCTCTTAAAAACCATTATCGTTGTAGTCTTGGCTAATTAGAAGTTCTCATGGTGGCAGGTACTTATTTTTTTTCTTTTAAGGAGGGAAAAATAACTTGCAGGGTAAACTTCGAGCATTAGGTTAGCGTAAGTGATTAGAGCAAACTGCTCCTGTCTGTTCCGAAAGGATCAGAAAATCCCTTTGTTTGAGCACGGTAGGGACAGGGTCTTTGTTTGAGTATCTAGCTTGCATTCAGTTTCTCGCCAAAGTGGGAAGAAAGTCTCAGTTAGAGAAAGGGCCCCAACCACTTGTCCTGACTACAATAAGGCAACTTCAATAAGGGGAGAGCACAATATTTTCGATATTCCTAAATAACTTTTTTTTTGACGAGAGATGGTAGAGAAGGAGCAAAATGAGGTGCACAAAGAAACTGCACGAGGCCTTTACGCAGAATCCCCGGTCCAAACGCATCTTATACGTAAAGGACGACCGACCACCGCCGAGGGCAGGTCGGCACCTGGCTCACCCGGTGTCTGAGCGTCGGCGGGTCGCGGCTCCCCCGGGGCCCGGGGCTGGTCCCCAGCTCACCCCTCCATCCGGCCCGGCCCGGGGGAGCCTCCCGCGGACCCCGCCGCTCCCCCGCCCCGGGAGTCCGCAGTCTCCCCGCGGGCGCGCGCCCACACTCACCCCATCACCTCTGAAGCGGGCGGTGGGCTGGGAGTCCGGGATGGCATAGCCCCTCTGGGCTCCTCGCAGACATGTTGTCCTGTGCGGAAACCTCCGCGCGTCCCCCTTAAAGACACAGCGCTCCGTTCAGGAGCCTGGGCTGGGAAGGGGGCGTGGGTGAGGACCTGTTGTTCAAAGGGCTGGGAAACCGCTTCCAGACCGTCCAAGTCCACCAGCGACAGACTTGCGTTTGCCCAGGTTTAAAAAGGATGCAGTAGTTTAGTGATTTTTTTTTACAAGTATAATTACACTTTTATATCTTTATATTAATCTTCCAAGACCTGGGTTCCTGGGCTTGAGTCTTTGAGTGTAATTTTCATCTTTTCAGGTTCAAGGTGTGTGATGGCACAAGTTATCAGAAGAAATGCCCTGAACTAAAGTCTGGACAGATAAAGGTAGGGCTCATTGGTGTTCACGAAAACCTAGTAATGTTAGCATGGTGTATCGGTCAGTTTTTGGTGGATTATGCTGAGGTAACAACCCCTACAACCCAGTGATTTACAAAAACAAAGATTCATTTCTCAATCAAATTACATCTGCTGCAGGCAGCTTTTCCACCACTGTTTTGGCTTCCAGGCTCCAGGTTGAAAGATCAGCTTTTGAGGGGCCATGCTGACTATGTGCTGGAAACAACCTTGAGGGAGGAGGAGTCCTAATTTGTAGTGCTTGCTAATTCTATGATGTAAATACTCACAACCATGAAGGACTTCGGGTCACTAATGGTTTAACAAGTGACTTGCCAAGTTTCTGGACATGTAACAATCAGCTCTTATAAACCACTGGCGCCTGCTGCTCCTAAAACTGGAAACAGTTCACATTCCACATACCTAAGTTCCGCTTGCTTCAGTTCTACTCACATTCTGTTGACCAAAGCAAGTAACTTGACAAAGCTGCTCAGTGGGGCCAGAAAGTATACTCCTCTTATAAAGAAGACTTGCCAGTCATGTGACAATGGGCAGAGATTGTACCGTCCTTTTAAAAGAAGTTGAGTAAATAAATAACCCTGAATATTCATTGGAAGGACTGTTGCTGGAAGCTCCAATACTTTGGCCACCTAATGTGAAGAGCCAGCTCTTTGGAAAAGACTCTGACGCTGGGAAAGATTGAGGGCAAGAGAGGAAGGGGGCTGCAGAGGATGGGATGGTTAGGTAGCATCACCAACTCAATGGACAGGAATTTGAGCCAACTCTAGGAAATAGTGGAGGACAGAGGAGCCTGGTGTGCTGCAGTCCGTGGGGTCACACAAAGTCAGACACAACTTAGCAACCCAACTACATCAAATAAAACTGGTTACAATAATACAATCCATTTTACATACTTTGGTTCAAGTAATTTTTTTAAACCTCATTATTTCCATAAACTAGAGTTCATTAACAATCCATTAATGGGATTTCTCCTTACCATTCCAAGAATGGTGTCAGAAGAAGAAACAGGTTGGATGTCTTCAAGGGGATAATTTGCAATGTGAATATTAGCTATTAGGTTACTACTTCTCTTTTCTCCCAAAAGATGCCCATACTTAACCACTGTGGACATCTGATTAAAATAATAATTGCTGGTATAAGTGAATCAGATTAAAGGTTATCTCTTATTCATCACTTAATTAATCACAAAATTTAATTAATTACAAAGTTTATTGTACCTGGTGATCCTTTTAACAAGAGATCTTATCACTTTGAGTACCTTAAAAATCCATTTGACCATATAATGAGACACATGGTATTTTTCTTAGTTCTAGTTAGTGCTATTTGAGTAAGAGTCTTAATTAAGACAGCATTCCTGCCCTCAAGAAGATTTTACTCCAGTGAGACAGACAAATGAACTCCAGGAAGAAAGTGAAAAATATTGTAAGAGGAAACCTTCCTGTGCCACACTAAACTGAGAACAACTACATCGTCTTGAAAGTGGCAACATTTAACCAAGGAAAAACCTGTCTTTTCTGTGTCCAGGTCCACAAGCAACAGACTTGTGTCTGCCCAGGTTTAAAAATGATGCAGTAGTTTAGTGACTGTTCCCAGCATCAGGGTCTTTTCCAGTGAGTCAGCCCTTCATATCAGGTGGCCAAAGTATTGGAGCTTCAGCAACAGTCCTTCCAATGAATATTCAGGGTTAGTTTTTAATTCCATGTTTAAACTTTCTAATAATCTGAAATCTCTTGTAGTTTTAAATTAAAATTTAAATCAAATTATAAAATACATCTCCCTTGCCCCACACTCTTTGTTCAAATTTCAACAAGAAAAACACTCTTTAGTTCTTATTTTGGTGGTAACCGTTTCTCTTTCATCATGCTGTTAATGATAAATAAGAGGATCTCGTTTCTGTCCCCTGCCCTGGAAGTTGGCAAAGCACAAGCACTTTCATTGATAATGCAGAATATTCACTCTTTAGATTCTTGCCAGAGATTATAACTTTCCAATCTGCTAGCTAATCCTTATCAAAAGTCCAGTTTGAGAAAATTACTTATGGATGTTGCTTTAAAGGCTTGAAATTATAGAGCTGTGTACTTGAACCACACTCTTTGGATGCATCCTTCCTTTATGTGCTTTTGGCCTCTAGCTTTCTTTTCTTAGATGTTTTTGTCTGGTTTTGGTGTCAGAGTAATACAGTCTTACAAATGAATTGAGAAATACACCTTCCTCTTTCATAATTTTGAAGATTTTGTGAATAATTGGTGTTCTTCTTTAAATGCTTCTTGAAATTTAACAAAGAAGCCATATAGCCTGAGCTTTTCTTTAAGGGGAGTGTTTTAAATGACTAATTCAATTTCTTCACTGGTTGTAGGTCTTTTAGATTGTCAGTTCATTCTTGAGGAAGTTGTGGTAGTTTGTATCTTTCTAGGAATTTGTCTATTTCATTCAAGTTATCTAATGTGTTCATGTACACTTGTATATAGTATTTCTTTTTAATTTCTGTAAGGTTGGAAATGCCAGGCTGGATGAAGCACAATCTGGAATCAATATTGCCAGGAGAAATATCAATAACCTCAGATATGCAGATGACACCACCCTTATGGCAGAAAGCGAAGAAGAACTTAAGAGCCTCTTGATGAAAGTGAAAGAGGAGAGCGAAAAAGTTGGCTTAAAGCTCAACATTCAGAAAACTAAGACCATGGCATCCGGTCCCATCACTTCTTGGAAAATAGATGGGGAAACAATGGAAACAGGCAGAGACTTTATTTTTGGGGGCTCCAAAATCACTGCAGATGGTGACTGCAGCCATGAAATTAGAAAGACGCTTACTCCTTGGAAGAATAGCTATGACCAACCTAGACAGTATATTAAAAAGCAGAGACATTACTTTACCAACAAAGGTCCGTCTGGTCAAGGCTATGGTTTTTCCAGGAGTCATGTATGGATGTGAGAGTTGGACCATAAAGAAAGCTGAGCACTGAAGAATTGATGCTTTTGAACTATGGTGTTGGAGAAGAATCTTGAGAGTCCCTTGGACTGTAAGGAGATCTAACCAGTCCATCCTAAAGGAAATCAGTCCTAAATATTCATTGGAAGGACTGATGCTGAAACTGAAACTCCAATACTTTGGCCACCTGATGCAAAGAACTGACTCATTGGAAAGACCCTAATGCTGGGAAAGATTGAAGGCAGGAGGAGAAGGGGACGACAGAGGATGAGATGGTTGGATGGCATCACCGAGTGGATGGATATGAGTTTGAGTAGGCTCTGGGAGTTGGTGATGGACAGGGAGGCCTGGTGTGCTGCAGTCCATGGGGTCACAAAGAGTCGAACACAACTGAACAACTGAACTGAACTGAACTGAGAGCAGTGGTTAGCAGAAGCCTACAGTTTAGCTGACTTAGAGAAAATTTGGAAGGTAGTTTGAGGAGCTGAGGATTAGGAAAGAAGGGTATGATCTAGCTACTTTTAATGCTGACATTAATAGATACAATATGGATCCAGGTTTTGTGGTGCTTGAAAGTTTATACTGTGTTGAGGACCCAGGTACTCTAGGCATTGGGGACATAAACCCATTAAATCATTGATTTAATGTATACAATTTACCCTGAATGGCTGCATCCCATCCTTTTAACATATTATTCCCCAAATGGCAGCTTAGCTGAAACTTTAATAGGCTATCCTAATGATCTATCAGGCTAGCTGCTTCTGGATGTACATGTGTTACCAGTTCAGTTCAGTTGCTTAGTCATGTCCAACTCTTTGAAACTCCATGGACTGCAGCATGGCAGGCCTCCTTGTCCATCACCAACTCCCGGAGTTTACTCAAACTCATGTCCATCAAATTGGTGATGCCATCCAACCATCTCATCCTCTGTCGTCCCCTTCTCCTCCCGCCTTCAATCTTTCCCAGCATCAGGGTCTTTTCCAATGAGTCAGTTCTTTGCAAAGTATTGGAGTTCTGGCCAAAGTATTGGAGTTTCAGCTTCAACATCAGTCCTTCCAACGAACATCCAGGACTGATTTCCTTTAGGATGGACTGGTTGGATCTCCTTGCAGTCCAAGGGACTCTCAAGAGTCTTCTCCAGCACCATAGTTCAAAAGCATCAATTCTTCGGAGCTCAGCTTTCTTTATAGTCCAACTCTCACATCCATACATGACTACTGGAAAAACCATAACCTTGACCAGACGGACCTTTGTTGGTAAAGTAATGTCTCTGCTTTTTAATATGTCATAACTAGTTGGTTTAATATGTCATAACTGTCTAGTTTGGTCATAATTTTTCTTCCAAGGAGTAAGCATCTTTTAATTTCATGGCTGCAATCACCGTCTGCAGTGATTTTGGAGCCCCTCAAAATAAAGTCTGTCACTGTTTCCACTGTTTACCCATCTATTTGCCATGAAGTGATGGGACCTGATGCCATAACCTTCGTTTTCTCAATGTTGAGCTTTAAACCAACTTTTTCACTCTCTTCTTTTACTTTCTTCAAGAGGCTCTTTAGTTTTTCTTCGCTCTCTGCCATAAGGGTGGTGTCATCTGCATATCTGAGGTTATTGATATTTCTCCTGGCAATCTTGATTCTAGCTTGTGCTTCATCCAGCCCAGCGTTTCTCATGATGTACTCTGCATATAGGTTAAAAAAGCAGGGTTAAATATAGCATATGTTATAGGTTCAGCCAAAGCTGCTGAGTAAACCATTTTCCCCTTCACCTGTTCCTCATCTTAATTCATCAGAGGTGAGAATCCTCATCCTAATGCCACAGCACACCAAGGGTTCTCATCACTTTACCTACCACTGGAAATGAAATTCTTGTTACTATCTGATGGGTAAATAATCCAGTTCCAGAAACCCATCTTGAGGTTTGGAGATTCATAGGTTTTAAGTTTCTGCTTTCTAGGGCCACTCTGGTATCTACTTTTTAAACTTGGGTTCCCTAAATTCAGGGGCTTCCCTGGTGGCTCAGACAGTAAAGAATCTACCTGCAATTCAGGAGACCTAGGTTCAATCCCTAGGTTGGGAAGATCCCCTGGAGAAGGGAATGGCTACCTCCTCCAGTATTCTTGCCTGGGGAATCCTAAGGAGAGAGGAGCCTGGCAGGCTGCAGTCCATGGGGTCACAAAGAGTTGGGCACAACGGAACAACTACCACTCCCTAAAATCAGTAATGAAAACAAAAAATAGGGTGCAGGTAGCTTGAGAGGTAACCACAGGATGATGGGGAAGCATGGAGAGTTATAAGAGAAATGTGTGCCAGAATAAAGAGTCTTTGTTTTGTTAACTCTAAGTAATTGTGTGCCTTTCAAATAATGTTTTCATTTTATATTTATAATCGTGAGTGTGACAAAAGGTATTCCCACATGGTGAACTGTTTTCGACCCTCACCTCTAGGTTTTTCAGACCCAACTTCTTCATTTTTTTAACTTTACCATTTTCTGTCAGTTAATGTGAGGAAAATGTTACTATAGACTTTATTTCATTGGTTGACTTTTGACTTGAAGACTCAGGAAGTATTTTAAACTTACCTTTGAAACGTAACATTTTCACTACCCCTATATATATGAGTGTGAGTCTCTTTTGGCTTGAAACAGTAAGCTAAGCTTGGAGTTTATCCTGAAGGCATGCAAGAGAGGCACATAGTAAGATTTATATTTTAAGCATACCACTTCAGGGAAGGATGTGGGATGTGTTGGGGGAAAAAACCTACTAGAGACAAGTAGACCAATATTGCAATATTGTGGACCAAAACTGAGATATTTTTAATATTCAACCAATTCATCATGTAGCAGAAAATAATAAGCAAGAGAATGGATGGATGATGTAATTGGTACATGTAACCACAGTGGAGTTGGGGTTCCATGTCTCCCTGCTGTCTTTTCCTGACCATGGTGTGCTGGAGGAGCCTGGGCTGCTGCTCGGAGGGCACCATCCTTGTGGTCCCCACCTTGAAAGAGTAGTGCTCCCCAGGTGACCCCTTGCATGTCCCTGGGATAAGAGGGAGACACTGGTGGCAGAAAAAAAATGGCTCTCTTCCTATGGGAATTCTCAGGCCTTAGAAATTTATTCCTATTTCTCAGAACTTTTAGGAAGAAATAGTAGATGGGTTTATCTCAGAATTTCCATCCCTTTTCAGAATCCATTAGTCCACCATCCTGTATTTTGTTACGGTTTATGTGTATCTGTTTACCTTAAACTATTACATGCCTCTGACTGTGCAAGGCTTGCAGTTATTCAGACAGGACCCACTGGACCCATTTCACATTTTCCTTCCCCCAAGGGCTGTAAAATGTCAAGGACCCACGGTGCACTTTCTGGCTGCTTCACTCCACCCTGCACTTGCAATTTCTGTTCATGTACAGTTGACTTTACAGTCAGAATCAAACCTACATGCTGTAGGACATGCTAAGGAATGGTGATGTCTTAACACAGGAAATACTGTTTTTCTAACTGCCACATCTTGAAGGGTGGGGGGCAGAAAAGGCAAAGCAGCGTGAATGACAGCAATACAGGCCTTCCTGTTCTTACTCACCCACCAGGGTCCCTATCCAAGGCCTGTGTTTGGAAAGCAGACCCAGCCAGAAGAACAGTGGAAGGCGCCCCTGCACGGACAGCCTTGTCTGGGTGCACCTCTGTTGGACTCTTGCTCAAAGTGCTGGCAGGGCTGGGGCGGTGGGGGTGGTGTTCATACTGCTGGTTTGAAGGCCTGATGTGACTGTTAGGGCGAGCATCTGGAGGTTTATCTTTCCAGGGGTCCGTGTCCCCTGCCATGGTCAAGGTTGACGTGATCTGACCCTGGTGATCAGACATTCCACACAAGTGTCAGAAGTTCTTCCTAGCTTCTTCTGCCAAAGGAAAATGATAAATGCACAAAAGAGCTGATTTGGCTCTTTTCTGAGATAGTTAAAAAGAATAATAACAACAAAACCGTTTTGATTTTATTCTGTGTCTTATTCTGCAGTAGGAGAAAAGGAAACCATTGTATGTGTGGTTGGGGGATACAAAGTCTGGTTCACGGGTCTAGGGTCCAGCATCTTGTCCTCAGAGAAGCCAGGTCATGGCACTGCAGCCCGTTGGCTTCGTCTGGGTTGATGTGGGATGAACCAGGCTGCCTGTATCTGTGAGTGATTTAATTAATTTAAAATCTTCCTCTCTTCCCAACCACACATCCTTTTCATTCCTCAAGTCACCACTTTTATGAAGACTTCTTAGACTGTACAAGGGGTATGGTCTAACTTGGAGGACAGAGGAAATTTAGATGAGAGAGAGCCTAGAAGGAGCCTTGCCTTTGCAGCTCAACTGTAGTAATCTTGGTGGCAGAAATCCGATCTCATGGTTTTTATATTCCTTCCATACAGCTCAGCACAGTTCTGGGCAGATAGTAGGTCTCAGTATGTACGTGGAGGGATTGAAAATTCAAACGTGTAGTATGCCACTTCTGTGAGGCATTTAGGGTAGTCAGGTTCACGGTGATAGAAAGTAGAAGGGTGGGTGCTGGGGGCAGAGGAAGGGGAGTTCATGTTTAATGGGTACAGAGTTTTAGTTTGGGAAGATGAAAAAGTTCTAGAGATGGCTGGTGGTGCTGGTTCCACAGCCATGGGGATATACTTAATGCCAGGGAACGGTCCACTTATTTACTTACATTTTGCCTGTTCTTTGCCATTATGATTTATTACAGAACATTGAATATAGTTCCCTGTGCCAAATCTCTTAATAGTGAAGTCTCACTTATGAAATAACGGGACTTAAATTTATGCCTTTGATTTTTACTTTTTTTGAAACCTGTCATCTTTCCAAGAAATGATTCCTCTTTATGTGTCACGTGACTGTTTTTTATTGTTAGAACATGTTGACCAGATCCCTGACCCATGGTCTCCAACTGGTTCTGTTTCAGACCAGTGTGTGCTGGTTTTACAAATGTGACTTTGTCATGTGGGTGTTACCTCCAGTGCCTTCTCCTTATGTCGTTAGCTACATGTCTTCAGGCGCCCGTTCTCTTGTGTGTGTTGTTGGAGGCGGCATGGATCCGTGGGAAGGTCATGCCCTCGGAAATCAGCCTGCCTGCCTGTCAAGTGGCTGAACTTTCCTTTTCTTCTGTGTAAAATGGAGATAGTCTATTGTAGAGGTTTACAACTTTTTCTGTGAAGAGCCAGATAGTAAGTATTTTGGGTTTTATGGGTCAAGAGTCAAAAGTCTAGGAAAACACAAGGAAACAAACTCCTCTGATTTCTTAGAAAGAAATTCAAGATATAACCCTACAATATTTTGTAATACTCGTATTACAGGTATCCAAAAAGAGCGGAAACCTGTTTTGCTTAACTGAGGTTCAGAGTTAGTGCTCCTTGTTATTAAAGTTGCTTGCAAATGCGCATCTCTTCATCCTGGTTCAGGACATGAGAGCAAATGAGGTTCGGGGTCGGCAAGGCTGATGGGCTCAGTAGATGCATGTGGTGAGAGATGCAGATGTTTTCCTCGGCATATTTGCAGTGAACAATACCGTGAAGACACACAGGCTGTGGACGCTCCGTCTTTACGAATTTGTGACCTTGACTCCGAGGCCTCCTCGTGCTCCCGGGTGTTCTCATTTGCGTCCGTTGGAATGCACATCAGCAGATCCCACATCCAGTTCCACCAATTTAATGTCTTCTCAGCTCTGCAAGGATTCTTTCATGAGTTGTTAGTAGTTCTTCTCAGTCTGTGCATGGAGGCTCGATCTTCAGTCCCTTCCCAACTCAGCGTGAGGGTGTTGACTCCTCACAGAAGCAGCAGCAGAGTGGTTACAGGGACATCTGAGATCATTGAGAGCCAAAGAAAATCGCCTCCGGTCATTTGCCTCCTTCTTAATTGACTTGATGTTGCTCCCAGTGTCCTTAAGAACAACTGTTCTCACCAAAAGGCCAGTGGTGTTAAATATATCTTCTCTGGGTACACTTTTTCAGCTGCATCTTGTTGTGGCTTCTTTTTGGTCTTTGGATGTGGGGTATCTTTTCTGGTAGATTCCAGAATTATTATTATTTTTTTTTAATCTATGGTTGTTCAGCAATGAGTTGTAATTTTGATGATTTTGTAAGAAGGGGTGAACTCACATCTTTCTACTCCACTATCTTACTGGTCCTTCTTGAACTTTTTTCAAACTATCCACTTTAAAAGGTTTAAAATAGTAAATTTTATGTGTATTTTACTCCAAAAGAAAATAATGTTTTTTTTAAAACGCACATACCATAGAAATTTGAACCTCTTCCCTATTTCTCCGTTTAGCCTCTCTACCCGGTGCAAAGGTGCAGAATCAATGTGTGGTGTGAATGAAATTTCCAGTTCAGGACTTTATTGACGGTCCAGTGGTTAAGACTTTGCCTTTCAATGCAGGGGGTTTGGGTTTGATCCCTGGTTGGGGGGCTAAGAGCCCACATGCCTCGAGGCCAAAAAACCATAACATAAAACAGAAGCAATATTGTAACAAATTCCATAAAGACTTTTAAAATGATCCACATTAAAAAAAATTTTTTTTTTTCAAAGAAATTTCCAATTGATATGCTTGCTGGGAAGGCTTCAAATACTGGGCTCATTTCACACTTGCTAGCTCTGTTTTTTAAAACGTGGGAACATTTGCATCAGGCGTTTGGCTTAGATCTGTCTTTGTGCTTCGAGCCTGCGTGAGAATGGTTAGGAAGGAGTCCAGATGCCAACCAGCATCGCCGGTGTTAGCGCTGCCCTCAGAGTCGTAGGGAAAGCAAGTGATGCTGCAAGTGTGGGTATATTACTTAAGATCCAAAACACTTGAACCTTTCAAGTTAGTTTGGTTTTGTTGCTCATCTGTAAAATGGGGACAATAATAGTACTTTCCTCCACTGAGCTGTTATGAGGGTTAAATGAGATGAATTACATGAGCTACCCAGGACCTGTCTATAAATGGCAGCTGGGTAGGTACTATTTCATTTTGTGGCTTCAGCATGGCTTTGAGCAGAATGCAAGTAGACTACTGGTCCTTGTAGACCCACAGTGCCCTCGTCTGGGACATGTAATCCCTCTTGTAACAAACACCTGGAGAATACCAGCTTGCTGGCTGGAGGAGCAACCTTGTCAGAGAGAGCCTGACAGCTCTTTTTTGCAGACTGACTTCCCTGCTCAGCCAGGCACAGTGCCAGCAGCTGCTGGGCTCGTAAGTCCCCTGTCGTGCTGTCTTTCATTTAAATTGGAAAGATCTTGGGAAAGGACTGGACAAGACCCAATCTTGGCGGCCTTCTCACCAGCTTGGTCAGGTGAGACCGGATTTGGCGGCTCTCTTTCACTTTGGAGGTTAGAGTTGGGGAGGGCAGTTTCCAGGGAAGAGGATTGCTTTTTCCTGGAAAAAAGCAGTGTTGAGCCAAAAAAAGAGCCTACCAGTGTGCACAAGTGCTCTGGGTGAGTCAAAGGAAATCAGCCACGGGCCCCACCCTCAGGACGTGACTGATGACCTCTAGGTCATGGACGCCTGTTTTCAAAGAACAGTTGCCTTTGGTTTCTTCTTTTCCCAGGGAGTTGAGCATATTGATCTTAAGGCTTTTCAAGGTTTGGCATCTAAAATTTTGACCTTGGTTTAATATGAAGGGGGAACTTACAGGTTGCAAAGACGAAACTGAAAAAAAGTGAAAACATGTAACGAAAAATACTTGAAATAAACTCAAGGCCCCATTAACATTCAATCAGCACTTCCAACAGAAGCTATTTTTATATTCCTATTTACTAGCATGATATACTATGGTTATTTTTCCCCATGACTCAAGAGGATGGGATAGTTTCCCCTTTCTTCAAACAGTTCTTAGTTTGAATGTGACACAGAGTCCCCATTTTCCCCATAAATTGTATATTTATAGCACTTGGGAATAGCCAGAGTGCTGTGTGTCTCCTAAAAGTACTTCTGTATTTGAATTATGGAGGAAATGACTTAATAGAATTCTGAATTGTGGGCACTCTTGATGGAGCAGGAGCAGAGAGGAGAACAGGACTCGGTGTTCCGGGCCGGGGTCCTGTCTGTTCTGAACACCATCCCTGAGGCTCCCCTTGGCCATGTGCGCCTCGGGCAGGGCGCTGGGGGCAGGCGGCCCAACTGGTTCGCCAGGCGAGGCTGTGGGCGTGAGCACAGGCTTCACATCATGGGCTTGGCTGCAGCTCTGCCCTGTCCTGGCTCTGAAAGCTTGGGGCAGTGACTTCCCCTTTCTGCTGCTTTTGGTGTTTCCTGTCTAAACTGGCCTAACAGGAGTGACACCTGGGGTTATGGTAAGAATCTGAATAACACAGGGAAAGCTCTTACCATAGTGTTTGGCATGGAGGGAGCCATAAGAAATGGTTCTTGTTCCCGAGGGAGGTTCGGAGCAGGGTGCACGTTATCTTCTGTCCCTTGCATCCTTCTTCCCGGTCCAGTGGCCTCCTTTGGAAGCCCAGTGGCCCTTCCTGAGACCAGCTGAGATCTCTCCTTGGGTGGCGGTGCCCTCAGAAACCCAAGTAGGATCCAAGGTGGGTGATGTGGCACAAAGATGGCCCTTCTAAGCCCACCTCGGTCCAGGCCTCCACTCCGCCTTTGTGTGCATGCAGGCTGGTCCTCTGCATTACGTGAGACATCACACGGTGGCCCAGGGCCAAATACATATTAGCCTGGAGGTCCTCCATGTAGCAGATGACCCCTTTACAGCCCTGCACTCTAGATGACAGCGGGCAGCTAGTGAGCATTTAGGAACTAGTTTTTTTTGTTTGTTTTTAACTATATTACTTTATGTTCTTCTTGGTTGCACTGGATCTTTCGTTGCAGTGCGTGGGCTTCCTCTAGTCCTGGACAGCAGGGGCAGCTCTCTGGTTGTGGTGCTTGGGCTTCTCGCGGTGGCTTTCCTCCTTGTGGCACAGGCTCTAGGTGCGTGGCCCTCAGTAGCTGCAGCACCCAGCCTCAGTAGATGTGTGCATGGGCTTAGTTGCTCTGTGGCATGTGGACCAGGGATTGAAACCCATGTCACCTGCATTGGCAGGTGGGTTCTTATCCACGGTGCTACCAGGGAAGTCTAGGAACTTGGTTTTTTATTGTTGTTTATTAAAACGAGTTTTATAGTATAATTTATATACAACAAAATGCTTCCATTTTAAATGTAAAGTTTGGTGAGTTTTGAAAAAATGTATACCGCCATGTAAGTACCACTTGAATCCACATACAGAATATTTCCATCAACCCCCCAATGTTCCCTTGTATCCTGTTCCATTAGTCTCTCCTTTTTCCCACCCCCCAGGCAACTGCTGATTTGCTTTCTGTCACTGCAGAAAAGTTTGTATTTTCTAGAATTTCACATAAATGTGTCAGGCTTCCAGTGCTTTTGAGAGTCATCCATGTTTTTGCAGTATATCCATGGGGTCTTCCTACTTATTGTTGAGTTTTATTCCATTATATAGATATGCCACAATTTGTTTATCCATTCCCCTGGTGATGGGCATTTGGGTTGTTTCTGGTTACGTGTGTTGTATAGCTAAACATTTGTGTTCAAATCTTTGTGTGGATATATGTTTTAATTTCTTTTGGGTAAATGCTGGGAGTGGAGTTACTGGGCAATATGGTAAATACAGTATATGTTTAAATTTATAAGAAACTTCCAGAATGTTTTCCAATGTAGCAGCAGTATTTTACACTCCTACCAGCAATGTCACTGACCCTTGGTATTGTCTGCATCTTTTATTTTGGTCATTCTAGTGGCTGTGAAGTGGTGTCTTATTTTGGTTTTAATCTGCATTTTCCTAATGGTTAATGATGCTGAGGTCTTTCTGTGTGCTTATTGGTCATTCATATATCTTCTTTGTGGTGTCTTTGCAAATATCTTGCCTATATTTAATTCGTTTCTGTCTTCACAGTTGAATTATATTAGTTCTTTTTATATTCTGTGTATAAGTCCTTTGTGAGATATATATATATGAATGAGAGGGAGAGGAAACATTTCCTCCTATTCTGTGGCTTTATTTCTATTTTCCAAGTAGTGATTTTTTAATGAGCAAAAGTATTAATTTTGAAAAAGCCTTATGTTCCAGTTATGTCCCTAATGGTTTGTGGCTTTTAACCTGAGAAATATTGGCCTATACCAAATTTACAAAGATTTTCTTTTAGGTTTTCTTCCCTGATAGCTCAGTTGGTAAAGAATCTGCCTGCAATGCAGGAGACCCCAGTTCGATTCCTGGGTCAGGAAGACCCACTGGAGAAGGGATAGGCTACCCACTCCAGCATTCTTGGGCTTCCCTTGTGGCTCAGCTGGTAAAGAATCTGCCTGCAATGCAGGAGACCTGGGTTTGATCCCTGGGTTGGGAAGATCCTCTGGAGAAGGGAAAGACTACCCACTCCAGTATTCTGGCCTGGAGAATTCCATGGGGTCGGTTGCGAAGAGTTGGACATGACTGGGCGACTTTCACTTTCAAATTTAGTTTATGGTTTTCAATTTCATATGTTGTCTATTACCCATTATGAGTTAATTATTGAGTATGCTGTGAGTTGAGGCTCAATACTTGTAATTTTTGCAGCGTCCCTTTCCCTATGGAAATGCCTGGGCACCTTTGCTGAAAATCACATACATTTGTGGGTCTGTTTCTAGATTGTCTCTCTTCTGTTGATCTATATTTCCCTGTCATACTGTCTTGATCACTATATTTTATAGAAGTCTTGAAACTGCTTTGGTTGTTCTAGGTCATTTTCATTTCCTTTAAAAATGTAGAATCAGCTCATCAAGTTCTAAAAGAAAATCTACTGGAATTTTGATTGCAATTGTGTTCAACCCATGAATCAATTTGGGAGAGAATCACCATCTTAGCAATATTGAACCTTCAGATCCATGAGCATGATATGTATGCCTGTTAATTTAGGTCTTCATATTTTTTGCAGTGTTTTTAAAATTTCAGTGTATAGGTTTTGCACATACTTTGTCAAATTGACTACAAAGCATATCATGTTTTTTGATGGTATCAAGTAAGTATATATTTTATTTCATTTTCCAAGTGCTCATTGCTGGTATATAGAAATATAATCAAGTTTATATATTGACCTTATATCCTATGACCTTTATAAGTTCAACTCACTAGTTTTAGTAGCTCTGTGTATGTGTGTGTGTGTGTGTATGTATGTAGATTCCTTAGGATTTTCTAACATAATAAAAATATTTGTGAACAAAGATTTGTTTTTTCCCCATCCATTATCTGTGCTTTTTCTTTCTCTTTTGAGCCTTTTTTGGGGAAATCATTAGAGCTTGCAGTGCTTAACAGAAGTGATGAGAGAAAGCATCCCTGTCTGTTCACTTTCTTAGGGAAAAGTATTCAGTCTGTCACGGGGAAGCCACAATATTACCTGTAGGTTGTGTGTAGATGTGCTAAAATTTATTAATAGTCTGCTTTTAATTATTACCATGTTCTGGCAATTCTGAACATGTCAGTGATAAAGTACCATCTCCCAATTGTTTAAGTTCCAAACAATTCCTGAGTTACTGTTGGGTTTTTTTAATGTATATGAAAGCTTGGAATTCACACATTTGTATTGATTATCTGTTAGTAGCTATATTTTATGGGGAAATGAGGAAATCCCTAGCCATAAATTGCTCCGCTGTTCCCTGCACACGCACTGTGACTTGGCGGCATGCATTCTTAGGAGAATGCGTTTGTAACGTGTTGAAGTCCCTCCAGCTCACCTCGGGTACAGTCTGTGCCTCACGTGCCTGGGGTGAACTTGCTCCTGCATTTACACAGTAAAGTCCAAATAAAGAGTTACAGCACGATAAATGCAAAGATGAAGCAACAGAACTTCACTTACCTCAGTTCTATGGTCTATATGACTATTGGAGTTTTTACTTATGTCTTAAAATTTAAGACACTTATGACAGTGGAACTTCCTTGGTGGTGCAGTGGTTAAGATGCCTTGCTTCCAATGCCAGGGCCACGGGTTCCATTCCTGGTCAGTGGAGTTCTGCACGCCCTGCCGTGTGGCCAAAAAAGGAGAAAAAATTAAACAGTGAAACTGTGAGGTGTAATATTTTTGTTTGCTAAGGGCAAATTTTAATTCATACAGGAACTATGTTACTGAATTGAGTAATATCCTTAAAAATTGAAGTTTATTCATCTTAATTGCTCTTCTTATTGCTTAATTGTAATCCTCGTTTTTGTGATGGGCCAATAGGTAGGTCTAAGTTTTTTTCCTTTTAACACATTATTGACCGGGGGATTCTTGCAGAAACTGATGCCTGTGGTGTTAATACGTCTCTGGTCAATAAGCGTTAAACGTACATTAATGAAGTAGGAAAAATAGTTGTTATGTTTGCATGTTTGTACTGTGTTATCTTATTTTTTATTGCTTACTTTTGTTTTATTGGCAAACTTCCATTCACAAAGTTCAATAAGAGAAAACTCTCGCTGTCAGCAGTCCTTTGCTGGTCATCACTGTTGTTCATTCCAATTCATGATTATTCAAGACAGGAATTTAATGCAGTAGGGGAGCGTCAGCTGCAGCCCTGGTGAGCTGGGGCCTGGGCGGCGCCAGCCCTGGGCAGTGGTCAGCCCGCACCTCACCCCGCCAAGCAGACAGAGTGCGCTTTGGTTGGTTACTTGCGGGTTATTATGTTTGTCTTCTGGGGAGCATTTTGAGTTTTGCTCTGAGGCAGGGGCACAGATAAAAGACAGACAGGTTAATGATTAAAAGACATGAGGTGATTTTGTGAAGTTCTAGTGGAAAACCCTGGCCTGGGAGTCAGGAGACTCTGCCCTCCCATCACCTCATCTGCTTTTCACCTCTCTGGGGTTGAGTGAGGCCATCTCAGTGATTTCTTCTGCTTCTGAAATTCAGTGGCTTTCTTGTCTCGTAATAAAGTATAAAGGGCTATTATTACTGTCGTTGTTCATATCAGTGGACAAAGAAGAGGCCCTGGAGACATTGACCAGTGGAAGGGAAGGACAAGGCAATTATATATTTAAGCATTTTCTGTGTGTGTGTGTTACATCGCTTCAGTTGTGTCTGACTCTTTGCGACCCTATGGACTGTAGCCCGCCAGGCTCCTCTGTCCATGGGATTCTCCAGGCAAGAATGCTGGAGTGGGCTGCCATTTCCTTCTCCAGAGGATCTTCTGGACCAAGGGATGGAACCCATGTCTCTTATGTCTCCTGCACTGGCAGGCAGTTTCTTTACCACTAAAGGCAAACGAAAGAGTCTTGTCCTCAGCCACTTCAGTGACGCTCACTCCTGTCATGATGCTGACCTTGCACCTCATTTGCAGGGCTCTGGGCCTTTCTTATGGAGAAGGAAATGGCAACCTACTCCAGTATTCTTGCCTGGAGAATCCCAGGGACAGAGGAGCCTCGTGGGCTGCCGTCTATGGGGTCGCACAGAGTCGGACACGACTGAAGCGACTTAGGAGGAGGAGGAGGAGGGCCTTTCTTAAGTTAGATTGCAGAGGACAGACAGATGGTGGCTAACTCATGATATGTCTGCCTTTGAGGTTTCTCCTGGGTGCTTAGCTCAAACCCACCTCTGCCAGGGAATTTTCTGTGGCTTCAGACAGCAGAGGGAGAGGCTGTTCTGTCCCTGGCAGAGGCAGATATAATACCGGAGGTCAGAGCCTCTCCAAAGATGTTCATGGATTACCAACATCCTTATCACTTGGTGTGCTTCCAGACTTACAGATCCAGAATCTAAGGTGAGGTTCCAGGGATCTGCTAATAAACTGTTTCCAGGAGGTATAAAGCCTTCTGAGGTTTGAGCACCATTCATGTGGGAGGGTGACCACGAGAGTGAAGATTTGAAAATGGTTCAAAGCTGATACAGTACAAATATATTACTGAACATATTTTACTGCCTTTGTTGTTTCACAATATCTTGTAATTATTAAATAACCAGTGTTTTGTCCTTCAAGCTCATCATTCTGCAAAATCAAGAGATGTCATTTTAGGTAGTATCAAGTACTATGAGAAAATAAAATGAGATGACTGATCATGACAAATCATAAGGTGACATTCACCACATGGAATCCATGGCCTGAATAAAAGGTTAGGGAAACTATAGTTGGCTAATGAGAAAGTCAAGTTTAATTAATTGTCCTCTGATGAGCAGATTTGCATTGGGATTTGGCTCCTGAGCTCAATAGCTAATTACAAGCTAGCTTGTGAATAGTAGGTAATCTGCCTCCACAGTTTCACGTTGGAGATGTCACAATTGCTATTTGTTGAAGGACAGCCAGGCAGAGGGACTGGATACCAACCGGACTTCTCTAGGGGCATCCTGAGATAGTGGTCTTAGAGAATGGATCAGCTGTCACCCACAGACTAAGATAGAATCTGTAGTTTTGAAGGATGTGCTGTACCTTTGTACAAGGCAACGTACCTGGTTGCCTTTAAATCATGGAGGCAATAGGGACTGTAAAATGGCCTCTAGTTGACCCCCTTCTACTAGCCATGATGTGTCCAATTATTTCAGAGAATGCCATCTTCCCCTGTTCTTCTAGTTCTACCTCCCATTCAGACTGGGTTCCCGTAACTTACCATATCAAGAGCATTTGACCGCATTCAACACCCGGTCATCATAGAAGCTCTCAGCCGTCTTGGAACAGAAGAGAACTCCCTGAACCTAGGAAAGGGCCACAACAACAGCAACCCAGCTTTCAGCTAAGAACACAGTGAGTGCTGCAAGACCGAATGCTTTTCCCTGATATCAGAAAATCACTCTGGCTGTAAAGAATGGGATGTAGAGAGCCGGGCTAAAGTCGGGGATTTAGTGGCATATGGCACCCCACTCCAGTCCTCTTGCCTGGAAAACCCCATGGACAGAGGAGCCTGGTAGGCTGCAGTCCATGGGGTCGCGAAGAGTCTGACATGACTGAGTGACTTCACTTTCACTTTTCACTTTCATGCATTGGAGAAGGAAATGGCAACCCACTCCAGTGTTCTTGCCTGGAGAATCCCAGGGACGGGGGAGCCTGGTGGGCTGCCGTCTCTGGGGTCGCACAGAGTTGGACACGACTGAAGCGACTTAGCAGCAGCAGCAGCAGCAGGAGGTTACTGCAGTAGTTTGGGCAAAGATAAAAATTAGAACTTGGGTGTTAGCAAGAGAAATGAGAGGTATTTGAAAGGTAAAGTAGACAAGGCTCACAGATTTATCTAGCAAGGGAATGTTATAAGGACAATTCAACTGGGTAGATGGTGCTGGAATATTAGGAGGATGGCAAATACCATTTTCTTCTGCAAAGACCCCTACCCTCTATACCCAGAGGCAATTACAAGAGTCTGGTATCTGTGGAAGAGATGTGTATGCCGAAGAGAAGCATTTGAAAATACTAAAATATACAGCCCTCCTGGGTGGTGGAGTGGTAAAGTGTCTGCCTACAATGCAGGATACACAAGAGACACAGGTTTGATCACTGGGTCGGGAAGACTCCTGGAGGAGGAAATGGCAACCCACTCAATATTCTTTCCTGGAAAATCCCATGGGTAGAGGAGCCTGGCAGGCTATAGTCTATGGGGCTGCAAAGAGTCAGGCACAACTGAGTGAGACTGTGTATCTCTGACAACACACGGGCATTGAATGAGAAATACAAGTCTTGGGAAATAAATTGTTGGGAAGATGTGCCAATACAAAAATACTGGAGAAAAAGTGAGAATGATATATTTCAAGGTGCTTTATAACAAAGCTCTTTAACATACTATCTCATTTAAGTATCACTAGAGTTGACTCATTGGAAAAGACTCTGATGCTGGGAGGGATTGGGGGCAGGAGGAGAAGGGGACGACAGAGGATGAGATGGCTGGATGGCATCACTGACTCGATGGACATGAGTCTGAGTGAACTCCGGGAGTTGGTGATGGACAGGGAGGCCTGGTGTGCTGCGATTCATGGGGTCGCAAAGAGTCAGACATGACTGAGCGGCTGAACTGAACTGAACTGAAAGCTTGTAAGATAGATTTTTTTTGATACCTGTTTTTGAACGAGCAATTGGAATCTCAGATTCATTGTCATTTGTCCAACACTAATCAATGGTGGAAGAGTTTTTTTTAACCTATGTCTTCAGATTCCAGCCTCCCTGATCTTTTTCAATGCTTCAGTGAAGGTTAATTTCAGCTTTGAATAGAGTCATCAGAAAGAATTCACATCTATACAGACTGCTGCTGCTACTGCTGCTGCTAAGTCGCTTCAGTCGTGTCCAACTCTGTGTGACCCCACAGACGGCAGCCCACCAGGCTCCTCTGTCCCTGGGCTGCTCCAGGCAAGAATACTGGAGTGGGTTGCCATTTCCTTCTCCAATGCATGAAAGTGAAAAGTGAAAGTGAAGTCGCTCAGTCGTGCCCAACTCTTAGCAACCCCTAAGGCAATGGCAACCCACTCCAGTACTCTTGCCTGGAAAATCCCATGGACGGAGGGGCCTGGTAGGCTTCAGTCCATGGAGTCGAGAAGAGTCAGACACGACTGAGGGACTTCACTTTCACTTTTCACTTTCACGCACTGGTGAAGGAAATGGCAACTCACTCCAGTGTTTTTGCCTGGAGAATCCCACGGACAGGGGAGCCTGGTGGGCTGCCGTCTGTGGGGTCGCACAAAGTCGGACATGACTGAAGCAACTTAGCAGCAGCAGCAGCAGAGCCTCTCTTATCAACTGTTTCCCTTTTCTCCCACCAGCTTAGGTAAATCCTACTTACCCTTCAAGGCTCAGTTCAGATTGTTCAACTCCCATGAATCTTTCACGCCCGTTCCTACACACTGATTTCTTTCATATTAAAAAAATTTAATTAACTTGATTTCATACCATATATCAAAAGCAGTATTTCAACATGTAATCAATATAAAAACTGAGTTGTTCTACAGTCTTTTTTCCTCAAGTCTTTGAAGTCCAGTGTGCATTTTACCCTTATAGCACATCTCTGCTTGGACACGTCCATGTCTCCACTAGCGGCTTCTCCGCCTCCGTCTCCTCTTCCCTCCGCCACTTGCTCCGCCTCCATCACCTCTTCTGCTGCTACTGAGAAAACAGTATCTTTTCCTGTTGTCACTCCCTTGGCCTGCAACCCCACCACAACCTGACGCCCCAGCCTCTGCCACAGGCCCCGAGCGCCTTCTCCCCAGCAGGGCCTCGCAGCTCTGCACTCCGAGAGCCTTTCCAAGCGGCTGTCCACTGCCTCCTGGGCAGAGGCTGCTTCCAGGCCCTCCGTGAGGGGGCGTCTCTTCCTGCTCGGTTTCGGCGGCTTTGTGGCTGGGACCCGTATGGACTGGGACCTGGGCAGTGTGCTCACAGCTCGAAGGGTCCTAGGGCGCACCCCCTCCCCTGGACCTGGGGCAGGGAGAGCGTGCCGGCCCCCTGGATGCCACCACCTCTGGCCGCCGTCCCCTGTGTTCCTTGGCCTCCTCCTCCAGCACCTGGCAGGTCTCCTGGACAGGGCAGCAGGAGGCTATGGGCCTGGTTACCCCAGACCAGGCGGCTGGCTGGAGAAACGTGTTCCCTCCTCTCACCCTCGGACCTCCTCACGGAGCTTGTGTTTTGTGTCACTCAGTGTGTGTGTGTGTTTGCCACAGTCTATTTGAACTGTGGTGGCTCAGCGGTGATCGCCTGCCAGTTCAGAAGACACAGGAGACACGAGTTCACTCTCTGGGTCAGGAGGAGCCCCTAGTTGAGAGAATGGCAGCCCGCTCCCGTATTCTTGCCTGGGAAATGCCATGGTCAGAAGGAGTCTGGCAGACTATAGTCCATAGGGTCGCAGAGTCAGACACAGCTGAGGACGCACGCATATTTGAACTGTTACTTACGTATGCATCCATTCATTTGTACGTTCATTATTTTATTCAACCCAGAATTATTGAATGCATACATTTAGAGGCACTCTTCTACATGGTAGTTCTGTATCTAACTCTTAAATCCTCAGTTAAGCTTGAAGATGTTGTTTGTGGCGGTGGGAAGACCCAGATTCTGGGGCAGAACATGAATGTAGGGCCAACTGAAGGGGAGAGTGGTGGACTTCCCTCTCAGCTTTGTCCTCTTGGGTCTGCACGCTGGCGAGTCATGCGGTGCTTCAGGGTGCTCTGGGTGCAGAGGAGGGATGGTGTCCACCTCGGGGGGCTGAGCTGGGTCTTATGTGAAGTTCAGGTGACGAATGAAAGAAGAATTTCATTTTCTAAGCCATTGCTCTGCCTGGTCCTTAGACCAGTATCCTCTGTGTTTAAACTGGGGAGCGGGAATGACCATCTTAGTGACTCGAACAACGACAACCGAGAGTCAAAAGACGGAAGATTTCTGTAATTGTGAAGGATATAGTGACTGCACGTGGGCTTATAGAATCCTCCCAGTCAGAGGTGCATTTTCACCCCCTTCCCCTCCCCTGGACATCAGATGGAAGCTAACCTCGGAAGGGTGAGCATAGCCACAATAGACAAGCATCACCTTCGCTGTTTTCCCAGGCATGGGGGAGGGGAGAAAGCTGTACTTTCTCAGTTCTCCAGCTTTCTCTGCTGTCTTAGCCTGTGTATTCCTAAAGGAAAGCCAAGATGAAGGGTCACAAACAGGTAGTCTGAGAAATTATACTAGATACCAGGAATGAGGGCTTCCCTGGTGGCTCAGATGGTAAAGAATCTGCCTGCAATGCTGGAGACCCGAATTCGATCCCTAGGTCAGGAAGAACCCCTGGAGGAGGTCATGGCAACCCACTCCAGTATTCTTGCCCAGAGAATCCCATTGGCAGGGGAGCCTGGTGGACAACAGTCCACGGGGTCGCAAAGAGTCAAACACAACTGAGCAGCTAACACTTTCACCAGGAATGAGGAATGGGACAGTGAAACACGGAAGGCAGAAAAGCCACTAGAAGAATGTCATGTTAATCCACAAATGACCAAGAAGTGCATGAAAAAGTGCTCAATATCACTAGTCATCAGAGGAATTCACATTCACGTCTCCATGAGACACCCCGGAATGACCACTGAGATGGCTAAATTACAGAGACTGGCAGCTGCAGAGGTTGCTGAGAATGTGGAGTCATTGGCGCTCTCATAAATTATTGATAGAAGCATAAAGTGGGCACAGCCACTTAAAAACAATCTGACCATTTCTCATAAAACTAAACGTACATGTCTATGACCCAGCGATTCCATTCCTAAAAACTTACTCAGTGAGAATATCCATCCACAGCCAGACTTGGGTAGGAATGTTACCTACAGCAGCAAATATGAAGATCAGCATATTTACAGGAGGATAGATGAGCAAACAGGTTGCTGTGCAATATTGTTCTCTGCAGCATCAGACTTTACTTTCACCACCAGACACATCCACCACAGAGCATCATTTCTGCTTTGGCTCAGCCTCTTCATTCTTTCTGGAGCTATTTCTCTGCTCTTCCTCAAGAGCATATTGGATACCTTCCAATCTGTGAGGCTCATCTTTCAGTGTCATGTCTTTTTGCCTTTTCATACTGTTCGTGGGGTGCTCAAGGCAAGAATACTGGAGTGGTTTGCCATTCCCTTCTCCAGTGGACCACGTTTTGTCAGAACTCTCCACTATGCCCCATCTGTCGTGGGGGACCCTGCACGGCATGGCTCATAGCTTCATTGAATTACACAAGGCTGTGATCCACCTGATCATTTTGCTTTCTGTGATCATGGTTTTTGTTCTGGAGGCTGTGGGATTGTAGTTCTTGTTTCTGCTGTCAGCCCACTGATGGATGAGGATAAGAAGCTTGAGTGTTTTTACAACATAGCATTTGGCTTCCTCCAGTGGGTGATGAGAGAGAGAGAGAGGTGGCATACAGCCTTTTATGACCTAGTCCCAGAAGTTACACAGTCACTTCCACCTCATTCTGTTCCTTAGAAGTGAGTAACTAAGTACAGTCCATACTCAAGGGGAAGGGGGTTAGGCTTCATCTATTGAAGGAAGGAGCATCAAAGAACTTGTGGACATATTTTGAAACCACAATGTATTTCCAGTAGAGTTCAACCTTTGTCCTTACATGCGTATCAGTTCTGCATTAAATCCATTCTGTCCAGTCGCCTTCAAACTTTGGCCAGCACAGGGATTTAATACAAGGTTAATAGAAGAAGTTACATTCCCTGTTGCTGCAACTTGTCCCAAGTCCATAATTAATCTTTGTCATCTCCCTTCCTGCTATCTGTCTGTATTTCCCTTATGCTCATCTGGTTCTTTGACTGGCTTTCATTGTTTTCTTGAATGGATGACTGACACCCTTGTCTGTGAAGTGTCTGGGCCTCTGGAAGTGTCTGGCCTTCATTTTGTAAGGCCGTGATTGTTGCAGTTGCTCATTTCATCATCACTGATCACAGAATCACCAGCTGATATCCCAGTGAATCTCTGTGTTCCAGATATACTCCTCTTTATGCTCCATGAAGAGCTAAGTCTGCTCTTAAATAATCAGAGTCAATTACTCTTGCCAGTATAAGAACACCTTTCTTTGCTTGCTAGTCTACTGCCATGAGGAGGCCAAAGTTAACAAGTGGAAGTCTCAAGTTCAGTGGAAGGCCTACTATTTTCCCTAAGGAAATAATTCTCCTACCTGAACACAGAATGGTTAATTCTACAGAAATTTATATAAAAGAATTATGGTAATGGGAAATGCAAATTTTAACTAGATTAAAAGGGGTGATGGTGAGTTGGGGGCCGGTTTTCTGCTAATCCTGGACCAGTGTTGCTGGACACTGGGGACGTGGCACTGTGGACATACCATAGAGTATGTACATCTGTACATGCCATACATATACAGTATTCTGGAGAACAGCATCCTAACAAGAGGATGTTTGCCCTGAGTGGACACTTAAGCTGAGTTATTTGAAGAACTTTCCAAGAGCTGCTTCCAGCCACGAGGGAGTGAGCCAGTTCTGGAATTACCTTTTGAACCTGAGCAAGTAGAAAACTAAACAAAATATAGGAAACATTTTCAAACATTGGAGAAGAGTTGTGATCCCTGAGAAATGGAAAACAAATGGAGCAAGGGCTACGATCACAGAGGCTTTCTGCTTGGAGGTAGCTCCAAGGCTGGGCTTCAGACAGGGGAAACTGTATATATGGTTCCCATAAAAAATTACTAACATCCTCCTGACAGTTTATTAGTGAAGGTGCCTTCAGATTTTAAAACTGTCTTCAGTATTACAGGGAAAAGAACAGAGTCAACTATTAGAATGTTGCCATTCTTTTAAAAAGTTACAAATGCTTGAGAATGTTTCAAAATATTTTGTTATAGAAAATGTTAAACATACACAACATAGAAAGAATAGAATAATGAATCCCCGTGTGTCCGCCAGCCTCTTAGGGCCTCTTTACCAAGACTCCAAAGAAATCTAGAATTCTGGGTTCACACTGCAGGTGGCTCAGGTGGCCACTCAAGAGAAGAATGTTTTCTCACTGTTTCCTTCACAGCTTGAGTGATCACATTGCCTACCCCAAGAAATGGATTTCTTCCCCTCCGGTGGGTTTGTCTGCTCAGGTTGTCTTTAACCAGAGGGGGTCAAGGCCAGAGATGAAGAGGGGTCTAGCTGTGCCTACTGGAGGGAGCAGTGTCCTCCTGTTTCTTAGTAATTCACTGTAAATCAGTTCTGATACTTGTCAGAGTTTTATTTAGCTCTGTTCTTATTTTCCTTCTGTTGGAACATCATTCGTTTTTCTTGGACTGTGGGATACAGTCCATGACCTTCACCTGGGCTCCAGCATTACTGTCTGTAGTATTTCACAGTAAATGAATTGGTATAACATCGCCCATCTTCCTTCTATATTGTTTGACTCTTGCATTTTGATCAGCCTAGGCTGCTCACTGTTTTCCATCTTAGTTCAGGGAAACCAGGAAAAAATTGCTTTGAAATTGATTTTTTTTTTTTTTTTGGTATGTTTTTCTAATGAAATTCTGTGATGGCCTTGGTTGTGTTTTTCCAAATCTCCTCCCATCTCACTTCTGTTTTCACACTGAGATGCAGTTGTTTTTCACACTCTGGAGCACAGAAAAAAATATGGACTGAATTCTATGCTGAGCAGAACCCATTTGGACCTCTGGGTTTTATTGGGGGTACTGCATTTGAAAGAACATATTGGCAAATAGGAGTGTGTCAAGGGGAGAGCGAACAGATTGATCTGGGAGCAATATATGAAGAACTAACCATGGAGAAAAAACAACCTGGGGAGATGCAGTAGCTATCTGCAAAAGCTGTACTGAAAGCTAACTGTGAGAAATTGGAGAAAGGCAAATTTAGTTTTATAAGATCCTTGTCTTATAAATTCTAAGAGTAGATTAGATTAGAAATATCCAGCATTCTAACTAGATTGTCTCATAAAGAAGTGTGTTCTCCTCCCTGAGAGTCAGATAAAGGCCAGATAACATCTCTTAGGAATATACTTACAGAGGCTGTTCCCAGTAACAACAGAAAACCTGTTTAGAGCACTTATTTTGTGCCACGTATCATTCTGAGCACCTTTCCTCTCTTACTAATTTAATCCCCAATGGCAGCCTTTTAGATAGGCGCTTTAGATTCATAGACTCTTATTCTAAAGGCTTAATAGAAAGGTGCATGGCACATCTATCTGGTGTTAGAAAACACCCCCATGGAACTATCAAATACATTAATATTTCTGTGATAAGGCATGTGAATTTAACATTAAATAGAATACATACATGAATGGGTTAGATTTTGCTGCAAATGAATTCAGGTCAGCTCTTCTCGTGAAATAGGTTTTGACATTATTTTTTCAACATTATTTATTTAAAAATGTATTTATTTATGTATTCATTTGGCTTTGCCAGGTCTTAGTTGGGGCATGTGAGACAAGTTCCTTGGCCAGGGATCGAACCTGGGCCTCCTACATTCAGAGCACAGAGTCTTAGCCATTGGACCACCAGGGAAATCCTTTGAAATAATTTTAGATTTACAGATTCTGAATTGTAGATGAGGGAATAGGGTCTCATTTTGTTATCTTTAGTTTGCTAATGAATACACTGATCAGATCAGATCAGATCAGATCAGTCACTCAGTCGTGTCCGACTCTTTGCGACCCCATGAATCGCAGCACGTCAGGTCTCCCTGTCCCTCACCAACTCCCGGAGTTCACTGAGACTCACGTCCATCGAGTCAGTGATGCCATCCAGCCATCTCATCCTCTGTCGTCCCCTTTTCCTCCTGCCCCCAATCCCTCCCAGCATCAGAGTCTTTTCCAATGAGTCAACTTTTCCCATGAGGTGGCCAAAGTACTGGAGTTTCAGCTTTAGCATCATTCCTTCCAAAGAAATCCTAGGGCTGATCTCCTTCAGAATGAACTGGTTGGATCTCCTTGCAGTCCAAGGGACTCTCAAGAGTCTTCCCCAACACCACAGTTCAAAAGCATCAATTCTTCGGTGCTCAGCCTTCTTCACAGTCCAACTCTCACATCCATACATGACCACAGGAAAAACCATAGCCTTGACTAGATGGACCTTTGTTGGCAAAGTAATGTCTCTGCTTTTGAATATGCTATCTAGGTTGGTCATAACTTTCCTTCCAAGGAGTAAGCGTCTTTTAATTTTATGGCTGCAATCACCATCTGCAGTGATTTTGGAGCCCAGAAAAATAAAGTCTGATACTGTTTCCACTGTTTCCCCATCTATTTCCCATGAAGTGGTGGGACCCGATGCCATGATCTTCATTTTCTGAATGTTGAGCTTTAAGCCAACTTTTTCACTCTCCTCTTTCACTTGCATCAAGAGGCTTTTGAGTTCCTCTTCACTTTCTGCCATAAGGGTGGTGTCATCTGCATATCTGAGGTTATTGATATTTCTCCCGGCAATCTTGATTCCAGCTTGTGTTTCTTCCAGTCCAGCGTTTCTCATGATGTACTCTGCATATAAGTTAAATAAACAGGGTGACAATATACAGCCTTGACAAACTCCTTTTCGAGGCATAGGGATTAAATAACTTGCACAAAGTCGTACTCTTAACCATCCCATGTGCTGCCTCTCACTAAGCTCCACCTCCTCTTACTGAGTTGAACTAAGTGCCACCAGGTGTCTCTTCCAATTCCGGGAGCCTTGATTTCCTGACCTCTGACTCCAACCTGTGCCTCAAGCTCTTCCCACCAGCTAGAGATGCATTAGGGAGATGCAAGATCTGTTCCTAGAGGCCATGTTGAAATAAGAGAGATCTGGAAAAAGGAGATGGCTTCTTTCTACTCCAGGTAGATTGTGTCTCACGGGTGGCATCTTAGTGTAATTGCCCTCCATGCACTAGGCCGAGCCAACTGAAGAGAAAATGACATGTCATTATGATTTGTCTTCAGTGAACTTCCCTTTCATATCTTTCCACCTGTTACCCAGACCACCACCGCCTGAATCCTGATGACTTGGGACTGCCTCCTTTCCATCCATGTTCCAGGAATGATTTTCCTAGAAAGGAGCTGATGTCTCTTAACCTTTCTTGCACTATCTAGACATGCATTTTGGAGTAGTAGAAAGAAAATGGATTTGTACATTCAAATATCTGAATTTAGGTCCAGAAATGCAAACTTGGGCAGTCACTGAAACTCATTCATCACTTTGTGAAATGAGATGGATAGTACTTACCCAGGGATGAATTCTGATTCTATGGGCCTTGAAGTTTATCCTCTTTGGGGGACCCTTTTTAAACAAAAGAATACAAAATTGTGAATACAAATTGGGTGGGTACAAAATGTGTATTTATTTAGAAATGATGCCCATGGGCATATAAGGGAAGTACAATGCTTTGGAAGTGAAGTGTAAAGAAACCATCATATTAACAAAAGATCTTTTTGTGTGTATATGAATATATCACTTGGGCCCCTTACCAGAGTTAGGAAGGGGTCCATTCAGCGAAGGGTCTTGAAGCTTAAGATTTATTAATATCATGATAAATTTGCTTCTTTCTCAGCCTCATAGAGTTGTGAAAATTAAATCACAAGACTAAATATATGAAAACCTGTTTTGTAATTACTAAACATAGTTGTATGTATACTTGAGTGTTCCCATTCTTCACAAGAGCATTTTAGATGAGTTCACAGTTCAGTTCTCTGCACTGCAGAGATCCAGGGAGCCCAGTATTCTTCTTCTAAAGATCGCTCTTGTAGCTCAGTGTGCGGCAGGATGGAATTTCCATGTGCTGTCAACTGGACATCTTCTTCATCTCTCTCTCCCATGTTGGGTTTCTTACTTCCTGCATGCCTCCTCGTCCTCTTTCTTGGTTTAGACCCTCTCCTTTTGGTGGGTCTTATTCTCCAATAGCTTCCTGAGGAAGGTTATTTGGGAGGTAAATTAACTGAGACTCTGAATGTCTCAAAAGTCTTTATTCTAGCCTTATAACTAACTGATAGTTTAAATGAATCTAGACCGTAGGTTTAAAGTCATTTCAAATCAGAATTTGGAAGGCATTCTGTTATATATATATATATATATATATACACATATATATATATTTAGCTTCTGGTATTACTCTTGAGAAGTTCTGGGAATTCCAATCCCCAATCAATCCTTTGTACCTGAAGATTTTTCCCCTTTGGAGAAGGTCTAAGAATCCACAATAGCATATGCGGTTGATTAGATTATTGCTCAGATATATTCACTGTTCTCTCTTTCCCTCCCACTCAGGTGAGTGGACTGTGCTTCCCAGCTGTTGGATTCTAAGCTTGGCTATGTGGCTTACTTTGGCTGACGGGATATTAGCAGACTGTTGCAAGCAGAATTTGAAAAGCACTTATGTGATTGAACTTGTGCTCTCACGTTTTGTCATCAGAAGCAGCAGAACACGCTGATGACTAGCCCACTGGTTCTAATAGATGGAACAAGGCCAGTCAGTCCTGGCCAAGTTCAGCCTAAATCAGCAAAGCTGCCCAGCTGAGCCTAGCGGAGATCTGCCAACCCTCAGCTGATTCACAGATGAATGATAATAAATTGCTGTTATTTTAAGCCACTGAGTTTTTGGATGTTTGTCATATAGCATTTTGTGGCAATGGCTTTTGGTGTCAGGGATTGGTATCTATTGGTATTAGGAATTGGTATCAGCAGTAGGATATAGACAGAAGAGGAGCAAAAAAAATAAGTAGCATTGGTTTGGGGACTGAATGGTAGGCAACAGAAGCCTAATAAGAGGCTGGAAATAAAATCTAGACCTGTGTTATGTAGGAATGAAATGGTTCGTGAATGTTTGGTAACTTGGGATATTCACCTAAAAATATTTGGATTTGTGCTGAGAGATCTACAGAGAAAATAATGGAAGGGTGAACTCATCGTATGTAGCTACAGATAATAGACGTGCAAGAAAGAAATGAATTCCTAGGTGAACCAGCCAGTTTTCAAGGAAAATGTAGATGAAATAGAGTCCAGGACTAGCTGAGTTGGAGAATAGCTTTTTCACCTTCAGCTGGTGGCTTGGTGGCGAGTCAGCTGCATCGGCCCCTCTGTCCTGGGGTGCTCAGCGGTCTGTCCTCATGCCTGTGCGGACTGGAGGTTTGCCACTGCTCCTCACAGGGCTCCAGAGGGCACCACTGTCTGAGGACTTACAGATTGCTTGTCACCAACTCAAAGGACATGAATTTAGGAAACTCTGGGAGATAGAAGCACAAGTTGGAATCAAGATTGCCGGGAGAAATATCAATAACCTCAGATATGCAGATGACACCACCCTTATGGCAGAAAGCAAAGAACTAAAGAGCCTCTTGATGAAAGTGAAGGAGGAGAGTGAAAAAGTTGGCTTAAAACTCAACGTTCAAAAAACGAAGATCATGGCATCCGGTCCCATCACTTCATGGCAAACAAATGGGGAGACAGTGGAAACAGTGTCAGACTTTATTTTATGGGGCTCTAAATTCACTGCAGATGGTGACTGCAGCCATGAAATTAAAAGACGCTTGCTCCTTGGAAGAAAAACTATGACCAACCTAGACAGCATATTAGAAACCAAAGACATTACTTTGCCAACAAAGGTCCATTTAGTCAAAGCTATGGTTTTTCCAGTAGTCATGTATGGATGTGAGAGTTGGACTATAAAGAAAGCTGAACACCAAAGAATTGATGCTTTTGAACTGTAGTGTTGGAGAAGACTCTTGAGAATCGCTTGGATTGTAAGGAGATCCATCCAGTCCATCCTAAAGGCAATTAGTCCTGAATAGTCATTGGAAGGACTGATGCCGAAGCTGAAACTCCAATACTTTGGCCACCTGATGCGAAGAACTGACTGGATGGAAAAGACCCTGATGCTGGGAAAGATTGAAGGCAGGAGGAGAAGGGGACAGCAGAGGATGAGATGGTTGGATGGCATCACCGAGTGGATGGACATGAGTTTGAGTAAGCTCCAGGAGTTGGTGATGGACAGGGAAGCCTGACGTCCTGCAGGCTTGGGGCAAAGAGTCAGGGTCACAAGGAGTCAGACACGACTTAGCGACTGAACAGCAGCAACAAGTCATGAAATCACACACAGCGTAATGTCAGCTATCAGATCCACTTCATACCAAAGGAGTTGTGAGAGGAGGCTCATGACCATGGACTCCACTGATCATATCACATGTTGTATCACCTAGAAGGAGCAAGCTTCATAAAGCGCTGGAATGGTCACTAGGGCACAGGTGTAACTCCAGCTTGGAGACAGCTGTACCTGGAGAGGGTAGGGTTACAATCCTCAGGAGGCATTGTGCACATTACATCAGGTCCTCTATATGATATGCGTCCTCAGTGGGAAGACTGTGCAGGTCTGGGAACCAAGGGGTGGAAGCAGGAGACGTACCAGGTATCATCAGTCCCAACAGCCCACTGGGGAGCTTGGTGTTTCTTGTCTCTGCAGCTCTGTGTTAGAGGTCCTGCTACCCAAATGCAGTGCACTCTTAACAGGAAATACAGCAAGGGTCCCACTGAACCACTTGCTATAGCTGCGACCAGGGCATTTTGGATGCCTTGTAACCCAGGACCAGCAGGTGAAGTGAATCCTCAACTAGGCAGAGATCATTGACTTTGGTCCGTAGGAGAAGTTGGAGCCGCTTTTTACACAATGGGGGCAAGGAGGAAATGTCTTTGGATCCCAGGTGATCCTCGTGGGCACCTCTTCTCCATCCTTGCTCAATTTTTGAACAGATATGGGCAACAAATTCTGTATGAAAAGAATGTGATTACTAAGACCCCTCTAGAATGAAAGTTTGGGTCATCTTACTAAGTAAGCCACCAAAAAGCTGCAGAATTGATAAACTGAGGGGGAGGGAAATTTAGATCGGATGGTGTAGGTGGAAGAGAATGGATCCTATTTGTGACCTCGAGACAAATGTCAGCATCAGGGGCTGTAGGTCTTCCCATAACTTCCCTCTTCTAAATTTTTCCTCTGGAAGAGAGACCAGTAGGAACCATGGGGCATTTGGCCTGTAAAGGGCAAGAAATAGACGGTGGCAGCCATAACAGTTCACTGTTTAGGTCTCCCTTAAAGATAATCTACCGTGTAAATCAGAGTTAACTGATAGCCCAGCTGCCACATCTCTGTATTCAATGCCTTGTGAACAAAACGGCCATCCTTCCCTCAGGCGGCTTCCAGCTGATAACTGAATAAGGTGAAGGTACTAGAGTGAGGCTGGGCTTCCCTGGTGGCTCAGTAGTAAAGAATCTGCCTACCAGGCATGAGCCATGGGTTCGATCCCTGGGTCGGGAAGATGCCCTGGAGAAGGAAATGGCAACCCACTCCAGTATTCTTGCCTGGGAAATCCCATGGACAGAGGAGCCTGGTGGGCTACAGTCCATGGGGTCCCAAAAGAGTTGGGCACAACTGAGCGACTAAACAGCAACAGCAACTAAAATGAGGCTTGGCCTACCTGAGGTGGAGTTCCTTTCATGAACAGCCTTGGGTTCAGAGATTCCTCTCTGGCCTGGCTGAGACCTTTGCAGAACTGTTCTGGAGTCTGAAGCTTTTCCTGCTCAAGTCTATCTTTCCCCTCTCCTTTCATAGGTATCAGACCTGCATTGTGATCTGAAGGCTCTGCCCATCTATTCTTGCTCTCTATCCGTTTACCCTTCACAGGCATTTCCCCCAGTAAATCTCTTGTACATATCATTGCCTCTTGGTCCTTCTCAGAGGGTCTGTCCCAGGGTGGTTTTTTGGCTCTGGCAATGGACATACTATGACTTGGTATAGTTTCTGTTCGCTGGTGCTTGGGGGACCCTTTCCATTGAGGGAGTCAAGACTTTCAGTTAGAGGAAATTTTATGTCTTCTTTTCAAATCTTCCAAATTTCCTTTTCTGGAGCTTGTATTAGTCGAATATTGGACCTTCAGGATCAAGCTCCTAATTTCCCTGTCTTTGCTCTTCTATTGTTCATATCTTTGTCTTTTTGGTCTACTTTCTGGGAGACTTTCAACTTTATCATCACACTTTTCTATCCATTTTCCAAATTTCAGATCTCTTATTCTTAATTTCCAAGAGTTCATTCTTATTTTTCAATTATTTGTTTTCTTTAGTACCTTTTGTTTTCTTTAGTATCAAGATACTCAATGTACTAAGTACATTTCCTGAATGTACTTTCTCTTCTTGTCTAAGGGTGTTATTTATAGGTTTTTATTTTTTCCTTCTGGTCTTTGGAGTGTTCATTATTCCTGGCGTTGTTCTACTTCCTCTTACTTGCTTAGGAGTTAGGCACCTTTCTCTACTTTGCTCAGGCCGGAATCTTCCAGTCATTCTCTGTCTTTACATATTATGATTTGAGAAGAGGAGAGCCTAATGATTTCATCAGAAAACTGTGTGTCTCTATTTCTCATCTTAGTTGCTGAGAGGTAAAGGGGGGAAACTATCTTTTCTCTACCAGCTTATAACTGGAATTCTTCCATGACTTTTTTCATGTTGGAAGAGTAAATCGGATCAGATCTGCCTCCCTCCTAATTAGCTTGTGTAGGGTTATGCCAGGAGAGCCCACCCTGGAGGCCTTGGAGAACCAACAATGCAGGGTACATGGATGCAGCTGGATTGAATGCCAAGAGCAGGAAGCATGGCGGAGCTGGGAAAGAGCACTTTTCCAAATGGCCTGTTCAAAGACAGGTTGGGAATTGTAACTGAGTTGAGGTAGACTCAGTCAGGGGGCTTCCCTGGTAGCTCAGCTGGTAAAAACAATCTGCCTGCAATACAGGAGACCCCAGTTCAATTCCTGGGTCAGGAAGTTCCCCTGGAGAGGGGATAGGCTACCCACTCCAGTATTCTTGGGCTTCCCTGGTGGCTCAAATGGTAAAGAATCTACCTGCAATGCAGGAGACCTGGGTTTGATCCCTGGGTTGGGAAGATCCCCTGGAGGAGGGCATGGCAATCCATCCAGTGTTCTTGCCTGGAATATCCCATGGACTGGCTACAGTCCTTAGGGTCAAAAAGAGTCAGACACAACTGAAGTGACTGAGGACAGGACAGACTCAGATATGGAAGAAGGAACAGATAGGAGAAGCTCTAGTGTTCATCAGAGTCAAGATGGAAGCAGCTTATCTGAATCTCTGGCCTTGTCAGACCTGTCTGGGTGCCACTGCCTTCTTGGTCCTCAGTATCTTAACACAAAGTAGGGAACAGCAGTGATCAGGTTCTAGAATCAGCAAGTGCTCTGTAGAAGAGATCACGACCAAAATCTCAGAAAGTCACACTCTTGCTCCAACTCTGAGTCTGCCTACTTTGCCCTCACATTTTGTATATCTTGTTCAATTGGGGCATTCTTGTCCCTTACTGGAGAATAAGGTGTGGAGGATGTCAGTGGTATGGCTAGAGATTGGCCATTATTAAAGCAAAGGGGAGACTTCAGCATCTGAGACAGCTGAGGGGGACACCAGATCCATAGACTAACCAGAGCAAAGGCACAGGTGTGCCGCCCACCCGAGAATCATTACAACCAAGAATGACTGCCCGGCAGCAGGAGAAACCCCCTCCTTTCCCTGGCACCTCATGTTGATCCTGACCAAATTCTCAAACCCATATATCTGGACATCTGGTGTGACGAGTCCAAGGGCACTCCTCAGGGCATGCAGTCTGAATATCTGAAACAGCTACCTTGGAAGCCTAACAGTGATTCCTGGTCACTGCCCCCTCCCCTGGAACCGTTCACTCTCTGTCCCTGCTTTCAGGCCCTAAATGATTCAGTTAGGAGTCTCCTAGGACAGGTGACACTTTTTCCTCTTGCCTCTCTCTTTTTTTTTTTCTCCCAATACCTTGTGTATCTTGAGTAGAACAATTGGGTGTGGATTATCTACCCGAGGGGGCTTCCCTGATGGCTCAGTTGGTAAAGAATCTGCCTGCAATCCAGGAGACCCTGGTTCGATTTCTGAGTTGGGAAGATCTGCTAGAGAAGGAGGGATAGGCTACCCACGCCAGTATTCTTGGGCTTCCCTGGTGGCTCAGCTGGTAAAGAATCCACCTGCAATGTAGGAGACCTGGTTTCGATCCCCAGGTTGGGAAAATCCTCTGGAGAAGGGAACAGCTACCCACTCTTGTATTCTGGTCTGGAGAATTCCGTGGACTGTATAGTCTATGGGGTCACAAAGAGTTGGACAGGACTAAGCAACTTTCACTTTCACTTTATCAACCTGAGAGCCCTTTCCAGAACAAGGTGTTTCCAGGACAGGTAAATGGGCTGCTCTCATTCTAGTGTGCAGTGATGCTTAATAAGATTTCCTTATTTCCTGTGAGTTTGTTTATCAAACACTCTAGTGTGGAATTTATTTAGGAAAAACAAATTATTTTCTAACTTCCACTGCTGTGCTGAGAAGAATAGAGATCCATGATGTAGGAAGCCCCAAATAGGAAAACCTTCTTGTTTTCTCCTTTGAATTAATCAATTATCAGTTAATCAATTATTTTCCATTTTTTCTGCTTGCTTATATTTCCCACAGCCTAGTCTCATCTTCCTACTTTGCCCATTCGTCAATCTGTTGATTGTGTAAATATAGTTCTTGTTGATTCGTTTAAATATTAACCGTAACCACCGCCACCCTAAAGTCTTGTACTGCAGTTCTAGCAGAACAAATTTTAACACTGTTTATGTATGTGTGATTTGTTTTTTATTAGCCTGTTGGGTGCCGTCTATGGGGTCGCACAGAGTTGGACATGACTGATGCAACTTAGCAGCAGCAGCAGCAGCAGCAGACACTTTGAGCTACATTCAGAGGGTGAAGCAGTCATAGGTAAAACTAACAGTAAGCCAAGCTTGCGAAAGAGGCAAGGAAATGTCAAGTCATTAATGAAAATGACTCCAACTTCTCTCTTGAAGTGAAGTTGTTCCCAGTAAGTCAACATCGGTCACAATCTATGTCAAAGGGAGAACAGGCTACACAACAACCCATTTCAAAACCCAGCTGCAAAACATTAAATCTGAGCACAGAGGCCTTTGGGCAGCATGAGTCTAACTTGTCTGCAGCCCGAAAGCTGCCAAGGGAAACAGCGCTCTCCGCAGGGAGCCCGCTGGGGCTCAGCCCCTTCACTTCTGCTTTATTTCTCCTTTTGAGTAAACTGAGTGAGGCCACTGCCTGCTGACCACAGACTTGGGGATAACCTCTCAGTACAGCTAAGTCCAACGTGTTCATCCATGGAACTATGATTTAAGTAAACAGTGGTGGTTTTAACCTACCAGGTGTGGGGTGGTTTGTTACAGACCAATATATTCTGATACAGTGTACTTCTCTGTACATTTTATGTCAAATTGGAAAAAATTCTCAAGCATTATCCCTTCAAGTATTGCCTCTTTCCCATTTCCTATTTACCCCATCCATAACTTTGACAGATATAGTTTGTGTTATTTATGATTCTGTCATTCATGATTCTTTTATCATTATTATTTTACTTTTGTGTGTGTGCGTTTCCTACTTTTTTTTCTCTTCTGTGTTTTTGTCTGTTTTTGTTTTTAAAATTTGTCCTTTGTGATTTTTTTTTACACCTCTTTTTCTGGTATGGACTGTTTTTTAAAAAGTTAAATCCGAGCACAGACAAGTTAGATTCATGCTGCTCAAAGGCCTCTGTGCTCAGATTTATTGAATTTGTTACAGTATTGCTTCTGTTTCATGTTCTGGATTTTTGGCCCTGAGGCATGTGGGATCTTAACTCCCTGACCAGGGATCACATTCACACCCACTGCACTGGAAGAAAAGGTCTTAAACACTGGACCACCAGGGAAGTCCCCGTCCTTTGTGATCCTTAAACTCTCACCTTTCTGCCACATCGCCCCCGCCCCCCCCGCCCCCGCCATTTTCTACTCAAGTATTAAATATGTCTATTTAGTTTTGACTTTCAATGGATATGTTTCATTTATAAAAGAACTCTCTGGTCCTTTTCTTTTCCCATGATTTTCTGTTTTCCATTATATTTCTAATCCTTCTTTGGTTTTGAAGTCATCTAAAGCATACTCACTTTGTAGTCATTGATAGATTGATCTGGTTTCTCTATTTCTTGGGGCATTATTTCCCCTGTTAATTTCATGATCTGACACTCGGTAGTTGCCTCCTATGATTAATTTTTATTATGAGCTTATTTTCAGCAGGGTTTTTCCCTTTGGGGGAAGAACTGTGTGCCTGGGGCATTAGATTGTCCTCTCACTGTGGCTGCCGGTTTGCTTCTGCTGGAGTCCCGGAGATCTCACCAGCTCTCAACTCGCTTTTATGTTTCTTCTCAGCCTGGTATTTCTGTCTGACAGTGAAAATTGAGAACTCATCAGTGTTGACACAGGCATGGTTTCAAGTTTTTGTGGATGAATTCTTTTTTCACCTGTAGCCTGAGGGCACAGGGACTTACTGATCCTGTTTTTACCAGCAGCCTCGCTCTCAGGAACTCAGAGTTTGCAGATTGCTCAATTCCTGTTGCCTTCCTTCCTCACACCAGACAGCATCCTATTGACTGCAAGGCTGTTAAAATCCCTAGCTAGTCCAAACACACTGCAATGGCATTAGTTCCTACTTACTGCTCAGCCTCTAAGTTCTCTGTTTCTAGAGTAGGGAGAGTTCCCTTTCTTTCTATCAGTTTTATATATATATATATATATGATGATAATTTGTCCAGTGTTTCTCAGTAGTAGTAGCTGAAGGGGAACTCTTCTGCATCAATTCAGAGGTTCTCTTTACACTTTTGACATGTAATTTTATAATAATGAAAGGTAAAGTTTACAAGAAAGACGTAAGATTTGGGAATCTGTATGTGTTGAATCACAGTGCATCAAAACGTACGAAGCAAAATTTGTTAGAAGCACAGTCATAGTGGAGACTTTAACAAGCTACACTGAGACTTTACCAAATCTAGACAGTAAAAGTTAAGCACAACACAAGGATCTGAACATCACTATAGACAAGGCAGGCTTAGTACATTCATATCACACAGTAACGTAGAGGCAGTGAATATACATTTTCTGATGCTCATTTGACGTGAAAACCCTCAAGAATTTAAACAGCAGCTGGCGGAGTTGACTTGCTTACGGCTTGTTGCCAAAGGCATTTGCTGTACCTGCGTCACAGAAGGTCATCTGTTTTGGGTCCCTCGTGTGTCCAACTCAGAGGTGAACTCTGTGGGTGGGCCGCTGGAGTTGTGCTCTGAACCATCTCCAGCTCTGCAGGTACATCACAGAGGCACCTGGTTCAGCTGCAATCCAGAGACAGAGTCATATCCAACTTCAGCTATTTCTGTGCAGACCACAGATCTTGAAGCGGGACTTCCCTCTTTACCAGCATCCAACTCAACAAACCCACCTGCCCACTTACCTGGTAGCCACTACCCAGTAACTCCCACTGCCAATACCATGAGATTTGCTTTGAAAACTTTGCAGCTTATTATTGCTTGTAATTATGAAAAATTGAGGGGAAAAACCTGAAATGCCTATCAAAGGGGGGATGGATAAATAAAATGTGGCATATTCATATTATTGTGATATGAATTTTATCATAATATCCTAATAGTCTAGTATATTATGATATGAACCCTTATAATAGCCGTTAGAAGGAATAGGGGACTTTCCTGGTGGCTCAGCAGCAAGCAGTCCACCTGCAGTGCAGGAGCCACAGGAGACACGGGTTCAATCCCTGCATCAGGAAGATCCCCTTGAGGAGGGCACGGCAACCTACTCCAGTATTCCTGCCTGAAGAATCCCATGGACAGAGGAGCCTGGTGGGCTACAATCCATAGGGTTGCAAAGAGTCAGACACGACTGAGGCAACTTAGCACACATGCATGCAGAAAGAATGGACTGTACCTATATATACCATAATATATCCATGTGTAAAATGTCTTTGTGTAATGTCAACTCATGACATGTAATAAAAAGAAAAGTGTGGCATAAAACATGCATTCATTTACATAAATTTTGAAACACAATATGTATTATTTAAAGATAAATGTATACATGTAAGACTTCCCTGGTGGCTCAGATGGTAAAGCATCTGCCTGCAATGCAGGAGACCCAGGTTTGATCCCTGGGTCAGGAAGATGCCCTGGAGAAGGAAATGGCAACCCACTCCAGTACTCTTGCCTGGAAAATTCCATGGACAGAGGAGCCTAGTAGGCTACAGTCCATGGGGTCGCAAAGAGTCGGACACAACTGAGTGACTTCACTTTCTTCTTTCTTCTTTCTTCTTTCTATATGCATGTAAAATTACTACAGATGGCTGGGATATACACTAAATCCATGACAGTTGCTTCCAGGGACTGGGCAGAAGAAAAAGAGCTTGGCTGGGGACAACTATTATCTGTTTTATTTAATTTATTTTATATAAATGCTACTGAGGCAAATAAGATAAACTGTTAATAAGGGTCAGTTCTGAGAGGAAAAATATATGTGTGCATACGTGTTAGTCTTTTTGCATTTTCTCTTTTTTTTAAAACTTTATTGAGGTATAAATGATGTACACTAAACTGCACTTATTTAAAGTGTACAATGTGATCAATTTTGACAGACATATACACCCATGAAACCATTGCCACATGATGACAATGAATATTTACGTCACCTCCAACAGTTTCTTCAAGCCCTTTTGAATCCATTTCTCCTTCCTGCCTTGGACTTGGGCAACCATTGATTTGCTTTCTGTAACTATAGATTAGTTTGCTTTTTCTAGAATTTTATTTGAATGGAGTCCTACCACATGTGCTTTTCTCGGGGTTGGTGGTGGTTGTTTTTTGGTCGCTAAGTCGTGTCCGACTCTTTGCAATCCCATGTACTGCAGCACGCCAGGCTTCCCTGTCCTTCACCATTTCCAGGAGCTTGCTCAAACTCATGTCCATTGAGTTGGTGATGCCATCCAGCCATCTCATCCTCTGTCGTCCCCTTCTCCTCCTGCTTTCAATCTTTCCCAGAATCAGGGTCCTTTCCAGTGAGTCGGCTCTTTGTATCAGGTGGTCAAAGTTTTGGAGCTTCAGCTTTAGCATCAGTCCTTCCGATGAGTATTCAGGGTTGATTCCTTTAGGATTGACTGGTTAGATCTCCTTTCTGTCCAAGAGTCTTCTCCAGCACCACAGTTCAAAAGCATTTTTTGACACTCATTCATCTTTATGGTCCAGCTCTCACATCCGTACATGCCTCCTGGAAAAACCATAGCTTTGATTATATGGACATTTGTCGGCAAAGTGATGTCTCTGCTTTTTAAAACACTGTCTAATTTTGTCATAGCTTTTCTTCTAAGGAGCAAACATCTTTTAATTTCATGGCTGAAGTCACCATCTGTAAAGGGTATGGTTGCTTTCATTCATTTTCTCAAAAGAATAACAATTTCTCAAAATAAAAACTATTTAAAAATCTTTAAAAACAATTTGAAAAACAATATGAAGCATATAATCTATGATTGAGAAATAGAGGAGAGGAGCATCTGTGGGAAGGAGGTACCATTTGGGATATACTCCCATTTGGTAGAACGAGCATATCTACTCTAATGGCTTCAGTAGTCACCAAAATCTTCCCGCATATAACCTGTATTTTGCAATTATCTGTCACAGCCTGAAATTGCACAGAAAAGAATGTTTTGAATATCTAAGATACCCATTTAAAAACAGGGGCATCATCGAGAATTCATTCACAGCAGTTGCTTTGATGAGATGCCCGTCATTCTAGCCCCACCTGGACTTGGCTTTACTGAGGGGATGGGTGCTGGGTCACAGGCGGGGGGAGCTCAGGTGTACTGAAGCATGGAGAGCTGGGCGTGGAGGGGGACCTGAGTGAGGCAGCAGCCTGGGAGACTTGTGACAGAACTGGGATCCTGAGAACTAGGAGACCGGGACAAGGATCCAGAGAGGGCCAGACAAAGAATGTGGGAAGATATCCCAGGTTAGTTCAGTTCAGTTCAGTCGCTCAGTTGTGTCCGACTCTTTGCGACCCCATGAATCGCAATATGCCAGGCCTCCCTGTCCATCACCAACTCCCGGACTTCACTCAAACTCATGTCCATCGAGTCAGTGATGCCATCCAGCCATCTCATCCTCTGTCGTCTCCTTCTCCTCCTGCCCCCAATTCCTCCCAGCATCAGGATCTTTTCCAATGAGTCAACTCTTCGCATGAGGTGGCCAAAGTATTGGAGTTTCAGCTTTAGCATCATTCCTTCCAATGAATACCCAGGACTGATTTCCTTTAGGATGGATTTGTTGGATCTCCTTGTAGTCCAAGGGACTCTCAAGAGTGTTCTCCACCACAGTTCAAAAGCATCAATTCTTTGGCACTCAGCTTTTGGCTCAGATCCTGAACTCCTTATTGCCAAATTCAGACTTAAATTGAAGAAAGTAGGGAAAACCAGTAGACCATTCAGGTATGACCTAAATCAAATCCCTTATGACTACACAGTGGAAGTAAGAAATAGATTTAAGGGACTAGATCTGATAGATAGAGTGCCTGATGAACTATGGACGGAAGTTCGTGACATTGTACAGGAGACAGGGATCAAGACCATCCCCATGGAAAAGAAATGCAGAAAAGCAAAATGGCTGTCTGGGGAGGCCTTACAAAGCTGTGAAAAGAAGAGAACCAAAAAGCAAAGGAGAAAAGAAAAGATAAAAGCATCTGAATGCAGAGTTCCTGAGAATAGCAAGGAGAGATAAGAAAGCCTTCCTCAGTGATCAATGCAAAGAAATAGAGGAAAACAACAGAATGGGAAAGACTAGAGATCTCTTCCAGAGAAGGCAATGGTAACCCACTCCAGTACTCTTGCCTGGCAAATCCCATGGACGGGGGAGCCTGGTAAGCTGCAGTCCATGGGGTCGCTAGGAGTCGGACACGACTGAGCGGCTTCAGTTTCACTTTTCACTTTCATGCATTGGAGAAGGAAATGGCAACCCACTCCCGTGTTCTTGCCTGGAGAATCCTAGGGACGGGGGAGCCTGATGGGCTGCCGTCTCTAGGGTCGCACAGAGTCGGACACAACTGAAGCGACTTAGCAACAGCAGCAGAGATCTCTTCAAGAAAATTAGAGATACCAAGGGAACAATTCATGCAAAGATGGGCTCGATAAAGGACAGAAATGGTATGGACCTAACAGAAGCAGAAGATATTAAGAAGAGGTGGCAAGAATACACAGAAGAACTGTACAAAAAAGATCTTCACAACCAAGATAATCACGATGGTGTGATCACTCACCTAGAGTCAGACATCCTGGAATGTGAAGTCAAGTGGGCCTTAGAAAGCATCACTACGAACAAAGCTAGTGGAGGTGATGGCATTCCAGTTGAGCTATTTCAAATCCTGAAAGATGATGTTTGTAAAGTGCTGCACTCAATATGCCAGCAAATTTGGAAAACTCAGCAGTGGCCATAGGACTGGAAAAGGTCAGTTTTCATTCCAATCCTAGGTTGAGGGTCATCCATTTCTTCCTCAATTTCCTCTGCTGAGAAATTGAGGAAGAAGTTCTCATTTCACCTTCCTGCATCTCTTAAGCTTCAGATCAGAGAATTCTTATTCTCTAAGTTCAACCTGATATCATCATTGCTGTGTGACCTAAAGTGGCTTTTGGGTTTTTTTGGCTGGACTGGGAGCCATTGTTTCTATGGGAAAATGTGCCCAGTCTTCTTCTTTTTTCTTTTTTAAATCAACCTTCTCCTCAAGGCTTCCTCTGCTCAGTGCCTGGGGGTTTCTTTTTATTTATCTATTTAAAATTTTATTTATTTATTTTTGGCTGGCTGGGTCTTCATTGCGGTGCATGGGCTTCTCACTGAGGTGACTTCTCTTGTGTTAGCACAGGCTTAGCTGCTTTGCTACATGTGGGATCTTACCAGGCCAGGGATTGAACCCATGTCCCCTGCAATGGCAGGCTGATCCTTAACCTCTGGACCACCAGCAAAGTCATCCAAATTTTAAATAACTGATCTACAAAGAAAGTTTTGAAACATAACTTGTTATATGCCAGCCAGGAACTCCTTAGGTATATAAATCTTTGTACAATGAGCTATGTTGTAATGGAAATATTTTCACAGATATAATTCTTAATCTATAGCCAATATCAGTCATTAAAACATACTGTTCAGTCCTGGGGCCCATAAGAGTAGGATGTTACAGAGAAATTGGAAAGGAGCCAGCGGAGACAAGGAAAATGATGGAAGGTTTTGAAAAATAGCCCTTCAGGGAAAAGTCTACATTAGTTCAGAGAAGAGAGGTGTGAGTAGACTCAATATCAGTCTTCAAACTATAAAAGGATGTTACATTATTAACACCTAGTCTTTCTTCTGTGCGTTCACAGAGGGAGATAGGAGAGAAAATGAGCGTCAGCCACAGCAGGAGGACGTAGGCTGGTCAGAGGTCCCCAGCCTCTGAAGGTCAGAATCCGGTCTCAGGTAACCATGCTTCTTTCTCACAAGGGAGGACATCATTCTTGAGGTTTTTCAAGAGGTCTCTCTGCTCAACGACAGGCTAACATCTGTCCAGGTGGTTTGCACATAGTACTATTTAGGAAACTGATGAACTCTGTCCAAACACAGAAGATACTCCAAGGCTGCAAAGAGTAAAGGAAGGCAAGAGGGAAAGGCCAGACAAGGGAGCTCAAAGCCTTCTCTCCATCCATCGTGTGACAAGGCTGCTCCAAACAGCAGGGCCCCCTTGGAGTGGAGTATATGGTGGGGGGCAGCCCCTCTGCCCTCTGGGAGGCTAGTCCACAAATCGGGGGCTGGAGGCCAGCCTGATCATCAGTGTGCTTCCAGGGGCTATTGACAAACCAGAAATGCCTCCAGAAGAGAGCAGCTGGGGACAGAAACTGGAAACTGGGTCACATGAGGAATATTTGAGGGAAATAATTGACCTGGAGAAGATAAGCTGGAAACCAGGGAGGACAAGAAAGTTGCCAATATTTGAAGTGCTGTCGGGCTCAGGAGAGATTAGCATGGTGCCGTGTGCAGCCCCAGAGGGAAAAGCAGAGCCAGTGGGTACAGATTGCGGGGGTAGAGTGTCAGCTGGAAAGGAGGAAGCGTTTTATAATGGGAGATACTCAAGGAGGACTGAGGCGCCTACTGACACAGGGAGTGTTTGTGCCAAGACTGGATGAGTATCTCACAAGATCGTTGACACAAGAATTTCTGGGTCTCCCCCCACCCCGGCCCCCCCAATCAAGGGAAAGTTCTTAGAGAGTGAGCTGAGCTAGCAACAAAACATCCTTCACCTGCTGCTCAGGAAAGGTGGGCTCTGCGTCTCAACCACTAGAGGGCGTCAGGACAGCAGCGTTCCAGAGCCGTCATCCAGGCTCTTCAAGCAGCAAGTGGTATCAATCTGGTCCTGGCTCCTGCCTACTTAATTCCGCCCTCTACGTCTCCTCCACGAATCTTTCCGGAATGCTTGCATCTGATTAAATTCTTTAGTATTCAAGGAGGGGACTCTGTACGTCCTGAGGCACAATTACCTGTTGTTTGTACTTTAAAGCTGGGTTTATTAATTGTATCAATAGATGAAACAATATTCCTCTGAAAATTCGAATACTCTTTATACAACTAAAAAAAAAATTTAAAATTTATGAATTTAACCAATATAACATTTTCCAGGCATTTAAACGTTAATTTACAAGCTGATTTTGTCCAAAATCACGAGTATCCTATATCTGAATCTTTTAAATGCTACAAATGCCTTTAAAAGTAGAAACATATATATTGAATTATTGAAATGATTACAACGCTATTGTATTTATACTTATGCTATTATAAAGTACTTGCATACTTTATTTCTCCTTTCTCACTATACTTTTATGAGTATTCTTATACTCTCCTGAGGATAAAGTATCTTTAAAAATACATATTTCTGTACCTTTATGGTGACATAGTAATTATGTCAAACTCCAAAGCAAAAAAAATCAGGTAGCTCAGGTTGGAGATGCTGGATTTCGAAACTTCTTACAGACAGTCGAAATCTTCCCATGTACTTAAAATTCCAATGCATCTAGTCAATTAAACTTAAAGACACAAGGTTATATTTTTGGTACCTACAAGTGGAGTGCTGCTATGGCAAATTCCTAAAACAGTGAGATTGACTTGGAACTGCTTAGAGGCTAGAAGAATTTTGAGGAACATGATAGAAAAAGCCTAAGTTGCCTTGAACAAACTGTTAGTAAGAATTCAAACTTGGAGGCTGCTGCTGAATACTCAAAAGGAAGTGAGAAATGTGGTATTGGAATCTGGAGGAAGAGGGTTGCTGGTTAGGTAGTAACAGAAAGCTTAGCAAAACTGTGTCCTGCGGTTATATGTGAAGCAGAACAGGTAAGTGATGAACTTGTTTATCTGGCTAAGGTTTCCAGGCAAAAGGTTGAGAGTACTGCCTGGTTTTTAGTTGCTGCAGATAGTAAAATGCTAGAGGAGAAAGATAGAAGAGCTGTTCAACAAAAAGGAACTGGGACCTGATGATTTTGACAGTCCTCAGTCTCTCCAAATGGCAAAAGACGTTTAAAGTGAGAAATGACTTTCTAGTACGTGGCATAGAGATAAACCCTGTTAAAACCTTGGAAAGATCCAAGGATCAGAATTGTATTCAGTCCCATGACAGGCCTTCTCTAGAGATGATAGGTGTGCCTCATACAACTTCTCAAATGATAAGGCCTGTCTGAGTTGTCCTTAACCATCTCAGCATCTTCACCCTAGGTGAAGGAGTGCCTGTCTCAGAAAACTGAGGATGTTGCTTATGTGTAAGGGAAATTGACAGGAGACCCACAAGTATTTAAGAATCTTTTTTTTTTTTTTTTTTTTTTTTGGCAAAAGCACTGCCAACTTACACTGAAAGGGACAGAAAGAGTAAAAACTGAAAGGAGGCAGGTAGGTCTCCAAAATTCTACTGGCAGGAAGCAGGATGATAAACACACTCAATTGCAAATGTTCTGCCTTTCATGAAAAACGTAACATGACTCAGAGGGTGGAAGAAAGAGCTACCAGGGATTATTCCCAGAACTTAGAATCTAATCACGGAGAAGGCAATGGCACCCCACTCCAGTACTCTTGCCTGGAAAATCCCATGGACGGGGAGCCTGGTAGGCGGCAGTCCATGGGGTTGCTGAGGGTCGGACACAACTGAGCGACTTCACTTTCCCTTTTCACTTTCATGCATTGGAGAAGGAAATGGCAACCCACTCCAGTGTTCTTGACTGGAGAATCCCAGGGATGGGGGAGCCTGGTGGGCTGCTGTCTCTAGGGTCGCACAGAGTCGGACACGACTGAAGCGACTTAGCAGCAGCAGAATCTAATCAAGGAACTAGTAACAATTTGCCAGGCTGAATTTCAAAATCTCTTTGGATTTTGGGTTGGTAACTCCTTTTTACCTTTCATGTATTCTCTCCCATTTTAAATAGAAAGTCAATTACTATTTTACTGTGCCTATTCCTCTGCTGTGTGTTGGATGCTTGGGAGTTAGACAGGTTGTCTAGTTTTGTAGACTGAGAGTAACTATACCCAAAGGGACTCCTCCATACCTGGACTTGATTTAGATGATGAGATTGTAGACTTTGAACAGATGCTATAATGGGATGAGCTTTTTGGGGAAATTGGAAGGGAGTAAATGTCTTTTTCATGTAGTAAATACACAAATCATTGGGGAGGGTAGACTGTGCCGGACTGACTCTAGGGTAATCCTTACGTTCTGCACCAACTGGCTTTAACCTTTGTGTGATCTCTTCCTCTTGAGTGTGAACAGGACCTGTGAAATACTTCTAACTAGTGGAGCTTTGCAAAGGCAATTGGACATGTGTGATTATGTGCACACGATTCTATTACATAAAATTGCATTTCATCTTGCTAGGAGACCTCTCCCCTGCTGTCTTTGAAGGAGTAAGCTGCCTTGTCCTGTGCTTCCATATGCAGCAAGGAGCTGAAGGCAGCCTCCAAGTGATGGTCAGCAAGAAGATAAGGTCTTCAGTCTGACAGGCTGCAAGAAACTGAAATACTCCAATAGCTCTATGAGCTTGGAACAGATCTGACTCCAGTCAGACCTTTGAAGTCTATAGACAGGTAAGCAGGGAGGGAAGGTCACGAGCAGGCTGGTGTCTCAGGAACGTGAGCCAGAACCCCACAAAGACAGGTTGAAGCTCATATTTGTTCTTGTTGTCTTTGAACTTTAGACAAGGGTGTCCTGCAGAAGCTGGAATCCTTCATCATGGAGCTAAACACATACGCCTGGCCCAGGAGTCAGGGCAGCTGAAAGGGAAGCCAGAGAAGGAGAGCCGTTGCACAGCCAGATGCTGCTTCACACCGGCGGGGTGAGTCAGCTCCAAAATTACTTATCCAGGCACTGAAATATAGCATCGTGTGGCAATGGCACCCCACTCCAGTACTCTCGCCTGGAAAAAAATCCCATGGACAGAGGAGCCTGGAAGGCTGCAGTCCATGGGGTCGCTGAGGGTTGGACACGACTGAGTAACTTCACTTTCACTTTTCACTTTCACGCATTGGAGAAGGAAATGGCAACCCACTCCAGTGTTCTTGCCTGGAGAATCTCAGGGACGGGGGAGCCTGGTGAGCTGCCGTCTATGGGGTCACACAGAGTCGGACACAACTGAAGCGACTTAGCTTAGCTTAAACTTACCTAATCTTAAATATTTCCAACCTGTTAACAGTGTGGGAACAATTCTCTGCACATTTCACCTTAAAATCACAAGTCTCGTTTGCACTTTCAAAAGTTGGCCACGGCTCCCCAGTGGAGTGTTCTCTCGTATTGTTGTAGTACATTGTGGGAATCCATTTATCTCATAACAGAAATTTGGGTTTTCAGTTTTTCAGTGCTATGAATAATGAATGCTACTGTACGTGCAAGTCATGGTGTAGACATACGTTCTTACTTCTCGTGGGTAGATTCCTAGGAGTGGAGTCATTCGGTTGTGTGGTAGATGTACGTCTAATGTTTAAAGAAACTGTCAAACTGTTTTCCACTGTGGTTGAACTATTTCACGTTCTTATCAACAATGTGTGAAGGTTCCAGTTCTTCCACAGCCTCACAAACATTTGGTGTTGTCTCTGTTTTACATCCTCACTGTTTCAGTAAGTAGATAGTAGAATCTGCTGGTAGTTTTCATTTGCATTTCCCTATGGGCGTCTTTCCATGAGCTTATTAGACATGTGTGCACCAACTTCAGTGAAGTATCCAGTGGCCCCCACGTGTAACTCACTCATTTGTTGACTTTTCTCCCTTCCCCATTTCCCTCACTTCTGTTTCCTAAGGTAACTCCCCCCACCAAATTATCTGCACAAGACTTATCTCAGGGTGTGTTTTCAGAGACACCTAAGGCAGGCATCGTATTTGGTCCCTTGACAAATTGAGGTCTGTCCATAGAATGGCCATTGGGAGAGTTAGGGGCTAGCAATGATGTGATATTAAAACAATGACAATAGCTGAGGAAACTGGAGAAGAGAAAACTCACAGAAATAATGAAAGTCATTTTTAAATACCTGGAAAACATTCATGTAGAAGAGGATCAGGGGAGACAGGAGCATTAACTTGAGGTTATATATCAGATGTTATGCAGTGTGCCAAGGCCTGTACTATCTTATTCCACCTTAAAGCAATCCAGGGAGGCAGTTACTATCTTTATCTTTCAGATGAGCAAACTGAGGTACAGAGAGTTGAAGGAATTTAGATTCAAAGCCACACCTACTTTGCCCCGGCTTGCGTCTTCTTGGTGTCCTGTGCCTACTGCGCTAATGGGAGAGACGGGGACCAACAGGCAGATGTTCTGAGTCCGCCCAGTTGTCTTTATATGAATGCAGGGCTTGACAGAGATTGTTTAGATGTCCGCCGATGCTATTTTCTCTTTCTGGATGGAGGAACATTTCACGTTCCAGCTTCCTTTGCAATTAGATTGGGGCCATGCGCCAGAGTTCTGGCAAATGGGAATGTGCAGATGTGAGGCACCTGGTATTTTCTTTCTCTCCCACTTTCTTTTTTTGCCTCTTGGCCAGCTGAAAGCGGAGAACCCCGTAGAGGACTCTGGAAGGTCCTGGGAGCAGGCGGAGCCACCAGAGAGAAGGTGCATGGATCCTAGGGCCTGGGGTGGAACAGAGCACCTGGAGTGGTCACCACACCAGGCTGGGACATGAGCAACAGATGAACATACGTTTGATTAAGCTGCTGAAATTTAGGAATTGTCATACAACTGACATTCCCTAAGAAACCCTGAACTTCCCGTCTCAGAAGGGACACAGGCAGGGATCAAATGTTCAGTTGCCAAGGCTGTTGTAAAAGATTTCTGGGGCAATGGACCAGATGACCTGTAAAAATGATAGTTAATGTTTATTGAGCTATTATAGATCAGGCTTGTATGTGCATTCTTTCATTTAAAGTCTACAGTATACTTTATCACACTCATTTTATACATGAGGAAAGCAAGGCATGGAGAAGTTAGGTAACTTGCCCAAGGTCACACAGCAGGTGAGAGGTGGAACCAGACACCCTTCTTCCCGCTTCCAGGTACCTCGCTCTCAATCACTACTCGCGTTCATCTCTCAAGCTGAAGTTATGATTTAAAGGCTTGGAGACTAGATCAGTTTTGTCCATGCAGGCATTTTTTCTTTGATTTTATTTTGAGATTTCAGACTATATGTGACAACGAAAAGATTTCACACAGAAATTCTGTTTTCCAGTGCCTCTTGAAAGTCAGAAGATCTGCCCAAACTGGCTTACAGGCCATGATGGCAGCAGGCAGGTGGAGCTGAGGACTGGTTTTTCCCCTTCAGGTGGGGAATAAACCTGTCTCCTCACTGAGGTTATTATCAAGCTCCAGGAGCTTTTGATTTAGTGAGCCCTGGAAGGTTCCATCTGAAGCTACAATCTCCCCAGTCACAGGGTCGGGCATCTAAGAGGAACTCAGCAAGTGTACACAATGAATGAATAAAAGCAGAACCCAGATTTTCTCAGCCTCTCCTCTTCTTGCAACTCTCCCTCCTGTGATTGGGAACCAGGGAATCTGAGTCCCTCAGTGGTAACACAGAAGACTAACTTCCCTTTGGTTCCAAGCAGCCAGGACCCAGGTGAAGACACCTACAAATGCCGTGCCTGACTTGGGCTCATGCTGACATCTTCTCCCAACTGCAAATGTTCACTTCTTTGTGACTAGTGTTTGTTCTGAAGAACCAGCCAGAGCTGGGGCTCAATGGCCAGGCAGGTTGTCTGGTTCTGTCTCGGATTAGGTTGTGCACAATGGACCCTTTGTACAGTCTGTAGAGCGTGGCGTGGAGAGGCAGGCATGCCTGCTCACAGCTTTGGAGACTCTCTCATAACAGTGCTCAGGATGGACGGGCACGATTTAATCCTCCAGCCGCAGACTGCTGGACTTCAGTGTAGCTCCTTAAGCCTTGCACATGGGGAGCTTTCCTCCCAGGTCATTAGCCAAGCTCATTTGGAGGAGTGCGGGGCTGGGGCATGGCCCGGATCAGCAGCCCTGACGCACACAGCGTAAGCTCCAGCCTCGATGATCGCCTTAGGGGGGCCCAGGCCCTCCGCGCCCCACCCCCACCCTGCCCTCTCAGCCCTTACCTGGGACGGTGCTGCCTGACCCCCGAGCGCTGGTGACTTGGCATCAGGGAGGAGAAGGGAAACACAAGGGCTCTTGCTGGAGGAGACCTCCTGCTTGTTGGCCTGGAGGTAGAAGGGGGGTTCCCCGTAGGCTCTGACTTCTGAGGCCCCTATTGGGTAGCAAAGTGGATTGCTTAAGGCAGCTGTTCTGGATCTGAGGTCACGCCCCACCCCCAAGGGGGCATTTGCTAAGCCTGGACGCACTTTTGACGTTAGTGCATTCCCCCGGCGTTTCCATGGGGGCAGGGAGTGCTGCTGGCTTCTCATGGACACATCTTACAGCTCACAGGACAGCCCCAGCACAAAGAATTCCCCATCCGCAAATATTGAAAGTGCCAAGGTTGAGAAAGCTTGCCTTAAAGCCTGAGAGCTTTTATTACTTTTTTTAAGCTTCAAATTTATAAAAAGTAATTTATTACTTTGCAATCAGAAAAAATAAGTTATTTTAAATTTAGATAAATATGTTGGACTTCCCAAGTATCACCTTCTTTCACTATTTATAATAGTATTGGCATATAGAAGGTACTCAGTACCTATGTATGCAATAAATGAATGACTACTTTACTGGTATCCTTTATTTAATTGTTTGTAAGTGGTTACTTCTTTCATTGAAGCAATATACAGCTCTTTTAGGGGAAGGGAGGGAGGGAGGTATTGGACCGCGTGTTCATTCATTCATTCAATTTCTGCTTCTGGCTTTTGTATATGGGCCCCTGACTGAGCCCTGGTGATTCAGAGGGTAAAGTGCCTGCCTGAAACACAGGAGATCCGGTTTCTATCCCTGGGTCAGGAAGACCCCCTGGAGAAGGAAGTGGCAGCCCACTCCAGTACTCTTGCCTGGAAAATCCCATGGACAGAGGAGCCTGGTAGGCTACAGTCCATGGGGTTGCAAAGAGTTGGATACGACTGAGCAACTTCACTTTCTTTCCCGGACTCCCATGGCACATTTTTAAATAAAATGTTGTCAGTTGACTAATAAGGCTGGCCTCTCTCTTTCCTCAATCCTAGCACTGTTATTTGGGTGGATTTGATTTCGTGAATTTCCGGTCCATTGTAGGAGAACCAGATTTGGTATTGATATGGATTATAGCTGTAATGCTGTGTGTGTGTGTGTGTGTGTGTGTGTGTGTAACCAAGAAGGAAACATTTTATAATTGAAAAATTGAATTGTTACTCATAATCCCTGAGTCAAAAAATCTCAAACTTAAGGATTTTATATATTGATCAAAATGAGAGGCCAGGTGGAACCTGGATTTACCTCTGGCACTCCTTGGCACCCGCCAAAATCGCCGATGGCTGTGCGGCTCGGAGGACTCTGCTCCTCCCGCATGGCTGATGGTTTCTTTCTGCCGTTGCCACCACCTGAAGCTCTATCAATACTGTGCACGTGCTTTACTGTCTGCTTCCTCTTCCAGGTGTGAGTCCTCTGAGAGCAAGGACCTTCTTGCTTGTTCTCTGCCCTGCCTTGAATGGCGCCTGGCACCTTGGGGGCATGTCACGCGTGTTTGTTGAATGAATACATGGCAGAGCAGAGGGGCCCAGAGACTGAATGGCCTCCCTAAGGTCACACTGAGCCCAGTCAGGAGACGCAGCCATATAACCAGGTCCAGCCCCTCTCATTTGGCTTGTCCCAGCTCCCCCAGCAAATACCCGGTGGGGGAGAGATGCTAGGCAAGCTCCTCTAACACAGCAGAGTTCCCCACGGAGTCTTAGGGACACAGCGGTGCGGGATGGCATCCTCAGCTCCTACGTTGGAGGGGCCCCTGGAGGGGGATCTTGGGACATGACACTTGGGGTGACCTACGGGCTTGGCGTGGGCCTGAGGAATTTCTTCAGATTCAGGACTATCAGTCTAAAACAGGGAAGGCTGCAGTTAAGCTGCAATGAGTGGCCAGCCTGTGTGGCAACGACATGCAGGAAAACCCATGGTGCCCTGCAGTGGCTGCTGCCTGCAGCAAATGCTTTTCAGGCTCAGGGAATCAGGGACTCTTAGAGGTGCAAGGAAGAGGCCCCAGTGACCACTGAGTCCAGAAGTTGTAGGCTCATCAGGTGGCCCGAAACCGTGAGAAATGGGGGTGATTGCAAATTGGGAACTATCTGTCCTTTGTGAAAGGAGGTGGTGGCCCTCAACTTGAGGGGAATGTTGACCTGTGGGAGTGAGAGCCCATCGAGCCAGCTGGGCTTATTTTTTAAAGAAAACCCTGAAATGTGTGTTGGGGTGTGTGAGACATAAAGAAATACACTGATTTTTAAACGTTGGCATTGCTTTAATTGAAGTGTGAATGTTGGGCAGTGTAACAGAGTGTAACTGCAGGCCAGGTCCAGCTCAGAGGCTGCTGACTGGGGACTGCGACAGCCTGCTGTTTCAGTCTACACAGGGGGAAACTGAGGCACAGAGTATAGTGAATGCACAACCAGGAGTGTAGGATCCAGGCCCTTGAACAAAGAACTTCATTTTAAAAAATCACTTTCTAGAAACCCTTCTACACTATCAGTGGGAGTGTACATGGGTGCTGCCAGTATGGAAAACATTGTGGAGAGTCCTGAAAAAATGAAAAATAAGAGTTCCCATATGACCCAGCAATGCCATTCCTGGGCATATGTCTGGACAAGGCTCGAACTCAAAAAGATACGTGCAGCCTGTTCGTAGCAGCACTGTTCACAGTAGCCAACACATGGAAGCAACATAATGCGTATTGACAGATGAATAGTCAAGGAAGATGTGGTACATATATACAAGGGAATACTATTCGCCCGTAAGAAAGACTGAAATAATGCCATTTGCAGCAACATGGATGAATTTAGAGATTATTGTAATAACGGAAGTAAGTCAAACAGAGAAAGATACGATATCACTTATGTGTGCAATCTAAACCATGACACAGATGAACTTATTTCTGCAACAGAAACAGACTCAGAGACACAGAGAACAGATTCAGGGTTGCCAGGGCGGTGAAGGGCAGGGGCGGTGACGGGAGGGCGGGGAAGGGAGGGGGTAGGGGTTTGGGATTAACAGATTCAAGCTATTATATAGAGACTGGATAAGAGCAAGGTCCTCCTGTACAGCAGAGAACTATATTCAATATCCTGTGATAAACCATGGTGGAAGAGAACATAAAAAAGAGTGTGTGTGTGTGTATGAATCTTTGCTGTACAGCAGAAATGCACACAGCATTGTAAATCACCTATGCTTTAATTGAAAAACCATTTTCTATAAAGATTAGTTAATTTGGCAAGAGAGGAGGGATAGTGTAAAGAAAAAAGTTAATTGAGCACCTACTAGGTTTCAGACAATTGGTGATTGCTCTGTATACAGTCACACTCAGCTTTTACAACGCTTTGAGCAAGTTACTTAATCTCGCTGTGCTTGTTTCCTTGTGTAGAGTGTAAAGTGCAGATAACAGTCGGTGAGTCCTGAAGTTGTGAGACAGATGAAAGATTCATATGAAATGTTTGAAACCCACAGCCTGTTTTGGCCTCAGCGCCGTTGAGGTCGGTGTTATCTTCATCCTCATCGTGCGTGTGAAGAAACTGATTTCTGAGAGGTTATTTAAGTTGCCCATGATTGTCCAGCAATAAATTAGAACCAGGAATTGGACCCTGATTGTCTGGGTCCAATTATAATTACATTGTCTGACTATAATTTCTCTACTTCCCTCGTTATACAACTAGGCTGGTGTTATAAATTCAAGATAAGAAAAACAAAAACAGCCTATTTTTCTCCTTGGTAATCATTGTACAGACAGTCAAGGTCGAAAGTTATGTTCTGTGGTATTTCCCTACACTTTTAGCTGAGTATCATCTGTGATGATAGAAGAGAAGAAGTTCCACAGATATTTAAAATGGTGGGTAATAAAATAATTTTTTCCTTGGGCATTCATTATGCAATTTGGGGGCAGCTAATTTATCTTCCTAATTATGTTTTGCTTAAGCTGATTTTAAAATTAGTCTGTTTACCCTGGGCTCATACTGATTAACAGCAGGGAGAGATGGCCTAGGAACATCTTGGGTGGTAGAGGAAGGATATCTTGAGATTTGGAGAAATTTCCTGGATAATTTTCATGGAGCTATGGGTAGGTAGAAGGCTGATGTGTTGATGGTGCCCTGACTATAGATAATCATCAGGATTTCTTGTCGGAGTATTTAAATATAAGGCTGTGACTCAGAGTCGCAGCCTGAGAGTTGAATGTACTCAGAGTTGAATGGACCCCAAGCTCCTCCTTGCTTAGTCTTTAATGCTGAAAGTTCAGACAGTCAACATAGGTAAATCAATCAAGGAGATGGAAAAGGAGGGCTAGCTGGAGGTAACTCCAGGAATTTCCTTGCGATAGGTGTCCAACAAAGACACAGTGCCTATTACGTTCTATGACTTATGCCAGGAGCTCAGACTGCCACGATGAATAAGGCCATTGTCTCACCCTGTGGAATTCCACAATCTATTAAAGAAAACAGACTTGTAAACACACACCACAGCCCATTGGGATCAGGGTTATAGAGAAGATAAGACCAGAGTGGAGCAGAGAAGAGACAGTGACAATCTGCCTACTCAGGAAGCGGAACTGTCCATCTCTCTCACTTCTTCTGCTCTCTTTATGTTGGCAGTGGGAGCAGGAACCTCTGCAGGCTCCATGTCAGCTGACTTCCAGCTAGTCCAGCCAACGGGAGGCAAGGGTGCCAGACTGGACGGTTGCAGAGAGAGGCAAGCCAGGGTGTTTCTCCTCCTTTTTTCACAGTGTGTGAGTCTCTACCATGACTCCACCTCCTGCTGGACAGGCCCACCAGGGTACAGCTTCCTCAAGGTGATCACGGCCCCTGGGCCCTGGTTACCTCCTCCCGTTGCCCTTCCAGCTTAGAAATGGTGGTAGCTCTTTGCGGATGCTAATCTCACTGTTCCCCAGTTGGTGACTCAGTGTTTTCCATCACCTGCTTTGAAACCAGTCCCCTGCAATTAATTCACACCATGTGAATGCGAAGAGTCATTTCTGTATTTCAGGGTGGGCTCTAGTGGATGTAGAGAGCTGCCAGGGGAGCTGATACTCGAACTGGCTTTGAAAGGGGAAGAAGAAATTCGCTAGGTAAGGATCCAGAATGTCCTAAATACAGAAGGAAATGGAAACACTTGAGCGTGGAGATCCAGGAGGGGCAGGCCACCCTCTCAGTGCGGAGCCACTGGAGATCTTCAGAAAGAGCTTCAAGTATGTGGCTATTTTAGAAAGCTCTCCTGACCCGTTCTGCTTAGTACAGGTTGCTAAAGAAAATAGCAGGGTGGGCATGAAGCCTATTTAGAGGCAAACAATTCAGACCAGAAGCCATTGAGGCTTGAATTATGAGTGTGATAGAGAGGAAAGGACACACCCTAGATGTGAAGTGAAATGAAAGTTGCTCAGTCGTGTCTGACTCTTTGCACCCTAGATATTACACTCTTAATTAACTCCAAGAAAAGAAACTTATTTTCCTGGCACATAATAGGTGCTCAATAAATATTTGTTGAATGAATATACTCCAATAACTTCTTTTCTCCTTTTGGATATTATGAAGAATGCTCGTATAAATAGTGAGGACCAGTTTTTGTGTGGACACATTTTCATTCCTTTTGGTTATATGCCTAGGAGTGAAGTTTCTGGGTCATATGGTAATTCTGTGTTTAACTGTTTGAGGACCTGCCAGACTGTTTTCCAAAGTGGCTACACCATTTTACATTCCCACCAGCAGTGTATGGATTCTGATTCCTCTGTGTCCTCACCAATATTTGATATTATCTGATTTTTTTGTTATAATCACTTTAGGGGTAGGAAGTAGTAAGTCACTGTGATTTTGATTTCCGTGGCCCTATGATTAATGATAGTGAGTCTCTTTTTGTGGGCTTATTGGACATATATGTGTCTTTGGAGAAATGTCTATTCAGGTCCTTTTCCCCTTTTAAAAACCTCAGTTGTGCCCTTCTTTTCCCACATTTCTTTCCCTCCACCAGAACCCGAGGTACTGTGATAACACTGGGTTGGCAGGGCAGGAATGGAGGTGCAGACGTAGAGAATGGCTTGCAGACACAGCGGGGGAAGGAGAGAGTGGGGTGACTGAGAGAGTCGCACTGACGTCTACACACTAATGTAACATAGATAGCTGGAGGGAAGCTGCCACATAACACAGGGCACTCAGCCCCCTCTGTGAGGACCTCGAGGGGTAAGATGATGGGGGTGGCAGGGGAAGGGAGGTTCAGGAGGGAGGGGACAGGTGTATAGTTATGGCCGATTCCTGTGGTTGTATGTCAGAAACTAACACACCATTGTAAGCAATTATCCTCCAATTAAAAATAAATTAAGAAAATATTGGGTTGGCCCAAAGGTTTACTCGGGTTTTTCTGTAAGATGTCATGGAAAAACCCAGGACAAACCTTTTGGCCAAGCCAATATTTGACCTGTCCTGTGGAGCCTGTTCCAGCAGAAGGCAGAGTCTCTAGATCTGTGCTTGCTTTTTGGAGGACAGCTTGGGGTTCACAGCAGTCTAGACCAGCTCTCTCTCTTTTTACTGAATGTCCTTTCCCATTTGAATCTTTCAATTAGCAGGTGTTTACTAAGCACTGACATACGAATAGGCGGTGTTTACCCAGCACTTAGGCCCCGCGCTCAACACTCGCCATGCGTTTGTCTCAGCCCTCATCACGACTCAGTGAAGCGCGGCCACTGTTGTCCTCATTTTATCCAAAAAGAAGACACACAGAGGCTGAGTGAGCTGCTGCAGTCGTGCAGCTAGTAAGTGGCAGAGCTGGAATTCGTACCCAGGTATCTGACTCTGCAGCCCCGGGTCTGAGCCACTCGGCTATGCTGCCTAGCGCTGTGTGCGGTGTTATTTTCTTTATACTCTTTGGGATATAAAGAAAGCTGGTGGGAGGAAGATGGGAATACCCAAAGAGTCAACTTTGAGGCTAAAAATATAAAGTAATTCAAGGCAACAAAAGGAAATCTGCCATAAGCCAGACTGTGATTATCGTCTGGTAGGGATAATGAGGGGGTCATCCCAGACTAGGGGAATCAAGGGAGGAGGCTTAAGGAAGAAGCTAGGATTTGACGTGTGGTTTTCCTGCTAGTGAAGGGGACATGCTGAATTCCTGAAACGATGTAAGAACAATTTGGAGGTCACTAGTGGGCTGATGCAAATTGCAGCAGGGAATTAAAGGAGCGATTAGTATGGACTGTAAAAAGCCATCTGGTGATCCTCTAGCTCTGAGATTCTGTGGCTGGAGCCTGGAATGAATGGCTGATGGGTGGAATCACCTTTCCTAACTTCCCTGCGGGACACCCATAGCACACTCATTTTGTACGTGTTCCTATTTTTAGGTTGACATAGGCCTTTTCTGGGACTGCAGCTTTTCCTTTAGGAGTGGCCTCTTCCTATGCTTTATTTCACACATCACCTGTGATCACAGCAGCAAAGGCAGATCCCACTACAGCCGAGAAGGAGGCACCATCCCTCCTGGTCCATCCTCGGCATGATGGAAAGGCAAGCATAGGGTGAGACTTGAGCTGACTCCGTGATGGCTTGGTCATTCCGTAACTCGGGAAAGTGGCCCCAGTAGGAGGAAGTTGGAGTGTCTGAGAAGGAGGCAAGAGAAAACCTGCTTGTCCCCTGAAATAAAATCTGTTACCGTATTAGTCTATAATTCTTTCTCTTGGGGAAGTCCTTACCTACTCCACTTGGTCTAAGTGGGACTCAATCATATATACCACAGAGGAAAGGATATAATCTAGCTGGTCACTCAGACGACTCAGCTGGCCCCCTGGCTGGTGACAGGGATGCCTCTTGTTCTCCAATCATCACGAATCTGCATGCCCACCTGTAGTCCTTGTGCCCACACATCCTGTTGTAGCATAAGGACCTTGGTTATACACTGACAGCTTTTCTTCTGGGAAGAAGAGATCTGAAAATGTCTTTTCCTCCCAGCCCTCACCAAACCTGCTGCTGCTGCTGCTAAGTTGCTTCAGTCGTGTCCGACTCTGTGCAACCCCATAGACGGCAGCCCAGCAGGCTCCCCCGTCCCTGGGATTCTCCAGGCAAGAACACTGGAGTGGGTTGCCATTTCCTTTTCCAATGCGTGAAAGTAAGTGAAGTCGCTCAGTCATGTCCAATTCTTCGTGACCCCATAGACTGCAGCCTACCAGGCTCCTCCGTCCATGGGATTCCTGAGTAATTTTAAAAAATCAGTTTGAGAAAGATAAATTATATTGATTTTCTAATTTATATTTCTTTGATTTATACAGAGCTGGAGTCTTTTTTTTTTTTGGTCATTGTTTTTTTTTTTTCTTTTGTTTTCTACTTTTTTCCCTTTGGCTGTACTGTGCAGCATGTAGGATCTTAGTTCCTTGACCAGGGATCAAACCCATGCCCCCTGCAATGGAAGCACAAGTCTTAACCACAAGTCTTGGACCACCAGGGAAGGCTCTTTCCCCACTCCCCCCAATTTTTTTTATTGAAGTATAGTTGATTTACAATATTATGTAAGTTTCAGGTGTATAGCACAGCAATTTGTTATATACATATGTGTATATATACATACACACACACACACACACACACTTTTGTGTATATATACTTTTTCAGATTCTTTTCCCTGATAGGTTGTAACATAATATTGAGCATGGTTCCCTCTGCTATGTAGTAGGTCTTTGTTGGTTATCTATTTTATACATAGTAGCATGTATATGTAAAGTCCAGCCTGCTAAATTATCCCCCCACCCCCCTTTTGCCTTTGGTAACCTTGTTTTTTGTGTCTGTGAGTCTCTTTCTGTTTTGGAAATAATAAAACATTTGTGTCCTTTTTTTTTTTAGCTTCTATACATAAATGATACCATTTGATACTTGTCTTTCTCCCTCTGACTTTTCACTTAGTTTGATAATCTCATCCATGTTGCAGCATATGGCATGATTTCATTCTTTTTGATGGCTGAGTGATTGCTGGGAGAAATACCAATAACCTCAGATATGCAGATGACACCACCCTTATGGCAGAAAGTGAAGAGGAACTAAAAAGCCTCTTGATGCAAGTGAAAGAGGAGAGTGAAAAAGTTGGCTTAAAGCTCAACATTCAGAAAATGAAGATCATGGAATCTGGTCCCATCACTTCATGGGAACTAGATGGGGAAACAGTGGAAACAGTGTCAGGCTTTATTTTGGGGGGCTCCAAAATCACTGCGGATGGTGATTGCAGCCATGAAATTAAAAGACGCTTACTCCTTGGAAGGAAAGTTATGACCAACCTAGACAGCATATTGAAAAGCAGAGACATTACTTTGCCAACAAAGGTCCGTCTAGTCAAGGCTATGGTTTTTCCAGTGGTCATGTATGGATGTGAGAGTTGGACTGTGAAGAAAGCTGAGCGCCAAAGAATTAATGCTTTTGAACTGTAGTGTTGGAGAAGACTCTTGAGAGTCCCTTGGACTGCAAGGAGATCCAACCAGTCCATTCTGAAGGAGATCAGCCCTGGGATTTCTTTGGAAAGAATGATGCTAAAGCTGAAACTCCAGTACTTTGGCCACCTCATGCGAAGAGTTGACTCATTGGAAAAGACTCTGATGCTGGGAGGAATTGGGGGCAGGAGGAGAAGGGGATGACAGAGGATGAGATGGCTGGATGGTATCACGGACTCAATGGACGTGAGTCTGAGTGAGCCCCGGGAGTTGGTGATGGACAGGGAGGCCTGGTGTGCTATGATTCATGGGGTCGCAAAGAGTCGGACACGACTGAGCGACTGAACTGAACTGAACTGAACACTCCTGTGTGCGTGTGTGTGACATCTTCCTTTACCCGTCCGTCTGGCAGTGGGCATTTAGGCTGCTTCCGTGTCTATCTTGGCTGTTGTAATAGTGCTGCTGTGAACATTGGGGTACATGTGTCTTTTCAAATTAGAGTTTCTGTTTTATATTTCTTTGATTTATAAAACATTGGAGTCATTTTCATATTTACTGGCCATTTACATTTCTTCTTTTACAAATCTTTAGGATGCTCTTCCAGTTTTCCATTGGTATGTTCATTTTTTTCTTATTGATTTGTAAAAGTTCTTCGTATATTAGGGTCTCACAAATTTGTCTGCCTTAGACATGGCAAATATTCTTGCAGCCTGTTATTTTCTTTGATGCTTATAATGAAACTTTTTCAGTGTAATCGCAATATAATTTATATAGAGTAAAATGCATCCACTTTAAGTGTACAACTCAGTAAGTTGTGATAAATATATATACCCTCATAGCCATGACCACAGTCAAGATATAGAACATTTCTGTCACCCTCCCAAAATTCGTTTGTGTCATTTTACATGGATGTAGTTTCCATCATTTTGGATTGGTATTTCCTGTTCTAGAGCTTCACATACATGGAATCATACAGTATATACTTTTCTTCACAGAGCATATTGTTTCTGAGATTCATGCTGTTGTGTTCTCTAAGTAAATAACTGAGAATATGAAAAGCAAGTAATAAATTGTGAGAAAACATTTAATATGTGTATCTGACAAAGGACTGGTATCACGGATGTTTTTAAAATACAATTTTTTTTTTTTTCTACAAAGTAAAATGTATCAGTCTTTCTTAATTCGGATGCCTTTGGTGTCATTCTTAGGATGATGCTATTTTCCCCAATATTATACAAGTATTCATCTATAATGCATTTATAATTTTGGCATTTTTATTAAATCTAAATTGGAACCATTAACATCTTTAACCTACCTAAATTACCTTTTAAAATTGTTAGCAAATTATGCCAGTACCCTTTGTTGATATTCCATTCTCTCCCTCCTGATTTAAAATGCTTTGTTTTCTAAATATTAAAATAGTTTGGACACTTCAGTCAATTCTGATCCTTTTATTCTGTTATTCAGCCTTGGGAACAGCTGAAAACTCTTAGCAGTGCTAATCTTTTTGTTGTTGTTTTTTTTAACCTATGAATACTGTCTCCTTTCTTTCTCTCCCCAACATCCCCCTTTCTTTTCTCTCTTTTTCATCCTTTTCCCCAGTGATATGTCAAATTATAATTAAGCTATCCACTTTTCCCCACCAAATCATCTTGATGTTATTTTGGGTTTAGTGAAAACTTGCTTTCTTTTCTCCCTCCCGATTTTATTAAGGGATAATTGGCACATATGATTGTATATATTTAGAGTATACAGTGTGATGATTCAATATACATAGATATTGTGGAATGATCACTAAGACCTAGGTAATTAACACGTTTATCACCTGTGAGGATATTCTTGATTTTAATATGGAGGTCATGTTTGCTTGTTTAGAGTAAGGCAGAAATAGGTATTAATGTTAATAGGAAGCCAGCTCATTACTAACCAATAATTCAGTGGCCCTGATCTTACCAACAAGTAGAGAGAAAATGAGCCAGTGTTTTAAACTACAGAGGTCTAATTTGTAAATTGCCTTTTCAGGATAGAAGTGTGTAGGTGGGCCCAAAAGAATTATTAACCATTCACAATAGTTCTTAGTAGTAATTGACTTATTTGCACAAAGAATTGATTCCCATATTTGCTTTAACCAGACCTATGGACTAAAATATACTTGACTTCAAATAAAGAAGACAGGTTAAAAGGGAGCATTAATCTTACTCATGGGAAAGTTACATGAAAATGATTCCTGTGTAGCTTTTGAAGCTAGCCATTTACCATTGATTTTACCCATGAGGCAAGCATGTAAATAAAAACCAAGAGAAGGAACAAACAGGATACCTACCGAACTCAGTTTTGTAATAGAGAAGCGGGTCAGAGATAAAATTACGAAGCCCCTAAACAGACACAGAAACTTAGGAAGAGAGGGGCTTGGGTGGTGATCCCTCTACCCTCAGTGTAATGTTTCTCTCGTATTTCTTTTGTCTTTGGGGAGATTTTGGCTTAGTTTATTTAAGGATAGGATTCTTGTGTTTACATGGCTCCATTGAAGTAATGGACAAAAACATTTTGCAAAAGTTGGCATGCTTTATAAATTTAAGATGATGTGATTGTGCTTCTGAAAGTATATGGAACACAGAAGAAAGGTTGTTATCTGCTGAAAACTGTTGACGGCAGGACTTTAAAAAAAAAACCATCATTTCCCCTGAATAATCACTACTAACAGTTTGGTACAAATTTTTCCAGTCATAGTTTACACAAACAAAAACTCTCACTTACAAGGATATAATAAGGAGTTTCTTTTCCCCAGTTCTTTGGGCCTGGCCCAAGGACTGGCTAAGCAGCTGTTTTGCAAAAGCTGGCCTCTCTCCTTCCCCGCTTCAGAGTCTCTGCCCAGTTGGCCACCAAATTAATAAGGCTTGATGTCCGCTAGTCTTGGAGTCTAAACCATGGTCTCATATATATGTGGATGGCATGTGAGTGCACACGTGAGGAACTCCATACTCCATGTTATGAGCAGAACTTCTGTACCAGCTCTGGCTTGCCCCAGGGATACTGAGGCCTTGTGGTCCCATGACCTTGTGGTCTTCTCTGGACTCTGGTGTCATCTGTTAAGGACACTGAAGGTGAGCTTCTAATCTCACTTTCTGGTAAATTAATGGTTGAAATGGCCAGGATGAACCGCTCAATAGTTCAGTGCCATGGAATCGGGTGGAACGCTCACAGGCGAGTCCTTGGAGGGGGAAGAGAGAGCGGATAGCCAATGGTGGCTTCCGTGGTTTACAGGTAAAGCAATTGGCGCATCATGCTTCCTACCTTTGTAAGGTGGACATTTTCGAAACCAGCTGGCATGGTGGGACCTGATCCCAGCTCTTGTACAAGCTAGCGAGGTGGGCTTTGCTCAGTCTGATAGTGTCTATATCTTGACTCCTTTTGTTCATAACCAGGACAGTCATGTGTGTGCTGTGCGTCTCTCAGTGTCCTTGTAAAAGCTGTAATAGTAAATGTGACAGGGCTTTGTAAAGTGTAGAACACATAATATTCTTCTAAGGATGATGTTCTTTGACCCACTCACTCTGGGGTGGAGGGAAAATTAACTGTCTTGAAATCCAGAGGTCAGAGTTACAGGTTCCCTTGTGCTTGCTCAGTCCTTCACCCAGCAATTCCAGTATGCGTCTGCCAAAAATAACATTCAGAGCAGAGAACCAAGGAGAAACGCTCGTCTCCCAGCTCTGAAGTCAACTTGTGGGACCAAATGCACCGAGGTGGTGTGTGCAGTAGCCTTTATCTAAAACCCTCCCCTGCTGCTGCTTCCCCCATCTCATGCTTCAGACCCCCGCCCCATCCCCAGGCCCGCATATATGCCTTCCCCAGGACTGAGCTGGAGCTTCCAGAATGGCCCCAAGCAGAATGGATTGGCTGTGAGAGCGGGACTTGGGGATGGGGGCAGGCACCGCTGTTTCTGTAGTAGGGGGAGGACAAAGCAGAACGACGGGAGAGCATCAGAAGTTATCCCAGCGGAGTAGCTTTGGGAAGGCTCAGGAGAGCTTCAGGGACACCCTGCCGACCTCTCCCCACATCCATGCTCTTGGGTACCAGCTCTCCTAGCTGACTGCAGGTCTGGCTCCTGAGCCCCAGGGAGGGCAGATAGTGGGATGCCCATGAACTGGTGTGATGGAAGAAGAGGCAATAAATACAGCCCTGATTCGTACTCTTTACCAAATTCTCTGGTATAAGTATTCCTACCCACCATGACTGAGTTCAAGCTACCAGTGTGACAATATTGGACACAGAGTTGGGAAAAGATGTACAATTACCCACCAGATGTAGTATTCGTACATAGAGACTCATTAGACATAAATAACTTCAAGCGCATAGATGAGAGTGAGTATCATGAAGTAACTAGGAAATGATGAGATTTAAGTATCGATTGCCATTATTTTGGGCTTCCCTGGTTGCTCAAATGGTAAAGAATCTGCCTGCAATGTGGGAGACCTGGGTTCGATCCCTAAGTTGGGAAGATCCCCTGGAGAAGGAAATGGCTACCTACTCCAGTATTCTTGCCTGGAAAATCCCATGGACAGAGGAGCCTGGTGAGCTACAGGCCATGGGGTCACAAAAAGTTGGACACAACTGAGTGACCTAACACTAACACTACCCTTATTCTTAATATATTTTATTTAATTGATGCCTACGTAACAGAACTTTTAATAATGACTGTTTAACAACTATCTGGCAAAAATTCCTGAAATTTTGACACTGGGTTCTTATAAGCCAGGACAAGCTAGGTCCAAAGGAGGAGAACAAAATGCTGAGTGTTAGTGGAACATCCAACCTCTTTGCATAGCACAAGGCTCCTGCCTTCTACTTCATCCCCTTCTCTGGCAGGGCAAGAGCCCTAGTGTGGGTCTGAAGCCAGCAACTCGCATCCTTAACTATCACAGCAACAAAAAACAAACAAACAAAACCCCCAGCCTTTAACCAGCTGATTTAAAATCTCCTTCTCACCTCAAGGTAAACCCAAGTGAATCTAGCAGAGAGCAGGTGTGGGAGGGAAGGGTTCCTGGAAGGTTGAGCTTTGAGATGTAAGGTGGATGAGACCTTGCTGCTACTGCTAAGTCGTTTTAGTCGTGTCTGACTCTGTGCAACTCCATAGACGGCAGCCCACCAGGCTCCCCCATCCCTGGGATTCTCCAGGCAAGAACACTGGAGTGGGTTGCCATTTCCTTCTCCAATGCATGAAAGTGAAAAGTCAAAGTGAGGTCACTCAGTCGTGTCCGACTCTTAGCGACCCCATGGACTGCAGCCTACCAGGCTCCTCTGTCCATGGGATTTTCCAGGCAAGAGTACTGGAGTGGGGTGCCATTGCCTTTTCCAGGATGAGACCTTGGTTGGTGTCAAAACAGACAAGGACCCTCATGGAAGGTTCTGGAAGCCAGGAGTGGGATTTGGAATGGATACATAGACCGGGGAGAGGAAGCGGGGGGATGATGGGAGGAAGCCGACACCTTGCCTGCACAGTTCTGCCCTAGGCCAGTTCTAGCACACTTTAAAAAATTTTTTATTTAATTAGGCTTCACTAGTTCTTTGTCGTGGCATGCAGGTTCTAGTTCCCTGACCAGGGATCGAACTCTAGCCCCCCGCATTGGGGGCAAGGAGTCTTAGCCACTGGACCACAAGGAAGTCCCCTTGCATGCTTTTTTGAAGAACCACATCCCCTCGTGAGATTCTTATGATAAAAGAAAAAACCTCCTATAGTCTCAGAATCATACCTTCTAAAAATAGGTCTCCCAGAATTCAGGCCACAGAGCCATCCTCAGCAGCCATAAGGAGACATAAAATGAGACGCACCTTAGCCCTGCATCGTACCAAGTCCTGCCCCGCTGAGAGCATGTGTAGAAGAAAATGACCAGCTGCCATTTCAGTCCATTATCAGTCTAATCTACTTCTCCTTGAGTGGGAGCAGAATTAGAAATCTGGATCTAAAAATAACATTGTGATCTGTCCTGGAATCATCACACCTATCTGCAGCCAGGCTGTGAGTGTGTGTGTGCCTGCACGTGTGTGTGCACGTAGGGTGGGGTGAGAGAAAGAACACCACTGTGCATGTATACACAGCAGTGATCTTCTTTCCTGTTTTATGATTGCTTCCTGCCCACCCTGGCTTCCCTGAAGGCTCAGTTGGTAAAGAATCTGTCTGCAATGCAGGAAACCCGGGTTCGATTCCTGGGTCTGGAAGATTCGCTGGAACAGGGATGGGCTACCCATTCCAGTATTCTTGGGCTTCTCTTATGGTTCAGCTGGTAAACAATTCACCTGCAATGCAGGAGACCTGGGTTTGATCCCTAGGTTGGGAAGATCCCCCTGGAGAAGGGAAAGGCTACCCAATCCAGTATTCTGGCCTGGAGAATTCCATGGGCTGTATAGTCCATGGGGTCTCAAAGAGTCGGACATGACTGAGCGACTTTCACTTTCACCCTGGAGACTGGGGTGGAGGGAGGCAGGACCTAGCACCTTCCATGCAGTGCTCACACCCTCTGAGGCAGGCACAGTTGAGCAGCCAGAAACAGGTAGAACTTTTTTTTAACGACCCCCTGCAGTGGAAGTGTGGAGCCCTAACCACTGGACCACCAGGGAATTCCCAGAACTGTGTTAGCCTCTCTATTAGACACCAAGGCCACTCTGTTTGCCCCCTGACTTTGCTGCTGCTAATCACATCCTTCACAGATGAGACCAGAGAGATCCAGAGCTGGGTCCTGCTCATCTCAGTACACCCAGGGCCAGAAGGGCCCCCAGCACAGAGGAGGATCCACCGACTCTTGCTGAATGTGTAGATTTCAGAGAGAAGACTTAAATCTCGGTGTTTGACTTGGAGAAAGTGAATTGGAAGAGTCTCCATGATTATCCTAGATTCACTGATACCCCCTAAGAGTCAAGAGAGAAAACCAGAAAGTGGCAGGCACCAATCCTGGCACCTGTATTAGTAGGTATGGGTTTATTCTTAAGCATGGCACCGCTTGTCACCATTCCTCAGTATGCTTTGAAGTCAGATGCCCTTCAACGACAGAGGTGTGTCAGATTGCACACCAGACCACATCTGTTTTTGGCTTTGGGGTACAGGGATGTTGAAAAAGCTCTAATAGAGGAATAGCTAGATTTCAAAGATAGAACTTGGTGGGAAAGAATGTTTCTACTGCAGAATTCTTTATCATGGGGTTCCTTTAGATCATTGCAGTCCATCATATGCTTAAAATATGAATCCATATCCCCAGGCTGAGCTGCACACCACTTTTCAGGGGCACATTTGAGTTAAGGGAGCTACAGAGACCAGCGTCTAATCTACACCAGCCCCGTCCCTGTAGCTCTCCCCACCTGCCCTTGCCCTTCTCTACTCCAGGAAGAGCAATGTTCCCTCAGTCGATGCCCAGGAAATCTTGTGAAGGGACAGGCTGGCTGCCCCTGAGAAGGGAAATTAGAGAGGAAGAAAATAGACTGGGGGAAGCTGAGGGGATGTGTGGAGGGAACTGTGACATCTGCCAAGAATGCCACCGCATCCCAGGAAACCCCCAGCACAGGAAGTGAAGCTGGCTTTGGGGGACTTCAGTCTCTCGCAGGACCACTCTGGTGCTGTCCCCACAGCATCAGAGCCCCTACCTGTTTACACCAACCAGTTTCCGCCATCCAACCGAGTAAACTGAGCTGCATATTTGATGATGAGGAAGTGGAGTGGAATGTGAGAGTCCTCATTCTTGACGTCAGGCTTGCCTTTCATTTTATTTATACCCGTGACATTGTGACACTGGATCTAATTTTCCATTGTATTTTTTCCCTCCGTTAGGACACGAGTGATGACAAGTGAATTTGTGTCTGGGCCTGGAAAACAATATTTTCAGTTGATCTGAAGCCAGGGTCCCTACAGGATTAGGTGTCTGCCTGAGTCTGCCCACCTGCCTGGTCCTTCCTTCAACTGGTCGACTGGCCATGGCAAAGGGCAGAAGGGATTGTGCTTCTACAGAGCGCAGACCCCCAAGAAGTCAGAGCTGGAGGCATCCGGTTGCCCACTCCTCACGGGCGGCGGGCTGTTCCTTCCTGGCACGGACGCTGGAGGGAGGCCAGGGAGCAGTGAGGCTGCACGGCAGCCTTGGCACAGAGCCCCGGCCGCTGTCTGGACATGAATCTGGGCCCTGGCACCAGGAGTGTGGTTCCAGCCCTGTGATCCAGAACTGCCTGTACTGGGACCACTCATGCTCTGGTGGGTCCCGCTTCTTCTGTCCCTTAGGGGCAAGGCAGGGTCAGGAGCAGCGATGGGGCTGGAAGGAATGGCAGGAGAGTTAGGGCTCGTGGGCTGGGGTGAAGATGAGTTATGGGCCCGTGTGCGTGGCGGCCTTTCGAGGTGTGTCTAGGATGGAGAAGAGAGTGGCTTGTGTGTCCAGGAGGTGAACAGAGCGGGCGACACCCCAACTCCTTGCTTGAGGCTGGGGACCTCAGCCCTACAAATAGCCTCCTCCCACTCCCTGCCACGGCCTCCATGCAGACAGCGTCTGTACCACGGCCCCTCTTCGTGCCCTGAGCTGAGAATTCCGCCCAGGTCCCTGTGGACCGTCACTGTTTCAGTAGGGCCTCCTGTCGCCAGCTTTTCAACAATGTTCCTCAGTCTCTGACCCCAGAGAAATTGCAACTTCCTTGTTCTCAGCTCAGAAGGGTTTGTTATTTAGGATTCTGATGCAGACGTCTGATAAGAGGGGCCTCAGGCCTTCCGAGCTAGTAAACCAACAGAGTCTGAGAATTTAAAAAGGAGAAGCCCAAGGACAGACACACCCTGAGAGGTGGCAGGGCGCCATCTCCTGTCACCGACATCTTCCAAGATATTTAGAAATTGGTGTCCATGAGTTTTCACGACATTTACTTTCCATATCTTGTTTGTTTTGCTTTTGAAATGAAGGTTTCCATAATTGGATCTGTGTTTGATTGAATCTCCTGCAGTCTCTACGCTTGACTTGGTGTTGCCGCCTATATATTGGGTTGGTCAAAAAGCTTGTTCGGGTTTTTCAAATGAGGTTACAGAAAAACCCTAGTGAACTTTTTGGCCAACCCAGTACTTCTGTGTTACTTCTCTCTGTCAATTTAGGTAAAAATGGCACAGAGTAAACTGTTGTCCAGAAATACAGAGTGGGAAGCCGGAGAGAAAACCTCCAAACCTGTGCTGGCGTCTCACCGCCCACTGACCTGCAGGGCAGGAGTTGCTTGGGACAAAGGGGCTGTCTTGTGTGCAACAGCTCGAGGCCAGGCCTTTAGACTCCCATCCACGCCAGCCCACCTGAGACCCGGTTCTGAAAGGCTGCATCTGTCAAAACATCTCTCTCAAAGGCTTCCCACGGGTGAGGTATCAAGCGGTTCCTTCTTGGTGCTGCAATAGACATAGGGGCCGAGGGCGAGCAGGTATGAACGAGACAAGGGCCATGTCCACCAGCCGAAAAATTGAAGGAACGCAAGGCTGCGGGAAATATTTTTCCCCAGTTGGTGTGAGTATGGTGGTGAGGAAGGACTAAGTAGACTCCAGGAGCTCAGGATATAAGTGGACGAGCTCTAGGTTCCCTATTGGGCGACTACTGTCACTTGGACATCTCTTCCCCAAGGCTCTTTGGAGGGTTGTTTCGGAGAAGTGCATGAAATTTGCAATCAGACAGTCCAGGCTTCAAGTACTTCCTTATGAGTTCTGCGATGTTGGGCAAGTACTTAAAGTCTCTAAGTCTCAGTTTCCACATCTATAAAAGGGAGCTACGGAAGCTGTCACTTAGGATTACTGTGGGGATTGAATATTCGAAAGACAAGCATGTCCCCAGCATTGATCGCCTTCCCTGCTCGGACTCGTGATGGAAGACCCACAGAGGGTCTGCTTTTTTTTTTTTAACTGAAGTATAGTTTATTAACAACGTGTTAGTTTCAGGAGTACAGCAAAGTGATTTAGTTATACATAGGTGTATTCTCTTCAGATGCTTCTCCATTATAGGTTATTACAATATAGTTCCCTGTCCTCATACGGTAGAGCTTTTTTTGTTTATCTGTTTTTTATATAGTAGAGTGTATATGTTAATCCCTAACTCCAATTCATTCCTCCCCCCTCCCTTTCCCCTTTGGTAACCATAAATTTGTTTTCTTTGTCTATGAATCTCTATTTTGTAAATAAGTTCATTTGTATCATATTTTTAGATTCTACATATAAATGATATCATGATATTTGTCTTTCTCTGATTTACTTCCCTTAGTACAATAATCTCTAGGTCCATCCATGCTGCTGTAAATGGCATTATTTCATTCTTGTTTATGGCTGAGTAGAGAGAAGGCAATGGCACCCCACTCCAGTACTCTTGCCTGGAAAATCCCATGGACGGAGGAGCCTGGTAGGCTGCAGTTCATGGGGTCGCTAAGAGTCGGACACGACTGAGTGACTTCACTTTGACGTTTCACTTTCATGCATTGGAGAAGGAAATGGCAACCCACTCCAGTGTTCTTGCCTGGAGAATCCCAGGAACGGGGGAGCCTGGTGGGCTGCCGTCTATGGGGTCGCACAGGGTCGGACACGACTGAAGCGACTTAGCAGCAGCAGCAGCAGTATTCCACTGGGGCTTCCCTGGTAGTTCAGCTGGTAAGAATCTCCCTGCAGTGCAGGAGCACTGCATATCCATGGAAGATCCCCTGGAGAAGAGATAGGCTACCCACTTCAGTATCCTTGGGCCTCCCTTGTGGCTCAGACAGTAAGAGTCCACCTGCAATGTGGGGAACCTGGGTTCGATCCCAGGTTGGGAAGATCCCCTGGAGAAGGGCATGGCAACCCTGCTCTAATGTTCTTGCCTGGGGAATCCACATGGACAGAGGAGCCTGGCAGGCTACAGTCCATGGGGTCACAAAGAGTCAGACACGACTCAGCAACTAAGCACAGCACAGCAGTGTTCCATCACACACACACGCACATATCACATCTTCTTTATCTGTTCATCTGTTGGTGAGCATTTAGGTTGCTTCCATGTCTTAACTATTGTAAGCAGCTCGTGCTGCTATGAACATGAGGAGTGCATATATCTTTCCTAAGTAGAGTTTTCATCTTTTCTGGATTTATGTCCAGGAGTGGAACTTCTGGATCATATGGCAACTTTCTTCAGTTTTTTCAGGAGTATCCGTACTATTTTCCACAGTGGCTGCACATAGGGTCTACTTTTAAGTCTTAGCCAAGCCACGTAGTTCCACTTCTCTGAGCTTTCTTTGTGTTAGGCTGTGAAGGTTGGGAGTCTCTGTGTGGACAGGATAGACATGACTCTGCTGACTAAGATGTGGGGCAAAGGGGCCAGTGGTTCTTTGCACTCAGGGACACGGTGTGGGGAGGAGAGTCGTCTTCATGAGTAGGTATTGGAAGAGCAGAGCTGAGGGCTGTGGGAACACGTGTGGCTGACCTGATCCTCCCTGTGTTCTCAGGGAGGGACAGGGCTGGGCTGGGGCTGCCTCTGCCAGCGCTCTTCTGTCTTACCTGCTAGGAAGTTCACGTGAACTTGTTTTTGTCTTGGGGTAGAAGGTGGGAGGAGGCAAATATTAAGGTTTACAGTCCACTGTACACTCTACCCTGAGCCAGAATCACCAGGGCAAGGCCCCCAAGCCCTGTGGTGGCCCCCAGCCAGCCAGCCAGCCACAGTCATCTGAGAGTTGTTCTGGGTGTTCCTGCGTCTCGTGAAGACTCAGGTAGACACGCACTGAGGGATGCTGCTGTCAGGAGGGATCTTTCATCAGCCATGGGGAGGAGCAAATTTAACAGTTATTTTTGTGAGGGCTTTGAAATCCAAACATCCTACCTAGCTAAGTGAGCCACAGTGGAAAGTGAACCTTGGTTCTGTCTCACACACATCAGGCCTGAAAGAGAAGCAGGAGTTGTTGGGTTACAGAGACACTGAGGCATCTGTGCTAGCTTCAGAGAGGCTCCAAGCAAAAAGCTAGCGAGGTCAGAATCCATTGAGAATCTGAAAATCTCACATGGTTAAAAATGTTGCTGTCTTCCCAAGCTACTGATGAATGGTTGCCTAAATCTCCTGATCCCCCCCCCAAGCCACACACGCACCTGTATGTCCATGTGGCTCCTCCGCAGTGGAAAGAAAAGAGAGGCTGAGACACAGGGGGTCATGGGCGGTCTTCACGCTGGATGGTGAGTAAATGAAGCTGTGTGCTGTGTGCTGTGTGCTGAGTTGTGTCTGACTCTCTGAGACCCCATGGACTGTAGTCCAGCAGTCTCCTCTGTCCATGACATTCTCCAGGCAAGAATACTGGAGTGGGTTGCCATTTCCTTCTCCAGGGGATGTTCCCTATCCAGGGGTCAAACCTGCATCTCTTCTCTCTCCTGCTTTAGCAGGCAGGTTCTTTACCACTAGAGCCAGCTGGGAAGCCCGAAGTGTTAGTTGCTCTGTCATGCCTGACTCTGTAACCCCATCTGCCAGGCTCCTCTGTCCATGGGATTCTCCAGGCAAGAATACTGGTGTGGGTTGCCATGCCCTCCTCCAGGGGATCTTCCCAACCCAGGGATCGAATGATTGTCTCTTTCGTCTCCTGCATTGGCAGGCAGATTCTTTACCACTAGCGATACCTGGGGGGCCCCAAAATGAAGCTGGGCTGTCGTTTATGCTGTGTCGTTCATGGCTGGAGGCAAAAGTTCACACATGGGCTCAGGAAGGGGTGTGGAGTCTCCCAGGCAGGTTGGCTCATGATCCAGTTATGGTTAGAAAAACACTGACACGAGTAAGCATTGCTCAAGTCCCTACTCTGTGGCAAGCACTGTGTGAAGCTGTGGGCTGAACATGGTCTCTGTCTTCTGGTCTCTGTCTTCACAGAACTCAGAGTCTGCTGAGGAAGATAGATTTTAAGCAAAGAAGCACACTAACAGGGAAACTTCCCTGGTGGTCCAGTGGTTGAGACTTTGCCTTCCAATGCAGGGGGTGTGGGTTCAATCCCTGGTCAGCGAACTTAAGATCCCATATGCTTCAGGGTGTGGCCAAAAATTAAAAAAAAAAAAAAAAAGAAAGAAAGAAACACACTAACAGTTATATGATCTGCCGATTGAGATAAATGAATCTCTATCATGAGAGAGAATAGTAGTGGGGGTGTAGCATAGACTGGGGATCCAGGGTCAAGGAAGGTCTCTCTGAGGAAGTGACAGCTAAGATAAAACCTAGAACAGTGCTGCTCAAATTTCAGCATACATCAGAATCACCTGGAGAGTTTGTTACAAAACAGGTTTCTGGGTCCCACCTCCACAGTTTCTGATTCAGTAGGTCTGAGGTGAGTCCCAAGAATTTGCGTTTCTAGTAAGTCTCTGCAAATGGTGACTGCAGCCATGAAATTAAAAGACGCTTGCTCCTTGGAAGAAAAACTGTGACCAACCTAGACAGCATATTAAAAAGCAGAGACATCACTTTGCCAACAAAGGTCTATATAGTCAGAGCTGTGGTTTTTCCAGTAGTCATGTACAGATGTGAGAGTTGGACCTTAAAGAAGGCTGAGTGCCAAAGAACTGATGCTTTTGAACTGTGGTGCTGGAGAAGACTCTTGAGAGTCCCTTGGACTGCAAAAATCAAACCAGTCCATCCTAAAGGAAATCAACCCTGAGTATTCATTGGAAGGACTGATGTGGAAGCTGACACTTCAATACTTTGGCCACCTGATGCAAAGAAGTGATGCATTGGAAAAGACCCTGATGCTGGGAAACATTGAGGGCAGGAGGAGAAGGGGAGAGACAGAGGATGAAATGGTTGGATCGCATCACTGACTCAATGGACATGAGTTTGAGCAAACTCCAGGAGACAGTGAAGAACAGGGAAGCCTGGAGTGCTGCAGTTCATGAGTTCTCAGAGTCGAACACAACTTAGCGACTGATTAACAGCAACAACAACAAGTTCGTAGGTGGTGCTGAGACTGCTGGTTTGGAGACCAAGCTCTGAGAATCCCTGGCCTAGAGGATCTGTGGGAATTAGCCAGGAGAAGAGTGGAGGTGTGAACCAGTGACCAGAGAAGGAAGAGCGTGTGCCAACACTCTGATGTGGGAAAGACCCGGGGGCTTCAGGTAATGGGAAGATCAGTGTCCTCAAGGCAGTGGTTTGGGGTGATGTTGGAGATGAACCTGACCCTTATCCCCATCCTGAAATTTACTCCAGCAGAGACATCGCCAGTGGTAGTGTGTCTAAGAACAATGGTTCCACTGACCCTTGGTGATGCCCTGTTGCCACATGGGGCTGGTGGAGTGGTGCTGGCCCTGAGATATTGTGAAACTAACACACAAAGGGCTGAGCACAGACCAGATGCTCAGTTCATTGTAGTTTTCTTTGCTCCTTCCTTTCCCTGGCTTGAAACATGACCCTGTCTCAAGGGGTTTCCATTTTAGCTAGAGGAACACGATGCTGAATTGCTGCTTTCCTGGAGCTGCAAGCAAAAAGAGTTCATGTGGCAGGAGCCCATGTTACTTCAACTGGGATCTGGGTCAGTAGCTGACTATAGATAAGGAATCTGGGTACCACTTCCAAAGGGCAGGTGTATGTGTGTGTTTTCCTACATCTCATGCAATTTATAAATATCATAGGACTTGAAGCCAAGGAAAGCCTGGGTTAGATTTTTGAAGCCAAAGTTAGGCTTCAGTTCAGTTCAATTCAGTCGCTCAGTCGTGTCCGACTCTTTTCGACCCCATGAATCGCAGCACGCCAGGCCTCCCTGTCCATCACCAACTCCTGGAGTTCACTCAGACTCACGTCCATCGAGTTGGTGATGCCATCCAGCCATCTCATCCTCTGTCGTCCCCTTCTCCTCCTGCCCCCAATTCCTCCCAGCATCAGAGTCTTTTCCAATGAGTCAACTTTTCGCATGAGGTGGCCAAAGTACTGGAGTTTCAGCTTCAGCATCATTCCTTCCAAAGAAATCCCAGGGCTGATCTCCTTCAGAATGGACTGGTTGGATCTCCTTGCAGTCCAAGGGACTCTCAAGAGTCTTCTCCAACATGAAGCCAAGGAAAGACTGGTTTAGATTTTTGAAGCCAAAGTTAGCCTTAGGCCAATTCAATTCTGAGTACATTTATTGAGTCCTCACTCCGTGCCAGGCACCACGCTAGGGGTTGGGAAGACGGAGGTAGGTGATGACGGCGGGACAAGGACACATGAATAACAAAGCAGTGGGATAAAAGCCATAACAAAGGTCTGTGCGGAGGGCAATAAAAACTCAGGAGAGAGAGCAGTTCTGCCTAGGGGAGACGGAAGTCACAGACAGGAAGTGACATTGGGGACAAGCCTGGAAAGGAAACATTGAGAGAATAAGCAGAACTGAAGAACAAATGAACAAATATTGAAGAACTTTTTTGTTATTGTTTTAAGTTCTGATCTACGTCATCATTATGAGCTTCTAAGATACATGACCTCATGGTGTTGAATTTGATTTAAAATATTGCATAAACCCGTTATATATAGCAACACATATGGAAACAATCTGAAAATATTTCTCCTCAAATTTAGTGCCATTTGTTTTTGTGAATTTGCTATTTCAGGCTGAAAATGTGAAATATGGTTTGGTCTTCTGAGACTCAGAAGCAATTATATCACCATTCCAAGTGAAAATAATTTTGGTGGTTAATTCATACTTTTATTTAGTCAGTCAACAAGCACCTAGTTAGAAATGTCCATTTTTGCAGCACTGTCGTGGGGGCAACAGATATATAGGACATTGTCCCGCCCTCAGGACTCTAGAAGTGGTAGGAGTGAGAAAACGCCTGGACACAAATAATTCTAACACACATGAGTGGTAAGTGGTATGAATGAGCACAAACAAAATACTCCGCATATCTGGAGGGAAAAAGTTATTTTCTTGACCATTTATGGAGAAGCCATATGCACTAGACATTGTGGGGTGGGAAGGGATTAGACATACAGAATTAAGGCAGGGGTGGTGGGGAAGGCATTCCAGGCAGAGACAGGTTTGTGAACGAAAGGAGGGGGCGGTCAATTGTCCTGTTTGGGGTGTGACCTGGGGAAAGAGATAGAATTGGTAGATATCAGCCTCACATCCAAAGTTTGAACTTGATTCCATCAGCAGTGACTTCTTGGAATTTGAAATGCCAAGCATTCGTCACATGATTCCTTGTGCCCATTTTTAGTTGGCATCTCAGGCCTGACCTTTGTCTTGGCATGTGTACATACATGCTCAGTCTGTCTGACTCTTTGTGACCCCATGAACTGTAGCCCGCCAGACTCCTTTCTCCATGGAATTTTCCAGGCAAGAAATACTGAAGTGGGTTGCCATTTCCTACTCCAGGAGATCTTCCTGACCTAGGGATTGAACCTGCGTCCCCTGCATCAGTGGGCAAATTCTTTACCACTGCGTCACCTTTGTCTAACCCATAGGATATGTTTTAAAAAATCAGCCTGTGTAGGCTGATGGTAGTAAAAATCACAGGGTGGCTGCAAATAGCTGTGAAAGTCCCAGATGGAGAGTAGACCCTTTTCTTTAGGAATCTGTGACTTCACTCCAGGAGGCTGAAAGAAATGGGCTTTGTATTGGAGTTCCTTCAGGAAACAGATGAAGACTTGTCCTAAACAGGTGTGGGTGGTCGGCAGACTTAAGGGGACCCAATAAGCAATGACACAGTTTCCACGGGCTAACAAGATCTGAGAAGCCGTTACCACCAGGGGCCGAAGGTAGCATGCCACGGGGAAGATGGGAACAGGCTCGGAGATGCAGCAGATGCTGGGACTGAGAGAGCTTTGTGCTACCATGGAGACATGTGACTCCTGCCCTGCTCCCATCCTATGCTGGTGCCTCCATTGCTGAACCCAGCTGACAGCCAGAGACCAAGGGGCCCGTGGTGTATTCCCTACAGGTCAGCCTCCCCTGGCACAGGGTTGAGGAGGAGAGACGGAGAGTCCATCTGGAGGGGCAAACAAAGGCTATCCAACACAAACCTTTTTAGCTTTTTAATATTTTTAGCTTTGATAATATGGTGGCAGAACAACCCAAACTAGTGTAGTCTTTATTTAACAAATGTAGCCCTGTTGTTCTCAGGAATGTATAAAATTAAGAAACACAGAAGATAGATCGGACGGTTAGGTGAACGGTGGTTGGTGAAGGAGGCTTTGGCTGGGACAGGTCCCTAAATAGTCACTCAGCCAGATTGTGAAGTTGATGGACGCAGAGTCTGGGCTGGGTTTCTTGATCGTTGAGTCCTCCATACCTAGCATTGTGCCTGGAGCTTCGTAGACCCCAATAACCATTTATCTGAATAACGTGATGGATGAAACGTCAAGAACACCCAGCAACATAAATGTGGGTCTGGGGTCTTAGGAGAATCCAGAGTTAGGGTCAGGACCTAACATTTTCAGACCCAGAAGAAGCAGGTGATGACAGTGTTTGTTTTCCTGCTTCTAGTACTTTTTAGGTCAAAGCACCTCCCAGGGAACAAAGGCCATTTGATGGTGTTTGAAAGAAAAAGGATAGTCTTTCAATCTTCTCCGGCAGCTTAAAAGGACAACATTATAACTCCTGTATCCCAACCTCAGTTCATTCTTTCGTTTATTCATTCAGTGAACATGAATCCAGTGCTCATTTTTTTGTCTGGGAATACAAAATTAAGACAGATCCAGTCTTAGCTCTCAAGGAACTTAGTCTGGTAGAAGCTGCAGACGTGACGCAGGAAACAGCAGTGTTCATGACAGCTACAGAGATTTCGGGCCACTGGGGAAGCCACGGGTGGCAGCCTACATGGGCTGGAGGTCTCCCAGGAGGCAGGTTGAGTCCTAAAAGATTGTCCCCCCTGTTTACTTTATTGCTGGCATCTACCCATGCCTTCTCCCCCAACCACCCAATAAGGAAATTAGAAAGTAAGTTCCAGTAAGTAGATAAGTAAGCAAAGGTCTTGAAACTGACATTACTGGCTAAGGTAACACTTGGTCTCAGATGCATTCACACCAAAGTGCCATCCGCCAATCAGTGAACTCAAGTGGAGAGTTCATTCCTTCTTCCTTCCCGAGGTCAGGAGGGCGCAAAGTAGGTATCTGGATTGGAGAGAGGAGAGAACAGGTACAGGAAGGGAGGCTGAGGGCTGTCTAGACAAACCTTATTGACTGCAGGATTTTTTTGGAGGATCAGTATTCTACCTTTAACTCTTTGCAAACAAATGGAACGTATGTCAGGAGGTTCGTTTGTTTATCCATGTTCATTTGTTTGGTTTTTTTCTTTTTTTTCTTAGCCTCTAGCAGCTGAACATAGGGTCCAAGGTCTCGGAAATGTTCTTATGGACCTGCCCAATGTGTGTTAATACAAATCTCCCTGATTTGTGAAGGTGGTTGACTGGTTTTAAAACATGGGTGATTTTGTTACAAGTGCACTTCATTCCAAGAGGTTTTGTTAATCAGTACATTCTTGCCTTTCACTTGAATATGATGACTAGTGATGGAAGGAAAAATATAAGTTGGGGAGGAGAAGCAGAGGGGGAAACAAGAAATAGAGTGGTCAAAATCTAAGGGGCAGATGCTTCTTACTTTATCTATATTGCCCTCATTTTTAAAGCCTGCTATAGTTGTGAGAATTTGATTAAATTGCATTTTAATTCTTAGATAAATTTGGAAAATAGAAGTGTTTTTTGTTTGTTTGTTTTTTAAATTTACTCCTACCTCCTCTACTTAATTTTTTAAAGGCAGATAAAACATCCAACCCCAGAAAGCTTTGTTGTTTGTGTAGAACTGTATTTCACTTTCTAGAAGAACGCTAGTTCTGTTAGGGAGTAACTCTCTCCACCTGCAAACTTCCGGGTTTTTGTCAGCCTTAGCCTGGAAGATGCTGGTCTGGGACCCACATCTGGCCGGAGGGCAGGTACCTTACTTTCTGACCATCCACTTAAGTCTCTGCGTCCAGCCCTCTCTCTGTTCACCGCTTGAAAACCTTCAAGGCTAGATCCGCAGCTCTCCTGCTCAGAGCCTCCTCACTCATCTTTATGTTGAGGATACCTGAATTTTTAGCTCCAGTCCAAACACTTCCTGTCATTGCAGACCTGTTTCCTCTTACCTGGTAGACGTCTTTCCTGTGTTCCACAGGCATCTCTGACCCCCGACTCAGACCCGCTCACCAGAGTTCCTGCTTTTGCCCAACCAGTGCCTGTCTTAGTGGTTCATACCGGCATCCAAGAGCCGCCCGCTCAGAGCCCATTGGCTTCCAAGTCCTATTGTGTCCTTGGGTTTCTTTCTTATTCTCCCCCTCCTCGCCATTCCTGATGCCAGTGTTCTACTTCAGGCTCTCCTCCACTCTTCTGGATTATTCTTAGTTGTTTCTCTGTCTCCGTTAGCCTTCTGCAACCTGTGCTTGCCTCCGCCCCCAAATTTATCTTTATAATGTACCAATCTGGACGTCTAGTCCTTGTGTAAAATCTTTCAGAAGTGCTCCATAAAGCTCTTCATATCAGTGGACAAGTTGGTTAAAATAGTTTCCTTCTCTTTGCTGGGTTTTCCTCCTATCAGCCGGCCCGGCCCCTTCGCTGGCACCCTCTGTGGAACCTCGCTGAGTTGGCAGGCGTGGCCTGTGGTTCTGCTTCTTTCTGATGATTGGCCCCAGGGCTAACAGTAGCAGCTGTGGGCGTGGCCTGTGGTTCTGCGCCCTTTCTGATGATTGGCCCCAGGGCTAACAGTAGCAGCTGTCACAGATGACTCCCAAACGTGTGAGTCCAGCCCTGATCACTGAGTCCAGACTCAGAGATCCAGCAGCTTGCTTCACATCTTCACTTGGATCTCTTGCGGAGACTGGAGCTGGACAGGGTCAAACCAGAGCTCTTGGCTTCCACCCATTCTTTTCCTGCTCCTGCCTCTCTCTTCCCCATCTGAGTAAATGGGTCCACTGTCCACCTGACTGCTCAGGCCCCAAACCTAGGGGGTGTCGCTGTCTCTTCTCTTTCCTCGCTCCAGTCCCCACGGGCACTCCGTCTCGAGTCCCGTCGGCCTCACCCTCAAGACCCTACAGCCCCGACCTGACTGTCTCTACTGTCTCTGCTGCTTCCTCCTCCATCATCACCACCTCTCAACTGGATTGCTCCAGCAGCCTCCTGCTGCCCTGTGAATGCCTAGAATGAATTCTCTACACAGTGGCCAGAGGACCTTTTAAAAAAGCAAATTGTATCACGTTTCTTCTCCGCTTAACACCGTCGCCAGGCTTCTTGTTGCACCTGGCCATACCCACAACGGCCTCCTGTGTCTTCCTGGAACTTACCAAGCTTGTGAGGCCTTCAGGATTCTACATTTGCTCCTCTCTTCCCTGGGATCCTCTTCCCTCAGATCTTTGCTTTCCAGCTCCTTGAGGTAATCTATGTGTCAGTTCAAACATCCCTTCCCTCGGAAGCCATCTCTGACCTCCCAGAGTCACTTTATCCATTTCTTTCTATTGCAATAATTTATCATCTTCAGCTCATGTTAAAATGATCTCTTTCTTTTATTTTTTCATGGTAATTGTCTCTTCCTCCACCAGGACATAAGCAGTATGGATTCACCTTGTTTTCAATCTGTTTTATACATCCATTGTTGTTCAGTCGCTCAGTTGTGTCCGACTCTTTGCAACCCCATGGACTGCAGCACGCCAGCCTTCCTTGTCCTTCACTGTCTCCTGGAGTTTGTTCAAACTCATATCCATTGAGTCAATGACGCCATCTAAGCATTTCATCCTCTGTTGCCCCCTTTTCCTCCTGCTCTCAATCTTTCCCAGCATCAGCATCTTTTCCAATGAGTTGCCTCTTTGCATCAGGTGGCCAAAGTATTGGAGTTTCAGATTCAGCATCAGTCCTTCCAATAAATGTCCAGGCTTGATTTCCTTTAGGATTGATTTGTTTGATCTCCTTGCAGTCCAGGGAACTCTCAAGAGTCTTCTCTAGCACCACAGTTTGAAAGCATCAATGCTGGGTGTAAGAATCAGTGACAATTGGAGGAGGGGCTTGTTCTCAAATATCCTTAAAGGAATATGTGGCAGCCACTTGGCACAGTGGCTTCTCTTCAGATTCAAGTGCAACTTTATGCTTATGGCCTCCTGCTGATAAATAATGATGATGATTTTGCTGATAATGCTCAACTTTCTAGTTTCATGTTTAAACTTTGCAAATCTATAACTCTAGGCCATAGAGCTAATGCCTGTCCATGTGACAATACAGGTTTGCTCAAAACTTTCTATTCCTCTCTGTCTCTGACTTGAGCCCTTCTGACAACAGGGATCCAGGCTGCAGAAGGTCTGGTCTGCAATTATGTAGGAGATGGGTTGTGTTTTCTTCAGGGAGCTTTGCTAGATTCAGGCTGAGATTTCCATATGATTAGGGAAGACTGAATCTACTCACATATTTAGAGTAAGGGAGGCCGCAGGTGATGCCCAGTGACCTCTCAGAGTCTGTTTCTCTGTTGTCAGAAGGTCAGTCATCTTACTGTTTGTGTATTCCTTTGGTTCAGGATAGGGTTGGTGGTAATGGGATAATGGTATACCAACTGGTTGGAAGAATTACAACAGGAGTTTAATGCACACATTGCCATAGAAGGTAAACCATGGACTTAGTTTCTCCAGAAACTGTCAAATGCAGGCAGCACTCGAAAGTACTAGTCTTTCATACTTTAGCAATCGCATAAATACCATCAACATCTTCAGTCTTCAGAGAATGGCCAGTGATATGTTCAGAGAAGCCAAAAAGGTGTGTCTCGTTTGTTTTAACCTTATCAGTGGAATCAAAGTCTTGTTATTAATCTATAACTGCTGCTCTTCCACTCATGTGTGGCCAGACTTCCATTTATTCCCTATAGGAAAACAGGTCTTTTACTCTCCCAGTGTATTTTTCTGCCTGTTGGGTTATAGACCTGAAACAGATTCCATCACAAGTCTAGGGCCACCAAAAGCCAACAGCCAACAACCAACCGGAAGCTGTTGTGCTCTCTCCCATATTCGAAACAGCTAGACGCATCGAGCCATGGGCAAAGCTGTGGAATGGGTGCCATTGGATTTGCTGCCCATTTCCTTTTACACCATAAATGGATATTCTTCCTAAGTAAGCATTGTGTTAAGTTGCTATTCAGAGTAGAAGGGAGTGTCAGATCCACAGTCTTATGAAGGCTTTAAAGGCACAAAGAGTTGCCACAGGTAGAAATATTTACAGTTTTCAACTTTAGGATAGAGCAATGCTGGACCAATTAGAGAAAAGAAAAGAAAGAAAAAACCACTTAGAGGAAATGACAAGCTGTGTAAAATCTGGGTGGAGGAGACATTATGGGCATGAGCAGTGGGTAGGCTGGACTCTGACCGCTGTGAGTTAAATCACCCCACGTTAGCTCTCACTACTCACCTAGCTTAGGAGAGGCAGGCAGTGTATCACTCCTGGCAGTAGGGGTACCAGGGGAGGGACAAGCCATGACCTCACAGGTGGCTGGTTGGAACAGAGAGGGAGGGAAGCCGCATGGCTACGGTTTGAATTGGGAGAGGCGTTACTGGCATTAACCACCGGGACTCAGATTCGGTGGGGAGATGGATGCTTCCTGGTTCAGAAACATTTTTCTTGTAGAATGTGGGCGGGACTCTCGTGGAGATGTCCAGCAGGCAACGGGAAGTGTGAGAACAGCGCCTTCTTATGCTGTGATAGACCTCTCAGCCGCTCCTCCGCTAGACTGGGAACTCTGTGCTTTGGGGTTCTCTTCCCTTCTTTCCCTTCTTCCTTTCCTTCCCTTCACTTTAGTTCTCTGTCCCTCTCCTCCCTCCCTTCCTTCTTTCTTTCCTTTTTCTCCCTCTCTCTTTAAAAATCACACATCACTCCATAATACCCTTCAAGGTATATAACAGGGTTAAGTGTTAGCCTCAATTTTGCTGTATTGTAGCTGGGATGGGATAGAAAACTTTTAACACTAGGTGTCTAAAGATACCGAAAAGCTCACGAATATGTGTGGACCCTCAATGCTGGCTGATCGTTTTGAGACACCATCTGTTTTTATGCAGTGCCTTGGAAACAACAGATGACCTGCTGGTTGGCACAGGGTCGTACCATGAGCTACTGGCCTCCTAGTACTTCTCGAGCGGCTCTTCTGGAAAATCCCCTGCACCTCCAGGAGTGAATGATGTGGCTTTGGTTGTTTTTTCTTTTTAATAGACAACCAGAAAAGAGATTCAGAGGATCTGATGCCTTTACCTTTCCGCATCTTCTCGTTGTTAGTGTTTTTCCTGTTTTCCTCTTACTTTACTTTCTGAAGATATTTATTGGTTCTTTTTGCTTGGGTTGACCTACCCTGAGTTCTTCAGACTGTCCTTTTACCTGCTGGGTTATTTTTGCCTCAGACTTTCTCAAAGTTGTGTGCTTTACCCCTCTCCAAGTCTCAACCTGAACTTGCCCTTTCGCCTTCAGATGCCTTAGCTGTTGCACTTTTCCCTGTCTGCGTGCTCGGTCGCTAAGTTGTCTCTCTCTCCTTTGCGACCCCACAGACTGTAGCCTGCCAAGCTCCTCTCTCCATGGGATTTTCCAGGCAAGGTCTGGAATGGGTTGCCATTCCCAACCTGGAGATCAAACCCACATCTCCTGCCTGCGTCTCCTGCATTGCCAGGCAGATTCTTTACCACTTGAGCCACCTGGGAAACCCTTCCTTGTCTATTCAGGCTATGATAGTGAAATGATGATAGATTATGCTGCTGATTTCAGTGACCTTAACTCTTTTACCTCATCTCCTTTGCCTCACATTTCCATCTGTGGACGGAGGAAGTGTATTAGTTTTGCTGTTGTACATAACACACCACCACAAATTTAGTGGCTTAAACATACACATATATTATCTCAAAGTTTCTGTAGGTCAGAAGGTAAGCATGGTTTTATAGGTCCTCTGTGTTAGCTGAAGATACAGTCTTATCTCAAGGCTCAGTGAGGGGAGGGCTCACTTTTGGGCTTTCCTGGTTGTTGGCAAGACTTAGCTCTTTGCAGTTTGTTGGACAAAGGGCCTCAGTTTCTTACTGGCTCTAGGCCAGAGGCCCCCTCGGTTCTTTGCCACATGGGCCTCCTCAACATGGCTATTGCTCTATCAAAACCAGCAAAAGAGAGCATCTCCTATCAAGACAGTACCATAGTCTTTGAAAAGACATCCCATCACCTTTGCCATACTTAATGGATAGGAAGCAAGTCACAAGTTCTCTGACATTCAAGGGGTGGGGAGTCCTCAAAGGCATGAACATTAGGAAGTGGGATAACGAGATCATCTTAGAGTCGGTCCATACAAATAGCAGTGCTCTTGAGGGAAAAGATTTGGAGCTCTTTAAAAAAAGACATGAAAGGCTATATTCATACTGCTCTCTTGGCTTATGGTTGGCCTTTATGGATAATGGCTAATGCCCAAATAATAATACTTCTTTTTGTCTCTCTCCATGTCCTGTGAAATAGGTTTTACTTCTAAAGATGACTTGTTTTCCTTTCCTGCCATTAGAAATTTCATCAGCCTCTCTGGATAAGAAAGTCAGCAGGAAAAGATCACTGTTGTTGATCTTGGTTTTAACTGGACTGACTCAGCCCTGTGGGCAGTTGAGAAAGGAGAGGCCTTTGTAAATGTTCCCTAGGTCTTTGTTAGACATCCCTCCACCAGAGGAGCCAGGTATGGGGCAGGTGTGGTAAGAACCAGGAGCTGGAGGCCAGGCTTATTTACAGCTGAAGCATTTAACTGGGCTCTGAAAGCTTCACCATATCTGCGCAGGCCTTTGATTCCAGCTCGCTAAACAGACTGGGAGGAGGCAGGAAGGGGACCAGGACCTTTGTCTTGGTCCACATTTCTAAGTTGTCCCCACAGTTAAGGCTGAAGGACAACAACGCATCACACCCCACCAACTCCGCAATAGACACATAGTGGAGTGTCCTTTACAAATTCATTTGAATACAGAAGTCTTCCTTTCAGTTTGAGGAAGAACTATCTATGATCTGTCCTGACTGCTGTCTGTGACAGAATCTCTTTAAAATGATAGTGTACGCGGATTTGAGTGAGGAAGGAGGCAAATCTGATCCTTCCGTGTTTTCTTGCACATGGAGATGAAAACGGGAAGAGTGGGCGTGGTGAGAAAGAAGCTCCCTGTCCAGATTCCCAGTCCTGAGACGCGCCAGGTTGGGCAGCGCTGGCCCTTAGCCCTAACTCCCCTCGAGGGGCGAGAATAGCTAGGGGGGCACCGAGCAGGCTCTGAGTCGGGCTTCACACCCCGGGAGGGGCGCTAGGACCCAGGCACTCGCCGGCTCCAGGCGCGCCTGGGGAGTGAAGGCAAAGAGGCTCAGGCTCGCGGCCAGAGTCCCTCGGAAGGACCGGCCCCTTGGCGCGGGGCGGGAGGCCCGAGTGCGGAGTGCGGCCGCCCTGTGCCCTCTGTGCGGGGCTGCGGTGCGGGCCACCGGCACCGCTCGAGCGCCCGGCAGCCGCCCGGCAGCCGCCAGCATGGACCCTCCGAACGCCGGCCAGGTGAGCCCCGAGCGCTGGATCTGCACGTCCGGCGAGCCGCCCCCTTCCACCACCCCTGAGCCTAGAGCTGACCCTGCACCCCTTTCGGACACCCTGCAGCTCCGGAGGGGCTTCTCCCCTCTCCAGCCTTTCCATGTACTGGTGCCCAACTTCCTTCTTCCTTCCCAGGAGGGGCGCACCTCGATTGTCTGCTGTAACCGTCCGATTTATAATTTCAAATGGTACCAATCACCCACCAGCAGTGCGTCTGCGTCTGTGTGGCGCTTTCCCTGGGCAAGAGCCGACCTGCAGCGCCGTCGGGTCAGTGGCACTGACTCCTGTTGCGCCCCGAGTTTCCCACGCCGTCTCTGGGTCTCTGGGCGATCGTGGTGTCCCTGCCTTCCTCTGAGTGCTTCCAGCGGCTGCGTAGCTGCCATCCCTCCCGAAAAGCTAGCCTCCGCCGCCCCAGCCCTCGGCTTGGGTGGAGCGTGCCCTCCGGGATTCGGGGACCCACGCCGCGCGCGCGCGCACCCAGCTCACAGGTCCGCGCTCGCTGGGCACCTTGACCTGCTGTGAGGTTTATACTACCAGCCTGCGGTGGGGGAGATGGAATGTAGCTTCAGAGAAGGGGCTCACACTGTGGGCTGTAGGAAAGTGCGGGTGAGAAGGGTCCACGGTGCAGGGAGGCGTTGGACCAAGGCAGAAGCTGCCTCCCGGAACTGGGGGTGGGGGCGGTCCTGGTGGGCGTCGGATGTCGCCTGAAAGTGCACGTAGTTACCGGGACCAAGTGGACACGGTCCTGGAGTGTTGTGGGAGGCGAGGCTTGCATTAGCCTTTATAACAGCTTGGCTAGAGGTATTCAGCATGCCCAACCATTCTGCTTCCGGCTCAATCTGACAGGAGTTTACTGTCTCCAGATTGGCAAAACCAGAAAAACATCGCTGAGGAGTTGCTCTGGGCGAGTTTCTAGGGCTGCAAGACCACCCGGTTGAGTGGTGGCTATCCGGCCCGACCCCAACCTTGGCGGCCCGCTGGATCCGGGCACTGGGGGGCGTGCCTGCTCTGATAATAACTGACGCGCCTGTGCCAGAACCTGAAGTTAAACACGTAGTGCAAACCTAGAAGAGACACTTCCTCTAAACTCTTGTGTGTTGTGTCAACCAAAACATTTACACAGGGCCCGAAGGGGTAGGTGAGAGGCAGAGGACCCGCCCTCTAGGATTGTATAATCTGCTGGTCAGCATCACAAGTTCTACTTGACTGCCCCTCTGACCTTGAATGAGCTGTTTTAACTTGGCTCAGTTTTCCAAGAAGCAAAACAGAAGAACGGTAATTCTCCAGCAGGGGAAAGAGCATTGCTATTGGGAAGCCTGCTACCTGAGTTCCAGCCCCACCTGTACCAGCTTCGAAACTTGGGACAAAACACATAACCTGTCTGGATCTCAGCTACCACAAAAGGCTCAAAAAGATCCTTTAATTCTGGGAGTTTCTGTAACAGTAATTTGCCACGCTTTGATAGCTTTCCCATGCTCACTGCTTCTTTAGAGTCTAGATTGTACTTGGTTCCACAGAGCATACATGGACCAAAGAAATACTGGATCAGAATCAGAACTGTGGGTGAACTCTATTTTAATTCTATTCTGTTTATAGAGCTGCACAAATCTTTCAGGCTTAAGATCTGTGGAAATAAGCCTGTGGAAATAAGCCTGGCTGGTTTAGTTAATACTTAGAATGCCCTGGGAAGGACCTCAAATAGAAAGTCCTGTTTTAAGTCAGAGTATGGTTGCATAAGAAGGCAATGGCAACCCACTCCAGTGTTCTTGCCTGGAGAATCCCAGGGACCAGGGGTGGGGGGTGGCGGGGGGGGGGGGCCTGGTAGGCTGCCTTCTTATAGGGTCGCACACAGTCGGACACGACTGAAGCGACTTAGCAGCAGCAGCAGCATGGTTGCATAAAAGGTTCTGTCTGTGCATTTGAAAGACCTTTGCCATAACCACCCTGTTAACCTAAGTGAGTAGAAGAGACCCAAACTGATCCTTCAATAGAAGAGGGCTGGTTCTACTGTGTATTTCATGGAGGCACCTTGGGTTATACCTGATGAACAATATATTTACTTAGGAATGACTCTGTTAATATTAACTTCTCAGAAAAGCAGTTTATCACTTCAGTAATGAAATAATGAAATTGTCTTTAGAGGATTCATTAAATATCAGAATGCCTAATATTGCTAGAGTTTATTGGGGTAAGCACTGGTTTAAAAAGCACTGCCTTTTTATTTAATTTCAGTAAGGAAAATAAGCAGAATGATTTATTATGTTTTCTTACAAGATAATTTTTTAAAGGAGATTAAAAAAAAGTAAATACAACACAAATTAAGGAAACCTTGTTTCTTCAGGTTCCAGAGATGAATAACATCTTCATTACCATAATGGTGCCTATCTATTAAGCACTTACTATCCACCACATATTGTTCTAAGCACATTATGTACATAGTCTCATGGAATCCTGTCAACAACTTCTGAAGGAAGTGCTATAATTTCTTTCAACCTACTGGTGGGGGAACTGAAGCTTCTTACGTGAGATCACCCAGCTGGTAGGCAGTAGAGCTCCTTGGGTTCATTTGCAATAATCCAAGGGATGTGTAAGATGGAGGAGGTGGGGAGGGAAAAAAGTACCTACTGAGTGTTGACTACTTTATACCCCTCAGTGCACAGATATTAATAAACATTTTATGAGTTGTGTTTTTATTTTTCTAGGTATCTTTTCTTGCTTTTAATATAATTTGGGCATCTTTTAATATGAGCAGAGGCTGACCTCTTTCTTTTTAACTACAGTACATAGATTTGCATGTAGATGGATGAATCATTATTCATTCAACCAATTCCCTGTGAGTCGGCACTTGGATTATTTCTAAATTTCCACATCACGTACGGGGCTAGCACTGTGGGTCTTCATGTTTATATATTTCTGCACACCTGTTCAGATATTTCTGGTAGATTAATTCCTAGGGGTGAAATTGTTATAGAAAGAGCATGGTTACTATTTAGTATGTATTTTTTAATAGATACTGCCTACTGGTGTTCACAAAAAGAAATGTAATTTCTGATCTGGCATCCAGTTCTTCCTTTAACACATTTTCGGGCTTTTGATGAATCAGTGTATCTGAGTGGGTCTCAGGTGTATCATTTGTAAAGTAGGGTTAGTAGGACGTGTTGGTTTCAAGGTCTCTTCTGCAAATGTGTACAGTTAGAGGATGAACAAATAAAATTGTCCATATTTGACTTTTTTGTTGTTTTTTTTTACTTCAAAAACATAAGTTTCATATGGATTTACCTAGCAGCACATGAACTCCTGAAATACCCATTTTTGGTACCCCAGGTTTCTGAGGACTTCAGTGTGAGATATGGCTTTGCCTTATCTTGCATGCAAATCTGTGTCCAGCTCTCTTTTTGTAAAGGCCTCAGTCCTGCTGGATTAAGACCTACCCTACTGACCTCATTTAATGTTAGTCACCTTTTTAAATGACCTCTCTCCACATACCATTACATTCAGAGGTACTTGAGGCTAGGACTTCGGCCTGGGAATTTGGCAGGACACAGTTCATTCCATAACACATTCTCTGTCAGATGGCACGTACTGAGGTGTCGTCACCTGTTTTTATTTGAGAGGACAATATGTTTCTGAAGCTACATCACGGAATCCTCTCTCTTTTCCCATCACATCCTCCCCCATTGCCTTAAAAAAATGTGTGTGTGTGTGTGTGTGTTTTAATTCCCTGGGTGTTTTTTAAAGGGGTCCAGTATTCATACTTGTGTCAAGTAATCTTTTTTTTTTCAAGTAATCTTTTATTAATGGCATTGAATCTCATGTGAGACAAGGTGACTATAGGTGGGAGGTGGTAAGCGTTTGATTAAGAGCTTGCATCCCGAAGCAGGCTGCCTGGGTTTCTAATCCAGCATCATGACTCACCAGCAGAGTTTTATCATCTGTAAAATGGGAAGAGTAATACTTAACCTTACAGGGTTACTATGCTGATTAAATGAGATAATGTATGTAAAGTACTTGACCTATACTGCTGCTAAGTCACTTCAGTCGTGTCCAACTCTGTGCGACCCCAGATACGGCAGCCCACCAGGCTCCCCCGTCCCTGGGATTCTCCAGGCAAGAACACTGGAGTGGGTTGCCATTTCCTTCTCCAATGCATGAAAGTGAAAAGTCAAAGTGAAGTCGCTCAGTCATGTCTGACTCTTAGCGGCCCCATGGACTGCAGCCTACCAGGCTCCTTCGTCCATGGGATTTTCCAGGCAAGAGTACTGGAGTGGGGTGCCATTGCCTTGGGGGCTCAAAAATGGGACTCTGATTACTTTGCAACTTCTGAAGTCCACGGGCTCAGTGTGGTCTGCCCCAGCCTGTACCCCAAGTGTACTGACAGCCCAGAGGCTTTGCTCCTGGAGTTTCCAGAAGCACACGTGCATGCTGTGGTCTCATAGTTGTTGAATAACCATTGTAAATGTTCAACAGCTCACACACATTAAAGTCACAAGCTCACAATTCTATCTGAGAGCTGAAAAGCAACACCAGAGACCATTCCCTCAAATCGCCCATTAAGATGATAGCCCCATTTCAGTTGAGGCACCCAGCTTGGCAGTCAAAGTGTTAAATGTGAGAGCAGCATTTCGGTTTTTCTGAAATGTATCCTTGCCCATTTTAGTGCCCCTGGAACCAGGGTGTGTTTTGCAATCAATGGTACCTGAGAGTTAGAAACATTTTCTCATCGATCTGCCTCAGAAGATAACCTCAGACTTACGTTCTCACCGCAACTTTTCCTTGGAAACAAGGAGTTAAGACAAGTGTGGATTGCTCTATACCTGGAATGAATTATCTGTCTCGATTATTGTGAAACTCTAGATTCCTGGGACCACTCTGGGACTAGGATAGCTTGCAGTGGTCATGTGGCCTTGGGCCTGCTGGACTAGAGTGATACGGAGGCCAAAGGAAACCAAGGTAGCGGGTTCTCTGGAGCTGAACCAGACACGTCACCTCTAGCAACTGTGTGCATCCCCCAAAGCAGAGGAAGGTCAAGGCCAGATCTGCGTTGGGAGTAGTTGCTGGCCTGCCTATGAGACCACAGATACTGTACGTCCTGTATTTCCTGTCCTGTCTCCTACTGTGAAGCTAAGGAAGGGCACAGCTAGGAATTCAAGGGTGTTGTGAATTCATTACCCATCTGGATCTGTGACCACTCCCACCACTCCTGCTGGTGGGACAGCACCTTATCAACTGCTGACGGCCAGGCAGTGGTTGTGATATACTTGTCATTGCCTGTGAATGCATTTACTAAGTATTACTTTCTGATATTTTCAACTTTTCAGTGGAGATAGGTGCATTGTTGATGATACATATCTTGAATTTAATTATTGATTCAGGTGATTTCAAAAAGGTTACACTGTACTTGGCATTAAAACAAATAATTGTTTACAAGGTTATACGGAGAGTAGAGGGGCTAGAGCAGGGTGGATAAATTTGATATTTATAAAGCAAAATATTTGTCATTGGAGAAATGATGCGATTTCAGTTTTCTTTTTTTGCAAATGCTTTTAATATGGAGCCAAATGCTTTTAATATGGAAAAGATACCCACAAGTACACTGAGCTAGATTTATATTTTATTATTGAGATATACGTAAGAGGATTACCTATTATGTCAAGTTACTAAACCAAAGGCAGGAGAAAGTGCCGAATCCCTCAGTATAGTTGAAAAAATTCAAGGCTGTGAGAGGCTACTGGAACCAATTCTTGTATCTTATAAGACTATTATTATGCCATTATGGGAGAAGGCAATGGCAACCCACTCCAGTACTCTTGCCTGGAGAATCCCATGGACGGAGGAGCCTGGTGGGCGACGGTCCATGGGGTCTCGAAGAGTCAGATACGACTGAGCGACTTCACTTTCACTTTTCACTTTCATGTACTGGAGAAGAAAATGGCAACCCACTCCAGTATTCTTGCCTGGAGAATCCCAGGGATGGAGGAGCCTGGTGGGCTGCCATCTATGGGGTTGCACAGAGTCGGACACGACTGATGCGACTTAGCAGCAGCAGCAGCAGCATGCCATTATGTCATAATTAAATGGGCAGCATTTTTTTTTCTCTTAATGGTACATAAAGTGTTGGTGTTTTGTACAATCAGTGGTATCTTAGATTTGATTGTTGTTGCTCAGTTGTGTCCGACTCTTTGTGACCCCATGGACTGCAGCACACCAGGCTTCCCTGTCCATCACCATTTCTCAGAGCTTGCTCAAACTCATGTCCATTGAGTCAGTGATGCCATTCAACCATCTCGTCCTCTGTATCCCCTTCTGGAATATGGTAAAAGTGGTAAAGAGAGGTCTGGAACCTAGATCTCCTGCCTCACAAGCTTTAATTTCCCTTGCATCCACATTCCTTGACCAAGGTGTTATCTGTATCCTCCAGATTGGTGACAGAGTCATCTTCATGACCCTGAGAGGGACGAGCCTAGGCTGCAAAATTTAAGGAGGCCTTCAAATACAGGGCCAGCATCTGAGAGTGAATACCTTCTTAAAATGGCAATCTAGTTATCTTGCCCTAGTCCCAGCCCCGGTTTTGAGCTTTGAAAAAGGTTTCAAAGTTTTCCCTAGATGATTAGGAAAATTAAACAGAAGTATAAGTGGATGAAAAAACAATCATCTAAAACACATGCCCAGCCAGTGTCCTCCATTGCAAGTGTGAGTGCTCCTGAGTGACCTGTGGAGAGCATCACCAGCAGCGGTGGGCACGTTGCTAAGAAAATGACCTCAAAAACACACTAACACTGTGTGAGTTCTTTACCCTTGTACGTGTGTTCAGAGGCCATGGAGGACTAATAGGAAAACAAATGATTTTTTTAAGTTTCTAGGCTCTTTTACTAGTTCCATTTAGCATTTTTAAAGCGAAAATTCAAGGCCATCTTCCTTGCAATGGCATGGAATGTGAAGAGGTAAATTCAGTGCCTCATCAAATCGCCTCTGTTTTGAAAAACTGCACAAAAGATCTTCTCAGTATCCCAGGAGTGCCTTAGAAGGTTGGGGAGTTCTGGATCCTGTCCTAGCTGGTGGTGGGGTGATATGAGGAAGACTAATTTAAATAACATCAATGTAGACTTTACTATGAGCCTCTTTGGCAAACAAGCCATTGAATGGCATTTCTGCCTGAGGAGCATCCTTTAACAATACACATTTTTCTGTCTCAAAGAGGAAAAACTCAGTTTTATCTCAGAATGGCATTTTCCAAGGGGCCCGCTGAGGTATTCTCACCGTCTGTCTTTTGCTGAGCAGGCTTCTCCATTTAAGGAAGCGCATTTCAGGTGTTTTCAGGTGGCAGGCGCCAGAAGTTCTTAGCATGAGGTCACTCATGTTGTGGAAATCCATTCTGTTGGAAAGGCCATAGCACCCCCATGAAAGTGAAAGTCACTCAGTCGTGTCTGACTGTTTGTGACCCCATGGACTATACAGTCCATGGAGGTCTCCAGGCCAGAATACTGGAGTGGGTAGTCATTTCCTTCTCCGGGAGATCTTCCCAACCCAGGGATGGAACCCGGATTTCCCACATTGCAGGCGGATTCTTTACCAGCTGAGCCACCAGGGAAGCCCAGTGGATCTCTACAGTAGCAGAAAAGATCCCATGGCTGCAGGGACTGCACAAGAGAGAAAAACAAGCAGGAACATGGGAGAGCAGAATGGAAGGAGAACAGGGGAAGGCTGCCCAGAGGAAGAGAAAAAGCACCATGTCCCAACCCTTTTGCATCACAGGACAAGGAGGACAATGGTGATGTTGTCTTGGATGCTGGAGGTGGTGGACAAGGTGCTGTCTGCTCCAGGCCCTGCACAGGCGGCCTGAGGGCTGAGAGAACCAGTATGTTGTCCTACTGTGCCAGTTCAGGCAGTCCACTGCTGAGAAAGCCTGGTGGAAAGTGCAGCCATCCGCAGGAGGGAGGCAGGGAGCCCAGGGCCACTGGCTTATCCTCCCGGCCTACCTCAGACAATGAGCGGCCTCTTGTCTTGACCCACATGTAACTGGTCTTCTTATTTCTGCCCGAAGCCCTACCTCATAGGCTCGTCTGCGGAACTTCTCTCTTTTTCTGTCTGAGCGAGATCTGGAGACCAGGGAGAGCTACGGGCAGCAGAGGAGGATGTAGCCGAGGGTGGTTGTGTCTCCCCTCTGACTTCTCTTCAATTAAAGGAGCAGGTTTCCAGTACCCATGCAACAAGTTACTACTGAGCATCACGCAGGTAGCAGACAATGTTTCTCTCCTCTTGGCGCTTACCTTCTGGTATGGGGTGAGGGGAAAGAATGAGAGAGTGAGAGAGAAAGCAAGCAAGTCAGAGGGCGGTCAGCATGTCTGAGGGAGAGAGAGCACCAGGGAGAAGATAAACCCAGAGAGGACTTCCTGAGGTGGGGTAGGGAATGTTGCTTTATTCACTTAGGGTGTTAGAGAAGGCCTCCCTGGAAAGGTAACATTTGAGCCAAGTCCCAGAGGAAATGGGAAGCGAGCTGTGTAGATGGTTGGGAAATGCATTCCCAGCAGGGAGGAAGAGTAGGTGCAGAAACCTTGAAGGAGTATTGCCATGTCCAAAGTGCAGCGTGGAGGCCAGTACAGTCAAAGAGGTCACTGAGGGCCTTGTCCTCTGCTGTGAAGACTCTGAGCCAGATGGGAGTGATGGAGCCTGATCTAAGCTGGGGCGATCATGCCGGCTGCTGTATTGAGAGTAACCTGAGGGGAGCCAGGGTGAAGCCTTGGTCCAAATAAAGGCCCACCTGGACGCCTTTCTTCATAACCTGCCTTTGAGTACCTCTAAGAGAGTTTTCCGGAGAAGGCAATGGCACCCCACTCCAGTACTCTTGCCTGGAAAATCCCATGGACAGAGGAGCCTGGTAGGCTGCAGTCCTTGGTGTCACTAAGAGTCGGGGACGACTGAGAGACTTCATTTTCACTTTTCACTTTCATGCATTGGAGAAGGAAATGGCAACCCACTCCAGTATTCTTGCCTGGAGAATCCCAGGGACAGAGGAACCTAGTGGGCTGCCATCTATGGGGTCGCACAGAGTCGGACACGACTGAAGTGACTTAGCAGCAGCAGCAAGAGAGTTTTCAAGGGAAAAGGTAGGTCATGGTTTGTTAACTGAAAAATACTGCTCTACGTAAATAAACCTAGTCAGTGGACAGATGAGAACTGATGGAATCGTTGGTTGCAGAAATGGATCTGATAAATGGGGTGAAAGAAAGAGAGAGAGAAGCCTACCATCCATGAATTTGGTGCTGTTGCCAAGTGAGGCACGCTAAGAGCCAGGAGAAAGCCAGTCTTGGCTAATCTGTGGTCTGACACACACCTGGGCGCGACAGACGTGCTCCTGCAAGCTTCCTTTCGCTTGGTCACAGCAACATTGGTCTGGTTTCAATGACTGCATTCACAGGTCTGAAAATCCCACCATCGCACTGGGTCTAACATATGCAGCAGCTGTCTGATCTACTGGCCAAGGCCTTCTACAGAATTAAAACAACTGCTGGTCTCTTAATAAGTATTCCAGAAAAGCTTTCATCAGCTGAAGTAAAAATAGACTCAAGAGTAACATCATTAGTAAAGAATGGCGTGCTCATTTTTCAGTCATACCATAGGTTGAGTGTTTAAAAGAGCAGATAATTAGTTTCTCATAATTCAAAGCTAGAAGCCCAAGACCAAGATGCCATCAGGGTTAGTTTCCAAGAGGCTCCTCTCCGTGGCTTGTAGATGGCTGTCTTCTCACTATGTCCTAACAGGGCCTTTTTCCTGGCACTCATGGAGAGTGCTATGGTGTCTCATCTTTTCTTAAGGTCACCAGTCCTATCGGATTAGGGCCCCACCCATTATTTCCCTAAAGGCCCTATTTGCAAATATAGTCATATCAAGCATTAAGACGTCAACCTTTGAATTTTGGGGGGCACTTCAGTCTGTAACATCAGGCAAATGTTGCAAGGTTTTTTTTTTTTAATGTACCTTTAAAGTGTACAGTGTGCTGGTTTGGACAGAAGTGCAGCCCATGAAACATTACTGCAATCTGGATATAGTACTGTTCTGTCATCTCCTCCCTTGTGCTTTTGCCCGTCAATTCGCAACCCCACCATAGACCTCAAGTAGCCACTAGTCTTCTTCTTATTCCAGTAGGCTAGATTTATCTTTTCTAGGATTTCATATCAGTCAACTCGTACACGTAGGCTTTTGTGTCTGTGTCCTCTCACCCAGTGTGACGATCTTGAGATTCATTCACGTTGCTGTGTGTATCCGCAGTGTGTCGCGTTTGATCACTGAGTCGTATTCTGTTTTATGGATGTACTGCAGTTTACTTACTCAGCTGGTAATAAACACTTGGGTTATTTCCAGCTTGGAGCTGTTATTTTAAACTCCGCTCTAGACCAGCCTTTGGGCATGTACTTTCATTGCTGTTGGGTGAGTGCCTAGAAATGAAATCTCAAGGTTGTAAGGTAAGTATATGTTTAATATAAAACTGCTGGGCTGTTTACATTCCCATCAGCAACGTGTGAGAGTGCCAGCTATTCCACATCCTTGTTGTCACTTGGTATTGTCGGTCTCTTGCATTTTTAGCCATTTGAGCAAATGTATCGTGATATCTCATTGTGACTTTATTTGCAGCTTTGCTAATGACTAGTAATGATGCTGAGCATTTTGTTTTTCATGTGCCTACTGGCTATTTTAATGTCTTGTATTGTGAAGTGTCTGTTCAAGGTTTTTACCCAGTTTTTATTTGTCTTGATTATTGATTATAAGAATTCTTTATATATTCTGCATACAAGTCTTTGAATATGTATTTCTTCCAGTCTGTGGCTTGCCTTTTTATTTTCTTCGGATTATCTTTAAAAGAGCACACTTTTACACTTTTGTTGAATTCCAGTTTATCGAGTGTTTTTTCTTTCACGGTTTATGCATTTTACATTCTTTCTAGGTAATGTTTGCTCACCTCTAGTTTGTAAAGATCTTCTCCTGTGTCTATTTCTAGCTTCTTTAGTTCCACGGTCTATTTCTAGTCAATATTTGTGTATAGTGTAAGGTAAGGGAGGAGGGTTGCTAGTTTGTATTTTGTTTTTGCATATGGCTATCCACCATTTGATGAAAAGGTTATATTTGCTCCATTGAATTTTCTTGGCACTTTCATTGCAAATTAATTGACTCTCTTAACTGAGTCTCTATGTGGACACTATCCTTATGCCACTACCAATCTGTCTTGATTACTATAGCTTTATATTAAATTTCTGGACAAGGCAATGGCACCCCACTCCAGTACTCTTGCCTGGAGAATCCCAGGGACAGGGGAGCCTGGTGGGCTGCCGTCTATGGGGTCGCACAGAGTCGGACACGACTGAAGCGACTTAGCAGCAGCAGCAGCCGCATATTAAATTTCAAAATTAAATATTGTTATCTTCCAATTTTGTTTTTTCTTTTTAAAAATACATTTGGCTATTCTAAGCCTTTTGCATTTCTACACAAATTTTAAAGTCACTTTGCCAGTTTCTACCAAGAAAACCTACTGGGGTTTTGACTGAAACTGTATTGAATCTATTGATCAGTTGAGGAAGAATCAGCGTCCCGGCAGAATAGTCTTCTGATCCAAGAATATTATATGCAGCTATTTATTAAGGACTTCTTAATCTCTCAGCTGAGTCTTATAGCTTTCAATCCAGGGATCTAGAGAGAGACTTTTATGCTTTTAATATCATTGTAAATAGTGTTTTAAATTTCATTTTCCAGTTGTTCATTTTTAGTATATAGAATATAATTGATTTTTGCTTGTTGACATGTATCCTGTGAGTTTGCTGAATTCACTTATTTAGTAGCTTTTTCTGTAGAGTGTTTAGGACTTTATCTGTGCAATTATGTTGTCTGTGAATAAAATTCTACTTGTTCCTTTCCAATCTGAGTGCTGCTGCTGCTGCTAAGTCACTCCAGTCGTGTCCGACTCTGTGTGACCCCATAGACAGAAGCCCACTAGGCTCCCCTGTCCCTGGGATTCTCCAGGCAAGAACACTGGAGTGGGTTGCTATTTCCTTCTCCAATGCATGAAAGTGAAAAGTGAAAGGGAAGTCGCTCAGTCATGTCCGACTCTTCGCAACCCCATGGACTGCAGCCCACCAGGCTCCTCCGTCCATGGGATTTTCCAGGCAAGAGTACTGGAGTGGGGTGCCATCGCCTTCTCCGTTCCAATCTGAGTTGCTCTCCTTTTTCTCTATTATACTGGCTAGGGTCCCCGGTGTAGATTTGATAATAGTGCACACCTGTGCCTTATTCCTGATCTGGGAGGAAAGCACTCAGTCTTTCACTTTTAAGTAGGATGATTGCTGTTCGTTTTTCATAGAGATTTAAAAAATCAGATTGAAAAAGTTCCTTTCTACAACTGATTTATTGAGAGTTCTTATCATGAATAGATAGCACATTGTCAAATGCTTTTCCTACATCTATTGCGATGATGATTTTTTCCCCTTCATTCTGTTAATGAATTATATTGATTTTTTATTATGGTAAATGCACATAACAGAAGATTCACTTTTTAACCATTTTAAAGTATACGATTCAGTGCTGTTAAGAATGTGCATAATGTTGTACAACCACCAGTACTCTCCAGTTCCAAACGTTTTTATCTCTCCAAAAGGAAAGCCCGTGCCCAGTGGGCACCACTCCCCATTCACATCTTCCTCCAGCCCCTGGTCACCACTAATCTGCTTTCTGTCTCTGGATTTGCCTATTCTGGGAATTTGACATAAATAGAACCACAGTGTGTGGCCTTTGTGTTTGGCTTCTTTTACTTAGCGTGTCTTCAAGGTTCATCCATGTTGTGGTATGTATCCATACTTCATGTTTTAAAAATGACTGTATAGTATTCATGGGTTTCCCAGGTGGCTTAATGGTAAAGAACCTGCCAATATAGGAGACATTGGAGATGCTGGTTTGATCCCTGGGTCAGGGAAGATCCCCTAGAGTAGGAATCGGCTACCCACCCCAGTTTTCCTGCCTGGGAAATCCCATGGACAGAGGAGCCTGGTGGGCTACAGTCCATGGGGTCACAAAGAGTCAGACATGACTGAGCACACACTCACTAGCATTGCTGTATAGTATAGATACACCATATTTTGTTTATCCGTTCATCTGTTGATGAATATTTGGGCTGCTTCCACCTTTTGGCTCTTGTGAACGATGCCGCTGTCAACAGTTTTTGAACATCTGTTGTCAATTCTTGGGGTATAAGGGTTTCAGGTTTTGCACATCATTACTAAACTTGTTATTTTTCTTTTTAAAAAAAATTTAGGTATCTTAGTGGGTACGAAGTGACATCTCATTGTGGTTGTGAATTGCATTTCCCTTTTATCCTTGTTGGCCACTTGTATGTCTTCTTTGGAGAAATTTTTAATCAAGTTCTTCGCCCCTTTTTCCATTAGGTTTTTTGGTCTTTTTATAGTTGACTTGTAGAGGTTTTTTTTTTTTTTAATATATATATATATTCTGGATCATTAACCCTTATCAGGTATTTGATTCTCAAATATTTTCTCCCATTCTGTGAAGTGTCTTTTCACTTCCTTGATAGTGTCTTTTGGTGTAAAAGTTTTTAATTTTAATGAAGTCCAATTTGTGGACTTTTCTTTTGTTGCTTGTACTTTTTGGTGTCGTGTTTAAAAAACCTTTGCCAAATTCAAGATCATGAAAATTTGCCCCTATGTTTTCTTCTAAGAGTCTTATAATTTTAACTTCTAAATTTGTCTGTGACGCATTTTTAGTTTTTATATATATGATGTGAGGAAAGAGTCCAGCTTCATTCTTTCACACACTGATTGTCTTTTGAATGTGAAACTAACCTTGCATTCTTAGGATAAACACAACTTGATCATGGTGTACTATTTTGAAAAATATATTGCTGGAATTGATTTGCTAAATTTTGTTAGGATTTTTGCATTTATGTTCAGGGAGATGTTACCTGAAATTTTTTCTTAGAATGTCTACTCTTTTGTAGTTTGCTTTGTCATCTGGATAATTTTGGCCTTATGAATTGTGAAGTGTTTCTTATTGTTCAGTTTTATGAAAATGTTTGTGTAGTGTTGGTATTATTTCTTCCTGGTGAGCTTGACAGGCTTCACCAGAGAGTATTTCTGAGACTGGAGTTTTCTTTGTAAGCAAATTTTAAACACAAATTCAGTTTCTTTAGGGAAATTTACATTTAAAAATACTTTTTCTTGAGTGAGGTTTGATACTTTGAGTAATTATCTAAATTGTTAATTTATTCAGATAAACTTGTTTGCATTATTTCTTCTTAACCTTTTAATGACTGTAGGGTGACTGATGTCAATAACTGGTGTCTTTTTTTTTATTGGCCAGTCTTGCTAGAGGTTTATTAATTTTATTGATCTTTCAAAAAACCAGCTTTTGTATACATTAAGTTTGTCTATTGTTTACTTGTCTCCTATATATTAATTTCTGCTTTTATATTGTGTCCTTTTTTCTTCTTAGTTTAGATCTAATTTTCTCATTTTTATTTTCCGTAGACTTTTAAGTGGAATCTTAGCTCCCTAGAGTTAAACCTTCTTCTAATAAAAGCTTATAAAGCCATAAATTTCCCTTTAAGAACCACTTTAGCTGTATATACAAGGTTCTATTTCGTTTCAGTTTTATTCAGTTGAAATATTTTCTAATTTCCCTAGTTCTTATTTGACTTATGGGTTACTTAGTATGTTGTTTAATTTCCAAATATATCTGGGTTTTTCAGATAATTTTCTTATTGAGTTCTACTTTAAATCCACTGTGATCAGAGAATATTCTATGTGTGAGTTCAATCTTTTAAATATATTGAGACTTGTTTATGGATTAGCCTATAGTATATCTTAGTGAGTGTTAACATGTGTACCTGAAAAAAAAATTTATTCTGCTCTTATTGGGTAGTGGGATCAGTATAAATTATGCCAAGTTGATAAATGGTATTTTGCAAGTGTTTTATATACTTACCGATTGTTTTTCTGTTTGTTGTATCAATTGCTGCAAGACGAAACTTCCGAGTAGAATTGTAGACTTGTCTACTCCTCTTTTCAGCTTTATCAGTTTTTGTTTAATGTATACTGAAGTTCTCCAATTGAGTGCTTCCATATTTAGGATTGTTGTGTCTTCTGGATGAATTGACCTCTCTATCATAATGAAATGCCCTTTGTTATGCCTAAGTATATCTTGTTCTGAAATCTACTTTATCTGATAATCATTATAGCCAGCTTTCTTTTTAGTCTTTGCAGGGTATATCTTATTCTATTCTTATCCTATCTTATTCTATCCTATTACTTTTAACTAATCCATCTTTATAGTTAAAGTAGATTTTTTAAAGTAATATATAATTGGTTTAATTATTGTGCTTGGATAATTTACATTTAAAGTAATTAGTAATCACAGTAATTTAATTAAAACATTTATATGGTAGAATATAGGGCACTCATATTAGTATTTGTTTCCTTTTTTCATCTGTTTTTTATTTGTTTTTACCCTCTTTGCATTCTTTCATGTTAACTGAGTAATTTTAATGATTTTATTTCATATTAGTCACTTCTTTGTTTCTTTTCTTAGTGATTGCTCTTAGATTCACAGTGTATATTTTTAAGTTATCATAATGCACTTTTAAATATTATTACACTCTTTACTGTTTAGAGTAAGAAGAACCCTACAATATGCTTCCATTTACTCCCTCCCGTCCTTTGTGCTGTTTTTGTTATTTTTCTTCTATATGTTTCATAAACACAATACATTGCTATTATTTTTGCTATAAAGTGAATTATCTTTTAAAAGCAATAAAAATAAGAAAAAGGTATTTTATGTTTAGCCTCATGTTTACAGACATTCCTCGGAGATATCGCAGTTTCGGCTCCACCATTGCAATAAAGTGAAAATTGCAGCCACGTGGCACACGCATATTCCTGTTTCCCAGCGCCTATAAAAGTTGCGTTTACACCATACTATTGTCTAGTGAGTGCGCAGTACCACTATATCTACAAGTAACATACATACTCTAAATCAAAAGTATTTTGTTACTAAAAAAGGCTAACCATCAGATGAGCCTTCAGTGAGTGGCAATAGTGACATCACAGATCACGGATCACAGATCAGATGACAAATATAATGATAATGAAAACATTTGAGATACTGAAAAAAGTATTAAAATGTGACCCAGAAACACAAAATGAGCAAATGCTGTTGGAAAATTGGTGCTGATAGACTTGCTTGTTACAGGGTAGCCACATACCTTCAACTTGTAAGCACTGCCTTCTCTGCAAAGTTCAGTAACACAGAGTACAACAGAACAAGGGATGCCTGTATTTTAATGCTGTTCATTTATTTGTGTATGTTCTAATTCCTAACTGGTCTCATTTCCTCTACTTAAAGAACTGTTAACAATTTTCTTGTAATGCGTAATTGCTGGTGATGAATTCTGTCAATATTTGTTTGTCTGAAAAAGTCTTTATTTACCTTCATTTTTTGAATGAAATTTTTCCTACGTATAGGTTGACAGTTTCTTCTTTCAGCACTTTAAAATAGTCCTCTATTTTCTTCTGGATATTTTTAGTTTCTAATGAGAAGTCCATCATTGTTATTTTTTCCCTCTGTATTTACTATGCCCTTTCCTCTGGCTTTTTAAAGATTTTCTTTTTATCAATATTTCCAGAAATTATATTGTATCTTGGTATGGTTTTCTTTTGGTTTGTCCTGCTTGAAGTTTGTTGAATTTCTTAGATGTGTTGAGTCGCTGAGGCTCTATTAGTTTTCTTTTAGCTTTCTCTCTCTCTTTGCTTTACTTTGAAAAATTTTAATTAACATGTCTTCTACTTTACCGGTCTTTTCTTCTTCAGTGTCTGATACGCTCTTTGTTCTATCCAGTGGCTGTTTCATTTCAGAACTTGTATTTTTCATTTTTAGCATTTGATTCCTTTTTAAAATCTCTTCTTTAAAAAAAAATCTTCTCATAATGTTTATGTTTTCCTTTCAATACTTGCACAATAGTCACAGTGGCTCTTTGAATGTTCTTATATGCTAATTATAATTTTTTTTATTTCTGTTTCCATTTGCTGATCTTTCTTGTGATTACTGGCCATATTTCCTACTTATCATACCTAGTCTTTGCAATTGTATGTTCAGTTCAGTTCAGTTCAGTCGCTCAGTCGTGTCTGACTCTTTGCGACCCCATGAATAGCAGCACGCCAGGCCTCCCCGTCCATCACCAACTCCTGGAGTTCACCCAGACTCACGTCCATCGAGTCAGTGATGCCATCCAGCCATCTCATCCTCTGTCGTCCCCTTCTCCTCCTGCCCCCAATCCCTCCCAGCATCAGAGCCTTTTCCAATGAGTCAACTCTTCACATGAGGTGGCCAAAGTACTGGAGTTTCAGCTTTAGCATCATTCCTTCCAAAGAAATCCCAGGGCTGATCTCCTTCAGAATGGACTGGTTGGATCTCCTTGCAGTCCAAGGGACTCTCAAGGGTCTTCTCCAACACTACAGTTCAAAAGCATCAATTCTTTGGCACTCAGCCTTCTTCACAGTCCAACTCTCACATCCATACATGACCACAGGAAAAACCATAGCCTTGACCAGACGGACCTTTGTTGGCAAAGTAATGTCTCTGCTTTTGAATATGCTATCTAGGTTGGTCATAACTTTCCTTCCAAGGAGTAAGCGTCTTTTAATTTCATGGCTGCAGTCACCATCTGCAGTGATTTTGGAGCCCAAAAAAATAAATTCTGACACTGTTTCCACTGTCTCCCCATCTCTTTCCCATGAAGTGATGGGACCGGATGCCATGATCTTCATTTTCTGAATCTTGAGCTTTAAGCCAACTTTTTCACTCTCCACTTTCACTTTCATCAAGAGGCTTTTGAGTTCCTCTTCACTTTCTGCCATAAGGGTGGTGTCATCTGCATATCTGAGATTATTGATATTTCTCCCGGCAATCTTGATTCCAGCTTGTGTTATGTTAGGCTTTTTAAATATTACATTGTTGAGTGTTTAGATTTTTTTTTTCCTTAAAGAACATTGGATTTTGTTTTGGCAGACAAGTTAATTTTGGCTCAATTTGACCCTTTAAAGGATTGCTTTTCAGCTTTTAAATGTAGGTCTGGTGTAGTATTTTCTAACCATTCTTTAACCTAATTAAAGCACAACCCACTGGGTTTTCTACTAAATTTTTGAGTGATCGACAAGGACTTTCTACTCTGGCTTGTGAGAACTTGGATGGCTCCCAATTCTTTGTGAGTTCTGAGTTGTTCAGCTTACAGCTTTCCAGTCACTTTCTTCCTGGTCTGTAGAACTTCACCCTACTCATGCATGTCTTGGTATTTAGTAAACTTTCAAGTATCCCTCAGTGCTCTTTGTATATTTCCTCTTTCTGAAACTCTGTCTCATAAATTCCAGCCACAAAAGCCTCTCCAAACTCTGATTTCTGTTACCTCAAGTCAGTGATGCCACAGGACTCCTTCTCTGCTCCACGGTATGGAATGTCTCCAGGGTAAAAGCTAGGGTTATATTATATACCTCATCTGTTTCCTTTCTCTCAGGAATGACAGTCCTGAGCTACCTATTGTCCAATATCTTAAAATAATTGTTTTGTATATTTTATCTGTTTTTTTAGTTGTTCATGGAATGAGGATAACTTTGGTTGCTGTTTCTTCATCAGAGCCATTAATTAGTCCATGCTTCAAATATTTATTCATGATCCTACACAAAAGATTGCCATCTTGAATGTGATTCTGTTTGAAGATGTACTCTGAGATGTTTTGTGTTCTTTTTCCCTCATTCTTCCATAATTTAAAATAATGGACATTGCAAAGAAATTTGGAAGGATGCATTGCATTTTTTTTTATTATGAAATTGTCTGCCCCACAATGGCTTCTATGCCTATTCTCCAAATAGAGCTCATACAACTTATTGATACAGTATTCAAGCTCTGAAACGACTCTCAGACCTTTCCCAGGGGATACTTTTAAGCCCCTGATTGCTAGATTTCTACTAATGGCCATTCATGGCTTGCTCCCTACATTTCCTGAGAAGAAAAATTACTTGAAGATGTGGCATCTCAAACTAATTATTATATATGTTTTATACTTGTTCATATCATACAGGAGAATATATGAAAAGTACAATTAATGTGGAAATTTATGCCATCTGAATTGTAATAATTTAATTCAGATGACCATTATATTTACTACTGTGGGCAAGAATCCCTTGGAAGAAATGGAGTAGCCATCATAGTCAACAAAGAGTCCGAAATGCAGTACTTGGATGCAATCTCAAAAACGACAGAATGATCTCTGTTTGTTTCCAAGGCAAACCATTCAATATCACAGTAATCCAAGTCTATGCCACAACCAGCAATGCTGAAGAAGCTGAAGTTGGATGGTTCTATGAAGACCTACAAGACCTTCTAGAACTAACATCCAAAAAAGCTGTCCTCTTCATTATAGGGGACTGGAATGCAAAAGTAGGAAGTCAAGAGATACTGGAGTAACAAGTAAATTCGGCCTCGGAGTACAGAATGAAACAGGAAAAAGGCTAATAGAGTTTTGCCAAGAGAACACACTGGTCATAGCAAACACCCTCTTCCAACAGCACAGGAGAAGACTCTACACATGGACATCATCAGATAGTCAATACCAAAATCAGATTGATTATATTCTTTGCAGCCAAAGATGGAGAGGCTGTATACAGTCAGCAAGAACAAGACCAGGAGCTGACTGTGGCTCAGATCATGAACTCCATATTGCCAATTTCAGACTTAAATTGAAGAAAGTAGGGAAAACCACCAGACCATTAAGGTATGACCTAAATCAAATCCCTTACAATTATACAGTAGAAGTGACAAATAAATGCAAGGGTGTAGATCTGATAGAGTGCCTGAAGAACTATGGATGGAGGTTTGTGACATTGTACAGGAGGCAGGGATCAAGACCATCCCCTAGAAAAAAAAGTGCAAAGAGGCAAAATGGTTGTCTGAGGAGGCCTTACAAAGAGCTGAGAAGAGAAGAGAAGCTAAAGGCAAAGGATAAAAGGAAAGATATACCCATTTGAATGCAGAGTTCCAAAAAATAGCAAGGAGAGATAAGAAAGCCTTTTTCAGTGATCAGTACAAAGAAATAGAGGAAAACAATAGAATGGGAAAGACTAGAGATCTCTTCAAGAAAATTAGAGATACTAAGGTATATTTCATGCAAAGATGAGCACAATAAAAGACAGAAATGGTATGGACCTAACAGAAGCAGAAGATACCAAGAAGAGGTGGCAAGAATACACAAAAGAACTATACAGAAAAGATCTTCATGACCCAGATAATCACGATGGTGTGATCACTCACCTAAAGTCAGACATCCTGGAATGCAAAGTCCAGTGGGCCTTAGGAAGTATTATATAAAAAAAGCTAGTGTAGGTGATGGAATTCCAGTTGCACTTTTTCAAATCCTAAATGATGATTATGTGAAAGTGCTGCACTCAATATGCCAGCAAATTTGGAAGACTGAATAGTGGCCACAGGACTGGAAAAGGTCAGTTTTCATTCCAATCTCAAAGAAAGGCAATGCCAAAGAATGCTCAAACTACCGCACAATTGCACTCATCTCACACACTAGCAAAGTAATACTCAAAGTTCTCCAAGCCAGGCTTCAACAGTACACAAACTGTGAAATTCCAGATGTTCAAGCTGGTTTTAGAAAAGGCAGAGGAACCAGAGATCAAATTGCCAACATCTGTTGGATCATTGAAAAACAAGAGAGTTCCAGAAAAACATCTACTTTTGCTTTACTGACTATGCCAAAGCCTTTGAATGTGTGGGTCACAACAAACTGGAAAATTCTTAAAGAGATGAGAATACCAGACCACCCGACCTGCCTCCTGAGAAATCTGTATGCAGGTCAAGAAGCAACAATTAGAACTAGACATGGAAAAACAGACTGGTTCCAAATCGGGAAAGGAGTACATGAAGGCTGTCATCCTGGTTATTTAACTTATATGCAGAGTACATCATGCGAAATGCCAGGCTGGAAGAAGCACAAGCTGGAATCAAGATTGCTGGAAGAAATATCAATAACCTCAGATATACAGATGACACCACTCTTATGGCAGAAAGCAAAGAACTAAAGAGCCTCCTGATCAAAGTGAAAGAGGAAAGTGAAAAAGTTGGCTTAAAACTCAACATTCAGAAAACTTAAGATCATGGCATCTGGTCCCATCACTTCATGGCAAATAGATGGGGAAACAATGGATACAGTGAGAGACTTTATTTTGGGGGGGCTCCAAAATCACAGTAGATGATGACTGCAGCCATGAAATTAAAAGACACTTGCTCCTTGGAAGAAAAGCTATGACCAACTTAGCATATCAAAAGGCAGAGACATTACCAACAAAGGTCTGCCTTGTCAAAGCTATGGTTTTTCCAGTAATCATGTATGGATGTGAGTGTTGGACTATAAAGAAAGCTGAGAGCGGAAGAATTGATGCTTTTGAACTGTGGTGTTGGAGAAGACTCTTGAGAGTCCCTTGGACCTCAAGGAGATCAAACCAGTCAATCCTAAAGGAAATCAGTCCTGAATATTCATTGGAAGGACTGATGCTGAAGCTTAACTCCAATACTTTGGCCACCTGATGGAAAGAACCAATTCATTGGAAAAGACCCTGATGCTGGGAAAGATTGAAGGCAGGAGGAGAAGGGGATGGCAGAGGATGAGATGGTTGGATGGCATCACCAATGCAATGGACATGAGTTTGAATAAACTCCAGGAGTTGGTGATGGTCAGGGAAATCTGGCATGCTGCAGACCATGGGGTTGCAAAGAGTCAGACATGACTGAGCAACTGAACTGAACTGAGCTGATGAATTTCTCACAAAACTTTCTGCACTTTCATGCTTTAAGTGTCTTATAAGTGTATAGATTTTGTGGCTGTGCTCTATCTCTGAGGAAAGTGTTAAGAAAAGGAAAATCTTAAATCCTGGCTTGAATCCTTAATTTAACAGCTATGTTTCTCCTAATGCGTCATTTCCATTTCTACATTCTAGGGTTTTGGTTTTTTTTCTTTTAAAATTGTTGTTTATGTCGGTGATTTCAAAAAATTCTCCACTAGGAAGGATCTGAATCTTATCTTTTAGATCTCAGAAATGCAGTACATATAGCCTAAGCCATGTGTGTGTGTATATATATACACACACATATATATATATACACCCATATATGTATTTGGTTAAATATATATATAATATACATATATATACATATATATATATAGCTTCTCTGGTAGCTTAGTCAGTAAGAATCTGCCTACAGTGCATGAAACCCAGATTCGATCCCTGAGTTAGGAAGATCTGGTGAAGAAGGGAATGGCAACTCACTCCAGTATTCTTGCCTGGAGAATTCCATGGACAGAGGAGCCTGGCGGGCTATAGTCCAGACGGTCACAAACAGTTGGACATGACTGATTGACTACTACACACATACACATATATTTAAATGCTCTGTGGATTTTTATAGCCTTTAAAAGCTTGTGTTCCTGTTTTATTTTTTTCCGGCTGTGCCACACAGCATGTGGGATCCTAGTTCCCCAATCACGGATCAAATCTATGTGCCCTGCATTGGAAATGTGAAGACTTAACCACTGGACTGCCAGGGAAGTCTCAATAACCTATAAAAGTTTGATGGCTCCATACTCAAAACAAGAAAACTTAGCTAGGCTAGGTGGGAGTTGAGATTAGTGGAAAACAGACAGAAGATGTTGAAAGCTTTTATATCCGAAAGGGGAAGAGAAGCATAGATACATCATACACAGAGAAATTGTGTACAGAGACAAAACATGTAAAGTATAACACAGAGTAAACCATCTCCTAAATAGTAACCATTGCTATTATTGCTTTTCAACCAGTTTTTCTGAAAGAAATTTTGCTTTATTGACTTCATACTATCTTCCTCTCCTATTCCTTAGGACACTGCTTTCCAGAATTTTATTGATTGTTCTAAAAGTTAGTGAATGTTTGTCTTCCTAGGCTTGAACAGTATATATTAAGAAAAGGAAAATCAAGTCTTCTATTGGAAATTTACATAGCTCTGCTGGTGTGCATTTAAATGTAACGTTTACTTCTATAAGTCTCCCCTCTGCCACATGTGCCACACCACATTCTATGTCCCAGACAGGGTGAAGATTCTTGAGAACCTCTTCTTAGAAGTCCCTAGCTTGGAGAGGCATCATGAAACTCATAACCTCACAATTCTTACAAATTGCCAGATGAGAGCACTTTGTGCCTTGTGTTGTATAATGAAGCATTCAGGTTTATGCACAAGTTACATTATGCTTCAGCAAATGAAACATCACAGGTAAAGGGTTTTGGGGTTTCTTTCTTTTTTTTTTTTTGGTCATTGATATTGTTTTGTAATATTGTTATGTATAGCAGTGGTTTTCAAAGTATGCCCTGGCATCAGTAGCATCAACATCATTTGGGAACTAGTTTCAAATAAAAATTCTTGGGCCCTGCGCTCTGTTTTAGGCAATTTTGATGTTTGACAGCTGCTGGTGCAGAGAACTCTGGAAAGGCTCCTATATCTGACTTAATTTATTATAAACCATATCATATGAGGTATGAAGAAGTAATCAGTCATGCCCCCAGCTACTGTTGCCTAGGAGATGTTTAATGGTGCAACACGGGAAGTGCCATGCTGCTGAGCAAATGTCAAACTCTGAGAAGGAAGAGACTTTCTGCCAAAAACCTTCTAGAATACCTCATTTCACTGCCCCAGCAGCCCAAGGGAGAGGATTAAGACATCAGAACCACAGAAGGTGCTAATGCAGGGCCCTCGGGCTGAGCTGCAGCCTTCAGGCACCTTTTGCTGGTTAAGAGGGAAAATCCCAGGGCTCAAAATCTGTTCTCAAAGCAGAACTATCAGATCGACGTCAGCAATCTGGACGTGAAGCAAGAAACTCGTATCCCTGTGTAGACTAGATTGTAGGGAAACCCAAAGAAGTCTTGGCAAAGAGACTGTTTCCTTAGCTGCACTGGGAAAGGAGGGTCATGCGTGTGCTAGCATGGAGGACCTAGAAGCTGACATACGGTGCCTTCTCACTGTGCATGCCTGCAGAGAGAGCGCGCAAACTCTGGTGTCTCTCCCTCTTCTTATAAGGGTACCAGTCCTATTGGATTAGGGCTCATCCTTATAACCACATTTAACCTTAATTACCTCCCTAACAGCTCTATCTCCAAACATGGTCACACTGGGGATAGGGCTTCAACATATGGATTTTTGGGGGGGGGCATAATTCAGTCCACAACAGTCCTTATCATCTCATCCCTGGATTGTTATAGCTCTTTACTCATCCTCATTCCCAATTTCCTTCACCAGTCCTTCTTGAATATGCAACCAGATTCATCTCAGTAAATTAGTACTCTTAATGAAAAAAAAAAAAAAAAACAAACCTCAGTGATTCCCAATGACTAGAATTCCGTCAAACTCCTCAGTCTGGCATTTGGTTCCCTGGTAGGTGCAAGCCTACCTTTTGAATTGCACCCCTTTGAATAACTTACTTCATTGTTATTCATGCAGTCAGTGTGTGTGCCCACCTCTAGGCCTTTGCTCACATTATTCCTCTGGAATGGCCTCTTTTCCACTTATTATTCAACATAGTTTTGGAAGTCCTAGTTACAGCAATCAGAAAAGAAAAAGAAAAGGAATCCAGATTGGAAAAGAAGAAGTAAAACTCTCACTGTTTGCAGATGACTTGATATTATACATAGAAAACCCTAATGATACTATCAGAAAATACTAGAGCTAATCAGTGAATTTAGCAAAGTCACAGGATACAAAATCAATACATAGAAATCACTTGCGTTCCTATACACTAACAATGAAAAATCAGAGAAATTAAGGAATCAATCTCATTCACCATTGCAACAAAAGGAATAAAATGTCTAGAAATAAACCTACCTAAGGAGATGGAGAGATATTCCATGTTCCTGAATTGGAAGAATCAGTATTGTGAAAATGACTATACTTCCAAATGCAATCTAGAGATTCAATGTGATCCCTATCAAATTACCAATGGCATTTTTCACAGAACCAGAACAAAAAATTTCACAATTCATATGGAAACACAAAAGACCCCGAATAGCCAAAGCAATCTTGAGAAAGAAGAATGGAGCTGGAGGAATCAACCTTCCTAACTTCAGACTATACTACAAAGCTGCAGTCATCAAGACAGTATGGTACTGGCACAGAAACAGAAATATAGACCAATGGATCAATAGAAAGCCCAGAAATAAACCCATGCACCTATGGGTATCTTATTTTTGACAAAGGAGGCAAGAATATACAATGGGACAAAGACACTCTCATCAATAAGTGGTGCTGGGAAAACTGGACAGCTACATGTAAGTGAAATTACAACATTTCAGCTTATTCAAATACTGCCCTTTCTTCCAAGTGCCACACTCCTCAGTGACATCTTCTGCATCACTTCCACCCACAGTGATCTTTCTTTCTGGGCTTGGATTACTTTTCCAAAGCAAGTGTTAACACACATCTCTGAGTACGTGTCTGTACTTCTGATGGAACTGTCTGAGAGTGGGTACTGAGTGTTCCTTCTTTGTGTCCCTCTCGGGGCTGGCACAGTGGTGGGGGCTAAGTGTTCTTTTTTTAAAAAGTATTTATTTATTTTGGTTGTGCTGGGTCTTCGTTGCTACGCGGACTTTTCTCCAGTTGCAGTGGGCAGGGGCTACTCTCTAGCGACAGTGGATGGGCTTCTCATTGCGGTGGCTTCTCTTGTTGCCGAGCTCAGGCTCCAGGACATGCAGGCTTCAGTAGTCGCCACACGTGTGCGCAGCAGTTGCGGCACACGTGCTTAATTGCCTGGAGGCATGTGGGATCTTTCCAGAGCAGGGATCAGTGCGTCCCCTGCATTGGCAGGTGGATTCTTAACCACTGGACCACCAGGGACGTCCCTCGGTGTTCTTACTATGTGGAACATAGTGGATGGGTAGGTGCAAAGAACAATGTTCCTTTGGTAAGGTTTTTCGAGACTCACATGTAAGTGCCGACTCCTCTGAGAAAACGTCCATAGTCTCCCCCGTCTCTATCACACCAGTGTGTTCTGAATCCCTGCCCCAGCTTCATGGCTGCCAGAGAACTGTGCTGTTTGTTTCTCTCTGCAGCTCTATAGCACAGACTGCTTCTGTCTGTCCCCCCATGCCCAGTTAGCGTCTGATACATGGTGGCCCCCCAGTAAAGGTACGCTGAATGAAGGAATGACTTTAGCATCACAGGGTGTAATGGAATCTTTTGGAGTGTGGCCAAGTGTGTGTACCAGTGAGGAGGGCCTGCTTAGAAACCTGACCCCAACTTTTCTTTAAAAATAACCCAAGAAGCCTTGAGAAAACGCCACACTAATTTAGGAACAAACTAATTTGCTTTATATATTGTATATCTTAAATCAAATAGGAGTGAATTAATAATTTATAACCTGACTTAGAATACCCAAAACACTCAAAGTGCTATCGAAAAGTTTTCTTGAAGCCATGCAGTCTGCTATTTTTTTTTTTTTTAGAAAGCCAATATTTTATCATTTGGCAAACACTCATTTTCCAGGACAATGAATTTGTTTTCTAAATCTAGACTTTCACATGGGGAGTTGCCTTAAAAGTGGTAGGACCCACGTTGACATCCACTACAAATAGGAGAAGTTTCAGGGTTTTCCATTTTCTGTCTTCTTTCTTCCCCTTCCAATCGTAGCATACGCACCTTAGGAGACACTAAATTGTCTCATCTACTCAGTGTCTTCTAGATCCACCCACGTGAATTCTGCCCCTGTGTCTTTCTTTGCTCATGCTATTCCCCTTGCTTGAAAAGTCCTTCTGGTTGAGGTCCAACCGACACGTCTCCTTCTCTAGCAAGCCTTCCCCAGTTGTCATAACCACTGAAGAGAATCGCCAGTACCACTCATTTTTGCTCTTATGCTTTGAATGTCAACTTATGTATTATGCTTTGTCACTTCCTGTGTGTAAGTCCCATCTCCCTGATTGTTCTAGAAGCCCCTTTGAGTAGGACTTTACCTTGTGTTTCATTTGTATATCCTTTTATGCCTGATTTTACTCCTGTGAGACGTATTTACCAGATTTTTGGAAATGAATGTTTCATCTTTCATAGTCTAACTATTTGAATCCAGGAGAACTCTGAAAATGAGTAGAAAGAAGATTCTGGAGGCCCCTTTCCAGGCCTGATCCAGCCCTTCCCTGTGGTGTTCTTGTTAATAGGAAGATCGGATCATCTTTGATAACAAGGATTCAGAGCCCAGGGCTCAGTGGATTCCATGTTGGATGATGTTAACCTAAAAAAGTCAAATGGTGGCCGAATCCCTTCCTGCATTTCTTTTTGCATATTCTACAACTGGCTTGGGAAAACTGTGGGCCAAGTCTCCCAAATTTCATTTGGTGTGTGGTGAAAGATCCAAGAAGTGATATACTCACAGTTGAACAGACAACTTAAAACTTATTTTTACTCCCATAAAAGAGCTGTAAAGCCACTTGGTAGGAATATTTCACCATAAGAATAGTTCTCATGTCTTTCTGATTCTCACTTTCTGGTAGGCTCTGTGCCTTTGTGTCTCTGTGCATCTGCTTTATAAGTAGTTCCTTTGTAAATCAGAAAGAAATTTGTAAAAAAAAAAAACACAGAAATTAATTTGTCTCCATCTATGTCTGATTCTTTTCCTTCTTTAATATTTTCCATCTTCTGCCTTCTGTCTGAAAGAAAAAAAAAAAATCACTGAAAGTCCATAAAGGAAAATATACTTAGCTAAAATATTTGGGGGGAGAGAATTGAGAAACATTACATTCATTCGTTTACATTAGTTTTTTATTCAGTGAAATAGTTTTTCAAAAAAAGAAATCTGCCGTGCTCCAGTTTCTTATCTGTATCACTTTACATTCACTTATGAACCTCAACAAATAGACATGCATTTTCCACAGCTGTGATCCATCTACATATACTATATATAAATATTTAACCCATACACGTATAAATAGTGGTATTCTGACTGTTAGGATAGTTTGTTGAGCTATTCCTTAAGTGTTTGATATTCAGATTATCTCCATTTTTATTATCATAAACAGTGTTGCTACAAACATTGTGAATAAATTATTTTATTCTTCTGATTCTTCTGATGTATAATGCCAAAAGGAGGATTATGAGGTCAAACCATTCACTGACTTTAAAAATAAAAAGCATAGACCATAACCCTCTACTCAAGAAAAAACCCAACCCCTTCCATTTTGAGGTTATATCAGTTAAGAGAAGAGAAAAACAGAAAAGGGAGAACTGAGAAAAAATCATTCTTTCAACAGATATTTCAACAGGCCCTGTACCGGGCACTAGGCATTCCATCCATCAGTGAATAAGAAACCAAAAAGTCTCTGCTCTCTCTAGTAGAGCCTCCAGTCTAGTGGGAGAAGATAGACAATAAATAATAAATGTGCTAACTACATAATCAGTTGAAAAGTGATAAATGCTATGAAAAGAAGAAAAATAGGTCAGGCAGAGTAGAATCAGGAGTGATGGGGGGACATGGAGGGGTGCAGGTTGTGATTTTAAATGAGTTATTGAGAAGACAGCATTTGAGCAGAGATTTAAGGAAAGTGAGGAAGTTAGCCCTGTTCTTTTTGATGAAGGGCATAGCAGGAAGGGCTCCTGGCTGATACTGTTCTCTTGGGAAAACAGCAAGGCAGTCATTGTGGCTGGAGTAGAGACTGAGCAGGCACAGAAAGGCAGGGCAGGGGCCACAGCGGGAGGATAATGCAGGCTCTTGGAAGAACTTCAGTTTTTTTTCTAATTATTTTGGCTGTGTTGAGTCTTCATTGCCACTCGCTGGCTTTCTCCAGTCATGGTAGGTTGGGGCTGCTCATTGCAGTTGCTTCTCTTGTTGCAGAGAACCAGCTCTAGAGCTCAGGCTTAGTAGTTGTGGCACACGGGCTGGGATCTTTCTGGGCCAGGGATTGAACCTGTGTCCCTTGCACTGGCAGGTGGATTCTTAACCACTGGACCACCAGGGCAGTTCCAGGACTTCAGTTCTTACTGTAGTCCCCAAAGAAGGCTGTGGAAAGGCTACACTGGACCCATCTTCTTTGAAAGGGCAAATGTGGGACTTGCCCTTGACCCCTGACTCCAGGTCTCTGGGGTGGGATCCGGAAGCTGTTGTGTTTCTGACAGATTCCTCAGGGTGATTCTGATGTGCAGGGAGGTTGAAGACCACTTTCAGCTCAAAAATTCCACTATTCTAAATTAAAAACAATTTAATAAAAGAAAGCAGAGATTTCACTGCATTCCCAAAGGTTGGTGATTTAGAGATGTTGGAGATGATGTAGGAAATGGAGGCCCCGAGGTTAAGTGACTTGCCTGAGGTTACACAGCTGTAAGAGGCAGCCCTGCTTCCAAGTTTGCCCTTCTCTCTCTGAGATCAAGGAACCTTCCACTGTGCCCGGCTACCTAATAAACTGTATCATTTCACTTATCAGGTGGTTAGATTTCCAATAAGCTCCACCATTAAGAATATAGTTTGAATTCAGAGCTCTGCAAGGTTGATTGGTTGATTAAATGTTTGATTATCTAAAAATTAATCCAAAACTCCTATTGTTTTAACCTTTATCAAGAGTCACTCAAAATGTATCAGTCATATTCTTTTCTCCTTTAGAGGAATTCTAGAAGAGTTACACCAATCTCGACCAGGAAGGGACCTTAATTGTTCAGAGTCTTGCAGTACTTCTGGGTCATAATTCTGAAACCAGCTGTATTTGGTATGAGTATAAAACATACAAGCTGACCTTGTATGTAACGTTCAGCTGACCTTGGACATTTCTGAGTTTTTGAAGAAATTTCTGATTTGGTTTGCTTTTTGATTTCTTTCTTGGACATTGGCTGTAGCTAAATTTTTTAACTTAATTCAATTTTTAAATAATGTTGGTTTTTCTGGCCTTATTCTGTAACTTGAGCCTAAATTTTATCTGCAGTGTCTGAACTTGTAGACTTTGCTGTGATCCTGGAATGCGTTGAAATTGTGACATGGGAATTGGTCCAGAAATCACTTACAGGAGCAAGAACTCGGGCCTCAGAGCTTAGCTGGGGCACGATTTCAGTTAAACCATTCCTCCACTTGCACATTTCTGCATGTTTCAGTGACCAGATTTGTGCCAGCGATGGGGGGAGGTTACACATTCCCACTGAGAACACTTGGTGGAGATTATCGGGATACTTTATTTTTTTCCTTTCACTAAGCCAGAATTGGCAGCGGAAGCTGGGTCTGAGGAAGATTGTGTTTAAAACTATTGGCTGTTCTGGGAATGGAAGGAGGAATTTATACCTCGTGCACTCCCCCATTCCCTCTTCTGTCCCTGCAGGAGACTCACATTCAGGGAAAGGCATGGGTCCCCGTATGAAATGGTCAGTCAAGGTACTGAAGCAGCCCAGTCCTGTTCAGTAGCCACCTTAAGCTTATTTACTCTCTCAAAACTTCATCTTTTTCTTTTTTTCTTCTATTTTTTTCCTTCTTCTTTTCTTTTTTTTTCCCCTATATTTTCTTCTGGATGACTTGTCCCTTCATGACTCAGCTCCTAATGTTCTCCACCAGAAGATTGGTTGTAACTTCTGTTTTATCATAGCCTTCTTCCTCTCAAAGCCTCAGTGAGTGGCTGGCCCATTTCTCTTCTCTGGGAGGTTTCATCATAGTAACCACATTCCTACAGAAAACTGAAAAAGTAGACACAGGGCATGAGAATTAGCATGGCTCAAAGTGTCCAAAAAGGTTGACCTTGATTAGTAGCTCCATGAAGGATGATGACTGAAATGGGTCTATATAAGAGAATCAAAAAGAAGCTTTAGGAGTGGTTATCTCCTGACTTAACATTCGTCAGGACTGGTATGGAGACTAGCGCTTTTGTAACTTAACTCTGATGATGTTTTCCCAGATTCTGAATGGTCCCTTGGAAGTAGAACAGTTGGCAGCCATCAGGCTTAGACCTCATCAAATGAATGACTGTCCCTGCATCTCAGTGGTGACCATTTAATGTGGCACTCTTATAGTCATGGATAGGGACAGGAAGCATGGGCAGTGTGGTGGAAGCGGTGGTGCCAGGAAAGGACTTACTCCTCAAGCCGGGGGAGTACTGGCAGCAGGGAGCCCTCTGCTCAGCTGTCAGTCTTACAAGGGAATTGCCTCAGCTGAAGAGAGTCACCTGGCCCAGGGCCACCCACGTGGCCTACAAGTAACTGCTGACCTATGTGAGGGTATAAAGGTGTATCCTCCTAGACCCAGTTCAGGACAACGCTGAAGCATCATCCAGCTTCAGAATTTTCCCTGCAGGGGTGCCTGTGGCTTTGAGTGAAGCTGTATCCTAGCTCAGTTTCTCCCTCTGCTCAACTTCCACCTCCCTTCCCTGCTTCCTTTTCTCCCTCCTTTCCTTCCAGATGTTGATTCCAAGAGTATGCGCTCATCAGCCTTGCGCCTGCAAAATATCATTTCAGAATCTGCTTTGGGAGGAGCCCAACCTGCACAGGAGTTTTATGAGCAATTTGCCTGTCCATTCAAAAAGGTAGCACAGACTTTTTTTCATGTCATCAAAAATTTTTTTAGAGACTCAAAGTTGGGAAGAGCAAGCTGAGAAGAGAAACAAAAGACTTAGGTTAGTTAGGCTAGGTTGCTGCTGCTGCTAAGTCGCTTCAGTCGTGTCCGACTCTGTGCGACCCCATAGACGGCAGCCCACCAGGCTCCCCCGTCCCTGGGATTCTCCAGGCAAGAACATTGCAGTGGGTTACCATTTCCTTCTCCAATGCATGAAAGTGAAAAGTGAAAGTGAAGTCGCTCAGTTGTGTCCGACCCTCAGCGACCCCATGGACTGCAGCCTCCAGGCTCCTCCATCCATGGGATTTTCCAGGCAAGAGTACTGGAGTGGGGTGCCATTGCCTTCTCCTAGGTTAGTTCTTTCTCCTCTGTATATCTGAATTTGAGATGTGGGGTGATACCTTGCTTCTCTGTGAAGGTTAGAAGCTGTCATTTGAAGTCTTGACCCAGTCATCCCCAAATTTGATGTGATGGGGAGAGGAAGAGAGGGAAGAACCAAAGAAATTATTTCAAGCTGGATTCTTCTTTGTGCTTTGCATTAGGACTCTATGTTCTTGCTTTTGCATTTGACCTTATACACTGAGTCCTTTCTTGGACCATCCATTTCTCTTCTGTGATGCTGTGGCAGCAGACTGGAATTACTCAAAACAACCGAATAAATGGGCAGTGGTGCTTGGTAGCTCCAACCCAGACTGCACATCGGGGAGGATAAGCAGCCTTCTTCTGAAGGTATTCTTGCACCCCTCCAAGGAAATTGTGCACGCCTCCCCAAGGGGACTGAGGGGAGGCAGTTTTGACTGCCCAGCCTGGTGTGAGGCAGAGCAGTGGACAATCGGGGTGGGGGTGGGGTGGGGACTGGATGGAGGAGAAGCCACTGTGAAGATGTAGTGACACCCAAGGAAGAGGTGAAAACTTTGGAGGAGAAAGCCCAGTACCACGCGAACAGCATTTTCAGTTCTTTCTTTGGGTCTTAGAGGAATTTGTGCATTCAAGGGCTTGGTCCTCACCTGGTCTCTGGTTCCTTGGCGTGACCTCGGATGATGGGTGGACATCATCTGTCTACTCTACCCTTTTGAAGACTGGGTCGCCATCCAACTCAGCCTTCAGTGTACATGGGGAAGCGAGGGACTACAGAGGTATAAAGCCTCTCCTAAATGATCTGAGTCAACTGGGAGGCGAGCAAGTTAGATGGGTGGGCACCGGCTGGAGGGTCCCTACGGGGCGTCATGATGTTTGGCTCAGGGATGTTACAATGTGTTCCTGAAAGGCCAGGGGCTTATTGGGGGTGCTCCCCAGGCTACACTACCCTTTGGGGCCGGCCCGGGGTTTGTGCCGCGAGGGGAAGAGAGGCTAGGGCACTGGGGGTGCGGCCCCCGGGACCGCTGCAGGAGGAACGAGGCCTCTGGACAGCGGAGGGAGGGGAGGGCGCCGGGGCGTGGTGACCGCCGCCGCACCCTGGGGCCCGGGGGGGAGGCGGGGCGTGCGGGGTGCCGAGCCGGGGAGCGAGCGCGCTGTGTCCTGCCCGCGAGAGTGCGGGCAGCGGCGGGCGGGGCCGAGGGGCGCAGCAGCGCCCCATCGGCGGCGACTGCGAAGCGGGGGCGCCGCGGAGAAAGGCGGGCGGGAGGGACGGAGGGAGGGAGACACGCGGAGTGAAAGTCGGGAAAGAGGTGCGGGCGGTGCTGGGGACCCGGGGCCGCGGGAGCCCGGCGTGGTCGAGCTGGGCGGCGGCGCGGGTCGAGCGGAGCCGAGGGCGGAGGGGCGGGCGGAGGCGTGGGGAGTGCGTTTGGGGCGCCGCGGCGGAGAGGGTGGCGGCCGCTGGTGCGCGCGGGGCGCTGTGTGTGCGCGCTCGCCCGCTCGAGGAGGAAGATGGCCCAGAAGGGAAAGTTGGGGTGACGCGCGCAGCCCCGGCAGGCTCGGCGGGGTGCCCCGCGGTTAGCCCGACGGAGCGGCAGCCAGACCGGCCAGGGGGCGCACGGTCGGGGCGCCGCCGCCGCCGCCGAGGCTCCCGCCCCCTCACTGCAGGTGGCCGCCGCGGCGCAGGGGCCGGGCGGCCGGGGGCGCGGGCGGGCGCGCGGGGGAGCCCGGCCGAGGGATGGGCTGCGCCCCCAGCATCCACGTCTCGCAGAGCGGCGTGATCTACTGCCGGGACTCGGACGAGTCCAACTCGCCCCGCCAGACCACCGGCGTGTCGCAGGGCCCCGCGGCCCCCCTGCACGGCCTCTTCGTCCAGACCGACGCCGCCGACGCCATCCCCCAGAGCCGCGCGTCCGGGTCCCCAGGCGCCGCCCGCGCCCGCAGGGCCCGCGGGGAGCTGGGCAGCGGCAGCAGCGCGGGCTCCGCGGGCCCCGCGGCGACCACCTGCAGGGGCCGGAGGCGCCACTGCTGCAGCAGCGCGGAGGCCGAGACCCAGACCAGCTACACCAGCGTCAAGGTAAACGCCGGGCGCCCGCGCGCGCTGCCGGGGGGCCGCCCGCCGCGTCCCGCGGGCAGGGGGCTCCGGCGGAGTTTAGTGGTCTGGTTGGTTTGGGGAGATGGTCACTAAGGAGGAGTTTACTTTTCATTCGGGAAGGGGGTGATGAGGGCCCCGGAAATAGGCGCGTTGACGACCCCTGGAGGGGTCCTGAGAGCCGGGTTGGGGGGGGGGGGCGGGGTGGAGAAGGGAAGCAGGTGGGCTGGTCTGGTTCTCACCGAGAAGGAGAAGGCTGGACTGGGTCAGCTCTGGAGGAGGGGTGGGCATCGTTTGGAGCGTTCGGAGACGAGTTCCACTGAATGAAATCCGAGCTCCGGGCTGGATTTGCGTGGCTGGGAGGTGAATGGTGCAGACTCGGTGCCACGGTACTACAGTGCCCTCGTGTTCAGATTTTTACCTGGAGACACCGGCCAGGTTGCATGGCGTCTCAGCCACAGGGGCCGAGTGTGGGGATTTGTGAATGGTTGAGAGGGTTTCTGTTCTCTGGAGGGATGGAGGAAGGGAATGGAGGAGGAGGACCCGAGTGGAACCTGTTGTTTACGACTTCTTTGGGTTGGCTGCGTGTCTGGAACATAATTGAAAGAACCTGGCAGGGAGTTTGGAGGGTCGGCTGCGCTGCCGTGAGGGCAACTGATTTCCAATGCAGTGCAGCTGCCTGAAGATGAAGAGACATTCTGCACATTCATCTTTTCAGGAGAGTGAAATTTTGAGCCACTGGAAAACATTAAGTGATTAAAGCAGTCACTACATTTTTTTTAGTGCCAGAAGAAAAATGATTTTTTTTTTTTTTTACCAGTGCCCTCCTGTGTGTTCTCAAAATACTATTAAATCCAAGAGGTTTTCCTTTGTGTAAATCTGGCCACTGGGCCTTTTATCCTTACAGCAAACAGAAGGATGGTGTCATATCCTACAGTACAGAGAGAGGGAAATGTGTCTCTCTGACTGTTAATGTAAGAGAATCAACAGCTTTTACATGGTCAGTAGATTACCAGGAATTGTGTCACTGATTAAAGGCACCATTGTATCTTTACTACTTGAAAAGTTATTCAACGATTGGCCTAGTGTGAGGAGGCTCCTAGTCTTCATTGGATAAAGTCAGCTCTCAGTGGATGGGTGAAGAGAAGATGACGTGTGCTGACTTCCATGACATGGAAGAGCAAACACTTCTTTTCATGAGCTTGCTTTAACAGCATCTGATTTTGTAACATGAAGCTTAACTGATGTTTGTTTATAAGTTAGAGAGTTTCTCTGGTAATAATCGTGTAATAGAGTATGATAATATAATCATCATTGTAATACAAACACTATTTATTGAACACCTACTATATACCAGGTAGACGTTTTCTAGCTTTTGAATGTTAACTGTTTACTGATAGAATATCCAAGAACTAGAGACCTGGATCCATGACAGTGCTACCTACTAATTGAACATTTGTTATAAAGGAGCATGCTGAACACTAAGGTGTTTTTGTTTTTTTTTTTTCCACCCTGGTTCATATAAAGTTATCATTAGAAGTAATTTCAGGGGATGAAAATGTTTTATTTAGTGAAGTAATTAAATTGGAATGTTGCCAATAATGACTGTCCTTTTGCCTTCTTGTTGAAAAGGAAATCTTTTGACATGCAGCAGTAGTTCAGAATGATGACAACTGATGAACTCTAGATACTCTTTTTGGTTTGCTTAAGAGGATTTTTCGCCTTTCAGAGTAGCAAGAATCCCAATTTAGTACCTGGCAACTTCAGTTACTCCATGTTTGTTCAGTAGAAGAAAGAATAATGAATGAACTCATTCTCTATGTTTTAGTACTTCTCTCAAGAGGCTACTTAGAGACCAAATGAAATAAAAACTGGAGGGGAAATGAGTCCCAATTATTAGCAGTTAGTATGAACTTGTATATATATCATTGCAACTTGGCTGAAGTGTTAAAAGGCTTGACCTGGATAGGAATTTAACTTACTTTGCTTTGTCAACCAGATTTCCAAACAAGAGCTTATTTCATTCCAACCCATTGCTGCAGATGTTGGACAAAACTGCTGGTTCAGTTTAGTCAACACTAATTTGCACGTGTAGAACTCAGAAACTACAGATTTGATGTTACATGTGAGACCAGAATGATTATTTGTACGTATCACATAGAATTACTGTTACAGAATTTGTTTAAAATATATAATACTATCCTTTTAGGATGTGTGACTTGGTGTTATGGTATCTTTTTCAATTTTTACCTGTTCCATGTTCTTTTGTAGATGAGGTAAGTTTCTAAAGACATTACTTTCTTCTTAGACGAATTCTTCCACCTTAGGAGTTTGAGATGATTACTACTCATGCCCCCTGCCTCCCACCGCACTCACCCCTCCTTTTTCCAAAATGCTCAGGTGAAAAAGTAAAGTGCCATTTGGTCTTGTTTACAGTGTGGTAGGGTTGTAACAGTTTTTTGGTTTTTTTTTTTTTAATTTGCTCTTTGTACATCAATTATAAACCATATCTTCATTATCTCCTTGGTCTCTGGTATTCTCCAGAGTGCAGAAATGCATGCTTGATCTCTCTTTTCTAGCAAGAATTCATCTCATTAGGCTTTTAGAATGATGAAGCATTATGATGTCAAACATGATGTCGACAGGAACCTTCCTGAATACCTAATTTACAAAAAATGATGAGCATTAATAATTCATGTGCACTACAGTGATATCATGTGGGTTTCCAATTCTGGTAAGAAGTTAGATTTGTCTTCCAGTTGCTGTAAAAAATGCAGCTTCCTAGCAATTTGTCTCCCTCTTGTTTGCCTTTTTAAAAATCATGCTCCAACAGGAGAATCCTACAGAATGCTCACTGCTGAGACCGTGCCATTTTTGCAATTCTTGTTCAGAAATCCTCAGAGGAGATGGTGGAACCTCTCCCTGGGGAGATCTGGGGATTCTTACAAGTTTTCTTTTCCTCATCCCAGCTGTTGTGCCTGGGGAGGATCCAGAATTAGGCAGCCAGTTGTAGAAGAGAGTCTTGACTGACAATTCAGTCAACTTGCAATCATCTCTTGTGAGGCAAACTATTTTGTGGATCAGACACAGGAGGTTCTTAGTATCCAAGTGATTTTGTTCTAGTAGGCAGCCTTGCCAATTCCCGCGTCGTCCCCCATTCATTGTGCTCAGTCATTCATTCAGGCGGTATTTGTACCAGGTTCTGCTGTACTGTGGATTCAGGGAATATCCATGAAGCCTGGTAAGCAAAACCTAATGAGGATGGTCAGTCTATTGCAAAAGGGTGTGCCTAAGCCAGTGATTCATTACTTTTGTATTATCTGTGTTCCATGGCTTTCCAAATCAGTGAGGATAATCCCAAATTGACTATCTATAAAGGGAAAATAGATAATTTTCTGACCTTATGGTAAATAATGGATGAGATTTTATTTCAGTTCAGTTCAGTCGCTCAATCATGTCCGACTCTTTGCGACCCCATGAATTGCAGCACGCCAGGCCTCCCTGTCCATCACCATCTCCCGGAGTTCACTCAAACTCACTTCCATCAAGTCGGTGATGCCATCCAACCATCTCATCCTCTGTTGTCCCCTTCTCCTCCTGCCCCCAATCCCTCCCAGAATCAGGGTCTTTTCCAATGAGTCAACTCTTTGCATGAGGTGGCCAAAGTACTGGAGTTTCAGCTTTAGCATCATTCCCTCCAAAGAACACCCGGGACTGATCTCCTTTAGAATGGACTGGTTGGATCTCCCTGCAGACCCAGGGACTCTTAAGAGTCTTCTCCAACACCACAGTTCAAAAGCATCAATTCTTCGGCGCTCAGCCTTCTTCACAGTCCAACTCTCACCCCGCCTTTAAATGGAAGGATAGAGCTATTTTGAAAAAAAAAGACTTTTGTTAAGTCAGTAGTCTCAAGCTTTAGAGTACATCAGAATCACCTGGAAGGCTTGTTGAACTACTGTCTGTTGGGTTCCACTCCCAGAGTTTCTGATTTAGGAGATCCTGGGTGGGGCCCAAGAGTTTGGATTTCTAACAAGCTTCTAGGAGATACTAGTTTTGCTAATCTAGGGACCACAATTTGGGAACTACTGTTTTTATTTTTATTTTTTATTTTTTTTTTAATTTTATTTTATTTTTAAACTTACATAACTGTATTAGATTTGCCAAATATCAAAATGAATCCGCCACAGGTATACATGTGTTCCCCATCCTGAACCCTCCTCCCTCCTCCCTCCCCATTCCATCCCTCTGGGTCGTCCCAGTGCACCAGCCCCAAGCATCCAGTATCGTGCATCGAACCTGGACTGGCATCTCATTTCATACATGATATTTTACATGTTTCAATGCCATTCTCCCAAATCTTCCCACCCTCTCCCTCTCTCACAGAGTCCATAAGACTGTTCTATACATCAGTGTCTCTTTTGCTGTCTCGTACACAGGGTTATTGTTACCATCTTTCTAAATTCCATATATATGCGTTAGTATACTGTATTGGTGTTTTTCTTTCTGGCTTACTTCACTCTGTATAATAGGCTCCAGTTTCATCCACCTCATTAGAACTGATTCAAATGTATTCTTTTTAATGGCTGAATAATACTCCATTGTGTATATGTACCACAGCTTTCTTATCCATTCATCTGCTGATGGACATCTAGGTTGCTTCCATGTCCTGGCTATTATAAACAGTGCTGCGATGAACATTGGGGTACTCGTGTCTCTTTCCCTTCTGGTTTTCTCAGTGTGTATGCCCAGCAGTGGGATTGCTGGATCATAAGGCATGTCTATTTCCAGTTTTTTAAGGAACTACTGTTTTTAAATGAATTAAATTGTCTGTGGGTCAGAAATTGAATTAGGTGTAGCCACCTCAAGTATAGTGTATGGGTCCAGAATGTGTGTATTCGGAGTACTAGTCACTCCCCTGCCTTCATCTCAGTGGTGGTTGAGTCGCTAAGTTGTGTCTGGGTCTTGCGACTCCATGGACTGTAGCCTGCCAGACTCCTCTATCCATGGAATTTTCCAGGCAAGAATACTGGAGTGGGTTGCCATTTCCTTCTCCAGGGGATTTTCTAGACCTAGGGATCGAACCCCCATCTTCTGCATCGCAGGCAGATTCTTTACCAGTGAGCCAACAGGGAAGCTGCCTTGCCTTCATCTTATTTACTTTCATGATATGGGCCGTCTGTCATCTCTACCCGTGAAGCCAGGCTCTGAGCCTCCAGATGTGGCTGGAAAGTCTGTAAGTGGTGAGAGGGCTGGACCGTGTGTAGGCCATTCTGGTTTCCTGAGGTGCAGACTCCCCTAGGATCCACTGGGGTGTGCAGGTCCTGGCGTCTTGCTTTGTCGTCTCGGTGACTCACATGCCTCTGCTCTGCTGGGGCTGCGTCCTGCACGATGGGAAATTGTAAGGCAAAGGAGCAACTTAAAATGGGCTGATGTCGGCTCTTGGAGTCCTTTTCACTGTGCTGTGTGTGTTTAGTTTTAGGAAATCCCTAGTTTATTTTCTGCCGTAGCTCATTTCATCACAATTTAGTGCCCCGTCCCTTTGTTCCAACACATGAACTATAGTCATTGAGCAAATTTCCCTGGTTTTCACTGCTTTCTTCAGTAGTTACACTCATTTTTAAGATCTATCAGATATAAACTAGTCCCTGCTCTTTTTACAATTGCATCATTTCTCCTGTTAAAACTGGATGGCTGCATAGATCAAAGAGCATGCCTTCTTTTCAATAGAGGTACAATATTAATACTTCTAATACAAAGCAAAAACAGCCCTTATTTCAAGCAGCATTTATTCAGAATATTTGCTAGCTATGTTTCCTTGGTCGTGTGTGTGTGTGTGCGCGCGCGCGCACGCATGCACTCAATCATGTCCAGCTCTTTGCAACTCCATGGATTATAGCTGGCCAGACTTCTCTGTCCATGGACTTCTCCAGGCAAGAATACTGGAGTGGGTTGTCCTTTCCTCCTCCAGGGGATCTTCCCGAGCCAGGGATCAAACCAGCATCTCTTGGGTTGGCAGGAGGATTCTTTCACTACTGAGTCCCCTGGGAAGCCCTATTTCCTTGGTTAATTCATCATGAAAAAGTTTAATGCCTTTTCTATACTTCAGTTTTCATATCTTCAAAATAAAAACAATGTATGATCTGTCTACTTGTAAAGACTTTGTGACTTAAAAAGAGTAAACTTGAGAGCACTTTGTAGAATGCTTTTAAGGGTGGAGTTCTATGGTTAATGCTGCCGCTGAGGCCGGTGATGGTGAAGACAATGAGGATGGTTCATGGGTCCTTCTGTAACATCTTTTCCATGAAGTTTTATGTAATATTGAAATAACTTATCTGATAAACTAAAATTAGCTAAGTAGATCTAATAAGGAAAAAGGAGATATATCCCTGGAAAAAAAAAAAAAAAAAGGCCTGTCAGGTAATGCTCCCTTTGGACTTTGGTAAATCTGTCCTTAAATCAGAAAGTAAGAGAGCAAACTGCTCCTTTTCAGAGGTGATGCTTTTCTGCTGAATCCCACCCTGATGGACACGAGGCAGGACGTGGGCTGCAGCAGAGCAGGCTGTGCTGGTGAGAGCCGGGAAGCTCCTGCAGGACCAGGTTATGACGGGTGAAGGCCAGGAATCAGAATGGGAGGGAGGTGGGAAGAGTCCTCTAGCACCAGGGAAGAGAGAGTTTAGGGTCTGGGAAACCAGCAGGGTTGGGGGAGGAGCAGCTTCTTCAGAGCCAGTGGGCAAGTAAAGTCTAAAATCCAGGGGCTCAGAAAGCGAACAGGCTGTTGAACTGGGTTGAGACTTCTGGCTGGGGGAAAAAGGGAGATGCTGGTGAGCAGTCAAAGGCTGCAAGTAAACCCTGCACCTAAGTGAGGCAAGACCAACCAACCAGCCCTTCTTCAGACCTGAGCAGATGGTGTCTGGACAGGAAACAGGTTGTGTGTCCACAAAAGTGTAAGGAAATAATGTAATGAAGGGACTATTCAGGTGTGTTGGCAAAATGAAAGGAAATTAGCAAATGATGATGAAGCATCCTAAGACTAGAAAAAGAGCACACTGTTACCACTGAGAAGTGCAGAAGGGGATGGTTATGGGGACCTGAGACACCAATCCTATAGGGTAGGGCAGCCCCTAAAAGCTGTGGCCTTGCAGAAGAATGCAGTGACTGGAGGCCTGTGGCTGGGCCGGGGGACCTCCGGGAATAAATACCTGTAAATACCCCTGTAGTCCTCCCTTTCATTGATCTCCATCTTGGTACCATCTTTGTCCAGACACATTTGGAAACCAGAGGGCAAGGAAGTCCATTGATCAAGGTTTTCCAGAACAAGGGAGAATATATCCTGACCATATCCCAGAAGGCCTTCTGTAACCAGTTCTAAAAGATGTCCAGCACCATTGGAGATACCCTGCGAAGTTCAAATTGAGATGGGTAATTTTGATAATTGTTTAAAATAATGGCATTTTTAAATGGTCACTTAGTGTTTTGTGTATTTCTCTTGTTGGATGATTAATGATATTAAAGTATATCCACTGATCTTGTGTGCAGACTTCTAAGATACTGCTGAAAACATCTCTTCATCTTCATTTCACTCTCCACCCTGACTCTGCTTAGACATTCTCTTATCTCAGGGGTGGGGTGGGGGCTGCTCTAACAAAATGCCATAAACAGAGTGGCTTAAAGAACAGACATTTCTGTTTTATTTATTTTGACAGCACTTTGTGGCTTGTGGGAGCTTAGTTCCCCAACCAGGGATCGTACTCAGGTCCGCTTCAGTGAAATAAACAGCAGACATTTCTTTCTCCCTATTCTGGAGGCTGGGAAGGCCAAGGTCAAGGTGCTTTGTGAGAGCGCTTTGCCTGGCTTTCGAATCTCCTTGTGTCACATGGCTGAGAGCAAGCAAACTGTGGTCTCTCTCCTTCCTCTTAGAAGGATGCTAATCCTGTCATGGGGATCCCACCCTCATGATGTCATCTAAACCCAATTACCTCCAAATATCATCAGGGTTAGGGCTGCAACATAGGAATTGGGGGGGGGCGGGGATTCAGAAGTTCCACCCATAACAGGCATGTTTCTGTCATTTCCTCTGTTCCTTGCCCACTGACCCCTCTCCCCACGATCTCAGAGCTCAGAGGTTGGGGGTGGGGTGAACGCACTCTAAGCAAGAAGTTCCCTAAGTAAAAACCAAGCTTAGCCAAATTTACTCTATTTTTACTCGGTTTATTGCTCTCTATACCTTCTTTCCACAGTCTCAAAACATTAACAAGTGAGTTTATAATGTGTTTATAAGCTTATATTTTCACTCAAGAATATGCATATTTAAAACATGCAAAAATATTTCAGGTGTTACCACATGGGACTCTGCTCAGTGTTGTTAGATGGCAGCCTGGATGGGAGGGGAGTTTGGGGGGAGTGGATACATGTCTGTATGTGGCTTAGTCCCTTCACTGTCCACCTGAAACTCTCATTGTTAATTGGCTATACCCCATATAAAATAAAAAAAAAATTTTTTTTAAAGAATAAGTGTTACCCTACTAAATGTATATTGATAATCCACAAGGACCTACTGTATAGCACAGGGAACTATACTCAATATTCTTTAATAACCTATATGGAAAATGAATCTGAAATATAATGGACACACACACATACACACACACACATATATAACTGACTCACTGCTGTACACCTGAAACTAACACACTAGTGTAAATCAGCTATACTCCAATATAAAGCAAAAATTAAAAGTGTAAAAACATAGGTGTTACCAATATCTTACAGTGAAAGTCTGGGTAGCTATTATGTTTTAATGGAAAACATGACTTTTTAGTAAGTTGCAATATAGGTTAGTTTAGATTTGGTTGCTGCTCCTTTCCCCCTGGTTTCTCTCTTCTCCCACTGGCAGATAAAAGCCAGTGTTTACTCAGGGTTTTGCTGCTTCATTCTTTCCCATCAAATTTTTCAGCTCCTCCTCTGTGCCTCCTCAGGCACAATCGTTTAGGGGCCTGTGACTGATTTGATGAGCATCAGGAGATGACTTTGCTCTTGGATCATCCATCACTGGAAGAAAGCGTGTCACGGTTGGGTCTTGTTTCCAAGGTGATTCCTGTTTCCTTGTGTGGTTTGTACATTTTGCAACAAGGTGTGTAGAATAGATCTGGTAATATGAGCTATTAATTCTTGCTATTTGCAGAGCACTTTATATATTGATACATTGTTTTACCCATTTATATCAAAGCACTATGAGCTACAAATTACCCTTCTTATTTTACAAAGGATGAAGGCAGGGCTGCAAGAGGCACAAGGCATCCTTCTAGATGGGGGCTGAAATTTAAATAGATGTCCGAATCCAACTCCGAAGTTCTTAACCACTGCTTCGCTGCCTCTCACACAGGCTGGAAGGCCCAAGCATGGCTAGTGCTGGAACTGCCGTCATTTAGAACAGAGTGGTGTGGTGGTGAGGCTGCTGCTGCTGCTGCCAAGTTGCTTCAGTCGTGTCCGACTCTGTGCGACCCCATAGACGGCAGCCCACCAGGCTCCCCCGTCCCTGGGATTCTCCAGGCAAGAACACTGGAGTGCAGGGAAGAGCAATCAGAGGGCCTAGTGGATGAGATTTTTCCTGTTACAGACCCATTGTCACTCCCTGTATTAGCTCAAACTAGAGTGTTGCTTTGAAATGAGTGGAGAATGTAAAATGCATACGAAATTGGAGATGCTTTGGCAGAACACATTACCCATGTTACTTGGCACTTTGTAAATATTGTACAAATACTAGCTGCTAATAACCTCATGGTTGCTATGATTTCTGTTTTGGTAATTAAGATAAAATTTTGCTGATTTAGATTTAGATATTGTTGAAATACATTTTATATTGGAAAATGTATCCCACTTTCAAATCGATTGATTTGACCAATGTAGGTGACTAACTGGATTTACATATAGACGTGGTACCCTGAGGCTTCCTAGGTGGCTCAGTGGTAAAGAACCCACCTGCCAATGCAGGAGATGCAGGAGACGTGGGTTTGATCCCTGGCTGGGGAAGACCCCCTGGAGGAGGGCATGGCAACCCACGCCAGTATTCTTGCCTGGACAATCCCATCGACAGAAGAGCCTGGTGGGCTGCAGTCCATGAGGTGCCAAAGAGTCAGACAAGACTGAGTCCTGAGCACTGTGTTACCCTGAAGCTTTGGAAACCGCTGGGTGTGGTCTCTGTCGATTGGATTTCCAAAGGAGATGACAGAGTAGAATCTTGACAGTGAAAGGCCCAAGCTGGCAGTTGGACCTGCATAACCTTCTGCCTTTAAAGGGCTGTGGTGTTATGTTGAGGTGGTTCCATGTGAAATTCTTGTTTGGTATCACCTGAAGTTTTGGTCTATAATTGAGCTTAAAGCCAGTTGGCAAAAGCTCAGTTGGTTTTTGTGCTGCAGCATTTCTGTATGATGTAGCTGTCAGATGTACTATATTGTTGGAAATGTGATGTACTGTAACTCTAACACTGTTGCCTCCTAGAGGGGAAGGTATAATGGTTAGCTACAGGGATTCAGTTGCCTGTGTGAGTCATAAAAAGGAGGGAAGACCCCCAATTTTGTAAATTTTTATAGGAAGACTTTTTAGTAACATATCATGCAGGTTAACATGGATTAAAAAAGTGCCATTTTCTGACGTCAGAACCACAAATAACATTAAAGCTCTGAACCTGAAAGGTGATGACTTCAGGGTAGATGGGGCTTTTGTCCTCCTCAGAGTTCCTGCTGAGGAAGCGTCAAGGGCACTCACCAAATGGAGAGGAAGGTACGGGTTTATGAAGGCTGGTGAGGACCCAAGCAATGCGGCCCTAGTGGTAAAGAAGCCACCTGCCAGTGCAGGAGACATAAGAGATGCTGGTTTGATCCCTGGGTTAGGAAGGTCCTCTGGAGGAGGGAATGGCAACCCACTCCAGCATTCTTGCCTGGAGAATCCCACAGACAGAGGAGCCTGGAGGGCTACAGCTCATAGGGTTGCACAGTCAGACACGACTGAAGTGACTGAAGTACCCACACGGTGACCTAACAGCTTAGATCTCACCTACAAGTGGTCTTTGGGTCATCTGAGGCATTTCCATTTTCAGCTTAAGAAACTGATGGAAAGTCTAGAAGCTGGGTGACTGTGAGCAAAGCAAAAGGCATTCCCTTGGGTGTTGTTTCAGTAGCATCTGTAGTGTTGTGAACTGAGCCGGAGCTAGAAGTTTCTTTTTTCCCCACAGTCTGAGACAGACTCTGGCTACAACATCTCCTTTCCAGAGTTCTCTAGAGAGAGGGATAGCCAAGACGGTGACAGCCAGATGGAGAACAGAGCAGGGGATCTGTTGTGTTCCTGTGGTCAGCCTCTCTGCCCATGCCATCAGCCACACGTGGAACCCAGGTGAGCTGCCACCTGGGTGAGAGCCCAGCACCTCTGCCTGCAGTGGTCAGGCCCGCTAGGAGAGTGAGACTGTCTCTGATCTTGGAGATTTCCTCTTCACCCTTTTGGGAGGAGCGTGCTCCTCTCCCCTCACCTCCCAGGGACTTGGCTGGGAGGAACAAGGCAAGCAAATTCTCTCCTGCCGGTTGTTGGTGGAGGTTTTCAAGAAGGGAGAAAGAAGAGCACATGACTAAAATCAGTTTTGTGTGTCAAAGATGAGAACATTGAAACTGAAAAAAGAATCAGGAAATGCTTTGAATTAATGTAAAAGGGGGGCTTCCCAGATGGCTCAGTGGTAAAGAATTCGCCTACAATGCAGAAGACACAGATTTGATCCCTGGATCTGGAAGATCCCCTGGAGAAGGGTGGCAGTCCACTCCAGTATTCTTGCCTGGAGAATCCCATGGACAGAGGAACCCGGTGGGCTACCGTCCGTGAGGTCACAAAGAGTTGGCCGCGACTGAGGGACTAAACAAAAACGATGTAAACGGTGACCCTCTTGTATGCAGATTATACGACAAACATACTTTTAGGAAAGGGTTTTCATATAGAAACAATGTTATATGTGGCATTTAGGTTTCTAGGTTAGCCCAAAAAAAGGAATTGGCCCATTATGTGGCTGGAATATATTTACAGTGTCGTGAAAGAAACATACAGTTGAATTAGAACTAGCGTTTCGTTTGTATGCGTGTCCTTCGGGAGAAGTGGGTTTAATGAGAAGGCGGTGAAGCAGCTGAGGAGGAGCCTGTGCGCTCCCCTTGTGAATCGTTTCCTAAGTGACCTTCGGGGTTCTGAGGAGGTGAGGGGCTCAGGTGGTGTTTCGCCCCGCGTTGGGAGGGAGAGAGCTGGGGTGCAGGACTCTCCGGGGGCTTGGCCAGGACCCACAGCTAGGGACGCAGAGCCACGGCTCTCTTCACTGCGCTGTTTTACCTCCAGAGGCATGCAAGTGTCTCGCTTCTCTTAAGCACTTATTTTCTATTTTATACAAATATTTCAGTCTGTATCTTTAAAATCTAAGAATTCTTTGTTTCAAAAAATCGTAAAACCTTATATATATACCAAAAGGTTTAATAACTACTCTCTTAGTTCCAGCTGCTATAACAAAAATACCCTAGACTGGGTGGCTTATGGACTTCCCCTCTTCCGGAGGTCGGAAGTCCAAGGTCAGGTGCCTGCGGATTCTGTGTCTGGTGAGGAACTGCTTCCTAGTTCATAGACAGTCATTTCACCATGTCCTCACCTGGAGGGTGGAGTGAAGGAGTTCCCTGGGGTCACTTTTATAGGGACACTAATCCCATTTGTGAGGGATCTATGCTTATAATCTAAGCCCTTCCCAGTGCTCCTACCTCCTAATGTCACATGGGAGTTAGGATTTCAACATATGTATTAGGGAGGGGCACAAACACTCAGTCAACAGCAGCTACTTAATATCAATCACATTTTCTAATTGTCTTCTTGTATTTTACGGTTTGTTTTGGTTTCCATACAATGCCTACTCGTTGCAATTGGTTGGTTTGTCTCTTAGTTCAGTTCAGTTCAGTTCACTCAGTCGTGTCCGACTCTTTGCGACCCCATGAATTGCAGCACAGCAGGCCTCCCTGTCCATCACCAACTCCCAGAGTTCACTCAGACTCACATCCATCGAGTCAGTGATGCCATCCAGCCATCTCATCCTCTGTCGTCCCCTTCTCCTCCTGCCCCCAATCCCTCCCAGCATCAGAGTCTTTTCCAATGAGTCAACTCTTCGCATGAGGTGGCCAAAGTACTGGAGTTTCAGCTTTAGCATCATTCTTTCCAAAGAAATCCCAGGGCTGATCTCCTTCAGAACGGACTGGTTGGATCTCCTTGCAGTCCAAGGGACTCTCAAGAGTCTTCTCCAACACCACAGTTCAAAAGTATCAATTCTTCGGCACTCAGCTTTCTTCACAGTCCAACTCTCACATCCATACATGACCACAGGAAAAACCATAGCCTTGACTAGACGGACTTTTGTTGGCAAAGTAATGTCTCTGCTTTTGAATATGCTATCTAGGTTGGTCATAACTTTCCTTCCAAGGAGTAAGCGTCTTTTAATTTCATGGCTGCAGTCACCATCTGCAGTGATTTTGGAGCCCAAAAAAATAAAGTCTGACACTGTTTCCACTGTTTCCCTATCTATTTCCCATGAAGTGATGGGACCGGATGCCATGATCTTAATTTTCTGAATGTTGAACTTTAAGCCAACTTTTTCACTCTCCACTTTCACTTTCATCAAGAGGCTTTTTAGTTCTTCTCCACTTTCTGCCATAAGGGTGGTGTCATCTGCATATCTGAGGTTATTGATATTTCTTCCAGCAATCTTGATTCCAGCTTGTGCTTCTTCCAGGCCAGCGTTTCTCATGATGTACTCTGCATATAAGTTAAATAAGCAGGGTGACAATATACAGCCTTGACGTACTCCTTGTCCTATTTGGAACCAGTCTGTTATCCAGTTGGAACCGTTGCTTCCTGACCTGCATATAGGTTTCTCAAGAGGCAGGTCAGGTGGTCTGGTATTCCCATCTCTTTCAAAATTTTCCACAGTTTATTGTGATCCACACAGTCAAAGGCTTTGGCATAGTCAATAATGCAGAAATAGATGTTTTTCTGGAACTCTCTTGCTTTTTTGATGATCCAGCAGATGTTGGCAATTTGATCTCTGGTTCCTCTGCCTTTTCTAAAACCAGCTTGAACATCTGGAAGTTCACGGTTCACATATTGCTGAAGCCTGGCCCTTAAGTCTCCCTTAATGTATAGGTTCCGCATCCTCCTCCTCTCTTTCTCCACTTGCAGTTACTTTGTTTAGGACCTTGGGTTTGTCCTGTGTCTATTCCCCAGTCTGCACTTTACCTTTTTGCATTCCTGGCAAAAAGTAACATGTTTCCCTGCCTTCTGTGGTTGCTAGAATGCAGTTAGATTTAGAGGTTTGATCGATTATGTTCAATTTGGGGGAGGTGGAAGTGGGGTGAGAATATACTTTCAGTGATATTGTGTTCTTACAGCAGGAAATACACAATGTGGGGGAGGTTTGTTTGCTTTTTGGGGTTTGCTTTTGCTGTGATTGTCTTTTTGCATTGATGCTAAGTCTTGGTCTTCCCTGGTGGTTCAGTGATAAAGAATCTGCCTGCAATGCAGGAGACCTGGGTTCAATCCCTGGATCAGAAAGATCCCCTGGAGAAGGAAATGGCAACCCGCTCCAGTATTCTTACCTGGAGAATTACATGGCAGAGGAACCTGATGGGCTCCATGGGGTCGCAAAGAGTCAGACACGACTTAATGACTAAACCACTGTAACTAGTCTTAATGATCATTGCTTACATGCATTCCACAGTGGGGGTGTCAAATGCTGAAATTCTTGTTCCATCATTTCCTTCACTCATTAGCTGCAACATCTCTAAGAAGAAAAACTTCCCCTCATCAGTTAGTTGGTTTCCCTGGGATACAGTTTGTATGGGAAAGGCAGGTTAACTGCGTCAGTCTTCTCTCTTATTTCCAGTTTTTAGAATAATGAGTTGATTTCCTCCCATTCTCCTGAAGTAACAAAGATGTTTCACTTGTTCCTGTTTGCTTAGTAACATGATACCTTTTTAAAATCGAAGTATAGTCGATGTACAATACCATATAAGTTAGTGAACAGTGAAAGGCACTCAGCCGTGTCCGACTCTTTACGACCCATGGGCTGTACAGTCCATGGACTTCTCCAGGCCAGAATACTGGAGTGGGTAGCCTTTCCCTTCTCCAGGGGATCTTCCCAACCCAGGGATGGAACCCAGTTCTCCTGCACTGCAGGTGGATTCTTTGCCAGCTGAGCCACAAGGGAAGCCTAGCATATAAGTTGCAGGTGTACAATATAGTGAGTCATATTTTTAAAGGTTATACTCCACTTACAGTTATTACAAAATATTGGCTGTGTTCCCTGTGTTGTACAATATGTCCTTGTAGCTTCTTTTAACACATATAGTTGATGTGTGTTAATCAGTTGCAGTTCTTAATACTTGGATGCACAAATTGTCCATTCTTGGCTGGAGGGAGCTAATGCAAGTTGGTGAGGCATTTTTTGTTGAAGAAAATAGTTCCAGCTGAGTTGACTAAGTTATGTCCTTCTTCGAAAAAACGTTCTTTGTCGGTGAGGTTCGCTGACCACCTGGAGGGGTCTGCATAGGCTCCCCTAGTCATAGGCAGCCTCAGACATCATGGCAGCTGTTCCAGTGGAAGAACTGAGGAAGGAGGTAAAACTTCACATAAGAGAGCTTCCTTTTCTGTTTTCTTTTTTTACAATTGAAGTTTAATTGACATATAATATTGTATTAGTTTTAAATGTACCATGTAATGATTCAATATTTGTGTACATCATGAATTGATCACCGCAAGTCTCGTAATCATCTGTCACCATACAAAGGTATTACAGTATTATTGACTACACTCCCTGTGCGGTACGTTACATCCCCTTGACATTGTTTTTTATAACCGGAAGTCTGTACCTTTTAATCCCCTTCACCTAATTTACCCACACCTGAGTTTTAAATCAAGAAATCACAGCAGTGTGGTGGTGCTGTGGTCTTTAGTTCTCAGCTCCATTCCTGCTTTTCCATATTCTCCGTTTTATTACGTGGGCTAGCAGCCTGCAGACTACATCTTCCAGACTCCTTTGCCAGCTGGTCTGCACTTGCATTCTGCAAGGAGGAGGTACTGGTAGGAAACACTGGGAGGTGGGAGAAAGGAGGGGACGGCAGCAGCGGCTCCTGCTCAGGGCGCTGGTGCGGCTTTCGCCGCTGGTGCCGGCGCCTCTGATGAGCCACGTGTGGCGGTGGGTGCCGCCCGGCGTGGAAGCAGTTTTTGGTCTCCGGATGCTGCCCTTGCAGTTTCTGTTTCTCCAGTGTATCTCCGTGTTCTTTTTGGCTCTTTTCTGCCTTCCAGTGCCTTGTTAACAATCCTCTGCACCCGTCTCCCTCTACCTAACATCTGTAGAGGAGGTTTTGTTTTTCCCACTGTACATGGGATTTCCAGTCAGGGAGACCTAGGTCTTAATCTCATGTGCACCGCTCACACTGTTCCATGGCTTAACTTCTTTCATCCTCTGTTTCTCCCTCTATCTAAGGAGGATTGTAAAAGTAACTGCCTCACAGAGTTGTTTGAAAATGATTTTACACACACACACACTCACCTACACACACATTATTAGCTTTGAACATAACTATCAGTACATGTTAACAAGATGCAAACTAGTTTTTTTTTTTTTTGACTGTGCTGGGTCTTTCGTTGCCGTGTGTGGGTTTTCTCGAGCTGCGGAGAGCGGGGGCTCCTCTAGTTGCAGTGTTCGGGCTTATCATTGCAGTGGCTTGTCTTGTTGCGGAGCACAGGCTCTAGGGCACAGACTTCAGTAGTCATGGTTCAGTAGTCATGGCTCACAGGCTCATTAGTTGTGCCTTACGAGCTCTAGAGCACGGGAGTTGCTTTGACGCATGTGGAATCTTCCCAAACCAGGGATCGAACCTGTGTCCCCTGCATTGGCAGGTGGATTCTTACCCACTGTGCCATCAGGAAAGTCCACAGACTGATTTTTGAAGGCTTGTCATTTAAATTTTTTATTATGGAAAAGTTCAAATGTATACAAAAATAGAGTAACGCAGTGAAACTTTAGGCAAACATTGCCCAGCTTCGACAGTTATAAAATTAAGGCTATTCTTTTACATATACCACCCACTCTCCCCCCTACTCTGGGATTATTTTAAAGCAAATCTAAAACATCATATTATTTTAAACATAACTAACTCTAAGAGATCGTGCTCAGTGGCTTAGTCGTGTCCAACTCTGCACCCCTATGCACTGTAGCCTGCCAGGCTTCTTTGTCCATGGAATTTTCCCAGTAAGAATGCTGTAATGGGTTGCCATTTCCTTCTCCAGAGGATCTTCCTGACCCGGGGATTGAACCCACGTCTCCTGCATTGCAGACAGATTCTTTACCCTTGAGCCACTGGGAAGCTCCCAAGTCTAAGAAATAAAGACTGCTTAAAAAACAACCAAAATACTATTAGCTTGTAGAAAAATGAGGAATAGTTGCTTGATATCATCAAGTATCAGGACAGTGCCCAAGTTTCTCTAATTAGCTCATAAATGTCTTAGTTTTAAAAAATGTTGTTTGAATCATGTTTGAAATAAGAACCACCGGCTATAGTTGGTTGATGTTTCTTAAGTATCCTTTAATCTATAGGTACCTCCTTTTTCTTTTTTCCCCTTAAAATTTCCTTGTTAGAGAAATGGGGTCATTTGTCCGGCAGAGTTTCCCACAGGCCGGCTTTTGTTGATTACAGCCTTGTGGTATCATGTACCATGTTCTTCTGGCCCTATATTCCTTGTGTGTTGTTGGTCAGATTCAGGGGTACATTATTTGGTTGGCTTTCGGGCTTACTTATTCAGGCTTCTTTATAGTGCTCTGTATGTCCATCAGGAGGCATGTAATGTCTGGTTTTCTCTGTTTTTTTGCTTCATGATTGATGCCTAGATCCATTCATTCATTAGGGGTTGCAGAAGTTTGTGGTCTGTTCTTTCTACAAAACTTCTGGAATGCTTCTCTGCAGAGAAACTTCCCTCATCAACTATTTGATTATCCCGAGGCACAGTCCAAATGGGAAAAGATGGGGTACATGCTTGAGATTTCTCTTTTCCTTGGCAGTTTTCAAGATAGTGGTTTGATTTCCTAGCCTCCTCCAAAGATAACTGGTGATGCTTTTAGTACTGTTATTACCGGTTTGTGAAATAGCAGCCGTGCCCCAGTCTGCTGCCGTTGTTGTCCTTACTGAAGCTCAGTTGGTCTGTCTTTGGCTACTGGATAGCCACGTTGTCTCCTTTTCATCTCTGATAGGTGGTTTGCCTGATGGGGTGACAGGATGTTCCAGTTTCGTCACGTTCATCCCCTGATCTGGAGTCAGTCATTTCTCTCAGGAACCTAATTCTTTTTATTGAAAGATGATACTTACAGACATGATCTGGGCAATGGAGTGATCGTTGCTAATGGACTGATCATTGTCTCCTGGCTTTTTAAGTGAACACAGCCAGAAAATAAATGTTTTTAAAGATAAAATGTGCCATGAGTTTATACTAACACTTCCAATCCAAATTTAGGGCCTTTTCTCTAACCTCATTAGTCTTAACGTTTCTATTTCCTCTTCTGATGACATTGACCCTGGTTCTTAACAACACCAAGGTAATCCCTCATTTGCTCTGTCCCACAGCACATGGACAGCAGGCTCAGAATCACCACTGAAAGCAGTTTAATATTTTTTCCCAGAAATCTTTTACATTAGAGCATATCCTGCTGGGATGAATGGGCAAATTATTGAGTTTTAAGTCATTTGAATTGGTTCCTTTTTATAGAGCAAACTTACGGTGGAATGGTGATTAATTCAATACAGTTATATTCATTTGTTTCATTTTACTTTCGATTTGATCTTTTAAAAAATTTTATTTTGTTGTAATAATGTGAATTATTTACATTACAAAGTAAAATCTTTATAATGTGGTCTATTCAGAGAAGTTTAGATTTTATCCATATCTTCTACATATTATGCCCTCCATCAAATGGTTAACTATATTTAAAATGTTTGTGGTTTTCGTACCATTGGTTGAATTACACACAACCATGTTTATATTCTCCATTTCTTAGACAAATGGTAGCATACTAATGGAGAAGGCAATGGCACCCCACTCCAGTACTCTTGCCTGGAAAATTCCATGGACGGAGGAGCCTGGTAGGCTGCAGTCCATGGGGTCGCTAAGAGTCGGACACAACTGAGCGACTTCACTTTCACTTTACACTTTCATGCACTGGAGAAGGAAATGGCAACCCACTCCAGTGTTCTTGCCTGGAGAATCCCGGGGACGGGGGAGCCTGGTGGGCTGCCGTCTATGGGGTCGCACAGAGTCGGACACGACTCAAGTGACTTAGCAGCAGCAGCAGCATACTAATGCATTTTTCTTCTTTCAGTTAACATATCCTAGAGATCACTGTACCATAATCCATAGACATTCCTCATTCCTTTTTATGCCTGCATAGAATTCCATTGTGTGACTGTACACCTACTTATTCATCCAGTCCCCCATTGATAGTTTTTAAATTATTTTCATCATTTTTGCTACTAGAAGTGTTGCTGAAGAGAATAGTCATGTGCTGATATCTTTTCATATTTGTTGTCATTGTTGTTCAATCGCTCAGTCATATTTGACTCTTTGTGACCCCATGAACGGTAGCATGCCAGGCTTCCCTGTCCTTCACTATCTCCTGGAGTCTGCTCAAACTCATGTCCATTGAGTTGGCGATGCCATCCAACCATCTCAACCTCTGTCTCCCCCTTCTCCTCCTGCCCTCAATCTTTTCATATTATGATTTTTTTCCCATGCAATAATGAAATCTTTTCCCAGAAAAGCCTTATTTATCTAATCTGGGACATTAACTTCTGCTATTGCATAGAGATTTCACTGGGCCCTTTAGTTCTCTAGAAATTGTAAAATAGTAATATAGTTTTTGCTCAAACTCAAGCATAAAATCTCCAGCAGAGAGTTCTTTGTGAGTAAAACCTGCTTTTTTCTACTTTTATCCCAACTATGGTGTCATTTTCATGGAGGCGTGAAATCTTTGAGAAAAAATTTCTGGAGGAGGTTGGGCCTCTCCAGGGTAAATGTTGAATATGGTAGCTCTCATTTTTTCACAGCAGCAAAATGGTTTGGGAGGAGTTGACTACCTTTTTTTCACCTTCACTTCTGCCTTTCCACTTACCTTAAAATTGAGTGCAGTTACCTTATCTTTAACCCTGTCAGCACTCACAGGGGGCTCAGCATCTCTGTTTTAAAGAATTTCTTTGCATCTTCATGAGGACTTTGAATCTTAAGTTTTAACCATCAAGAACTAACATCAGGGTTTCTTTTTCCATTTTAGAAATTGAATGCACAAATATATATTCTTTTGTATGTTTAAAACATATGATTCTCTTTTTGTGCTAGAATCAGATATCTGATCTACAGAAACTTTTCCTAAAGTGCTTTCTTATGTTAATATCATTTGTGAATGGATCTTGTTTTTTTCCCTTATACAGATGTATCAACTTGAGCAATGAGCACTGCTTAGAGTGGCTTGTGAGTTGTTGTATATGAGTGAGTGAGAAGATGTGATACAGTTGGGGTGGGGCTGGGGAAGAAAGGAGCAGAGACACGAGAGAGAGCCAATATGTGTGGTGAGATTTTGGGGGTGCAGACTAGAAACTAAAAGATGGAGAAAGTGATATAAAGCGTGTGTCTGTGTCTGTGCATGTCCAGAAGAGATGCTCCTGAAGGTAGATCAGCTTCATTGTGCATCACTAAAGAAGGAAGATGTGTTGACCTGCCTGTGTTTAGGAAAGAGAAGCCAATTTGGGTCACAGTTCCCTCCGTTGGCCGTCAGGTGGTGCTGTCAAGCTAAGGCAGCTCGGTTGTCAAACACGGATAGGTTGGTTCAACTCAACAATAGTTCATAAATATTTATTGAGACCCTAACTGAGCATCAAGGACCTGTGTTAGAGTAAAGGCAGGGAGATGAATAAGAGGATCCTTTCCCTGGAGTTTATGTCCTAGTTGGGATGGAGAGGGACGGGCGCTGCAGGCACGCCTTGGAGATGCAGGTCTAGACCTGCAGTACAGTGACTATCGCATAAGGCAAGTCACAGGAGATTCTGGTTGTTTCCTGGTGCATAGAGAAGTTATGTGCACCTTATACTGTAGTCTAGTAAGTGTGCAATAGCAGTATGTCTAAAAAAAGCAATGTATATACCTTAAGAACACTTTATTGCTCAAAAAATGCTAACCATCAGTTGAGCCTTCTTTGAGTCATCATCATTTTGCACTTATAACACCGATGATCTCTGATCACAGATCACCATACAAATATAATGAGAAGTTCGGAATAGTGCAAGGATGACAAAAATGTGGCCAAGAGACATGAAGTGAGCAGATGCACAGTTAGACTTGCTCAAGGCAGGGTTGCCACAAACATTCAGTTTGTAAAGAACACGGTATTTGTGAGGTGCAGTAAAGCGAAGCACAATAAATTGTGGCATGCCTGCGTTAATTGCTGTGTAAAAGTACCACACATGAAGTGGCTTAAAACACGCACATTTATTATTGCTTTCTGTGGGTCAGGAAGCCAGGCATAGTTCATCTGGGTCCTCTACTGGCTTATTGACATGGTTTTTGGCAGGATTCAGTTCTTCAGCAGCTTTTAGGTGAGGGACTCTGTTCCTTGCTGGCTGTGAGCTATAGGCTATAGGCTTCAGGTCCTTGCCACACGGACCTCTCTGATAGGGTAGCATGCTTCCTCAGAACCAGCAAGAGAGACAGCCTGTTAGTGAGATGGAGGCACAAGCTTGTGCTCCTTAATCACAGTTGTGACTGTCCATCATCTCTGCTGTATTCCTTTGATTAGAAGCAAGTCACTGGGCCAGCCCACGGTCAAGAGGTGGGGATTCACAGGGGTGGGAATACTAGGAGGTGGGAGTTGTTGAGGGAGCTGGTCGAGTCCACCTGCCATACCGGTGTTTTCTATAATCTGCTGATGTTTGAGAGGAAAGGTTCTGCAGATGAGGGAAGAGCATCTAACCTCACCCAGAATGGAAATGGCTTCTCAAATAATGTGATGTTGAGGGTCTGCTTGACGGACAACTGAGAATTAACTGGGTGTGTATAAGGTAGAGAGGAGGAGGGAATTTCACACAGAGGGAACAGTGTTCACAGACATGGTAGTGAGTGAAGAAAGATCACGTGTCTGAGGACCACCATCCATGTTAAGTGTAAACTGTGGGCGGAAGACAGGCAGAAGAGCCAGAAATGTATGGAAAGGGCTGATTTATGGGTTTCTCCTTTGCCAGGCTAAAAAGTGAGGACTTTATCAAGCGATCATGGGGTGGATTTTCAGCAGGGTAGTGACATAGGGTTGTGGTTTCTTGATCTGGGCAGACTGTGGAAGTTTGATTTTGATACCTTTTATAATAGTTTAGGCTTGAGATAAAGAGGGCCTGGATTAAAGTAGTGGCAATAGAGAGGAGGGAATACATTATTATTTTTAAAATTAGGAAGTGATTTAATGTTTGGATGAGGTAGAGGTGGGAGATGGAACAAACTGGAATGATGCCTGGGTTTTGGCTTAGTTTTGGCAGAACATCCTTGCTAGGAAGCAGGGGAGAGAGAAATGGGAAGAAGGAAGGATGGGTGGAAGGAAGAGGTCTAAAAGTGTGTACACAGGTTTGCAAATTTAGTGACTGACTGCAGGAGAGCTTGTCTCCAAATATTCTTTACAATGTTTATGCTCTCAGGGCAGTCAATGTGGCTATGTAAATTTACTTTCTAGTCAAACCATATGCCTCAGGGATAGGAGACAGAATCAAGTACGGAATTCATTCTCCTTGCAAACAGCTTGACAAAAGGAAAGTCAGCATTAGACTTTTAGTAAGCCTCGACCACGAAGAGGGAGCCTCCATCCTGCCTGTGTACTGCTCAGAACATTGTAATCCAGCAAGTACTACACCAGACCACTCTGTACAAAGTGGCAAGTCGCCGACTCTTTCTTCAGTTGACTTATACCTTCATATAACATAAAATCCACCACTTTACATTGTACAGTTTAGTGGTTTTTAATGCATTCATTATGTTTTACAGCTACCACCAGTGTCTAATTTTAAAATATTTCCATCATAACCAGAGGAACTCCATACCCATTCACAGTCAGTCCCAATTCCCCAGCTCTTAACAACCATTATTCTGTTTTTGTCTGTGTTGTCTTATGGAGCTGCTTATTCTGGCATTCCATGTAGAATGGGACTTGTGTGCCGTGTGTCCTTCTGTGTCTGGCTTCTTTCACTTGGTGTGATATTGTCATGGTTCTTTTGTGCTGTACCATATGTCTGTATTTTATCCCTCTTTATTGTGAAATAATATTCCATTGTATGGATATACCACATTTTATTCATGTATTTATTCACTGATGGACATTTGGGATGTTTCTACTTTTGGGCTATTTTGAATAACGCTGCTGTGAACACCCTGGACAGTTTTTTGTATAAACACACGCTTTCATTTCTCCTGGGTGTCTGGCAGGAGTAGATTGCTGGATTACGTGGTTACTCTGTGTTTGACTTTGTGAGGAACCATCAGAGTGTTTTCCAATGCAGCCACATCATTTTACGTTTCTATTACCATCTATGGGGGGTGTGTCTCTCTCCACATCTTCACCAGCACTTGTTATTAACTGTCTTTTTAAACTAGAGACAGTCAGGTGGGTGTGAAGTCGATCTTGTTACAGTTTTGATTCAGGGTTGTTTTAAAGAGCAAGATACCATAGATGAAGTCTGATATGAATTTGGGTCTCAGTTCTATACTAGATTCAGGGAGCCCTCAGAATAACTGTTAGTGTTCCTTGTCATTTTTATAGGACTTCTCTGGTGGCTCAGATGGTAAGGAGTCTGCCTGCAATGCAGGGGACCCAGGGTTCAGTCCCTGGGTCAGGAAGATCTCTTGAAGAAGGGAAGGGTTATCCCAGAGCTCTAGAATCACAGTGTAGCAGGCTGCATCCTGTGCATTAGAAGAAAGCTACACATTTGAGTCACTGCCCCAGTTTCAGTCTAAGAGAAGTAATTGGTAGGATTTTGAAGACAGGCAAACAACTCGGGGCTAAGTGGCACTCTTTTGCCACCGCAGAAGGTGCCATTGAGCACAGATCATTCGGATCTCACAGTAACACCTGAGAGGGTCAGTCACCGTTTTTACAAGTGCAGAAACTAAGGTTTGGATTTGGTTCAGAAGCTTGGTATCAGGACGAAATCATGGGAAACATTAGAATTAAATGTGGGGCCGGGTTTCTGGTTTGGGCACAATGAGTCACATAGTGTGTGTTGGTTCTTGTTATTTGTTTTGCTAATTTAGAGGGGATGGTGGTGAAGATAATTCCCAAATGGTGGCTTATGCGAAATTCATGGGTAGTTGTTTGGGAATGCATATTCTCCCTACTCATGTGAATGCCAATGCAGCTGCCTGGTGTGGAAATACAGCAAGCTAAACAAGCCAGGCTCTGAAGACCCAGGTGAAAAGCACTCACGGGCGGTCTGGGGCAAACTGCCCTCCTATTTTCCAGTTCTTTGTTGTTGTCATTGTTCAGTCGCTAAGTTGTGTCTGACTCTTTGCCACCCCGTGAACTGCAGCACGCCAGGCTTCCTTGTCCTTCCCCATCTCCGGGAGTTTGCTCAAACTCATGTTGATAAAATAGCTTGGCTTTGTAGATGGACATAAAGTTCCTAAGGAAACATTCTGTTTCTCTTTAAGCTGCCTTTTCCCTGGTTATTGAGGAATAAATCAGACTTATCAGACTTACACTTCAAAGGAGGGAATTTCAAATCACCTTCATTTCTAGCTTCTTTTGTATGATAATCAGAGAACGGAGGAATAATGATAATGGTAATAATGTCAAAAGGGAGCTGTGTGACAAAAGATTTTGCTCCATGTTAATTCAGAATTGATTGCAGTTGTCAAAGTTGCATCAGTCAGGGTCCCAGGGGAAACAATTCAACCCGGATGGTTCTCATGAAGAGACTTAAATGGAGAAGCGGTGTGAGCGGAGAAGGGAAGCCGAGAGAGGTGCCCCGACTAGCAGCCATGGGACGCCCTCAGCAGCTCTAGGGCTGAAGGGGCTCCCAGGCGAAGGGCATTGCAGGCCGTGGGGCCCCTGGCAGAAGCCGTGCTCACAGAGGCACAAGGTGTTCCCCGGCCAGGGCACTGAAGCAGGAAGGTGGGGGAAGAAATGCCCCAGGCTCAGTCTCTCCTCACCCTCCCCTGTCCTGCCAGTGTGAAGCCAGCTGGGAGAGGAGGCTGGTGGTGCAGGCTGCAGAGGTGAGCTTCCCGGGGTGCAGAGAGCAGACAGGTGTGGTGGGTTGCAGTTGGAGACCAGTTTGCACAATAACCAACTATTTTACAGTCAGCACATTCTATTTTCTGTTAATTTTAGAAAGTGTTATTTTGGAGAACCTTGAGAAATAGTGCAACTATAGAAAAACGTCTGTTTCTCATTTTTAAAAAAATTCCATTTTATTTTCACATTTACTTCCGCAAAAGCTTCTTATCTTTTAGGTAGTAACTTTGTCATGAAGTCTCTTAAACGTTGCACTTTTTTCTTATTTTCCTAATAGACGGGTGCATATCATTATACTGTGGTAAGCATGCTTTCATAATTGAAAGTCATTCAGTCGTGTCCGACTCTTTGCGACCCCTTGGACTATACAGTCCATGGAATTCTCCAGGTCAGCATACTGGAGTGGGTAGCCTTTCCCTTCTCCAGGGGGATCTTCCCAACCCAGGGATCGAACCCAGGTCTCCCGCATTGCAGGCTGATTCTTTACCAGATGAGCCACAAGGGAAGCCCAAGCTTTCATAATTAGCAGAGGGTAATTTTTAAATTCCCGCTTTTCAGATGAGTGCATTGATGTTAGTGAATTATTTGAAGGTGATCACTTGCCTTCAAATGGGTCAAAGTGGAATTTAGTTGGGTGTTTTTGTAGCCCCTAACTGAGGGGTAGAAGGTGCAGTCTGTTAAAAACATCCAGATAGGCACATATGTCTCCTTGCAGACACAGCTGGGAATTATTCTGCTTCATACACTGATGAAATATGCCCACTTGCTGTTAGTGGTAACTAAGTGACCTGGTTTCTCTGTCATCCTGTGTGTAATTCTCCTAGGTCTAAGTAAAGGGCAGATAAAGGTCCATGTCTCTGGGTACCTCTGGGGTTGCTAGGAAATGATTTTCAAAGTGCTTCGTGGTGATGCAGCAGGTTGAACTTTTTTGTGAAGGGTTGTCATGGAAACCAAGTGCATCATTGCTTTGTCAGACTTACTTATCTTATAATGATAAAAAACATTGTAATCCAGGGTTAAGGGATTAATAATAATAATAATGAAATGGAAAAAACCTGTAACTTGAAGGGGAATGCTGCTGCCGGCTGCACATCTTTTGAATCGGAAGAGGTCACCAACAATGTCATTCGACGTTGGCAGGGGCTTGGCTGTGTGAAGTGATGGGAGCTAATCAGTTTGTTTGTCTACTTGTCTTCAGAGTCAGCAAACCATGATTTCTCCCTGTGGCTTTTTACTGTAGGGTTTTCTTACCAACACAACTCCCGAGCTTTCAAATGAGGTGGAAGGTAGCACACCCACACTATGGTTGCCAGGGTCTGTTCTTTGGCTGGTTGGTTGGTTTTACATTTCCCTTCCCCTCTCCATCCCCCTTCCTCCAGGAGCATGGCAGGCTGTGGGGTGATGGTGATAACTCCGCTTGCTGTCTCTGCTAAGCACCCAGACACCCCAGGAGCAGATCCTGAAGCAGAGTCTTCTTCCCTGACCTCCTGTGGTAGATATAAGGGCCCTTAAGGAAACGAGATCATCCTCTTCTGCAGATAGAGGCAGACCCTTCTAGCATCATAGGTATGATGAATGTTGCTTATATCTTGATCACTCGCTTATTAGGGTAAAATTTCAAATGCAGCTAATTAGTCAGGATAGGAGAACTGAACTGAAAGGAGACTTTATACTGTGCTTAGTGGTTCATCTGCCTCCATGGAGACTAAACTCCTGGGATTTCATTTCCCACTCTGCAGCTGTGTGTGTGTGTAATAGACTTTTGTTGCATTGAAATAAATCTGCTCATTTTAGACTTTTGCAGGATATCTTTCTATCAATGTTTCCACATCTAACATGTTTGAGTTTCTTTCACTTAAGGGGGAAAAGTTTGACATGAGTCCTTAGATTGACAATGGAAACAAGCCAGTTTAAGTAGGTATTGGGTTGGCCACTTTATCAGTAATGGTGACATTCCCTTCAGAAGGTCAGTACTGGGAGGACATAAAGAAATGTTGGGCATGTGTTCCACCTTGTCATCAAGAGCTACAGCCAAGAGTCTGGAACTGGGAATACAGCCAAAATTATAAGTTGCAAGTCACGGGAATGCAGGGACCACAGCAAGGGGATCCTGGTGTGGCTGCTGGATGCCACCTTCCTGGTTGTGCCCACCACACTGGGCAGGCCTTGGGCTCTGGCTGGCTTCTGCCTTCAGCTCCTGAAAGGTGCCTCCTGACTCCTGACAACTGTTTTGTAAAAACAACACATGCACCAAAGTACCCAGCACACAGTAGGTACTCATTAAATATGTGTGTGTGTGTGTGTGTGTGTGTGTGTGTATACTAAATGAATATATGAAGGAAGGGAATGATACAGAATAGATCTGGGTCTTAAATGCCCCTCAGTGAAATATTTGGTTGGCCAGAGTGTTTGCTCAGGTTTTCTCACACCATCTTACAGAAAAACCTGAAAAGATCACATTTCATTGATGTTAAGGTGTACTTTTTCAAAAAAAAATTTTGCAGCTCTAAAATTGGAATGCATTTTATAACTGATAACATTTACTAATGTAATTGACAATATTTAAAATGGCAAATAAAATAATGGTGTGTCTTATAATGCATAGCTTCTTAGATTTAATAAATATGACAGCCCTTACCACATGGCACCATTCTAAGCAATTTATTTTAATTCGTTGAATCCTCAAAACAATCTTATTTAGGCTGGCAGCATTATTATTCTCCATTTAAAGATGAGGAAACTGAAACCCAGAGAGATTAAGTAATTTACTGAAGGTCACGCCATCAGAAAGTGGCAAAGTCAGGATTAGAATCCAGGCTGGCCGTGGAGTCTGGGCTCCTAACTGAGGTGATATAATACCAGAGAGGGTCTTCAGGAAGGTGGCTTTTGAGATAAGACATGAAAGAGGTGAGCGGCGAGCCCTGTGGATATCTGGAGGAAGAATGTTGCAGGCAGAGGGAGTTCCCTTCATCTGGAATGTGTTTGGCATTTTCAAAGAACCACAAGCAGGTCTATATTTTTGGAGAGGGAAGGGTAGGGAAGGTGAGGTCCGAGAGATGAGGGGTGGGCACATCTTATATGAGTTTAGCCTGTCTTAAGGACTCTGGCATTTAATTGGAACAACATGGGAGTCACTAGATGGTTCTGACCAGAGGACTGATGTACTAGGATCATTCTGCCTGATGCATTGAGACTAGTCTGAAAGAGACAAGTTAGGAGCTCATTGGAGTAATTCAGGAGAGAAATGTCCATGGCTTGGATGAGAGTGGTAATGGCAAGAGGTGGTAAGAAATATTCAGATTCCAAATGTATTTTGAAGATTCAGATGGCATAATTTCTGATGGGTTACATTTGAGAGCATGAGATGGCGACGATGAGATTAAAAATAATAGCGAACATTTCTGTATTCTCACTAAATAATTTACACATACTAATTTAGTTAATCCCTATAACAACCCTATGAGGAAGAAAGTACTATTTTTATTCCTATCTTATAGAGGAGGAAGGGCTTCCCTGGTGGCTCAGAGGTAAAAAATCCACCTGTCAATGGACACAGGTTCGATCCCTGGGTCAGGAAGATCCCCTGGAGGAGGAAATGGCAACACACTCTAGTATTCTTGCCTAGAAAATCCCATGGACAGCAGAGCCAGGCAGGCTACAGTCCATGGGGTCACAAAGAGTTGGATACAACTTAGTGACTAAATAACAACAAAAGATGAGGAAATTGAGGCACTGAAAGGTTAGGGAATTTGTGTAATATCACAGACTATGAGTGATGAAAATAGGATTCCAATCCAGGTGGTCTGGATCCAGAGCATATTCTCAACTACTATGTTTTATTGCCACTAAGCTGGGAAAAGAAAGGAGTCATGCATGAACTAAGATTTTTTTCTAAGTAATTGAAAACCACTGAGGTGGTGAGAAGTACTTTTTTTAAAAAGAGACGATAGTATTCAGATCAGGTTTGAAGATGTTAAGTTAGAGTTGACTTACAGATAGCTCTGTGGAGAGGTTGCAAAGGCAGAGAAATATATACAGGCTTGGAGTTCAGGGGCAGGGTCCTTCCCACTGACATGTTTGAAAGTCATCAGTACATAGATGACACCTAAAGCTCTGAACCTGGATGGGATTGCTAAGGGAGTGAAAGTGGACAGAAAGAAGAGATCTGAGGACTAGACTAAGTCCTTAGGACTTAGACTAAGTCCAGCATTTAGAGATTGAGTTGAGGAGGAATCCAATCTTTTGAGTTTAGTAGGAAGTAGTAATCCCTGGGTAGGAAGAAGAAAGGGTGGTAACCTGAAAACCCAGTGAAAAATAGTGTTTCAAAGAGGATGGAGTCAGCAACTGCATCATGTGCTTTGATCAAGTTAAGATGAGGACAGATATTGGACCATTGGATTTAGAAACATGAAGGTCATTGGTGAACTTGACCAGGACCGTTTCAGCACGGAGGCAAAAATCTGCTTAGAGCAGCTTAAAGAGTAAGGGAGAGTAATTGGAGACAGCAAATTTAGAAAACTATTTTGAGAAGTTTTTCTGCAAAGCAAAGTAAAGAAATGGGATGTCTTCTAGGGAAAGTGTTCTTTAATGTCCACTGGGTCCAGCTGTTTGGTGGTGTTCAGTTCCTCTGCATCCTTGCTGAGATTCTGCCTAGTATTTTGTTGAAAACCGAAAGAGCTGAAGCTCCCAACTCTAATTGTGGGTTTGTTTGTTTCTCCTTTTAATTCTGTTGGTTTTTACTTTATGTATTTTGCAGCACTGTCATCTGGTGATTGCAAGCTTAGTATTGTTATGTCTTCTTGGTGAATCGACCTTTTTATCATTATGTAATGTCCCTTTTTAATCCCTGGTAACTTTCTTTGATCTGAAGTTTATTTAGACAGATGTTAATACAATCACGCTTCCTTTCTTTTGATCAGAATTGACATGGAATTTCTCTTTCCATCCTTTTACTTTTAACCTACCAGTATCTGAAGTCCATTTCCTATAGACAGCATATGGTCAGGTTATGTGTTTCTAGTCCGTTCTAACAATTTTTTTTTTTTTGGTCATGTTTGTTTATATCTCATTATGTTAATTTACTTGGCAGGAAAAATAGCCTCATATCACAAATAAAATGGAAAACATGTCTCCAATACAGAAAATTCAGTAACATTACTGTAGTATAATGAGATATTTCTAAATAAAATAGCACAGTTGGTAACCAAGATAAAATCATGCAATGAAGGGTATCTCTGTTTGAGAGGGACTATTTTTGGAGCTACTCTTATCTCCTCCGGGGCTTCCCTAGTAGCTCAGTTGGTAAATGCAGGAGACCCCAGTTTGATTCCTGGGTCAGGAAGATCCACTGCAGAAGGGATAGGCTACCCACTCCAGTATTCTTGGGCTTCTCTGGTAGCTCAGATGGTAAAGAATCCACCTGCAATGCGGGAGACCTGGGTTTGCTCCCTGGGTCAGAAAGATTCCCTGGAGAAGGGAATGGCTCCCCATTCCAGTGGGGTCTCAAAGAGTTGGACATGACTGAGTGATTTTCACTTCACTTCACTTCATTATCTCCTTCACAGCTAGAACAGTATAGCCTTTATTTGGAGGGTGCTGGCCAGGGATGATGGCTTCTGTTTATAAAGTGTATATTTTCTAATACTATTCTAGTCTAACAATCTGTCTTTTAATTGATTTGTCTAGGCCATTTATATTTCATGCACTATCGACACGTCTCAGTTTGGATCTACAGATTTATTATGTGTGTCCTGTTTGTTTCCGCTATTCTTTTATTTCTGTATTTCCTCTTTTCTGCTTTCTTTGGGTTATTGAACACTCGTTAGTATTCACTTTAAATTTACATGTTATATTTTTGACACTATTTCTTTGCAAGTAGAAACGTTGTTCTACTTCAAGTGATAATGAAGACAACTTCATATAGGTCCTTTTATCCAACCCTTTTTCGTTATAGTTTTCTTATGTATTGGGTCCATATACATCAGATGTTGTCAAATTCTCTTTCAACTGTCAAACATATTTTAAAGAACTCAGGAGGATAGTGGTTCACTGTATTTGCTTAAATATTTACAACTTCTGTTGCTCCGCCTTGTTCCTAATCTTCCAGGTTTTCCTTCTGGTATCACTGGATTTCCTTTAGAAAAAAAAAATTTTTTTTAAATAGAAGTTCTGGTGGAGACTAATTCTTTTAGTTTTCCTTTGCTTGAGAAAACATTAGTTCCTGATGGATATTTTCACTGAATATAGAATTCTGGATTGTCAAGTCTTTTATTTCAGCACTCTGAAAATGTTGCTTCACTTCCTTCTGTCCTTCATGGTTTCTGTTGGGAAATCTTGTCTTTGAATCCCCTATAAATAATGCATCATTTTCTCTGAATGCTTTTAAGTATTTTTCAGTCTTTAGATGACTGTAGTTTAGTTCCAGTGTTTCTGGACATGGATTTGTTGGGGTTTATTATGTTTAGACTCCCTGGTGGCTCAGACGGTAAAGCGTCTGCCTACAATGCAGGAGACCCAGGTTCTATCCCTGGGTCGGGAAGATCCTCTGGAGAAGGAAATGGCAACCCATTCCAGTACTCTTGCCTGGAAAATCCCATGGATGGAAGAACACGGTAGGCTATAGTCCATGGGGTCGCTAAGAGTGGGACACGACTTCACTTTCACTTATCCTGTTCAGAGTTTAAGTTTCTTGACTATGTAGATTTCACAAAAATGCATCAAAATTGGGAAGCTCTCAGCCACTGTTTCTTCAAAGACTTTTTCTGTTTTCTCTCAAACTCCCACGACATGATGTCTGACCTTTTGTTATTGCTCTACAGTTCTCTGAGGTTCTGTTCATTTTTTATTTAGTTTTCCCTCTCTGTTCAGATTGGATCATTTGTATTGATCTGTCTTAAAGTTCACTGACTCTTTCCTTTACCTCCATTCTAATATTGAACCTATTTAATTAGTTTTTGTACTTTGGTGGTTTTATCTTTCAATCCTAAAACTTCCATTTGGTTCTTCATTGTACCATCCGTTGTTTACTTTGACTTTGTACCTTTTTGTTCGCTTCCAAAGTTAACCGTTACCTATTGGACCATATTTTATTAAAGGTGTTTTCAGGTCTTTGTCAGATCATTCTAACACCCTTGTCGCTTGACGTTAGCATCTTTTGATTCTGTTTTCCCCCACAAGTTGTGACTTTCTTGGTTCTTAGGAATTTTGGATTGTATGATACAATGAAACTTTGTGTCTTGATTAAATCTTATGTTAGATACTGATAGTTTTCTTTCAGCAGGGAATCAACCCAGCTGGGTTTCAGCTCTAAGTTCTTACCAGCCTTCTGTGGGTTGCAGTTTCAACATAAGTTTCATTTTTTAAGCCAGGCCAGTGCTCTTTGCTTATGTCTGGTGTGTATGCCACCCAGTGGCCAGCCTGTGACCTGGGAGCTGATCTATCTCATAGTTTAGTTCTCAAAGTCTAGCTCTGCTGTTTAATGTGAGATCCATGTGTGTGTAACTTGGAAGTGACCCCAGGAGTACATAAACAAGTTGATGGTTTCTCTTTTCCAAGATGTTCCTTCTTTGCAATCTCTCGGTATTTTCTAGTTCCCCAGGGCTCCCCCTTTTGATCCTCGGTCCAGGAGTCTGGGACTTTATTTACCTCCTTCTGCTATACCATTCCTGTGACTGTGGCCACATTTGGAGCAATGATAGTTTAAAAAAGAAAAAGAATAACAGAGGTTTGATCACTTTCTTCAGATCACAGCTTCTCAGGCTGAAGCGGAAAGTTCTCACCCTTTAGGGTTTTCATTTCATATGAATCGCTACTGCTTCTGTCACAAGGCAGCTTGAAGGCTGGGGTAAGAGAAAGCGGGAAAAGCTGGAAAAAATGCAGGCTCCTCCTCCTCCAAGTGTTAGGAGATCCCTTTCCCATTCTTTGAGCCAAAATACGGCTTCTTCTGGAGTTCTGTGCGAGAGCACTGATGGTTTTCAGTCTGCACCGAACACGGTCCAAGGGTACCAGCAGCGGGGAAGATGGTCACGTCACTACCAGTTCAAAGGTACTTTGAGTTCTGGTTGTCTTCTCCAGCCCACTTGCTGCTCTTTACTTTTCAAGGTTCTCAAATAACTGCTCCATGACTGCTCACTGGTTCTATAGTTGCATTAGACTGGAGAGACAGAGTGGAGTGTGCTTACTGCACCTTACCCAGAACTAGAGCCTCTGGATATTTTACAGGAGGCCCGTTGGCTGGGGCCATGCTTAAATTTGGTGTTGAAACAAATTAAGCTTTTGAACCATAAGAGAGTGTTTCATTGCTGTTTGTGGTGACAGTGAGCGAGGTGATGGGTTCTTGCTGCCTTTTTCAAAGGCATTTTAGCAGCTATGGCAGCTCTGTTTTTTAAACAGTAACCTCAGAACCTATAAATGCAAAATCTGAAGTTCAAATTGGCCAGATGCTTCTGTTTTTTTAGCAAATCAATTTAGCTTTTTCATTTCCCCGGAGGAATCACCCAAAGGCTAATGTGAACTTTAAGAACACATTATCCCATGAGAGAGTTGCAGAAGGCGATTGGGAGCTGGCCTTGGCCATCAGACAGACTTGAATTCCAGCCTCGGCCTTGTCCCTTAGTAACTGCGTGACCTTGGTCAAGCTGCTGAACCTCGTTAACCTTCACTCCTTCAAGGGTAAATGGAGATGAGTAATGATAGTGCTTGCATGATACAATTGCTGTGTGATTCAGCGGGCTAATGGGGGTAATGCTCTTCATATGCTGCTTGAAGAGCATTACGTATAAGCATTACATATAAGAGCAATACATATAAGCCCTTATTCTTACTATGATTGTTTTTGTGTCATCAGTAAAATGTTGTGTCTCCTCAAATTACTTTTAATCTGTGGAAGTATTAATGTATGGCATCTGCCCACTTTTTTCTTAACATTTCCACTCATACTAAGCATCATTTAAGATTATTTCTTAAGATTTAAGAGCAATACACTTTGACCTATGGTATTTCTGCCAGTGAAATTATTTGAATAAGTATTGTAACTTGCTATCAGTGGACTCACAGTAAGTGTGTTATCCAGTCTTCTGGACATCTCATCCAAGAGCTGCCCCTCCGATGGTGCCATAGTAGGGACTCCTCTAGAAAAAGGCCACTTTTGAAGTGGTCTCCATCTCATCTGTTGATCGCAAATCCTATTTGCAACTGTCTTATGTTCTCGTCTTCATTTTTACATTGAAAAGAAGTTGATGCGTGTTACCGAAATGAACAACAACTCGGTCACTTCCTAGGAAGTTTTGTAAACAAAACTTATCAAAATGCTGCTTGGTTATAATAACATGTTATTTAAAAGAATTTTAAAACATTTTATTCCTACATATTTGGAAATCTGTATTTGATAGGTAAAAGAAAATTTTAATTAATTAATTTGGCTGTGCTGGGTCTCTGTGGCAGCACATGGGATCTTCAGTCTTCACTGGGGCATGCGATCTCCTAGTTGCAGTATGTAGGATCTAGTTCCCTGACCAGGGATTGAACCCAGGCCCCTTGCATTGGGACTGCAGAGTCTTAGCCACTGGACCACTGGGGAAGTCCCCAAGGCAAAATATTTTTATTTTGTGGAAATACAAATCAAGGCGCTCTTGGACATAAGAATTAGTATTTTCTCTACTTTCTTTCACACAGTATTGGTCTTTTGCATAAAATTTTATGTAATTGTTTGCTTAGTTAATTGAAACTCAAGTACTTTTTAATAATTTTTAGTGTGGTTGAAACATTTTATTTTGAATATTTTACCAAAAATACATTAATAACTAGCCTCCATGATGGAGAAGATGTTGGCATAATATTATTTGATCAATTGCAAAGCAGAACAACACTGGGTTATGCTGTGAGCTATGCTTATTTTCTTTCTACATGGACAGAATCTGATCTACAAGCCCTCCTGTGAGCCCTGGGTTTTAATTAAAATTTAAATTGCCTTTCCAAAAAACTCTCACTTGACTGACTAAAACAAAATGCTAAAAAAAAAGGCTTTATGTTGACTTCTGTGCTGTCGCTGGAAACCTTGTTGAAACAGAAGGATGACAGACAAAATATTGATGGAGGGAGAAACCACTTAAATTTGATGCACTTGGATGGACTGAAGTCTAAAAGCTTCTGGCATGTTCCTCAGCTCGAGGACCCCTACAAAACATCATGTTCCCAGATGATAATGGACCAGTAGCAGGGATACACAAACATTCTTTAAAAGCCACCCAAGTAGAGGAGCATTCTGGAGACACAAGCCTGGCTTAGTATAAGAATGAGATTTCTGAAGAGGAACGTGTTTAACCTCATCCGAGATCTTCATGGTAGATCTGAAGCCAGAGGAGTCCATGTCTGTTACAAAGGCACGTGGAAAGTTTTAAAATTACACAAGGATAAGAGATTGGGCTATTTTCATTGAAAGTGTGAATTTTAATGTCAAAAAGATTGGCTGTTATTTTCCACGCTAAAATGATCCATTAAAGGAGAGAAAACATTGGTGCAAACCTCTTAATTACACAGAGAATTTGAGAAAAGACAGGTGACCAAATATCATTAACAACGGTGCAGAAGGAGAAGATAACAGATAGTAGCTAAACATGTTTTATCCACATCAGCATGTTGTAAAGTATGTTTCAAAGAACACTAGTTGCGCAGCATGTTATACCGAAACAAGCAAAACGGGTTGGGGTGGGGTGGGGGGATGGTCCATTGCAGTCTTGAATGAAGTGAAGCCCTTTGTAAGCCATTAAAGAAGCCAGATGTATTTCTGATTTGATAAAATAAGTATGATTTAGAGATCCAGTTGATCATGTTGAAATTTTATTAGTGAGACTTCAGGTAAAACATCAGTGTTCTCTAAGTTTTCTGTTAAAATGCCAGTCAGATTTCTTTTTGCTTGTTAGCTTTATCGTTCTAAAAAATATCAAGAAATTAATTGTACCTTTTTATATCACCTATAATATGTTTATTCTAATTTTTAAAGTGGTGCCTTTTAGTGAAGATTTTCAGGGAAGTTGGTAGGAGATATTCATGGTGAACCTGTAATTACAAAGCTTGAGTCTAACTTTTTACAGGGTAGGAAGAGGTTCTCAGAAGATTGCTTCTGTAGAATAGCTATAGAGTAAAATGCACTATATTTGGGTAGAGTCATCTATGCTACCAAAAATAAAGATACTTTATATTTGAAGCAAATATTATACCATTAAGGAATTATCATTGAATTTTTTATGTTAAAAAAATCTTCACATCAACTATACTGCAATAGAAACTAATTTTTAAAAAAGAAAAAAACCTATATAATTTACATATCATATAATTTATCCATTTTAAGTGTATACTTTCATGAATTTTAGTACATTTATACAGTTATGTAAACATCACCCCAATCAAGTTTTAGGACATTTCTGTCACTACTAAAAGATCCCTAGTACTTGCTCCACCCCAAGACCGAGGCCAGCATCAATCCTCTTTCTGTTGTTTTATTTCCCTTTTCTAGAAATTCCATATAAACGGAGTCATATAACATTTAGTTTTTCTGTCTGGTTCCCTTCACTTCACATGGTTTACAAAGTTTGTATAAGCTGTAACAAGTGTTAGTTTGCTCCTTTCTACAGATGAGTAGTGGGCTTCTAAGATAGTGCTAGCGGTAAAGAACCTGCCTTCCAATGCAAGAGATGTAAGAGACCTGGGTCGATCCCTGGGTTGGGAAGATCCCCTGGAGAAGGGCATGGCAACCCACTCCAGTATTCTTGCCTGGAGAATCCCCATGGGCAGAGGAGCCTGGCAGGCTTCTATCCTTGGGATCTCAAAGACTCAGACACGATCGAGCGGCTAAGCACACACAGACACATAAGAGTGCAGTCGGGATTGTATGGGAAGTGTGTATTTGACTTTTTAAGACAGTTTTGTTGTTCTTTCACTCAGTCGTGTCTGACTCTTTGTGACCCCACGGACTGCAGCACACCAGGCTTCCCTGTCCTTCACCATCTCGCAGAGCTTGCTCAAACTCATGTTCACTGAGTCAGTGATGCCATCCAACCTTCTCATCCTCTGTCATCCCCTTCCTTTCCCGCCTTCAGTCTTTCCCAGCATCAGGGTCTTTTCAAATGAGTCAGCTCTTCACATCAGGTGGCCAAAGTATTGGAGCTTCAGCATCAGTCCTTCCAATGAATATTTAGGATTGATTTCCTTTAGGATTAACAGGTTTGATCTCCTTGCAGTCCAAGGGACTCTCAAGAGTCTTCTCCAACACCACAGTTCAAAAGCATCAATTCTTTGGCTCTCAGCCTTCTTTATGGTCCAACTCTCACATCCATACATGACTACTGGAAAAACTATAGCTCTGACTAGACAGACCTTTGTTAGCAAAGTAATGTCTCTACTTTTTAAAATGCTGTCTAGGTTGGTCATAGCTATTCTTCCAAGAAGCAAGTGTCTTTTAATTTCATGGTGCAGTCACCATCTGCACTGATTTTGGAGTCCAAGAAAATAAACTCTGTCCCTGTTTCCATGGTCTCCCCATCTATTTGCCATGAAGTGATAGGACCACATGCTATGATCTTAGTTTTCTGAGTGTTGATTTTTAAGCCAACTTTTTCACTCTCCTCTTTCACCTTCATCAAGAGGCTCTTTAGTTCCTCTTTGCTTTCTGCCATAAGGTTGGTGCATCTGCATTATGAGGTTATCGTTATTTCTCTCAGCAATCTTGATTCCAGCTTGTGCTTCATCCAGTCTGGCATTTCATATGATGTACTCTGTATATAAGTTAAATAAGCAAGGTGACAGCCTTGACGTACTCCTTTCCCAATTTGGAATCAGTCTGTTGTTTCATGTCTGGTTCTAACTGTTGCTTCTTGAGCTGCATACAGATTTCTCAGGAGGCAGGTCAGGTGGTCTGATATTCCCATCTCTTTAAGGATATTCCACAGTTTGTTGTGTTCCACACAGTCAAAAGCTTTGGCATAGTCAGTGAAGCAGAAGTAGATATTTCTCTGGAACTCTCTTGCTTTTTTGATGATCCAACGAATGCTGGCAATTTGATCTCTGGTTCCCCTGCCTTTTCTAAATCCAGCTTGAACATCTGGAAGTTCTTGCTTCATGTACTGTTGGAGCCTGGCTTGGAGAATTTTGAGCATTACTTTGCCAGTGTGTGAAATGAGTGCAATTATGCAATATTTTGAACATTCTTTGGCATTGCCTTTCTTTGGGATTGGAATGAAAGCTGACCTTTTCCAGTCCTGTAGCTACTGACTGAGTGTTCCAAATTTGCTGGCATATTGAGTGCAGCACTTTCACAGCATTTGAGGATTTGAAATAGCTCAACTGGAATTCCATCACCTCCACTAGCTTTGTTCATAGTAATGCTTCCTAAGGCCCACTTGACTTCATACTCCAGGATGTCTGGTTCTAGGTGAGTGGTCACACCATTGTGGTTATCTGGGGTCATGAAGATCTTTTTTGTATAGTTCTTCTGTGTATTCTTGTTACCTCTTCTTAATATCTTCTGCTTCTGTTAGATCCATACCATTTCTGTCCTTTATTGTGCTCATCTTTGCATGAAATATTCCTTGGTATCTCTAATTTTTTTGAAGAGATTCTAGCCTTTCCCATTCTCTTGTTTTCCTCTATTTCTTTGCATTGATCACTTAGGAAAGCTTTCTTATCTCTCCTTCTTTGGAACTCTGCATTCACATGGGTGTATCTTTCTTTTTCTCCTTTGCCTTTACACTTCTCTTCTTTTCTCAGCTATTTGTAAAGCCTCCTCAGACAACCATTTTGCCTTTTTGATTTCTTTTTCTTGGGGATGGTCTTGATCACCACCTCCTATACAATGTTATGAACCTCTGTCCATAGTTTTTCAGGCCCTCTGTCTATCAAATCTAATCCCTTGAATCTATTTGTCACTTCCACTGTATAATCGTAAGGGATTTGATTTAGGTCATACCTGAATTGCCTAGTGGTTTTCCCTACTATCTTCAATATAAGTCTGATTTTGCAATAAGGAGTTCATGATCTGAGCTGCAGTCAGCTCCCAGTCTTGTTTTTGCTGACTGTATAGAGCTTATCCTACTTCAGCTGCAAAGAATAGAATCAGTTTGATTTCAGTATTGACCATCTTTTGATGCCCAAGTGTAGAGTCATCTCGTGTTGTTGGAAGAGGGTGTTTGCTATGACCAGTCATTCTCTTGGCAGAACTCTGTTAGCCTTCATTTTGTACTCCAAGGCCAAACTGGCCTCTTACTCCAGGTATCTCTTGACTTCCTACTTTTGCGTTCCAGTCCCCCATGATGAAAAGGACCTCTTTTTTTTGGTCTTAGTTCTAGCAGGTCTTCTAGGTCTTCATAGAACCGTTCAACTTCAGCTTCTTCAGCATTAGTGGTTGGGGCATAATAATGTCTTTTAAGACACTACCCAATCATTTTCCAAAGTGCCTGTGACATGCTACCTTCTCACCACAACCACTGCACCACTTTTTACTAGAATAATTGGTTAATGGTGAGCTTACAAGCAGGAAGCAGGGTGTAGATGAGGGCTGAAGAAGACTCTCCACCACGAGCACTACTGTGGTAGCAAGGATGCTGGGGAGTCCATTTGGACCACGTGAGCAAATGGGGGGGTTGGTCTAAGGAGATCCAGGCTCCCTGGTGGCCGCAGACTGGGACACAGTTCAGGTCGGGGAGTCCGATGGCGTGTGAGGATGTTAGACTGGGGCTGCGTGTGCTGTTGGCGACTGACGTCTGACCCGGGCTCCCGGGCACAGAAGCACTCTAGCTGTAGGCCTGGGCTGCCGCATGAGACTCCAGAGTGGAAGGCTGAAAACAGATGGAGACTTACCACCCTCAGGCTTGTGGTAAGGCTGAAGTGTGGGACACTCCAACTTCAGGCAGAGAAGCAGAGTCAGATACAGGGATGGAACCCAGGTCAGGGAGGAAACATCAAAGAGCTGGACCGTGGTAGCCTCACAGGCCCCAGGGGCTGCCCTAAGTCAGCTTACGTGAAGATGGTGTAGAGACGAGCTTCCTAGCAGAAGCGAACTGGCGTAAGTGGACCAGCAGGCCTCTGATATTTTGGATAGAGAGTCGAGCCTTTGATAGATGAACAGCAATAATAGCAACCAGTATTAATGTAGTACTTACTGCTTAGAAGACTAACTACTGTTCAGGGTGTTTTACATAATGTGCGTACGTGCTACGTCACTTCAGTGGTGTCTCTCCCATCACCTGTCTTTTAGTTTTTTTCTCTTTTCACTATTAAGTGAAAAACTCTTTACATTCTATAGTGCTTTCCAGTTCTCATGTTTTGCACGTGCTTCCATGTAATCCCGCCGTAACCCTTTTCTCCCACGCCTACGTTGCCCCTCCTCCCCACCAATTTGTAGCCACCAGTTTGTCTATACCTGTGAGTCATTCTTAAAAATTTATTCGTTTGTTGTATTTTTTTTTAATTTCACATGTAAGTGATGTCATGCAGTATTTGTCTTTCTCTGTATGACTTATTTCCTTTAGGAAGGTGCCATCCAAGTCCATCCATGTTGTTGCAAATGGAAACATTTTTATTCTTTTTTACAACTGAGTAGTATTCCATTGTGTGTCTGTATATTCCATATCCTTATCCATTCATCTGTTGATGGACACTTAGACTGCTTCTGTCCCTTGGCAGTTTGTAAATAATGCTCCTGTGAACATTGGGGTGCATGTATCCTTTCGAATGAGAGTTTTTGTGTTTTTCAGACACATACCTAGGAGTGAAATTACTGGGTTGTATGGTGTTCTCTAGTTAGTGTTTTGAGAAACCTCTGTACGTTCCCACCAACAGTGTAGGAGGGCTCCCCTTTCTCTGCATCCTCACCATCTGTTGTTGTTTGTGTTCTTTTTGATGATAGCCATCCTGACAGGTGTGAGCCTTTGATTTGCATTTCCCTGGTGATGACTCATCACCTATTTTCTTTCCTCCTCAATTGATATAAAAACAACAGTGTCTTTCAGGTCATTTGATGGATTTTTTTTTTTTTTTGGTATGCTTGATCCACAGATCTACCTTACTGATCTAAGATGACTGATCTTATAAATACAGTAGGCATCAGGCCTGTGGGCATCAGGGCCTTTGTGAGAGGCAGGGCTTCTGTCAGTTAGGCTGCTTGTGGAGACCACCCAGCCCTCCAAAGTCAGAGGGGAACAGCCCAGACCACACTCAACTGCATCCATTGTAGGAATCTGCCAGCTGCAGCGGAGGACCAAATCTAACACTGCCTGTTACCGTACAACTTATGACCTAAGAAAGATGTCTACATTCCTGAATAGTTGAAAAAAAGCACATTTTTTGGAATACAAGTTTCAATGAATGTGAACAATGTTCTAATGAAACAGCTACACTCATCCATTTGCATATTGTCTGTGGCTGATCTCACGCTATGGGAGTTGCAACATAGACCAAGTGGCCTCAAACCCAAAAATCGTAACTCTCTGGCCCTTTACAGAAATGTTTGCCCACCCGTGGTCTGCTGGAGGAGACTGGAGAGTGATGAGCCTCTGGAGCAGAGGGACTAAGCTTTTTAATGGAGAGGGAGACAGCGGGCAGTGTGATGTCCTCCTCCCTGGTGAGAGCACCTCAGACTCTGGGTTTGATTTCCGCTCCACCAGTGATGGGCTTTGTGACCTTGGGCAAGTTACTTAACCTGTCTGTGCTTCCATTTCTGTATCTATATAATGGGGATAATAATAGTCCCCACTTCATAGGTTGTTACAAGGATTATATTTATAGGCAGAACACTTAAACAGTACTTTACATATAAATAAAATGCACAAAAAAGGTGATTAGTGTTCATCATTATGTCGTGGACATTTATTTTCTCTAGGCAAGGCACAGCTTGGCCTCTGGCTAGCACGCCATGTTCAGACTATAAGTCTCCTTGGCCTGCTGAGACACTTTGTCCCCAGCACAGGCCCTGGTGGCCCATAGGCATGCCTTTCTTCTCTTTCTCCTGGGCCAGCCCTCCATGAGGCTCCGGGCTGTCTTCCAGGGCCCCGCTGCCAGCCATGATGCTGGCTGTCATGTGTTGGCACTCAAACCTGAGCTGCATGCGTCTCACCCGGATCTCCCTCCACGTCCTGTCACAATGACTGCACCCCTGATGGCCCCACGGGGCCCCAGGCGTGACCTTGAGTCCAGTGAGGGAGACAGAGCCGTGGTGAGTCCTGTGTGTGAGCTGCCCCACATCTAGATCACTCTCTCTTTCATGGACCAGGTACTGCATGCCTGGTTTTAGGCTAGGTGTTCTGCTCACATCATCATCATCCTCGTGAAATCCCGGAAGCGTAGCACCACGCTTACCTTAGGGGAGAGTGTCATGGCACTGGGGATGAGTCCTTCTGCTGGATCAAGGCTAGAGCATGGCTTCCCCGGGGCCAGTGTTCTGTGCAGATTTGATTTCCCTCAGTAAAGGTAGAAGCCCTGTCCTGACTCTGACAGAGGTGGCTCCTTTCTGCCCACTACCCTTGGCTCCCTTATTCCCCTATCCCTGTGCCATGCTGTCCAGGGGCTCACGCAGGACAGTCTGAGGTTTCAGGCTGTTGCTGTTGTCCAGTCACCTAGGCATGTCTGACTCTTTGCAACCCCATGGACTGCAGCATGCCAGGCCTCCCTGTCAGTCCCCATCTCCCGAAGTTTGCCCCAGTTCATGTCCATTGAGTAGGTGATGCCATCCAGCCATCTCATCCTCTGCTGCCCTCTTCTCCTCCTGCCCTCAATCTTTCCCAGCATCAGGGTCTTTTCTAATTTGTCGATTCTTTGCATCAAAAATACTGGAGCATCAGCTTCAGCATCAGTCCTTCCAATGAGTATTCTGGGTTGATTTCCTTTAAGATCGACTTGTTTGATCCCCTCGCTGTATGAGCCATAAGAGGTTTCAGGTAAGCAAACAGAAAAATCCAAGGTATGTTACTGACATGATGTTGTCTGCGTTAATAGCACAGCTAGACCATGCCTGCCCTTCCCCACTGGAGAGCTGCAAAGACAGAGATGCAGAGAGGTGAAGTAACACTCCCTGTTACAGGTAGGCTTCCAAAGCCGACTCTGACTCTGAAAGTAAGGAATATTTTTGGCAGAGATGGAAAGTGAAGGGGTAATAAGTGTTCACTAGACTGCCAGCTCCATGAGGGGAGGGGTTGTTGCCTGTTTTATTCACAGTTGGAGCCCAAGGGCCCAAAGAAGTACTGGATTTGTGGTTAGCTCCCAAAAAATATTGATTGGAGTCATAGTGATTGATGTTTGACCAAGGTACAGAGAAACTCATTATTGGTAGTTGCTAAGTTGTGTTCAACTCTTTTGTAGCCCCATGGACTGTAGCCTGCCAGGCTCCTCTGTCCATGGGATTTCCCAGGCAAGAATATTGGAGTGGGTTGCCATTTCCTTCGCCAGGGGATCTTCCCAACCCAGGGATCGAACCTCTGTCTCCTGCATTAGAAGGTGGGTTCTTTACCACTGAGCCACCAGGGAAGCCTGCAGAGAAACTTGGAACTTCCTGTTTGGATGGGCGCATGAGAGAGAGCACAACTATACACTGAGTGGGATGCTTTATTTATATCCTCATAAATTAAATTGAAACCCCAAATTAAATTAGCTTTTTTAATGAGCTGTGATTTCTTCCCCATCCACAACAAGATCACTGGCCTCGGGGGACAAAACCTCCCTGACCCGATTACACGACATCATGACAGGCAGAAGCCCCAAGTCCACGGTGTGATGAAGCCAGGGTGTTATGTCCACTCAGTCAGCCCCGTAGGTGCACATGCAGAGTCCTGCTTCTCTGTTGGGAAAGGGATATCTAGTTATGCCAGAAAAACTCTGGAAATTCACACCTCAAACATGGTGCTATGGCCTGAATTGTGTCCCCACCCTCCTCACTCCAGATTCACGGATGAAGCCACCATGACTCTACTGGAGTTGGAGCCTTCAGTGAGGAGGTTAAGGCTGAATGAGTCATAAAGGTGGGGCCTTGGCACAGGATGGTTAGTGCCCAAAGAGATGAGACACTGATTCACTGGCTCTCTGCAGTGTGAGGGTACGGTGAGAAGGTGGCAAGCTGGGGAGAGGATACTCACCAGAAACCCCATCTGCTGGCTCCTTGAAAATGGGCTTCCCAGAGCTGTGAGAAAATTGTCTTCTGCTGTTGGAGCCACCTAGAGTGTGGTTTTTGTTATGGGAACCTGTGCTGACTGATACACATGGTTCTTTTAGTATTCATCCATTGACATAACTAGCATCTGGCTGGAAGGTCATCACACTTTCGGTAGCAGAAGCAGATATCTTCAAATGATGCCATTAATACTTAATAATTGATGCTTTCGAACTGTGGTGTTGCAGAAGACTCTTGAGAGTCCCTTGGACAGCAGGGAGATCAAGCCAATCCTAAAGGAGATCAACCATGAATATTCATTGGAAGGACTGATGCTGAAGCTCCAATACTTTGGCCCCTTGATATGAAGAGCTGACTCCTTAGAAAAGACCCTAATGCTGGGAAGGATTGAGGGCAGGAGCAGAGGAGACAACAGAGGATGAGATGGTTGGATGGCATCACCGACTCAATGGATGTGAGTTTGAGCAAACTCCAGGAGATGGTGAAGGACAGGGAAGCCTGACGTGTTGCAGGGCATGGGGTTGTAAAGAGTCAGACACAACTGAGCCACTGAACAGCAGGAATGACAACAATACTTAATAAATTGAATCCAAATACATAGGAGCTATAGTGGTTTATATTTTTACAACAGGAACAGCTTCACTGAGTTCATTTATGCATAGAAAGTCTACCATAAAATTTAATTCTTGCACTAACACCCCAAAAAGATGTCCTTTTCATTATAGGGGACTGGAATGCAAAAGTAGGCAGTCAAGAAACACCTGGGGTAACAGGCAAATTTGGCCTTGGAGTACAGAATGAAGCAGGGCAAAGACATTAGTTTTTGGCAAAAACTTGGCAAAATAGAGTTTTGCCAAGAGAACACACTAGTCATAGCAAGCACCTTCTTCCAACAGCACAAGAGAAGACCCTACACGTGGACATCACCAGATGGTCAATACCGAAACCAGATTGATTATATTCTTTGCAGCCAAAGACGAAGAAGCTCTATACAGTCAGCAAAACCAAGACTGGGAGGTGACTGTGGCTCAGATCATGAACTCCTTATTGCCAAATTCAGACTTGAATTGAAGAAAGTACGGAAAACCACTAGACCATTCATGTATGAACTAAATCAAATCCCTAACAATTATATGGTGGAAGTGAGAAATAGATTTAAGGGACTAGATCTGATAGACAGAGTGCCTGATGAACTTTGGATGGAGGTCCATGACATTGTACATGAGACAGGGAGCAAGACCATCCCCAAGGAAAAGAAATGCGAAAAAGCAAAATGGCTGTCTGAGAGGCCTTACAAATAGCTGTGAAAAGAAGAGAAGCCAAAAGCAAAGGAGAAAAGGAAAGTTATGCCCCTTTGAATGCCGAGTTCCAAAGAATACCAAGGAGAGATAAGACAGCCTACCTCAGTGATCAGTGCAAAGAAATAGAGGAAAACAATAGAATGGGAAAGACTAGAGATCTCTTCAAGAAAATTAGAGATACCAAGGGAACATTTCATGCAAAGACGGGCTCAATAAAGGACAGAAATGGTATGGACCTAACAGAAGCAGAAGATACTAAGAAGAGGTGGCAAGAATACACAGAAGAACTGTACAAAAAAGATCTTCACAACCCAGATAATCACGATGGTGTGATCACTCACCTAGAGCCAGACATCCTGGAATGTGAAGTCCAGTGGGCCTTAGGAAGCATCACTATGAACATAGTGGAGGTGATGGAATTCCAGTTGAGCTATTTCAAATCCTGAAAGATGATGCTATGAAAGTGCTGCACTCAATATGCCAGCAAATTTGGAAAACTCAGCAGTGGCCACAGGGAAGGTCAGTTGGAAAACGTCAGTTTTCATTCCAATCCCAAAGAATGCTCAAACTACCGCACAATTGCACTCATCTCACACGCTAGTAAAGTAATGCTCTAAATTCTCCAAGCCAGGCTTCAACAGTATGTGAAATGTGAACTTCCAGATGTTCAAGCTGGATTTAGTAAAGGCAGAGGAACCAGAGATCAAATTGCCAGCATCCACTGGATCATTGAAAAAGCAAGAGAGTTCCAGAAAAACATCTATTTCTGCTTTATGGACTATGCCAAAGCCTTTGACTGTGTGTATCACAACAAACTGGAAAATTCTTAAAGAGATGGGAATACGATAACACCCAACCTGCCTCTTGAGAAATCTATATGCAGGTCAAGAAGCAACAGTTAGAAGTGGACATAGAACAACAGACTGGTTCCAATTTGGGAAAGGAGTACGTCAAGGCTGTATTTTGTCACCCTGCTTATTTAACTTATATGCAGAGTACATCATGAGAAACACTGGGCTGGAAGAAGCACAGGCTGGAATCAAGATTGCTAGAAGAAACAGCAGTAACCTCAGATATTCAGATGATACTACCCTTATGGCAGAAAGTGAAGAAGAACTAAAGAGCTTCTTGATGAAAGTGAAAGTGGAGAGTGAAAAAGTTGGCTTAAAGCTCAACATTCAGAAAACCAAGATCATGGCATCCAGTCCCATCACTTCATGGCAAATGGATGGGGAAACAATGGAAACAGTAAGAGACTTTACTTTCTTGGGCTCCAAAATCAGTGCAGATGGTGACTGTAGCCATGAAATTAAAAGATGCTTGCTCCTTGAAAGAAAAGTTATGACCAACCTAGACAGCATATTAAAAAGCAGAGAGATTACTTTGCCAACAAAGGTCATCTAGTCAAGCCTATGGTTTTCCCAGTGATCATGTATGGATGTGAGAGTTGGACTATAAAGAAAACTGAGTGCCGAAGAATTAATGCTTTTGAACTGTGGTGTTGGATAAAACTCTTTTTTTTTTTAATTTTATTTAACTTTACAATATTGTATTGGTTTTGCCATATATCAAAATGAATCTGCCACAGGTATACATGTGTTCCCCATCCTGAACCCTCCTCCCTCCCCATACCATCCCTCTGGGTCATCTCAGTGCACCAGCCCCAAGCATCCAGTATCGTGCATCGAACCTGGACTGGCGACTCGTTTCATATATGATATTATACATATTTCAATGCCTGTGGGAGAGGGAGAGGGTGGGATGATTTGGGAGAATGGCACTGAAATATGGGTAAGACTCTTGAGGGTCCCTTGGACTGCAAGGAAATCCAATCAGTCCATCCTAAAGGAAATAAATCCTGAATATTCATTGGAAGGACTGGTATGGAAGCTGAAACTCCAATACTTTGGCCACCTGATGCAAAGAGCTGACTCATTTGAAAAGACCCTGATGCTGGGAAAGGTTGAAGGTGGTAGGAGAAGGGGACGACAGAGGATGAGATGGCTGGATGGCATCACCGACTCAATGGACAGGAGTTTGAATAAACTCTGGGAGTTGGTGATGGACAGGGAAGCCTGGCGTGCTGCAGTCCATAGGGTGGCAATGAGTCGGACAAGACTGAGTGACTGAACTGAACTGAGTCATGCACTTAATTCTCATAGTCCTGCTATGTTGTTGTGAAAGTTAAGCAAATTTATGCTCAGAGAGTTTGAACGAGTGGTCTAAGGCCACACAGCATTTTGAGTGGCAGAGTTGAACCCCAGCATAAGCCTGTGACTCTTTGGCAGGGCCATTTAAACTTCAGGGCACAGTTCAGGTTCTCTGACCCACGTTGGTCATATCCATCAGATATGGCCAAAAAGAGCTCAAAGCAAGGTGCTGTGACGGAAAGAGGAATCAGGAGCATTTAGAACGGAGGTTTTTGTCTTTGTCCTTAATTTACCTGCCAGCATTTTCTGAAGTAGTGGATGTCTCAGAAATGTGTGGGATGCAGCTTGCCGCATTTGCAGCAGTTACTAGGCAGAGTAAGAAGAGCTGGGGAAGGCACTGGCAGGATCCAGACTTTGCAGCTGTCAAGGCTGCTCAGTCTTGGTCACCTGAAGCATGTCGCTTTAGAAGCACTTCATTCTCCACTGATGAAAATGAGAGGAACTGAGTTTGGGCCCGGGGGCTGGGGGCAAGCATTCCAGCACAGAACAAGTCATTTGGCTGAAGAGTCTGCAAGCTTGGATTGGATTCCTGGAAAACATGAAGGTTTGTGAAAACAAAAGCAGCAGGTTCAAGCCAGTGCTGGACTTGTGTAAGATGCGTACAGGGGTTCCTTCTGTTGGTCAGGTTATGTGCACACATCCCTGTTATATAATTACTGCTTGTCTTCGTTGCCTCTGTCTTGAAAACAGCATAAGCACAAGCCACACAGTGAAACTAATATTTAAGTAGAAAAGCGTGTACCCATGAGCTACTTCTTTCTCGTCCAACTGGAAGGCATTATAAGAAATTCACATTTATTGTCTGCCTGGCTCTGTCAGGCTCTGCCCTGGGCTCTTTAGGTGGGCTTATTGTATTTTTGTCTTCCTAGCAACTTTGTGAGGTAGATACAAATTAATAAATAGAGTGGTAAAATAACTTGTTCAAGGTTTTTCTCTTTTAAAGTTGGGAATGGAAACAAGGTCACATGAGTCAGAAATCCTTGCTCACTGTTGACAGGGCTCAGTCCCTCCCCTCCCTTGTTCCCTCTCTGAGGATTCAGGGGAGAGGTGAGGGAGGTCCCCCTCCTGCCCCCAAGCTGCATGATGAGGGGGGACCTGGTGAAACATCCGTCTTTGATGCTTAAAGAGCAAGTTGTCCTGAGGTTGTGGGATGCCTTCCCCTGTTCATCAGCTCGGCTCTCTTAGTGAAAGCAGAAGAGGTTTCTTGCTCTCCTGTGTGACAGTAACCTCCACATTCTTGCCCGCCCAGCAATAACTCCATGGTCCACAGCCTGAGTCGGGTGTGGGAGGCCTCAACTTCTTTACAGCATTCCTGTCCTGACTTCTCCAGCGGGGTCCCTGGTTCCAGCTTCCCTGACACCTCCAGAGAAGAAGCCTGGTTTCCTGAACCACCAAGCCTCCTCTCCACGGGTACAGGGAGCGGGTGCCAAGGGCTAGAGGAGACATACCATGCTGCTGCAAATGGATTTTGGCTGAACATCGTGAGGCGTGTTTTCTTTCTAGGTCCAGGTATAAAAGTACGTAATATAGATACTCTTGATGAAGTAGCCATCTGTAGTAGCATCATTCAGCCACAATATGGATTCTTACAGAGAGTTTTGGAAATTGGAGAAGTTATCCAACAATAATAGCCAAGAGCATGGATTTTGGAGTCAGACTGCCAAGGTTTCTATCCCGTTTGTTTGCTGTTTAACTTGTGCCTTGATTTCTTTGTAAAATGGGATTAGGAATGTACATGTTATCCTGATAGCTGTGGGGTTAAACAGGAGAGTGAGGGGAACTTTGAAATTTAGAGTAACTCTAAGTGTTAGTCACTCAGTTGTGTCCAACTCCATGCGACTCCATAGACCATAGCCTACCAGGCTCCTCTGTCCATGGAATTCTCCAGGCAAGAATAGCGGGGTGGCTTGCCGTCCCTAAAGCCACCATGCATTGTAACGTTCTGTGATTCCATACCAATTTTCTTTTATTCTAATATTTATTGCCGGGAGCCAGCATATTGCATATTGAGTGCAGCACTTTGACAGCATAATCTTTCAGGATCTGGAATAGCTCAGCTGGAAGTCTATCACTGCCAGGAGCCAGTGTGAGGAACTCCGCCCATGGCAAAGGTCATGAGGAAGGAGGCTCAGCATACGCAAAGGCGGGATCGAGCCTCAGGAGTCCCCCTGGAAAGTCTCGAGCATCTACCCCCAAAACCAGAGTCTGCCTACTTTCTGCTTTGTGCTCTCACCTACACCTCTGACTTTACGGGGAGGTGGGAGCTGTCCCCCACTACCTCTCTCTGAAAAAAGAGTTAACTTATAGCTCCAGTTAATAAAGTTCCTGGGTGTGATAGTGTTTCAACCTACAAACTCCTTTGGAAGTCCTCTAGCCTGCCTGAATAGGTTTTTCCGGCCACATGTGATTGCTCAGAGCCTCCCAACTGTGAGAGGCATGAGATGTTCTAAACTGTCTAAATACAGAGTCCTTTGAGCAGTTAAAAGATTGATTAGAAATTGTATTGGTGAAGGGTTTTTCACTTGTTGGGCCAATGTTTGCTGCTAAGTCTCCATATCCCTTACCTGCTGTGTCCCTGGCAGTGTATTGATTAATATAATTGGTGTAAGTAGTAGCTTTAATGTTTGTAACCTTGGACCCTTGAGTTAATTCTTTTTTGTTGTAGCCCACCACACCTTTGCCCTATAGGAATGCAACTTTAATGCTTTTGGAGGGTGGCGCCTGCCTAATCACCTTTAGAGAAAAATACGTTTTCTGAAGAAAGCGTCTTAAAATGTTAACAGGCCTCAGGGCCAGAAGATGATGCAAATCACCTAAACTTTTGCATATAATAAATTTGCAGGAAGAAAGCCTGGCTTACTGCATGACTCTACCCCTTTCCCCATTATCCTCTATGCATAACTTAAGGCATAAAAACTACTTTGGAAAATAAAGTGCGGGCCTTGTTCACCGAAACTTGGTCTCCCCATGTCGTTCTTTCTCTCACCTTCTGGCTGAATTATTCAGCCTCTCTTCTCCACTGAATTTCTTCACTGAGCTATCCTCATTCTATTACTCTTTATATCTTTGATGAATATTTAAATAAATAGGTCGCCGATGCCGTCTCTCCTTCGAATACCCTGGATCAGCCGGGGCTGGACCCTGGCAATTCATACTTTAATGTAATCACTGATTATATTTGGGTCTAAATCTACCTTTTTTTTTTTTCTTTCTGTTTGTCCCATTTGTTTTATGTTTCATTCCTTTCTTCTTTTAGGTGGATTACATTGGGGGAAAAAAAAAAACTATTTGATCCCTCCTTCTCACAAGTATGTTTCTTTTCTTGCTTACCAGAGAAAATAGAACATGCCCCTGTAACTTATCAAAGTCTGCATGGCCCATGCCTCCAAGAGTCTGGAAGGTTCATCTCCCTTTTGTCTTACATGCTGTTGTGGTCTTGTATGTTTTGTGTGGTCTTGTATATCCCAGTATGTAGTAAACCCCATGAGACACTGCATTCTGCAGTCAGTATTGTTTAGGTTGACCCACATGTCCCATTTTTGTTGTTCCTTCTTATATTTCTTCCACCTGGAAACATTTTTCTTCTGCTTGAACACTCATTTCCTTTGTTGCAGGTCTTTGGCAGACTATTTTCATTTAATAATATCTTTATTACACCTTAATTCTTCTTTTAAATTGAAGTCATACAATATTACTTCATTACATGGAACAACAGACTGGTTCCAAATTGGGAAAGGAGTACATCAAGGCTGTATATTGTTATCCTCTTTATTTAACTTATATGCAGAGTAACATCATGCGAAATGCCAGGCTGGATGAAGCACAGGCTGGAATCAAGATTGCTGGGAGAAGTATCAATAACTTCAGATATGCAGATGACACCACTCTTAAGGCAGAAAGCAAAGAAGAACTAAAGAGCCTCTTGATGAAAGTGAAAGAGGAGAGTGAAAAAGTTGGCTTAAAACTCAACATTCAGAAAACTAAGATGATGGCATCTGGTCCCATCACTTCATGGCAAATAGATGGGGAAACAATGGTAACAGTGAGAGACTTTATTTGAGGGGGCTGCAAAATCAGTGCAGATGGTGACTGCAGCCATGAAATTAAAAGACGCTTGCTCCTTGAAAGAAAAGCTATGACCAACCTAGACAGCATATTAAAAAGCAGAGACATTACATTGCCAACAAAGGTCCGTCTAGTCAAGGATATGTTTTTTCCAGTAGACATGTATGGATGTTGGACTATAACGAAAACTGAGCACCGAGGAATTGATGCTTTTGAACTGTAGTGTTGGAGGAGGCTCTTAAGAGTCCCTTGGACTTCAAGGAGATCCAACCAGTCCATCCTAAAGGAAATCAATCCTGAATATTAATTGAAAGGACTGATGCTGAAGCTGAAATCCAATACTTTGGCCACCTGATGTGAAGAACTGACTCATTGGAAAAGACCCTGATGCTGGGAAAGATCAAAGGCAGAAGGAGAAGGGGACGACAGAGGATGAGATGGTTGGATGGCATCACTGACTCAATGGACATGGGTTTGGGTGGATTCTGGGAGTTGGTGATGGACAGGGAAGCCTAGCATGCTGCAGTCCATGGGGTCACAAAGAGTTGGACATGACTGAGCTGAATACAATATTATGTTAGTTTCAGGTGTATGGCAAAGTGATTCAGTTATATGTGTATATATACATGTATATATATGTATATATATGTGTATATATATGTATATATAGTGTTTAAATACATATATATATGTATATATAGTGTTTAAAATTATTTTCCATTATAGTTGTTGCAAGATGCAGACTATAGCTATACAGTAAATCCTTTGTTGTTTACCTGTTTTGTATATGGTAGTGTGCATCTGTTAAGCCCATATTCCCAACGTATCCCTCCTCCTCTTCCCCTTTGGTAACTATAGGTTTGTTTTCAATGTCAGTAAGTCTGTTTCTGTTTTAATTAAGTTCATTTGTATCATTTTTTAGATTCCATTCCACATATAGGTGATATATTTGTCATTCTCTGACTTACTTCACTTAATATGATAATCTCTAGGTCCATCCTTGTTCCTCAGATGATTTTATTTCTTTCTTTTTATGGCCGAGTAATGTATATATGTGCCACTTCTTCTCTATTCATGTGTCTGTCAGTGGACACTGAGGTCGCTTGCACCTTTTTTCTTGAAGCGTGTTCTTGCTGCATATGAAATTCTAGTGTGGTCGTTGTTTTCTGTGAGCAGTACTTTCAGGGGAAGGTGTCATCCCATCATCTCTGGCTTCTCTTATTGCTGCTGAGAAGTATTACTCTGAGGATTTCTTTGAAGGTCATTATAATTTTCCCTCTGGCTGGCTCTTAAGATTTTCTTTGATTTTTTGCAGTTTCACTGTGCAATGCGTAGGTGTGGGTTTCTTCTTATTTATACTGCTTGAGAATTGTAAGTTCTTCTGAGTCCATGGATTGATGTCGTTTACTAGTTCTAAAATATTCTCAGCCGTGACCTCCTTACATGATGCTTCTCTCTCAACTTCTCGCTCATCTCCTTGAACTCCAAGTTCATCTTTGTGTCTCTCTCTGTGATACATTCTGCATAGTTTTTCTGACATCTTGTGATTTACTAATTCTCTGTTCAGTTATGTCTTATCAGCTGTTAAATCCTTCCACTGATTTATAGATTTTGTTTCTTTTTTTTTCTTTCATTCTAGAATTTTTATTTGGTTCTTTCTCAAGTCATTAAAAAACCATTTTCAATTCCCTGCTGAAAATTCAGACTTTGCTTTTAATTTCTTTGAATGTTGTAAGTACAGTTGTGTTAGAGTCCACAATTACTCATTTCAGTGTCTCTGTTTCTGTTGTTGCTGTTGGTTCTCACTGAAATCATCACATGTGCCTGGTTATCCTTCACAGAGCATTTCTTTCACTTCTGCCAAGGGTAGGGGGTTGTGGTGGGGACTGGCTTGATCTGAGCTTCAGGCTTGAGAGTCCCTGGATGAGTTAGTTGATGCAGACTGCTGCGAGTCTGCCAAGGGAGGTTCACCTCTTCCCCCATTCGTAGCCCACTGGGGCCACAGGTGAGCTGGACATGGTTCATGACATTCTCCACTTTTGGTGGCCCTTGGCTTTTATATTGCTCCTCGTTTCCCCAAAACTGTTAAAATAAGAGGCTCACTTTCACAGCTTTTTAGATTAAATCAGCAAATACTCCTGGCAGTACATCTACCCAACTGGGTTCTAATGTTCTAGAACTGGGCTTGGAAATTCCTCATAGTATTGGTCCTCCTTTGAGGCTTATAGGAGGATGTTTTCAGTGTTTGGTATTTTTAGTTGTCCTTCTTGGGAAAGTTGGTCTTAATTTCCTATTATCCCATTGTTTCTGACTTTGATACAAGAAGGTCAGTGGCCTAATTAACTATGTTTGTTGTTGTTTCTTTGAGGAAGATACTTTTGAGGATCTTTTTGAGGAACACATTTCCACACATTTCCTTTTTGAGGAACAGATGGAAAGCGATTGGCGTTGTATTGATTTATTTGGAAGGGAGCTGTTGATGTAACTCTTCATCCTTCTCTCTGGCAGAGGCAGCCTTTGAGGAGTGAAAAGATTTTCAATGATGGAAAATGGCTGCTTTGGTAGAAAAGAAGACTGTTTCTGATCAATATTTCGATTGTTTTTTTCTGTTGCCATCTTCAAAGGCATTAGAGTTTGAGTAGATAATTCTCTATTTCAGCCTTTCCATTGAGGTCACTTTTTTTTTTTTTTTAACCAAGTCTAGTCTCTCCACTTATGAATCATATCCTATTACTGAGTAAAACATCGTATTTTTAGAGAGCAAATGTCATTTAAGCGATAGAAGTGATTTTTTTCTGTAAACACAGGCCCAGAAAAGGCAGCAAGTAGATTACTCAGTGTGCAAGGAGCAGAGAGCAGGAGGCTCCAGGCTCATGGGGTGAACATCTGGGTTAGAGCACCATGAGGCGCTCTTCCGAGGGTAGTTTGCATTTTTCTATATGAATATATTGGCTCAAAGTAATTATGAAGAAAGCAATGTTCCAAGCATGTTGCAATCTTATCGCAAATGGTACACATTTAAAGGATAAGGTGTTGCAGTAGTCAGGTTCCAGTGACAAAGTATGGCCTTTACCTGGAGGCACCTCAGTTCAGTTCCGTCGCTCAGTCATGTCTGACTCTTTGTGACCCCATGGACTGTAGCACACCAGGCCTCCCTGTCCATCACCAACTCCCGGAGCCTACTCAAACTCATGTTCATTGAGCCGGTGATGCCATCCAACCATCTCATCCTCTGTCATCCCCTTCTCCTACTACCTTCAATCTTTCCCAGCATCAGGGTCTTTCCAAATGAGTCAGTTCTTCACATCAGGTGGCCAAAGTATTGGAGTTTCAGCTTCCATATCAGTCCTTCCAATGAATATTCAGGACTGATTTCCTTTAGGATGGAATGGTTGGATCTCCTTGCAGTCCAAGGGACTCTCGAGAGCCTCCTCCAACACTACAGTTCAAAAGCATCAATTCTTCAGCGCTCAGCTTTCTTTATAGTCCAACTCTCACATCCATATATGACCACTGGAAAAACCATAGCCTTGACTAGACGGACCTTTGTTGGCAAAGTAATGTCTCTGCTTTTCAATATGCTGTCTAGGTTGGTCATAGCTTTCCTTCCAAGGAGTAAGCGTCTTTTAATTTCATGGCTGCAATCACCATCTGCAGTGATTTTGGAGCCCAAAAAAATAAAGTCAGCCACTGTTTCCACCATTTCCCCATCTATTTGCCATAAAGTGATGGGACCAGATGCCATGATCTTAAGTTTTCTGAATGTTGAGTTTTAAGCCAACTTTTTCACTCTCCTCTTTCACTTTCATCAAGAGGCTCTTTAGTTCTTCTTCACTTTCTGCCATAAGGGTGGTGTCATCTGCATACCTGAGGTTATTGATATTTCTTCCAGCAATCTTGATTCCAGCCTGTGCTTCATCCAGCCTGGCATTTCACATGATGTTACTCTGCGTATAAGTTAAATAAGCAGGGTGACAAAATACAGCCTTGACGTACTCCTTTCCCAAATTGGAACCAGTCTGTTGTTCTATGTCCACTTCTAACTGTTGCCTCCTGACCTGCATACAGATTTCTCAAGAGGCAGGTTGGGTGTTCTGGTATTCTCATCTCTTTAAGAATTTTCCAGTTTGTTGTGATACACACAGTCAAAGGCTTTGGCATAGTCAATAAAGCAAAAGTAGATGTTTTTCCGGAACTCTCTTGCTTTTTTGATGAGCCAGCGGATGTTGGCAATTTGATCTCTGGTTCTTCTGCCTTTTCTAAAACCAGCTTGAATATCTGGAAGTTCACAGTTCATGTACTGTTGAAGCCTGGCTTGGAGAATTTTCAGCATTACTTTACTAGCATGTGAGATGAGTGCAATTGTGCAGTAGTTTGAGCATTCTTTGGCATTGCCTTTCTTTGGAATTGGAATGAAAACTGACCTTTTCCAACTGACCTCTCCTGTGGCCACTGCTGAGTTTTCCAAATTTGCTGGCATACTGAGTGCAGCACTTTCACAGCATCATCTTCCAGGATTTGAAATAGCTCAACTGGAATGCCATCACCTCCACTAGCTGTTTGTAGTGATGCTTCCTAAGGCCCACTGGACTTCACATTCCAGGATGTCTGGCTCTAGGTGAGTGATCACACCATCATGATTATCTGGGTCATGAAGATCTTTTTTGTACAGTTCTTCTGTGTATTCTTGTCACCTCTTCTTGGTATCTTCTGCTTTTGTTAGGTCCATACCATTTCTGTCCTTTATTGTACCCATCTTTGCATGAAATCTTCCCTTGGTATCTCTAATTTTTTGGAAGAGATCTCTAGTCTTACCCCTTCTCTTGTTTTCCTCTATTTCTTTGCATTGGTCACTGAGGAAGGCTTTCTTATCTCTCTTTGCTGTTCTTTGAAATTCTGCATTCAAATGGATATATCTTTCCTTTTCTCCTTTGCTTTTCACTTCTCATCTTTTCACAGCTATTTGTAAGGTCTCCTTAGACAGCCATTTTGCTATTTTGCATATCTTTTTCTTGGGGATGGTCTTGATCACTGCCTCCTATACAGTGTCACAAACCTCAAACCATAGTTCTTCAGGCACTCTGTCTATCAGATCAAATTCCTTGAATCTATTTGTCACTTTCCCTGTAGAATCATAGGAGATTTGATTTAGATCATACCTGAATAGTCTAGTGGTTTTCTCTACTTTCTTCAATTTAAGTCTGAATTTGGCAAAAGGAGTTCATGATCTGAGCCACAGTCAGCTCCTGGTCTTGTTTTTGGGGACTGTAGAGAGCTTCTCCATCTTTGGCTGCAAAGAATATAATCAGTCTGATTTCAGTGTTGACCATCTGGTGATGTCCATGTGTAGAGTCCTCTCTTGTGCTGCTGGAAGATTGTGTTTCCTCTGACCAGTGCATTCTCTTGGCAAAACTCTGTTAGCTTTTTTCCTGCTTCATTCTGTACTCCAAGGCCATATTTGCTTGTTACTCCAGGTATCTCTTGACTTCCTGCTTTTGCATTCCAGTCCCCTGTAATGAAAAGGATATCTTTTTTGGATGTTAGTTCTAGAAGGTCTTGTAGGTCTTCATAGAACCATTCAACTTCAGCTCCTTCAGCATTACTGATGGATTGTTAATACAAGTGAGCTGGAGAGAAAAATAATTGACTGTGAGAGGCATTGTTTGTTGTTTATATATTTTTCTCAACACATCATTTTTGGGTGTTGAGAAGACATATCCTTCACATCTTCAGATTCAAAATTACTATCTCTGAAGCCTAAGTCTTCAAAGATGATTGGCAAAAACCAGTCAAAATATTAACATTTTCATTCTTCTTCTTGGAGAAATCTTCCAACAATGAGAGAAAAAGAAATTTAAAAGCTTGCTCCATGTATATATTTTATTCATTTGAAACAAATAAAGGCAGCTTACAGTTAACAGTTATATTTTAACATTTTTCATTTGAGATCACCCTCCAAAATGGCTGGAAAGACTAGAGCAAAAGTTTTGCAGGAAAAGCTTGAGGACATCTGCTATTTTAATTGCACAGACCTGATATGAAATTTGACGTTGAACCTTACAAGAATGGCCATCTTGATATCATAATATCATTGGTCACACAGTACACAACAGGAAAAGAAAATATTTTCCCCTTATTTAAATTGACATATGCCAAACTCCTAAGTGGATGGATTTAATATAGCTGTATTAATAAAAAGGACTCTAATGAAGTCCGAGTATTCTATATTTTGTGTTTTAGTTACCATCAGTAGAAGTATGCTGTCATATTCTTTTCATTAATGTCACCTAAAATGTTGCCAAAAACAATTATGGCATTGGGAATTTGTTTGGAATCAGTAAGTAGAGTGAGCTATACGATTCTGTCTTTACTTGAAGAATTTTATAATGTACCTTTCAGATCCTTTCCTTATCTATTGTGATTATAGCTCTAAAAGAATCCTGTTGCTTAGCAACTAGATTATATATGATGGAACTCCCTGAGGGAACTTCAAGTGTTAAGTTTTTAGAAATTGAGAGACACCTTGGACATTGTATATCTCTTAATTTTAAAAGTCAATAGGAATTGTGTTCAGGAAAGAATCACAGTGAGAAACTGTCTCAAAAGTAGATGGAAAGGATCTCAGAACTATTTGAATAAGTGCTTTCCAATTTAGAGAATTCAGTCATTAAAAAGATTGAAATAATAGCTCAGAAGAATTATAGTTTGGTGTTCTTTTGAGATTTCTATCTCTAATGGATTTTTCACCGCCTCTTTTCTGTAGTCATTGTATTGTTATAACAATCCCCCCCCCCACACCCCCCGCCAAAAAGCCAGGTGTGTGATGATGCACTTAGCTTCCTTCTGCCTTTTTCAGAAAGGAACTAATCTTCTACCTTTATTATTTGAGGTTTCTTGTTTTGTTTTTCTTTTGTGTCTACTTTCTACTTCTGAAATACGGTTAAATAATGGTTGGAACATTCAGTGTAACTTGAAAAGAGTCATAGCTGGAATTAATTTCTTTTCATCACTGGAAATTCTTTAGCATCGGCTGATCTCACGTGTGTCTGCCGTGTTCTGTTTCTCCTGAAATGCCTTATGTTTACATGGCTGTGACCAGCAATCGCTGGTGACACTGTGCAGGCAGTGGTGAGAGCCCGCTGGGTTTCTCAGTTTGTGTGTCTTCTTGGTACAGAGAAGAGAAGTTTCTTTAATAAATGGTGCCTTTGGGGGAGAGAGGGAGGCGTGGATGTTTCTTCTGATTTTGTGAATCTCTTTTGTTCTCAAAGGACCCTTAATTTCTGTTGCTTGTTTCTTTTTTTCTCTTCACCATCAAGCATCCAGGGGATATGGCTCTCCAGGTCACCTCCCTTCCTCCAGAAGTGATGTCTCCAAGACCCCCATCTTCACTCCTGCTGACTTCCCAGTCCTTTCCCTTCATTTCCCTGGTTCCCAAGCCTCAGACTTGTTTTCAGTATTTCCACATTTAGGAGGGGACGCTCCTTCTGGAGGTAGTTTTCATCTGTTCTGCTACTAGAAGCAGATGTAACTGCCAGACTCGCTTCTCTGGCAAGGTTTCTGCAACTTTCACATGTTCATTTCCTTCCCTGTGCACTAGCTGAAGTTCCTTGTCTGCTTCATCTCCTAGTTATGCTATAGGCGGAGCAGGCTTCAGGGGCATGTCATTTATGATATGGTTATATCTGGTGGGGAAAATCTCCCCTCGCTATTCTTTATTTTGCAATTTTTGGGGATCAATTCTGATGTCCTGTTCCATAAGAACTTTAAAATAGTTGCTTCCATTTCTCCTAAAATCTATGTTGGCATTTGGATTGGAATTTTATATGTTACTTAAAGTTTTAATATTAATTTTAAAATGTATAATTAATATTTATCAGTTTCCTTTCTGGGTTTTATCACTGTTGCTGCTATCATGTATAGAATTGGGTTTTATTTTTTAAAGGTTAAAAGGTTAGAATACAGGAATTACTATTCATTTTTGTATCTGGATCTATTTCTTTTTCATTGTTTCTCCTGTGTTGTGATAGATTTTTTATTTGACCTTCTAGACCAAGGATCTCCAAACTTCAAATTGCTCGCCAAAACCACTCTGCTGCCTGTTTCTATAAATAAATTTGTATTGGAACACAGCCAAACCCATTTATGTGTGTATTATCTATGGCTGCTCTCATGCTATGATGGCAAAGTTGGGCAATTTCAACCGAGACCATATGGCTCACAAAGTCAAAAATATTTTCTAACTTGACCTTTACAGGAAGTTTGCCAACTCCTGTTACAGACTACTTATTTTGTTCTTGGCAGTGAATATTCTCTTTCAGTTAGTTATCAAATTTTAAAGCTTTTAAAAAATGTCAATTATATCTCAAAACTGAAAGAAAAAAATGTGTGAATACAAGGTATTTAAAAATTTTTTTTAAAGTTTCAATAAATATTTTTTGTTTTAGCTACATCACTTTGAGAATTTGCATCCATCTGTTCCTTACTGTTTTCCTTCATTTCCTCCATTAGTGAGACCCATCCAGTTTCTGTGAGTCCTCTTTCAAGACCTGCGGGGTTTCTTCGCCTGTTCTGCTGCAGAAGCCCTCAGCAGTGAGGCTGTGGAGGCTCCTGGGCAGTGTCAGACTTGGAAGGGCTGGGAGACCGGCTAGTCCTTGGGGCCACCCTTGGTCACAAAATGAGAAGAAATTGTACTAATCCAGATGAGCAAGGAAGGCCTTTCCTCTCCAGTCTTGACGTGAATGGGTGGGTGAACCAGCCTGGTCCGGCCTGTGAGGACCAAGACCAGGCCGCCCTCTGGGTCCAGCCAGACTGTGAGCCCTTACATCGAGGGCTGTCCATAGCACGCTGGGCAGTGCAGCCCTTTCCCCAGAACACGTGCACATCCGTGCATGTGTCGATGCATGCTGGCTGCCTTATTGTGCACCCCCCGCCCCCCTAAGTCATGTACCAGGTTACAAAGCCAGGACGGATTCTCGCCTCTTAAGAACTGCAGGCCTCGGCTGCCCTGTGCTTTCTAGGCCTCAGCCACAGGCTAGCTGTTATTTTCCCTACTTCAGAGTCATTTAGTGAGTGCACGGATAGGAAGTTGGGGATCTCCTTGTTGATTTCAAATTTGAGTATTTGCTTTTTCCTGTTGCCTGCCTGACTATGCCAGGAAGGAATAGGTGGTATAGGTGGTTATGCTATAGAGCAGCTTGGGACCTGGCTCATCTTTGATTAGGAGTTCAGTGGTTATCGGGAGGTGGTCTATATTGCTATCAATAAATGGAGGACTGCACTCCTGTTTATTTTCTTCTGTAGATCTATGTATGCATATGCACATATACCCCCAACCCCCCAGGCTCAGTGCTTATTTTAAAATAAATATTATAGTATAAGTACTATGTACAGTCACACCAGTAGAACCCAATCATGCAGGAGAAATAAGCCCCCCAGAGACAGATGTTCCAGGACTCTGTTTGCTATCCCTTCATCCCATCTTCTAGAAGTTCTGTGAGAACACCTCCTGACTAGTGATGCTCGTCATTGCTGTGGTTTACAGCGAAAATGCTAATTCAGCTGACTACTTAAACTTTCCAGGTTCTAGAAGGTTATCTTTGTACCAGGATTTGCAGGTTTAGAAGGTGATCTGTAGTTGTTGTTAATTACTTTTTTGAAGCTTTGGTTCAGACAAGGTACAATTTAGATTTGTGAGTGTCCTTTATCTCTACAGGAATGATTGTGTATAATTATATGCCATTTATCATCATTTAATTATTAGGGAAATCAATTTATTTTCACATCATCAGAATAGTTTTTGCTAAAGAATCATAAACTGGAAATAATCCATGAGAGCAAAGATGGGTCATGTTTATATACCACAAAAGAAGTGTAGCCCTTGTGGGAGCTATTGTAATGCATTATTTAGTCTACATATCATGCCCTGACTGCATTCAAGTGTGTGGGCAATTTCATTATGCCTTCACCATTTACTAGTGCATTACTACCCTTATTGTAATCCCATTTGATTCAAATGCGTTTCTAAAATCCTATAGTGGTTTCTATGAGTCTGACATAGAAATGATTTTTTCCTCTTACTCTTTTTATTCATACAGTAAGTATGCTGCTTTAGTCTTCCATCACTGAAAGAATTTTTTTCCCTCTTTGGGTCAAGGACAGAGGCAGATTATAGAGAAAGCATGCCACATTAAGATTTTCTTCAAAAAACAGAAACTAAATAAATAACTTCCAGGGTGCATCCTGAGCTCTGTAAAGATTTATTGCATTCGGTACCTTCTCTGCCATTTCTGTGTTCAGACATCAACATCACAGGCGTTCAGAAAGATGATTAGGAGGTACCAAAAAGTCACTTCCAGGACACTAAATGTGTAAGCATGAAGAGCCAATGACTGCATTTTAGAAAATATCTCAAGCCGAAAAAGAGTTAAAGCATATAGTTTTCTGAATAACCCTTATTTGATTAGAAATTTAGTTAGCCAAAATATCCCTTATTTTGAGCCCCAAGTTGGTATTTTTCTTAGCTCTGTTTATCAGTTTGTTCAACAACAGTTTATTGAACCTCAACTAAGTTAGAGCCATTTTTCCAGGTACCAGGGTAATAGAAATGAACTGAACAATAATGAACAAAGAATGTGATAAGACAAATCAGCCACAAAAAAGGGAGAAATACACCTAATAAAATGATATAGAAGGTATTTTAAAAATACTCAGTAAATCCAGAAGAAGGGAGAAAAATGGGGGAAACAACAACCAAGAAATTGATCACTTAAACCTAGTCATATCAATAATTACATTAAATGTCAGTGGTCTAAAAGGCAGAAATGAAAAGGTGAGAGTCAATTATTTGGGGTCAACAAGATACTCACCTTAAGTATAAAGACACAAAAATGTTACTAGGAAAAGGATATAAGAAAAAGTACTCCATGGTAACACTAATTAAAGAACAAAGCTGAAGTGGCTATATTAGTATAAAAATGAATTTTGGAACTAAGAATATTACCAAGGATAAATATTATCATCTCATAATCAAAAAGATGCCAATTAATAAGAGAATATGATAATACTAAAAGAATTATACACATCATAATGATACTTCAAAATATATTAAAAGAAAAATGGATAGAACTGAAAGGAAAAATAGATGAATCCACATTTATAACCAGAGATTTTGCCAGCTTTTTCTTAATAATAATTTGGAGAAGAGTGTGCCAGGCAGAAGAAAAGGTATATGCAACGGTTCTGGGGCCAGGGAGAGTTTGCAAGTGTGCTTGGAGCAGAGTGAGTTGAGGCATGGTCCTTGGTAGGCCAAAGAGCAGGCAGGGGCTCGATTGCACAGGACCTTATGGACAAGGTAAGGGGGTTATGTAAGCCGAAAACAGAACTGGAGAGCAAAAATATTTGCTTCATACTGTAACTTTGATTTAATATTTAATATTTAGGTGGCTCTGGTGGGCTGCCGTCTATGGGGTCACACAGAGTCAGACACGACTGAAGTGACTTAGCAGCAGCAGCAGCAGCAAATATCTCCATTGCCTCAAACGGAATATAATAGATGGCAGAGAGTCCCACACATTAAGGAATAGGCTGGACCATCAGGAAGACAGTTGTGTCTCCCCCATCACCCCTTCAAACCTGTTCTGTGAGCTCTTTCTTCTGCATCTCCAGTTTGTATCTCAGGGATCTGTCACAGATTTTGAGTCTCATATTCAGTTATTAAAAAGTCCATCTGATCTAAGTCAAAACTCCCATCCCCCACCTTCCAAGTCAGTGTTTCTCTGCTTCCCTCAGCTCGAGGCTGACCTTGTCTTGAAAACCCAGCTGAGAGTGGCTGTGTGGCCTTCATCTCTGCTCTTCTTGCCCCACTCCATCCTGCACAGGCTTCCAGTTCCTCAGGGCCTGGGCAGAGAGAGTGAGCGGTAAAACCTGGGACACGGGGCCTTTTTGGGTTTTTAACTTCCTTGGTTTAAGTACCTTCTCTTATGGAGTACTTTGTTTCCCTGCTGCAAGGTCCTCTGTAGATGAGCCTCTGTGGTATGGGGACTCTTACTTCAGCTTTTGGCCATTTAATACCCTATGACATGCAGAAAAAAGTTTGAATAAATAAAGCTCTCATTTACACTTCATTGTACTAATATTAAAAAACAACTAATTTATTCAATAATCTTTTTTCTTTTAATTTTATTTTATTTTTAAACCTGAAACACTGTATTAGTTTTGCCAAACATCAAAACGAATCCGCCACAGGTATATAGCTATACAAATTTAAGACCTTGCTGAATTCAAAGGGTTACTTTGGAATCAGTTCATCAGGAAAATAAGAGGCCTCTCTATGTAAGGAGTGCTTTTAAAAGTAACATTTAAAAATTAGCCACCATTTCTGTAAATGCTTCTGGAAATTTTTACATACAATTTAGTGATTTGGTAAATCAGAAAATATTAAGTACCCTCAGAGATCAGTTTCCTAGGATTTGATTACTTATTGATTTCACAATAAAAAATATATTCTCAGGCATTTCATTAATGATTTCCACTAAGGCTCACTTCTTAATCAGTTGTTGGTCCATTTTCCTGAAGTATGCTGTTTCTTCATCAGAGAAGTGGTAAAAAAAAAAAAAAAATCATGACTCTCCTGATACTGACTAGAGATGGAGAAACAAGTTAGAAACAACTGTCAAGACCATCCTTCAGTGTTGTGGGGTTGTGAAGAGACCACTGATTCTGTTTCAGAGATTGATGCTTTATAAATGTCCAGAAATAAAAACGGCCTGAGATCTTTAAAACATTTAGAGAAAGTCTAATGCCTTAGTCAGAAGCCATCCTGTTAGAATTCTCTCAGGAAGGTAATAAAACTATCCTGCAGTCTTTATGAAAAGAACCAGCCGTACAATACATGTAGATGCAGTGGTGAGAATGTTGTCTCCATGGAGAGAGCAAAAGATCGCTCTAATCCCTTCTGATCTGCGTGTAAGCCCAAGGCCTTCTGAGAGGTGCAAGTGAAAAGGTGGTTAAATATTTCTCTTTAGCATGTGTTGGAAACCAAGATGAAGTTAAGCAATGATTGATAATGCTTTGGCATGACTCTGGGAACTACACTTATTCTTCTGCATTTTGCTCTCGGTTATGCCATTTAGTTTCTAATTAATCATTAGCATTTAAACACAGCAGTGTAATTTATGGCTGTCAACTAGACCTTCGGTCCTCTTCTATGTTCATTGCCAGATAACCTTTCTGTCTTATGAGGAGCCACCCAGATAGTCAGCCGGTGGGTCTGCTCCACACACTGGACCTGTAATGTGCTGGGTGATGCTAGAGTTGATTCCACTAAGGTCCCTTTCAAGGGTATGCGAGAGGGAGAAAGATGTCCTCATGTCCTCTGAACCCTGATGTTTGGCCGGGCCCTATGCCTAACTTTGAGAAGTTTACCGCAACTTTGCTTTCAGCCACACAGAGGCTTTGCCATGCGTGGCTTTGGCAAAGTATCTTGTATTCACAGTGAAATCTTTTTTCACTGTGTAACATTTGTTAAATCCCATGTAACATTTGACGAAGTTCCTCTGCAGGTTGTGGCTAGTCTCCTGTTTTCCATTTTTCCTTTATGCATCTTTGCTTAGGGTAAAATAAGCTGGGCTACAATTTTTGTACCTGAAAAACTTTTTTAAAAAATGAGAATACTGTGCCTTAAAAAGAGTAGCAGGAAATGCATATCTTTTTCACTTTATGCAGTAAACATAGTAACGATATCCTTCATGTCTATATTGTGGCCAGTTAAGATAGAAGAGTCCTGCCCGTGGAAATCAGGGGAGGGCTAGTGAAAACATCTGTTGAGAAAAAAAAAGAAAAGCAAGAATGACAGAAAATGAAGAGAAAAAGGGGGATAGACAAAAAAAAAGTGCACACAGAGAAAAAGGGAGACAGAGGAGCCTCTGTATGTTTTTTAATATGTTCTGTATTAGTAAAATGGTCATTGATTAGCTTGTCCACAATCTCTCTGTGTGGCTGTTAAGCACAGTCAGTATTATTTTGCAAAAATAGAACTGAGAGAGGAAAACAAGTGTCCTTCTCCTTTTTTACCCTTACTGAAATGTTACAGAACTAATCCCTGCTGGAGGCATCATGTTGGTGTTCATTTTCAAAACACATGATTATGAAGGAGTAGAAAGTAACAGGGTTGATTACATACCCCTTACACAAAAATAGATTTCCATACTTTATACTTTTTTATCGCTTGGGGACATTGTGTGTCTTTAGGCTTAAAACTCAACATTAAAAAAACTGTGATCATGGCATCCAGTCCCATCACTTTATGGCAAATAGAAGGGGAAAAAGTGGAGGCAGTGTCAAATTTTATTTTTTGGGGCTCCAAAATCAAATCAACCGTGGACAATGACTGCAGCCATGAAATGAAAAGATGCATGTTCATGGAAAAAGCAAGAGAGTTCCAGAAAAACATCTATTTCTGCTTTATTGACTATGCCAAAGCCTTTGACTCTGTGGATCACAATAAACTGTGGAAAATTCTTCAAGAGATGGGAATACCAGACCACCTGATCTGCCTCTTGATAAATTTGTACGCAGGTCAGGAAGCAACAGTTAGAACTGGACATGGAACAACAGACTGGTTCCAAATAGGAAAAGGAGTTCGTCAAGGCTGTATATTTTCACCCTGTTTATTTAACTTATATGCAGAGTATATCATGAGAAACACTGGACTGGAAGAAACACAAACTGGAATCAAGATTGCCGGGAGAAATATCAATAACCTCAGATATGCAGATGACACCACCCTTATGGCAGAAAGTAAAGAGGAACTCAAAAGCCTCTTGATGAAAGTGAAAGTGGAGAGTGAAAAAGTTGGCTTAAAGCTCAACATTCAGAAAACGAAGGCCATGGCATCCGGTCCCACCACTTCATGGGAAATAGATGGGGAAACAGTGGAAACAGTGTCAGACTTTATTTTGAGGGGCTCCAAAATCACTGCAGATGGCGACTGCAGCCATGAAATTAAAAGACACTTACTCCTTGGAAGGAAAGTTATGACCAACCTAGATAGCATATTCAAAAGCAGAGACATTACTTTGCCAACAAAGGTTCGTCTAGTCAAGGCTATGGTTTTTCCTGTGGTCATGTATGGATGTGAGAGTTGGACTGTGAAGAAGGCTGAACGCTGAAGAATTGATGCTTTTGAACTGTGGTGTTGGAGAAGACTCTTGAGAGTCCCTTGGACTGCAAGGAGATCCAACCAGTCCATTCTGAAGGAGATCAGCCCTGGGATTTCTTTGGAAGGAATGATGCTGAAGCTGAAACTGCAGTACTTTGGCCACCTCATGGGAAGAGTTGACTCATTGGAAAAGACTCTGATGCTGGGAGGGATTGGGGGCAGGAGGAGAAGGGGATGACAGAGGATGAGATGGCTGGATGGCATCACTGACTCGATGGACGTGAGTCTGAGTGAACTCCGGGAGTTGGTGATGGACAGGGAGGCCTGGAGTGCTGTGATTCATGGGGTCGCAAAGAATCGGACACAACTGAGCAACTGATTTGATCTGATCTGATCTGGAAGGAAAGCTATGAGAAATCTTGACAGTGCATTCAAAAGCAGAGACATCCCTTTGCCAACAAAGATGCATATTGTAAAAGCTATGGTTTGTTTATTTGTCATGTATGAATGTGCAAGTTGGACCATAAAGAAGGCTGAGTACCAAAGAATTGATGCTTTCGAATGTGGTGTTGGAGAAGACTCTTGAGAGTCCCTTAGATGGCAAGGAGATCAAACCAGTCAATCCTAAAGGAAATCAACCCTGAATATTCACTGGAAGGACTGATGATGAAGCTGAAGCTGCAATACTTTGACCACGTGACGTGAAGAGCTGACTCATTGGAAAAGACCCTGATGCTGGGAAAGATTGAAGGCAAAAGGAGAAGAGCACAGCAGAGGAGGAGATGGTTGGATAGTATCACCAACTTGACGCACATGAATTTGAGTAAACTCCAAGAGATAGTGAAGGACAAGGAAGGCTGGCGTGCTGCAGTTCATGGGGTCCCAGAGTCAGACATGACTTATTGACTGAACAACAGTGCAGTATGTATGTGCAAAATACATTCTGTAGCTTATATTTAATTTGGCTCCTTGTATGACTGTTCTTATTCCATGTCGAGAAGTAGTTGTGCCCTCTGGCTTTCTCATTCTGTCTTCACTTGTTGGAACATACCTGTGTCAGCAGCCCATCATGGCACATCCTCCAGGGGAGACCAGATAGACTTGGAGACAAATGATTTCTCTCCCCAAATCCGTTTTGCAAACCAAAAGACTGGAGGCCCCTCTCTGTTTAGAAGTGGGTGCCTGCTCCATCCACTGAGACCCTTTCAACTGATTTCATAAGAATTAGTACTGGTCAACTTTTCTTTTCACTTGGCATGTGATATAATATCCTTAACATGAGACTTAACTTTTTTTTTCTGATATAGCGATAATTTTTAAAGGCTCTCCTGGAGATTGATTGGAACGGGCATGGTTGTCACTTCATGGAAATTGACCAAATTGACTCTGAGATGTGTGCTGTAAACTTTCACCAAAAGAGAAGCAAGATGGAGCAAACAAAGCGAAATGATTAGTGGATTACACACACTCCATCAGGGAGAATTTTGGCATGATTAGTGAGAAGTAAAAAAAGGGGGCTAAGACTCAGTGACAGGTAAGAGCAGAACACTTTTTTGATCAGAAATAGGAAACGTTTTTAGTGAGTTAAGATCAAAATGAAATTTTATTCAAATGCTGATCTTGCAGTGGGTTAACTCATGTATTCTAATGTTACAGTGTGCTTTCTTGGAATATATTTAAGTAAGTAAGAACCTTTGTTTCTTAGATCATGCTTAAGTGAATAAAAGCTTTTACTCTTTAGTACCCAGAACTTTATGCTCTTTACTTTGTGTCTGAAATGCTCTTGTAGACTCTGGTAAATAGTTTCTAACAGAACAAATTGGATGCTTCTGTGCTAAAAGAATAGAAGAATCCTATTTGTTCTGTTAGATAGCATATTCATTACTTTGCCAACAAAGGTTCGTCTAGTCAAGGCTATGGTTTTTCCTGTGGTCATGTATGGATGTGAGAGTTGGACTGTGAAGAAGGCTGAGCGCCGAAGAATTGATGCTTTTGAATTGTGGTGTTGGAGAAGACTCTTGACAGTCCCTTGGACTGAGAGGAGATCCAACCAGTCCATTCTGAAGGAGATCAGCCCTGGGATTTCTTTGGAAGGAATCATGCTAAAGCTGAAACTGCAGTACTTTGGCCACCTCATGCGAAGAGTTGACTCATTGGAAAAGACTCTGATGCTGGGAGGGATTGGGGGCAGGAGGAGAAGGGGACGGCAGAGGATGAGATGGCTGGATGGCATCACTGACTCGATGGACGTGAGTCTCAGTGAACTCTGGGAGTTGGTGATGGACAGTGAGGCCTGGCGTGCTGCGATTCATGGGGTCGCAAAGAGTCAGACATGACTGAGCGACTGATCTGAATTGAACTGATGCTAAAAGAATAAATGACAGGAACCCACCATCCTGCTTCCCTTCCCCACCCATTGGAATAGGATGATTTGAAAATATAGTATATTCACATGCCTTATTTAAAAGTTGAAGTGGTGGTGGTGATTTAGGTGCTAAGTCGTGTCCCGACTTTTGCAACCCCATGGACTATAGCCTGCCGGGCTCCTCTGTCCATGGGATTCTCCAGGCAAGAATACTGGAGTGGGTTGCCATTTCCTTCTCCAGGGGATCTTCTTGACCCAGGGATCGAACCCAGGCCTCCTGCATTGCAGGCAGACTCTTTACCAACTAAGCTACAAGGGAAGCACTAAAAGTTGAGGGGGTTTCACCAATTTATGTCATTGCTAAAAGTGTCCAGCATATAGCCTGTGTGTCTGACTTCTTTCATTTGGCATAATGTTTTCAAGGTTCATTCATGTTATAGCACGTATCAGAACTTCATTCCTTTTGAGGGGTCAGCTTTTAAATTTATTACCCTTTTACACAAAGTAGAAGAAAATAATATAGAATTAAAACTACAAAAGTACTTAATTGATAGAACACACATATACACAAATACATCTATTTCTGCTTTATTGACTACGCCAAACCTTTGACTGTGTGGCTCACAATAAACTGTAGGAAATTCTGAAAGAGATGGGAATACCAGACCACCTGACCTGCCTCTTGAGAAACCTGTATGCAGGTCAGGAAGCAACAGTTAGAACTGGACATGGAACAAAAGACTGGTTCCAAATAGGAAAAGGAGTACATCAAGGCTGTATATTGTCACCCTGCTTATTTAACTTCTATGCAGAGTACATCATGAGAAATGCTGGACTGGATGAAGCACAAGCTGGAATCAAGATTGCCGGGAGAAATATCAATAACCTCAGATATGCAGATGACACCACCCTTATGGCAGAAAGTGAAGAAGAACTAAAGAACCTCTTGAGGAAAGTGAAAGAGGAGAGTGAAAAAGTTGGCTTTAAGCTCAACATTCAGAAAACTAAGATCATGGCATCCAGTCCCATCACTTCATGGCAAATAGATGGGGAAATGGTGGAAACAGTGGCTGACTTTATTTTTTTGGGCTCCAAAATCACTGCAGATGGTGATTGCAGCCATGAAATTAAAAGACGCTTACTCCTTGGAAGGAAAGTTATGACCAACCTAGATAGCATATTCAAAAGCAGAGACATTACTTTGCCAACAAAGGTCCATCTAGTCAAGGCTATGGTTTTTCCTGTGGTCATGTATGGATGTGAGAGTTGGACTGTGAAGAAAGCTGAGCGCTGAAGTATTGATGCTTTTGAACTGTGGTGTTGGAGAAGACTCTTGAGAGTCCCTTGGACTGCAAGGAGATCCAACCAGTCCATCCTAAAGGAAATCAGTCCTGAATATTCATTGGAAGGACTGATGCTGAAGCTGAAATCCAATACTTTGGCCACCTGATGCAAAGAACTGACTCATTGGAAAACACCCTGATGCTGGGAAAGATTGAGGGCAGGAGGAGAAGGGAAAGACAGAGGATGAAATGGTTGGATGGCATCACTGACTCAATGGATATGAGTTTGGGTAAACTCTGGGAGTTGGTGATGGACAGGGAGGCCTGGCGTGCTGCGGTTCATGGGGTTGTGAAGAGTTGGACATAACTGAGCAACTGAACTGAACATACATACAAAAAATCTGGATAGAAAGACAAGCTTATTTACAATGAGGAAACACATGTAATTATGGTAGTTTGTATATGAAACATTGAAAAAAAAAGTCAGACATATGCTACATAGATACCCCTGTTTGCAGCAATATTGAAGGGGAGAAAAGAACACGTATTTAGGGACAGATATGCCACAAGGTCCAGGTTTTATAGCATCAGGGCAATAAATTCACAAAACTAGATTATAGCTAGTTAATCAGTTTAAGAATTGTTCCCAAATTTGTCACATTTCCAGCCTTTAGAGGTTCATTCCTACAGATTTCAGCTACTCCATCCATGGGGACCAAAAGCAGCCAGTGTTACCGTAAAATGAGACTCTTGAGGCTTCTCTTTAAAGGCTTGAAATTCTACTAGGATAAGAGTATTTTCTACTGAAATGAATCTTGACTAAACACAGGAAGACTTTTGTCCTTTATTGGCTGGTCTTGGAGTCAAGGTCATAGATGTGACTCTTAAACCTTTTATGTACTTTAAGAACTTCATTTCTTTTATTGCTGACAAGTGTTTCATTGTATGGATGTAACATGTATTATTTATGGACATTAGGATGCTTGCACTTTTTGGCTGCTATGAGTAATGATGATATTAACATTCACATGCAAACTTATATAATGACATGTGTTTTAGTTTCCCTTGAGTATGTCCCTGGAAATGGAATTGCCGGGCCATGTCGTCATTCTATATTTAACTTGTTGAGGAGCTACCATAGTGGTCTGCAAAGCAGCTGTACGCAGTTCCATTATCATCAGCAGTGTACGAGGGTTCCAATATCTCTACATTGTCATTAACACTTGTTTGTCTGTTTTATAGTGGGGATGGTTTTTTAGAGTGGAAATGAGCACTTACCAGTCACATCTGGTCTGAATCAGGTGTGACTACCTTGACCACGAAGCCTGATTTACCCTAGCACACTGGGGAATGGGGGATGGGTGGGGGTCTGCTAAAAGTATCATAGGAGGGGACTTGGGGGACATTTTGGGAAGTAGGGTGCCAAGTGCCAGGAAATTAGATATAGTCAAACCTGGGAGAACATGACCAGGTTTATCATAATGTCCTGTGGGTAGTTATTACTGTTTAAAGTTATCAAACCTACAATTATTTGGAAAAAGAGTCAAGGCCCTTAAAATCATCATTTCAGGGTATGATTATGTTATCACTGTTGATAGTATTATACAACAATAGATCATTTTTGTTCAGTAGGTAAAAACAACTCACCCAGGTGAACCATAAGCCATTTTGTCCAAAATCGGCTCCCAGGAGCGACTAGGTAATAGGAAATCGCATCAGACCTTCACCTTACCATTGTTTGTTACCAGGGACATTCTTTTGACATTGAAATGCATCTTTGGCATTTGAAAGAGGCCTCTCCTGTTTGCTTGCGCGGGTCATTAGATCTTCAAGTTTCACAGATTTTTGTCCACTGGTGCTTTTTTTATATTGTTAGTGACCAGCTAGTAGTATTTTTGTGAGATGTCTCATGAGGGTGTCTCTGGCCCTCCACCTGTGGCAATTGATTCACCCAAATAGCAATAACTCGTGGAACTCTTGTAGACTGAGTAGGGTGATGCCATGTAGAACATCAGCTGACCCAGAAAGCAAGACATGATAAATAACGGTGATTTTATGGGACAATAAGTGCCCACTGGCCTCCAATACCAACAAAACTTATTCTTGTATTTGAGATGGTCCGTTGTGTTTGCTTTTATCTACTGATGAAAATTTGTGTATCAAAATATTTTCTTTCTTATGTATTGCCAGAAAGCTCAGAGCTGAATTATTTTGTTCAACCATAGTAACTAATTCATTAATGTCTTTAATACGACAGTTTCTGAGCTTCATCCAATGTCTTTTTAACCATATTTTTATTTATCCTAAATCTTATGGGTTTTTTTTTTTTAAATTGTCAGTCACCTTTGAACTTTTAAAAACTCCCTCTTGGAAAATATCACTGTCCTTTCTCTTCAGAATCGTAGGCGTCTTGAAAATCTGATGATTTGATTTAAGTGGCCCTTCTAAGTGGTGCCTTCTCTTTCGGGGATCCCTTCCATCTGGTCATCCCTTGTTTGTTCATGCTTGGAAAGTATGAGGAAAATAGCTCTTTGGGTGTTCTTCCAGAATTTAATTTGAAAAGGCAGAATGCTTGATAAAGAGGCACTTGTCTCAAGATTAAATATCCTGCAGGGGAAAGGGGCTGAAGTTTAAACTGCAAGCCCTTCTGAGATAATTCACATCGTCCTTGATTGAAGTGTGTAGACATGGAAGTCTCTCTACTTCCCCTTCTTTTCTTGGGGACAGGTAGGAGTACCTCCTCTAAAATAGGTGTTAGAACTGCTCCTCTCTCAGGGCCTTTCAGAGAGTTCAGCATGAACTCTGCCTTGACTGGGCTGCTCAGGGAATATGGGTACAGCACCCTAGCATGGTGGGTGGCAGGGGGCCTCAGAGGGGTCTTGTGCCTTTGAGTAGCTTGCCACATAGCAATATCATCCCTGAGGTGGAAGAGAGGCACAGTCAGTCCTCACTCCTTGTACATTCTGTATTTGCCTATGCCCTAAAATTAATTTATAACCCCAAAATCAATACTTGCAGTGCTTTTGTGGTCATTCCGGGACATGGGCAGAGCAGTGAACAGTTTGGATCATCCAGTGTGCACGTCCCCGGCAGAGAGGCTGAACAAGGGAGCTCTCTGCCTTCTTGTTTCTGCTCTAGTCTCTAAACAAGTGTCCTCGTCTCACAGTCTGTATAGTGTGATATTTCCACATTTTGGTGCTCCTCGTTGGTGATCGCACTGTTTAAGGAGCCCCTAAGCACCGTGTGGAAGTGCTATCTGGTGTTCCTAAGTGCACGGAAGCTGTGCTGTGTCGTAAAGAACATACATGTGTTAGATAAGCTTCCTTCAGTCATGCGTTCCAGTGCTCTTGGCCATGTGTTCAATATTAATCAATCAATCAATGTATTAAACAAGATATCTTTCAGTAGAAACACAGGTAAAACAAGGTTATAATATAGGTTGGTTGACAAAAATGTTGCGACCAGAGGCTCGCAGGAACCTAACCCTAGCTTTCCCCTAGGAGCAGCGGTTCAGTATTTATTAATTCAGCGTTCGCAGTGACTTTATAGACCGTAACTACCGTGGGTGGTGAGAATCAGCTGTCTCTGTTCCTGCCCTCCTAATTTAAGTCTGCAGGACTCTACCTTCAAGCCCTCCAGGATGAAACATGGGGCTTATTTATTATTTTTTCTTATTTTCTATTACATTTTTTCTTTTTTTCCTCTTTTTTTCTTATTATTTCTTGGCTTTGTTTCCTCTGGAGAATTCTACTTGACAAATCACAAATATTATGTAATGCTGAATTGAGTTTTTGAAAACCTAGTTGAAGTCATCTACAAGGATTTTTGTTCCACACATTGAACCAGTGTTTAACCAGATGGAGAGCTCGGCCTTTCCTCAGGCTTCTCTCCTTAGTATTTTCACAGGATATAGTAAATGTGAGTGTGTGTTTTTTTTTTTTTTTATTTACTAGGAATCCATAATGTGGAAAACTGCATATCTCCACAGAACTTAAAGAATGGTTTATTGGGCATTGAATTATACAACATTATAAATCTAGAGAAAATCATTAGCAATACAATGTTAAAAGATGAGGATCATATTTAGTGAACTAATTTCATGCAACAAATCATGTCATAGCCTCCAATGCAGAAGCCTTTGAATGAGCTAAAAAAATTACAGATTTCTGTAGGCCCATTTATAGCCTTAATCCTTATTTTCTTAATCTTTTTTCTCTGGAGAGTCTTCCTGAATAAGAAAGTTTGGTAGGCATTAAGTAATAATGATTGCAAAACATTGGTAAAAAATAAAAGTGTTTTTCAAAAACAACATGAATTTTTGAAAGTTAATTATGGAATCTGATTCATTCTCTATCCCTTAAGCCCACCTTATATGCTCTCCTGCCATCAGATTTGCTCATTGATCAGCTGAGTGACTCATTCACCTCTTCCTACTTCCTGGAGGTTTAGCATCAATGTTAAAAATATCAAGAAAACATCACACAGCAGGTTCAAGTGAGTTGCCTCATTTTTGAGTTGTGCCTCCCTTTCTGAGCTTCAGAGGGGCTGCGCTGAGCACCCATCTGCCCTGGCAGATCTCTCAGGGGTTAGTGAGACAGGTCTCTCTTCTGGAGTCTGAAGCGCACCTAGCAGCCCTCCCTGTGCCCGCCTGACTTTGAAGCCTCTGCCCTGTCTCGTCCCTTACTGACTCTCACATTGCTCCCTGTTCTTCAGGCCAAGATCTTAATCCAGGTTTCTCACCAGCCTCTTCAGTCGTCATGGTGACCCAGTCCCCCGACAGTGGGCAGCTTTCTTAAGACTTCTTATATGCTGTGCAATGATTACAAACAGATGGCTTACGAGAGCAATCAGAAGAGAGTTCAGGTGGTGGCAGAGTCCTTAGTGAGCAAATGAATTGTCTACACGTGAACCTGGAAATTGTTTATTTAGTTGGAGATTAGAAGGAGATGTTTCCTGGAACACATAAACAATGAGCAGATTCCTTGAAGAGATCTCCTTACAGGACAATGTGTTTCACCCACCAAATTTGTTTAGTGATTGTCCTTAATTTTCACATTAAGGGGAAAAAAAAAAAACATGGTGGACAAAAGATGACAGATTGGGCCTTAGGAATGGGAGAAGTTATTCAGCTAAAGGATAGTGACCTCTGTTGACCACTGAGCAGCTTCGTTTGCTTTTGTTCTTTCAGCACCTCGTTTTCTCCCACTCTCCCTCTTAACCCTTCACTCCCACCCCTACTCTTAGCACCTATTAAGCAACGAACTGACTTGATGATGTATTTGGGCAAGGGATCCTGGAGCTCCTAAATCCCAGGCTCGACTAGCCACCTTGCTTGATGAGGCCTGTAGGGGGGTGCACGCACACAGAGGATGGTGTAGTGACTGTTGATAGCTTTGCTGTTACATCTTGCCCTCCCCCATTCAGGGTGGGACTAGGAAGTCTTCCTCTGCCAGACCATGTGGAGACCTCCTTGAACAGAAGGAAGAACCAACCTTCTCTCTGAGAGGTGCGGCAGGGCGGGCGGGATCGAGACTTTTTCTCAGAGTGACTCCAGTTGCCCGGGCATGCTTCACCTGCCACATGGGTTTGGGTGGTAGAGGAGAGGTGCTTTGGAGTCCCACGGGACGTCAAAAACCTCCGGAAAACAGTGCCCTTCCAAGTGTAGAGTGCAGGCTCATCCCTCGCCATTTGTTCAGGAATTCAGCCAGTCCTTGGGGTTAAAACTGTTCATGCAATCCCTGACATGATGACATTGTGGGAACACTGGCCAAACTCCCAGCGGAAGAGACTCCAAACTGTAAAGGGATGTGCTGTAACTGCATTTCAGAGGTCAGATCCCGCCTTTTACTTGCCTCTCCCTAAGTCACTGCAGTGATGGGCCACCAATATCAAGAAGTAAAGGATGTAACAGTTCAACAACATCAAGAAATAAAGGATGTCACAGGCCATAGGATTTCCATTTGGAGATCAGTGGTGGAAGTGGAGCCTGTGGTGGAGTGGGATGTGGACGAGGCAAAGGCAGGTAGCTGCTGCTGCTGCTGCTAAGTCGCTTCAGTCGTGTCCGACTCTGTGTGACCCCATAGACGGCAGCCCACCAGGCTGCCCTGTCCCTGGGATTCTCAAGGCAAGAACACTGGAGTGGGTTGCCATTTCCTTCTCCAGTGCATAAGAGTGAAAAGTGAAAGTGAAGTTGCTCAGTCGTGTCCAACTCTCAGCGACCCCATGGACTATAGCCCACCAGGCTCCTCCATCCATGGGATTTTCCAGGCAAGAGTACTGGAGTGGGGTGCCATTGCCTTCTCTGAAAGGCAGGTAGAGCATCTTGCAAATTTCTAGTTGCACCTGGAACAGAGAAGGTGGTGGCTTAGGGTCACAGGGGCAATTCATTTTTGAAGACATGAAAAATGACATTTTTGAAAGCAGGTGGAAATATTAGTGAAAGAGGGAGTAATAGGACATGGCCAAGGAGTAGGCCAGAAAGAGTAGAATCAAGAATGGGTAGAAGGAAGTGGAAGGAAAAGTCACTGAGGCAGTGGTGGAACATCCCAAAAGGTACTTGGTCTACCTGTGAGAGCCACCCTTTCTCGAAGGCTGACCAGGTGCCAGGTGCTTCCTATACCTTCTAACCTGTACTTTCTAGTTACTTTGTGTTTTAAGATGAGAAACCTGGAGCTCAGAGTGGGTTACTCAGCTGATGTGTGGGGGAGGCGGGTGTCACTCAATCAGCGTGACTTGCCGACTCCGCTCAGCCGGAGTCTTGCTGCTCAAATTGTGGTCCTCAGAACAGCAGCGAGTGAAAGCCTGTTAGAAATGTAGTCTAGGGATTGCCACAACTTTGGGCCGAACCTGACCTGTATGTCTACAAGTGAAAATTTGAGAACCGTGATCTGAACCTTGGCCCCCTGCGGTTCCTGAGAATGGAATGCTAGCTTGGCTCCCTGCAGAGCGGGGGGAGGGGGGAGGACTAGGGGGAAGGGTAGAACAGCAGTCATCGGAATATGATAGGCTGTATTAAGAGAAGACTGCTAAAATGTTAGGATGCCTGAGAATTCACAGGTTAAGGCTAGACTGGGTAATGGCTTCAGATAAGTCGATGTAATTGTGCTTTCCAGAGAGAATGCCCAAGTGACCTTGATTGACTCTGGTGGTTCTAATATTCTGAGCTGCCCAGTCTCCCAGGAGTGTAATGGCAGAGCTGGCTGATTTATTATCAAAAGACTTGCTGGGAATACTATATATAAAATAGAAAACAAGAAGAACCTACTTGTAGCACAGGGAGCTCTACTCAGTACTCTGTAATGTCCTATATGGGAAAAGAATCTTAAAAACAGAGGAGATATATATATATGTAGAACTGATTCACTTTACTTACACCTGAAACTAATACAACTTTATAAATAAACTATACTCCAATAAAAATTAAAAAAAAAAAAAAAGAATCGCAGTGCCTCACACATGACCTGTTTTTCCACAGCCCGATGCCCCAGGAACATGTGGTTCCTTCACTCTCTTCTTTGTCTGACTTGTCCTTTAAACCTCCTTCTGCAAAGACTCCCTTGCCTACCCCGGCCCCCATGTCCTTGGCCCACCACCCTTTGTATGCTCCCAGTCACCATCTGCAAGGCTGGGGCTGGTTCGTGTCTCTGAAGGACTCACCATGGTGCCTGGCACATAAGAAGTGGTCAGTAAGCACTAGTGTCTGAGATTAGCCTTAGAGCGGAAATGAAGGTGTAATAGTTGAGAGCAGAACCTGTGGTGGAGAGGGAGTCACTCAATATAAAGCAGGCAAACATAGCCAATGATCCCAGCCAGCACCATATTGAAGTGATGACTAAGAATTTTCTGTGCTGGGAAGGGAAGGGCCAGAGGGCAAGATGGAGGTGGAGGAATGGTCTTGAATGGCTCTGTGGCTATGAGGGTAGTTATAAGGTGGGGGGAAGGAAGCCATCATTTTGAGGAAACTTGCTCCTCCAAATCATTCTAGTTGTAAGAAAGCTTTGTATTTGTTATCACTGGTTTTACAACTTAGAAAAAAATGTATGAAAGGGCAGAGTTTTATTTTTAGGTTATGGATATGTCTTTGTGCTATGCTGAGGCCTTTGTGATCAATGTACTGTATATACCAGCTCCCATTTTAATGTACACTTTATAGAACCTAAAGTCCAGTTTTACTGTTTGTATAGTTATTTTTTGATATTTTATTTTATTAATGTGTAGTTATTTTCAGAGTTATTGAATCTTTGCTTCTATCCTTAATTCTATCTGTAATTTATTTCAAATCAGTTTCTTGACCAGTTATGTAATCACCTACCGTATCATTCTTCCTGTGGGAAAAGAGGGTCAAGTTTCTTAATAATTTAGTTTTTAAAAAATTTCCTAAACATCTATTACTTGGAAAACTCTACAAACATTGCATTTTGAGGGGTGCAGTCATGAACTAGAAATTATTGGTTCTTCAGGGAGTTGATAGCCTGAAAGTGGCTCAGTCATGTCTGACTCTTTGCAACCCCATGGACTATCCAGTCCATGGAATTCTCCAGGCCAGAATACTGGAGTGGGTAGTAGCCTTTCCCTTCTCCAGGGGAATCTTCCTAACCCAGGGATCAAACCCAGACCTCCCGCATTGCAGGCGGATTCTTTACCAGCTGAGCCACAAGGGAAGCCCAAGAATACTGGAGTCGGAAGCCTATCCCTTTTCCAGCGGATCTTCCTGACCCGGGAATCAAACCAGGGTCTCCTGCATTGCAGACAGATTCTTTACCAACTGAGCTGTCAGGGAATAGCCTAGGAAGGGCAACATCACAGTTAGAAATAATTGTAAACTCACCAATGTAAGTCATATTGTAAGAGAGGGGAGGCACTGTGCTCACCGAGGGTGAACAACTCACTTTTGGCTGGAATGGGAGTAGAGGCTAAAAGCTTTAAGACAAAGGCAATGGTTCAGTTTGACCTTGAGGTTCTGTTTGACCTTGAGGTTCTGTTTGACCTTGAGGTCCTGTTTGATAGGCAGAAATAAGGCAAAAGGCATTCTAGGTGGACAAAATATTCTCAAATGAGTTGTTTGGATTTTCATAAGCACATTGTCATGCCAGATGGTTCCATCTCTAGATAACAGTTTTTGTTGTTTAGTCACTAAGTTGTGTCTGACTCTTGCGACTCCGTGGACTGTAGCCCACTAGGCTCCTCGGTCCATGAGATTTCCCAGGCAAGAATACTGGAGTGGGTTGACATTTCCTTCTCCAAGGGATCTTCCCAAACTAGGGATTGAACCCATGTCTCCTGCATGAGGGCAGATTCTTCACCACTGAGCCACCAGGAAAGCCTGGATAATGGTTAAGTATCTACAAAAAGGAGGAACTACTATTTCTTGAATGCTTGCTAGTATTTAGGTGCATGTGTTTTATCTCAATCCTCATGAAAACCTGATGAAGTAGGGAAGGATGACAGCCTTGATGTACTCCTTTCCCAATTTTGAACCATGTCCAGTTCTAACTGTTGCTTCTTGACCTGCATATAAGTTTCTCAGGAGGCAGGTAAGGTGGTCTGGTATTCCCATGTCTTTAAGAATTTTCTACGGTTTGTTGTGATCCACATAGTCAAATTGGAACATAGTCAGAGGCTTTAGTGTAGTCAGTGAAGCAGAAGTAGCTGTTTTTCTGGAATTCTCTTACTTTCTTCATGATCCAGCAAATGTTGGCAATTTGATCTCTGGTTCCTCTGCCTTTTCTAAACCTAGCTTATACATCTGGAAGTTCTCGGTTTGCATACTTTTGAAGCCTAGCTTGAAGGATTTTGAGCATGACCTTTCTAGCATGTGAAATGAGCCTAACTGTATAGTAGCTTAAACATTCTTTGGCATTGCCCTTCTTTGGGATGAAAACTGATCTTTTCCAGTCCTGTGGCCACTGCTGCATTTTCCAAATTTGCTGACATATTGAGTGCAGCACTTTCACAGCATCATCTTTTAGGATTTTAAGTATCTCAGTTGGAATTCTGTCATGTCCGCTAGCTTTGCTCGTATTAATAACAGTGGTTCCTAAGGCCCATTTGACTGCATACCCCAGGGTGTCCGACTCTAGGTAAGTGAACACACCATCACTGTTATTCGGGTCATTCAGGCCTCTTTTGTATGGTGCTGTGTATTCTTGCCATCTCTTCTTGATCTCTTCTGTTTCTGTTAGGTTCTTGCTGTTTCTGTCCTTTATTGTGCCCATCCTCACATGAAATCTTCCCTTGATATCCAGTTTTCTTAAAGAGATCTGTAGTCTCCCATTCTGTTGTTTTCCATTACTTCTTTGCATTATTTAAGAAGGCCTTCCTGTCTCCCCTTGCTTTTCTCTGGAACTCTGCATTCAGTTGGGTATATCTTTCCCTTTCCTCCCTTTCCTTTCTCTTCTCTTCTTTCTTCAGCTATTTGTAAGGCCTCCTCAGACTATCTCTTTGTCCTTTTCATTTCTTTTTCTTTGGGATGGTTTTGGTCACTGCCTCCTCAACAGTGCTATGAACCTCCATCCATAGTTCTTCAGGCACTCTGTTAGATCTATAGATCTGATTAGATCTATCAGATCTAATCCTTGAATCTGTTTATCACTTTCCCTGTATAATCATTAAGGATTTGATTTACATCATACCTAAACGGTCTAGTGGTTTTCCCTACTTTCTTCAATTTAAGTCTGAATTTTGTAATAAGGAGCTCATGATCTGAGCCACAGTCAGTTCTTGGTCTTGTTTTTGCTGACTGTATAGAGCTTCTCCACCTTCAGCTGCAAAGAATATAATCAGTCTGATTTTGGTATTAACCATCGGGTTATATCCATGTGTAGAGTTGTCTCTTGGGTTGTTGGGAAAAAGGTGTTTGCTATGACCAGCGTATTCTCTTGGCAAAACTCTGTAGCATTTACCCTGCTTCATTTTGTACTCCAGGACCATACTTCGCTGTTATTCTAACCTTCTACTTTTGCATTCCCTATGATGAAAAAAGCATCTTTTCTTGATATTAGTTCTAGAAGGTGTTGTAGGTCTTTATAGAACTGGTCAAGTTCAGCTTTTTCGTCATCAGTGGGTGGGGCATAGACTTGGATTATTGTGGTGTTGAATCGTTTGCCTTGGAAATGAACCAAGATCATTTTGTTGTTTGTGAGAGTGCACCCAAGTACTACATTTCAGACTGTTTTGTTGACTATGAGGGCTACTAGATTTCTTTTAGTAGTAGATATAATGGTCATCTAGATTCAGTTCACCCATTCCTGTCCATTTTAGCTTACAGATTCCTAATATGTCGATGTTGACTCTTGCCATCTCCTGTTTGACCACTTCCAATATACCTTGATTTATGGGCCTAACATTCCAGGTTCCTGTGCATATTTTTCTTTACGTTCCCCTTCATGGACCACAGCCTTGTTATGGCAAAGGGGCTGCATAACTCAATGAAGCTGTGAGCCATGCTGTGCCTGTCCACCCAAAATGGAGAGGTCGTAGTGAAGAGTTCTGACAAAACGTGGTCCTCTGGAGGAGGAAATGGCAACCCACTCCAGTATTCCTGCCTCGAGAACTCTGTGAATAATATGAAAAGGCAAAAAGATATGACACCAGAAGATGAGTTCCCAGGTGAGAAGGTATCCAATATGCCACTGGAAGAGCGAAGGGCAGCTGACTAATAGCTCCAGAAAGAATGGATCATCTGGGCCAAAGCAGAAATGATGCTTAACTGTGGATGTGTCTGATGGTGAAAGTGAAGTCTGATGCTGTAAGGAACAGTATTATATAGGGACCTGGAACGCTGTGGCAGGTCCCCTGCTAAATGTATGGGAAACAAGTAGCACCCTGACATTCTGGGGACATTAAGATTTCCAATTCAGCATAAATTCAGAGGATTAATTTGATTTTATCAAGTATCTTATTCTCCCCTCATCCAATAATTAGAAAGGCACAGTGCTCAATGAGAAATAATAGATGGAAAAATAAAGAATATTTCGATATTGGAAGATTTACAACTTACAACATGGAAATTTCAGTATTTTAGGATTTTTTTCTCTTTTTAAGTTTATTTGGCTGCACTGGGCCTTAGTTGCAGCATGTGAAATCTGTTTCCTCGACCAGGGATTGAACTGGTGCCACAGAACCGCCAGAGAAGTCCCAGTAGTTTAGGATTTTAGCAGTTGATATCCCTGAGTGCCCAAGAGCATACCTCACCTAAGCCATACAGAGTGTGAATACCAATAAAAGCCCATTCAGTATTTTAAGCAGTGGGGGTGTGGCGAGGGAAAAAGGTGAGGGTAGAGAGAGCGAGGTTTTGTTGAGAACCAAATGAAACTATGTGTTCAGAAATTCCATCTGCTGAACTACTTTTAAACAAAATCTTTTGAAAAAACTGAGAAATACAAAAAGTAAAGTAAAACTCACCTCTACTATCACCAGTTTAAAAGCATAGCATATATGTATATGTATCACATATAAATGCACATACATGCTTGTTCCCCGTGTGTCCCATACATACATGTCTATGAAGTCGCTCTCCCTGAAGACCTACTCCACCCCGACCCTGGAGGTAATCACTATCAGCAGTTTGAAATCTGTCCTTCCCGATTAATGCCTTGTACGTCCTCCTTATCCATAGTGAAGTGAAAGTGAAGTCGCTCAGTCGTACCCGACTGTTAGTGACCCCATGGACTGCAGCCTACCAGGCTCCTCTGTCCGTGGGATTTTCCAGGCAAGAATACTGGAGTGGGGTGCCATTGCCTTATCCATAGTGAAAATCCATATTAATTTCCACATACAATCCCCATTTTGTCTTTTTACAAAAACAGGACCATTCCTCTGTTTTTGCTTTTCTGCCATTTTCCCTTTTTAAATTTAAGGTAACTTCAGGCCCATTAATGATCTTATCTTTGACTTCTAAGAGAACATCTAGAAGTTTCTCCCACGAGGGTGCAAACACCATTGAATTCTCAGCAAATTGTAGGAAAGACTGGGAAGGTGGTCTTCTGGTCAGTTTGAGGGCAACATTCTTCAGTATGTGAAGCCTGGGAGTAAAAGAAAAGTATCTTGAGTGAAATACTACCATGACTCTACAGAAAAAGTTGTGCATCTGCTTTTAATTGCTTTCAGCACTGCACAATTCTCCTTAGTTACTCTGTGAACTTGTAAGAACCCACCCACGGGGAAAGTCAGATCTGACACATTGTGAGAATTGTTTTGAGGATTACAAGTCTTTGTGTCCCAAATACAAAGTGCTTCCAAGATAATTTATAAAATGTTCAATTTAAGTATCTCAACAAAGAAAAAAAGAATCTAACCACACAAGACTAGACATCTTAAAAGTAATCATTATCCTGTGCACACACCAGAAGCTACTTAAAAATGATATAAACTGTAGTATAAATACCTATACTATCATCTTTTGAACTGAAGCAAGTAGCATATGCTTGTTATCCTTTGTGCTGAATTAATTATGTAAGAGTGAAGTTCAAAATATGAGTATAGTAACTGTATGATTAATGGCCTAAATTGCTTAAGTCGTTATCTCAAACCTCCACTTCATTTGTTGGTAGAGTTCTTCTGAAGAGCTTATCTATTACTTGGACCATGCAGAACACATACCTGTCCATATTGGGTCAAGGCTGGCCTGGTGAGCTCCGTTGCTGAGCGCGGCTGCACAGCCATAGTTCGGAGGTTGCTGGGGCCACCGGAGCTTTTCGCCTGGGCACCGAATGCTCTCACGTTTCTCTGCGTCTCAGGTTACTGCCCTGGCTCATTTTCTGGGATGACCACTGGGTCTGTGTGGCTTCGGATTTTTCCCTGCTTGTATATGTAGTTGGCTGAGTTAAGGCCCATGTTGACTGTCGCTTTTCTATATAAAAAGTCCCTGGTGTGACCCTCTGTTCAGAACTTGGGCTATCGTCTTGCCCTTCTGAGGTCCTGGTAGGTAGGAACCCAACTTCCTGACCTCAGCCTAAGAAGAGAAGGTGCTGTCATGCTAAGTTGTCAGAACACATCTCTTAACCCAGTTTTTTCATCTCCTGTGTTCCTCTGAGATGAAAATCATGGGGCCAAGTGTCTTTGAAGACTTCTACTTGAGATCATAACAAGATGCCATCTTATTTTAAAGAGAGAAAAGCGTTTCAAATATTTGAGTGGACAGGTTGGCGTATGAACGCTAATACTGAAAACATAGTATAGAATCAATCTTCATTTTAGTTTCTCTCTTCCCAGCAAATACCTGCTTAATATAAATTGGTGCTTCAAACAATCCCCATTCATGCAGGATACGAAGTGCGCGACATGAGGACAGCATGTGTGTGGCCCCTGTGTCTCCTGACTGTGGCAGGGGTCAGTGTCACACTTTAACTGCTGTAAACATCTGAAACCAAACAGATACACCCCAGCTTGCAAAATCATTTTAACTGCTTTCTTAAAGTGTTTTTGTTCCATCCATAAGTATATTTTAATGTCACATTTTGCTAAATACTGTTGATTATGTGGCGCTCTGATGAGTGTGTATATATAATAAGAAGAGAGACTTTAGATTCAGGAGGGTCAAAAAAATAAACTTGCTTAATTCTGAATTTCCAATTCTTTGACGATTTGATTGTAAACAGGATAGTTTTTTAAATTGTATTTACAAAATGTGGTGCATGACTTGAGCCGCAGCTGCTATTCTCATGTCAGTTACTTTTATTTTATTCTGTATTTTTCCGTCTTGATGTTCTCATTGTTGTATTCTTTTCATCTCTGTCCTTAGAGCTTTTTCACACCTTAGTTGTGGCTCCCATCTCCCCCTCCCCCCTTTTTTAAGGTCAGTATTTATTGGAAACTTCGGGCCAGGTGCTAAATGTTAAGTGTTTTCCAGACATTGCTTTAACTACTTAATTATAAGAACTCTGTGATGAAGGTATTAGTATCCATGTTTTATAAATATGCAAACTCAAGTCCAGAACTGTTAGATAACTGCAAGGTTACCCTGCTGGTTAGTGATGAGAGTTGAATACAGGTCTTACTTCCAAAGCTGTACTTGACTTACTACCCTGTACATGCTTCTCTGAGCCAACTTTGGGTTTTCTTTAACGTAAGAGTGACAGTATTAGTCTGTCAGGGTTATCCGGAGGCACGAGTGAGCAAAGAACAGCCTAGTGTCCTGTGCGTGAGTGGCATGGCGCTACTTGAACAACATGGGAGTAAGCTGCCCCCTTCTTGGTTATGGGTAGCAATATCTCCCAGTGGGTGCACTTCACCTGCCCCCCAGCATGCCCCCCAGCTCTGGTCGTGTGCACCGAGGAAGTGCAGGTAATTTGGAAGTGCCTAATTATGCAGGAAGGTGGTGATAAGGAAAGGTATGCCCTTGAGAGCCTTACCCTTAACGTCGTTTATCATCTGAGAGAGGGGACCATCCCTAAGGCCACGCAGGGCAGGTGGTTGGGTGTTAAGCTGTGTAGCAAAGAGCCCGTCACGGAGCCTGGGCATTGTATTATCTTCTGGGCACCCGGCCTTCATCTTCCAGGCAGTTGTATGCCAGCCCTCCGCTGGAACCACCGGCTGATCACACCTGGTTGTCTGGAAGCCTCCTCCCTTCCACCTGCAGTGTGGTTCTCAGGAGCCCTATTGGTGGTAGAGGACCAATGTTGTAAGTGTATATGTGTGTGTATGTGTGTAATTTCCAATTTATTACAAACAAGTATTCATAAAATACAATCAAAATGGATTACTAGAAAAATTACTTTTTATAAAAGACATATAAAACATAAAAGCTGAAATATTTTATCAGAAGATTCAGCAGCAGTAAAACTACATTTCCAAAAAGATCAAGGCAATCCAAATTGCTCTAAGTTTCTAAGCAGTTATTCTCAATGTTCATCCTTATCTCATTGCTGCTGGAGAAGAGTTTCCAGGCTAGTACCAGCCTACAGAGGACACTTTGAAAAGCTGGCCCAGCGCTCACCCTGACGGAGGCTGGCAGTACATGTGTGGGTGCAGGTCCTCCTGCCAAGGCCTGGAGGGGCGCCTACTGCCATCAGCTTGCATGTGGAATGCTTGGGCATGGAGCAGTGCCAGTCCCTTGCTGTTGTCCATCAGCGCTCTGCCCTTGAGGCTCGGTCTCTGCCTCAGTTCCGTGCCGGTTTCCCCGGGTCCCAGAACTCAGCCCGGAATCCTGACTGATGTGCTCTGACACAGAGAGGGCCCTGCCAGCCTTCTCCCTCCAGACTTCCATTCTTCTGTCTGGACGCATGGTCATTGGCAGGATTCCGAGATAATGTATCAGTTTCTTACTGCTGCTGTAACTAATGACTACTCATTGAGTGGTTTTAACAACAGAACTTTTTTCTCTCCCCTGGTGGCTCAGATGGTAAAGAATCTCCCTGCAATGTAGAAGACCTGGGTTCAATCCCTGAGTAGGGAAGATCCCCTGGAGAAGGAAATGGCAACCCACTCCAATATTCATGGGCTTCCCTGGTGGCTCAAATGGTAAAGAATCCGTCTGCAATGCAGGAGACCTGGGTTGGGAAGATTCCCTGTAGAAGGGAATGGCAACCCACTCCAACAATCTTGCCTGGAGAATCCCATGGACAGAGGAGCCTGGCGGGCTATATTGTGCGGGGTCGCCAAGTCAGACACATCTGAGTGACTAACACCTTCACTTTTACTTTCACTTTTATTCTTTCAGTGTTCTAGAAGCCAGAAGTCTGAAATGAGTCTTATGGAGTAAAATCTAGGCCTTGACAAAGCTGGTTTCTTCATGAAGCTGTAGGGGAGAGTTCAGTCTTGCCTTTCCCAGCTTCTGTTGACTACCAGCATCCTTTAGCTTGTGGCCACATTAATCTCTGCTTTCATGTCACATGGCCTTTTTCCATGGTCACATCTGCCTGTTACGAAAACATTTGTATTTACAATTATGGCCCATTCTGGTATCCAAAATAATCTCCCTGTCTCTAGATCCTTAACTCAGTCACAATTGCAAAGACCCTTTTGCCATGTAAGAAACACAAGTTTTGGGGAAGAGGAGCTGGACCTCTTTGGAGGACAGTATTCCGCCTACCATCTCCAGATTTGGGGATTCTGGTCATTATCATCCGACCCACTGTAGGTGTTGCTTCTGCTGTGTGAACTCTTCTTACACACACACACACACACACACACACACACGGCCGTCTGCCAGGTGGAGTCATTTGTTGGGTCTGAGGTTGTCAGAGTCTGGGGGCACTGGTGTGGCAGCTAATAATTATTGAGTAATTTGCATTTTAGACACTCTGCTAAAGACTTTGTAGATTAGCCATTTAATCCTCAAAGTCACCCAAGGGGTACTGTGGCTTCCAACTTGGAGATGAAGAAACGGCATGTTCAGGAGATTAGATAGTTGCCCAGGGTCCCCTGGCAGGTAGGTGTCCGGCCGCATGCCGTCCCAGGCAGTCTGGCCACATGCTGTAGGTCTCACCTCCACGCCAGGCTGCCCTTGGGCAGAGGCAGCCCCTGAGAGGTGAACTGCAAGCATGTCTCCTACGCCAAGCACCAGTCACAGGCCAGAGCTAGTGCCCAGCCTGGTTCAGCTCCCTTCCTTTCCCATCTGGCCTGTGGGATGCACCTCCCCCAGAAGCCAGGAAGAACACTTCCACCCTCTCCCAGAAGAGCTCCTGCACCAAAGTGAGTGACTGTGAGAAGAGCCCCTACTCTTCCAGGCAGCCTTTGGACAGGAATAAGTTGGCCATCGGCCAGTGCTGGTCCTGTCATGATGTGTCGTTAAGCATTCCTGGCTGCAAGTCAGACAGGAGAGGGCACCGGAGGGCATTCTCCCATCCTGTGCTCCTGGGAACCTGCCTTGGCTTCTGGCAGCCCTGGGACCCTCTGGGGCCTTCTGCTTCCATTTAGGAGGCGGTGCTGGCAACACTCGCTGGTACCGCAGCAACTGGGGTTTTGGGAAAGGCTGTTAGGCTGTGAGTCATCCTCCCTGACAGCACATTCTGAGTTCTGGTGGTGCAATGTACAGCCGACTTAGGAAAACTTAGAAATCGAGAACCCTGCCTGGTAGCCAGAGGCAGAAGCCAGATGTGGCAGAGAGCCAAGCTCCCTCAGATGGCTTCCCAGGTCAGCCTGTCCTGAATCCCCAATCACTGGAACCATAAAATGCCACGCAAAGGAATGTGTCATAAGAATTAGGACGTGAACTGCAGGCCGACCTTAGAAAGTGCTCAGTGAGGGCTCCTTTGTGAGAGGTGCATGCCCCAGGGCTGTCCACACTGGGCCTGCAGCATCAGGAATCCACAGGTGAATCCTGCCTTCTCCCAGACTAGGAGTTTATGAAATTCCGTGGAATTTAAGTGTTTTCATATCAGTGTGGATAGATTATTGATGAGAATACAAGTTATTTGTGTATCTTCTACGTTATGTAAGTAAGAACTGAAGTGGTTTATTATTTTTTAATTTATTTTTTGAATTGAAGGATAATTGCTTTGCAGATTTTTGTTGTTTTCTGTCAAACCTCAACACGAATTAATTTTACTGACTTCTTCATTCATTTTTGGCTGCCCTGGGTCTCTGTTGCCAGTTGCTTCCCGCAGGCGTTCTCTAGCTGCCGCGAGCAGGGGCTGCTCTCTAGTTGGGGTGTGCCGGCTGCTCCCTGCGAGGGCTCCTCTCGTGGAGAAGAGGCTCTAGGTGTGCAGGCTTAGCTGCCCTTCAGTATGTGGACTCTGCCTGCAACAGGGATCGAACCCCTGTCCACTGCATTGGCAGGTGGACTCCCAACCACTGGACCACCAGGGAAGTCCGGAAATAGTTTATTTTTAGAGCAGTTTAGATTCATAGCAAAACTAAGTAGAAAGTACAGAGGGTTTCCATATACCAACCCCCCACATCCCCACACATGCACAGCCACGCTCCATAAGCCTCCTCCACCAGAGTGGTGTTTGTTGAACATTGAGGAACCTGTATTGATACATCATTGTCACTCAAAGTCCACAATTGACATGAAAGTTCAATCTTGGTGGAGTATATTCGATGGATTTAGACAAGCTATCATGCCATATATCCACCATTATAATAGCATGTGTTGCCCTAAAAATCTTCTTCTCTACCTACTCATTCTCCTTCACTAACCCCTGGCAACCTCTGATTTTCTTACTGTCTCCATTGTTTTATCTTTTCCATAGTCCTATAGTTGGGAATATATAGTATGGAGCCTTTTCAGATTGGCTTCCTTCACATACCGATATGCATTTAAGGTTCTTCCTTGTATGTTCATGGCTTGAGAGTTCATATCTTTTTTTTTTTTTTTAAACCACTGAATAATGTTTCATTGTTTAGATGTACCACAGTTTATTCACGCCTTTACCTCCTGAAGGACATCTTGGTTGCCTTCAAGTTTTGGCAGTTATGAACAAAGCTATTCTAAGGTTCAAGTGCATACTTTTCTGTAAATGTACAGCTCCTTTGTTGTTATTTTGTCGCTAAGTCATGTCTGACTCTTTGTGACCCCATGGACTGTAACCCACCAGGCTCCTCTGTCCATGGAATTTCCCAGGCGAGAATACTGGAGTGGGCTGCCATTTCCTTCTCCAGGAGATCTTCCTGACCCAGGGACCGAACCTGCACTGGCAGGGGCGGGGGGTCTTTACCACTGAACCGCCAGGGAAACCCCTTTCAACTCCTTTGGTGCTGCTGCTGCTGCTGAGTCACTTCAATCGTGTCCGACTCTGTGTGACCCCATAGACAGCAGCCCACCAGGCTCCCCCGTCCCTGGGATTCTCCAGGCAAGAACACTGGAGTGGGTTGCCATTTCCTTCTCCAATGCATGAAAGTCAAAAGTCAAAGTGAAGTCGCTCAGTCATGTTTGACTCTTAGCAACCTCTTGGACTGCAGCCTACCAGGCTCCTCTGTCCATGGGATTTTCCAGGCAAGAGTACTGGAGTGGGTTGCCATTGCCTTCTCCGTTCAACTCCTTTAGGTCAGTGTAAAAACCATGATTGCTATAAAAGTTTCAATTGCTTTGTAAGAAACCACCAAACTGTCTTTCACAGAGCCTATATCATTTTGCATTCTCACCAGCAGTGACAGTTCATGTTACTCCACAGCCTGATCAGCATTTCACATTGATCATATTTTATATCTTCAGCATTCTAATGGATGCATGTATGTCATTGTTTTAATTAGCAATTTCCTAATGGCATATGATGTGGAGCATATTTTCACAGACTTATTTGCCATCTATATATCTACTTGGTGAGATGTCTGCTAAAATCTTTCACCCATTTTTAATCAGATTGTTTTTTATATTGTTGAGTTTTAAGAATTATTTTTATATTTTGACTAACAGTTCTTTATCAAACGTGTCTTTTGCAGATATTTTCTCCGAGGCTTCTCTTCTCATTCTTTTGATACAGTCTTTTGCAGAGTAGACGTTTTTCATCTCATTGAAGCCCAGCATATCAATTACTCCTTTCATGGGTTGTGACTTTGGTGTTCCATCTAAAAAGTCATCCAACCTATTTTATCTTCTAGGAGTTCTGTAGTTTTGCATTTTACATTCAGGCCTAGGTTTTGTTTTTATAAATTTTTAAATTGAAGAACAATATCCAAGCAGAGTTTGAAAATCATAACTATACCATGTGATGAATTATCACAAAGTAGACATTTTTGTAACTATCACATAGGTGAAGAAATAGAACCAGTACCCCCAGAAACCCTTCTTAATCATTACTCTCTTTTACTATTTTGACTTATAAAATCATGCAGTAGTGTTGCTCATTTTTGAACCTTTGTAAATGAAATCATAAAGCATATGTTATTTTATGTCTGTTTTCTTTTGCTTAATATTATATTTCAGGGATGAATTCATGTTGTATTTTGCTGTGTTTAATACATTTTCATTGCTGCATAGTATTCCATTGCATGAGTATACCACTGTTCAATCTATTCATAATGAACATTTGGGATGTTACCATTTACGACTATTATAAAAAATGTGACTATGAACTTTCTTGTACATTTCTTTTGATTCACATATGGGCACATTCCTGTTGGGCATTTACCTGTGACTAGATAAGTAATGTCACCATATTTCCAATTTGTGCCTAACTATCCCAGTATATGCCTAGTCTTCCAGTGAAAGTCGCTCAGTCATGTCCAACTCTTTGCGACCCCCATGGACTATACCGTCCATGGAATTCTCCAGGCCAGAATCCTGAAGTAGGTAGCTGTTCCCTTCTCCAAGTCTTCCAGAGTAATAACTGATTATGTTCTCTTTCCTTCTAAGAATCATCCCAGTTTGGGCAATAGAAAATATGTCTTTGGATGAGTAGAAGTTTAATGTAGTCTAAGAAATCTTTCCCTACCCCCAAGGTCATGAAGATAGTCTCCTACATTATCTTTTAAAACCCTTACTATTTTATCTTTTATATTTGTTCTTTATGTTAACCCAAATGAAGTAACCTTTCACATTGACTATATCTGATACTCTCTATTCACTCTGTTCCTTCTGTTACCATTTCTTTAATCCTGAAATAGTTACGCTAGCATTTCTTAGACTGCAGGTCTGTGGGCAATGAATTGTCTTAATTTTCCTTTGTTCAGAAATGTTTTAACTCTAACGTTGTTGCTCCTCCGTCCACAGTTTCTCATGAAAATGCAGTGGATTTTTGAGTCATTGTCCCACTGTGTGTAACATGTTGTTTTTCTCTGGCTAACTTTCTTCTTAGGGTTTCAGCAGATTATTCATACAGAGTGACTTTCTTCATCTCTGCCTCATTTGTGATTTTGACTTCTTAAACTTGTAAACATATGGCTTTCAGAAAATATGGACAATTTTATTGTATTTTTTCCAAATATTTTCATCTCCCATTCTTTATTTCTTTTCTCTACCTGGAACTTTAATTATCAATATGTTAGACCTTTCTGATATTGCCCATAGATCCCTAGGTCTCAGTTTATTTTTTTCAACCTTTTTCTCTTTTATTCAGGTTGGATAATTTCTATTGATGTACTTTCATGTTCATGAACTTTCTTCTGAAACCTCTCTTCTGATATTAATCCCATCCAGTGAATACTTCTGATATTCTATTTTTCAGTTCTAATATTTTTACTTGTTCTTTTTTACCTTTTTTATTTTGGGCTGAGATTTCTTCTCTTTTTGTTGTGTGCATATTTTTCTTTACCTCATTAAGTATAGTTATAAGAGCAGCTTTAAAGTCTTGTCTGATAATTTCAATATCTGGGTTATCTCTGGGTTGCCATTGTTTATATCATGGACATTGAGAATGATATGTTGAGGAGACTCTGAATTCTGTTTTAGTCCGAAGAATGTTGACTTTTTGGTTTATTTTTGTAGGCAGTTTAATTTGATGAGACTCAAAGTGTAAACACTCTGTCCTCTAGGGTGTATAGAAGCTCAAATCTCAATTAAGCTGTTTTATCTTTAGCTGGACTCCTTGGAGTTTTCCCTGTTCTTTTGTGGTTCAAGAGTCAGCCAGAGCTTTGGGAAGAGTTTAGAATCCCCCTTTTCTGGTTCCCTCTTGCTGAAATTCTCCTTTCGCTGCCTAGCAACACTCATTGCCTCAAGCTCCATCTTCTGGTTCCTTAGACAAGATTGGTGGTCAGCTCTTTGTCAGAGTTTTATCCTCTTGTTATTTCCCTACTAATTTTATTCTCCTGTTGTCATGTATTTTAACACTCTATATATATTTTTAAATTCAAGAAGACATTGTCATTGTTATCTAAACACAAAATTGATTTGGACTTACTCACACATGTATCTTTTTTCCAATCTGTGAGCTTCCATCTGAGATCATTTGTCTTTGAATGACTAAAGGTCTCTTATTAGTATTTCCTCTACTGAAAAATTCTCTCAGTTTTTGTTTGTCTGAAACATCTAGTTTATTATTATTTTTGTAGAATTATAGGTTGTCATGTATTTTATTTCAGCACTTTGAAGATATCATTTCATTGTATTCCACCTTGCATTATTTCCATTGAGAAGTTTGCTGTCAGTCTTGACTATTGCTCTGCTAAAGCAATGTGTATTTTTCTTTGTCTATTTTTAAACATTTTCACTTTGCATTTTGCTTTCAACAATTCTTTTATAGTGTGAGTACATGTGATTTTCTTTGTATTTTTTCTTCTTAGGGTTATAGTGCTTCTTGAATTTGTGATTTGATTCACTTCTTCAGTATTGAAAAATTCTCAGCCATTTCCTCTTCAAATATCATTTCAGCCCCCATTCTCTTTCCAGCCCTACTGGGATTGAAATTACACATATGTGACACCTTTTCTCTGTTTCAGAAATGGTTCATATACTCCATACATTTTTCCATCCTTTTGTCTCTCTGTACCTTGACCTGGATCTTTTCTTCTGACATTTATTTTAGTTCTTTCTCCATTGTGTCTCATATTCTTATAAACCCACTCATTTGGACTATTTTTAATTATTAAATTTTTTAGTACATTAATGAAAAATGAAGTTTTCCATTTTTTTTTATAATTTTTAATTCTTTACCGAAATTTTACATCTTGTGTTTTTATTCTTTGTGAATATTAACCACAGTTATCTTAAAGTCTGTGTATGATAACTCCATTATCTGTATTTTCTATGTGTATACTTAATTATTGTCTCCCTTTAGTCAATCTTATTTTCATTGTAACCCAGTTATTTTTTATTGTATGTGGGACATTATATTTGAGCAGTTTTAGAGATAAATTGAGACTCTAGATGATGGCATATTCCTTCAGATAGAACATTCTTTTGCTTTCCGTTTGCAGCTGGACGAGGGAGGGATGATAATACTTCAGTCAGTGATAGAGACTATTCAAAGAAAGATTTCATTCCATGTGAAGACTATTCTGTTTCCAGGTCAATCCTATTTTTGTAGGTTGTAGCTCACTGAAACGTCATAGGTTGCTGCTCAACTGGAAACCTAAGGTGTTTACCAAGATCCTTCCTCCCTAGTGGGCCCCAAGCTTCCAATTTTGTCCTTCCACTTCTGTGAGATGTATAGAAGCTCTGCTCAGCTTGTCATCTGCTGCTTTTGAATTGTCAATGGCCTTGAGAGGCTGTGGGCACTGAAAGCCATGTTCTTGCTTCTCACCTTTCTTTCTCTCCCATATCTTGACCTGACAACGTCTCACTGCCTTGTGATCACATTAATACTTTCTAATGGATGTTTTTTAAAAAATATGCTTCCCAAATTTTCTAGTTATTCTTCTAAAAGGGTTGATTTAAAAAAACTGTGGTTCACAGAGGATAAAATAAGTTGCTCAGGGACATACAGGTCCTGGAAGTGGGACTATCCTTGAAATATTTTTAAATAGGAGACACAAGACCAAAGAAATCTGGGGTTTCAAGCAGCCTGCATCTCCAACCATCGTCAATAGGGTATGTCTGTGGATAAGTATTGGAAGCTATGCGTTTACCTGCCATATTACAAAACTGGTTACCCAGAATAATAGTGTGTTTGTCCATGATCGCCCAGCTTGTTAATGTATAAGTTGGGACAGAATATAGATCTTTGATCTTCAGTCAGTTTTTTCCTACTGCACCTTGATGCCTTCTATTATTTTTTATTATTACTCAAGGACCCAGACCTCTGTCTCTGCTTTAGTAAATCATCATAGTGGTCCAGGAAGATCCTTCTCGTTTATGGAAGTTGTCCTTGATTTACCTAACCATATACAAGAGTCTAGAGAAGGAAATGGCAACTCACTCCAGTATTCTTGCCTGGAAAATCCCATGGACAGAGGGGCTTGGTAGGCTACAGTCCATGGGGTTGCCAAAAAGTTGGACACGAGTTAGCAACATACAAGAGTGATCTCTTACCCCTTCCTCCTACTCTCCCTCACTGCTTTAGTCTCTCACATTGCCACTTTTATCTTGTCTTTGACTAACAGGTAAGTCCACACTGAAAGACACTTCTTCTCATAGAATGGCTACAGAGACTGCTTAATTAGTTTCGTCTCCTTTCATCACTAAATATATTATGTTAGATTCTGAAGGAGGCTTTGGAGAATAAGATATAGAGGAAAATGATAAAATGAGGCCTTTGAGGAATTTGTAAACTCTCGATTGGCCTCTTTATTTAAAAATAACTCACAATCTCAGAATTCCTAACAAAGGCTTTTAACTTTTGTGGTGTAGCTGCCATTCTCTCAAGCACATGGTATATATTTACAGGTCCTTATGTTAAATTATAAGCAGAATTGTGAGGTAGGGAATAGGAGATAAAGTTAACCACAAGTTAATGTATTCCAACATCTTCTCTTTAAAAGGCTTGCAAATGTGGTGTTCTTTGCTTCTATTTTTGACGGGAGAGCATTTTGGTGGTTACCATGAAACAGTGGGGGCAGGGTGGAAGTATCATTAGCCTGGCAACTTGAAGACTTTGATTTTAGTCCACTGTGACATCTTATGTGTACAGCCTTGAATATAGCAGTACCCTCTTAGGCCTTACTTGGTGATCTGTAAATGAAAGAGTTAAAGAAGATGACCCCTTGGAAGCATTCCAGTTCCCAAATTGTTGGAAATCATCGTTCACCATGAGGTCAATGCCTTGAAGACTTTGTTGTAATAATGACAGTAAAAATGTAAAGCAGTTCTTGGTCTTCTGTGATACTGGGTGGGGAGAAAGGTGGTAAAGTTACCCGATACAGAAGTTGACATTTGTGTTTTCATGTAAATACGTCAGATATTTTAGGACTACATTTTGATGCAAACTAAAGAAAGAGCTTATGATATGATGATCCAACTTATTAAGTTAGATTACAAATGTTTGGTTTCTGGCTTACTGTGGGGATTAGTAAGGATTTTTCCAAAAGAATGAATGAGAGATCAGCATAATAATATGTATCATTTATCAACTGCCTGATGTGCCAAGCCCTGGAGGCACATCCGCGAATAATGCACACCCAGCAGCAGCCCTCCCCAAGCGGCATGTCTTATTACCTCTTAGTTACACATGGGGAAAAGGAATTCCAGATTTGGTTTTACATTCAAAACCGAATCAACATTGGCAGCTTTTGCTCTCCAGCAGCCTGCATTTTGTGCCAAGGAGCAGAGTAATCTTCCATTTACCAAGGGCTTTTTCAGCTTTTTAATGATGTATTAAATTAAACACCCACTCACCAAATATCTGTGAGTCTTGGTTGTGCAGATGGGTTGGGTGTTGGGTGCTGGATGCATCCTGTTACAGCTGATCATTTACTGTTTCTCTGACTGGTTGGATGGAGTTGCCATTTGTCTCCTGGGTCCTCTTGCCCCCAACAGTTTGTGGTAATGGTGACAAAATTATTACATGATAAATACAGGCATACCTCTGAGGTATTGTGGATTCCTGTCCAGATCACTGCAATAAAGCAAATACCACAATAATGGGAGTCACTCGAATTTGTTTCTTTCCCAGTGCCTATTAAAGTTATGATTACTATAGTCTGTTAAGCGTGCAATAGCATTATGACTTTAAAAACAAAGTATATAACTTATTCAAAAATACTTTATTGCTAAAAAAAAAAAAGTACTAATCATTATCTGACAATGCACAGGGTTGGCACAAACCTTCAATTTGTAAAAAAAAAAAAAATGAAGCAAATCAGTATCTGAGAAGCCCAGTAAAGTGAAGTGCAATAAAATGAGGTATGCCTGTATTGTGGTAGATATATAAGCAGAAGAAAGGGACCAGCAATCTAAAGAGTCTTAAATACATTCCAAGGTTCTAATCATTTAAGATACCCACACCCGGGAAGGCGCTAGTGGTAAAGAACCCACCTGCTAATGCAGGAGACATAAGAGACACGGGTTCAGTCCCTGGGTTGGGAAGATCCCTTAGAGGAGGGCACGGCAACCCACTCCAGTGTTCTTGCCTGGAGAATCCCCTGGACAGAGGAGCCTGAGGGCTACAGTTGCGTGTGGTCTCAAGAGTTGGACATGACTTAGTGACTCAACCACCACCAGGATATTTATAGTAATTAATATATTGATTGGCTGAGAGGAGTTGACACTTTTGTAATAGTGTCTTCCCATCCAGGAAGGCATATATCATTCCATTTATTTCAGTCTTCTTTGAGGACGCTCAGGTAGTCTGATATGTGAGAACACAGGTTCTGAAGTCAAGGAGTTCAAGTTCAAATCCAAATTGAGCCATGTATTAACTTGCATGGTAATGAGCAATTGTTTCTCCCAGTGACTGTAGTATCTTGGGTGGCCAGCTGTTGTTGAAGAAACGTTTCTTTTGATAGCCAGGGAGAATTAAACATGAGAGAGGGGCAGAGAGTGAGGCAGTGGGAAGAGAGAGAGAGAACTGCCTTTTCTCAGCATTCCTAGCAAAATCCCATGATAGAACTCTGACTGGACCAGACTAAGTCACTTGACTGCCTCTAACCAGTCACCATAGCCAAGGAAGCCAAATGCTTAGCCATATTCATATAAATTCACATTTTTTTTTAGAACTACTTAGCTTCCCAAACAGGAGTCAGTGGCCCCTGGGAAGAAAGAAGGAGGGGGTGGAAGTGGATGTTGGAGAGGCTGTCAAAAGAAACTTTAAAAAGGAGTGCTGGACTTGATCAAAATGCCATCTAGGCATCTCGTGAGATGACCATGTATTGATTTTATCTTATTGGTGATGCTGGGTTACATAAACAGATGCCCTAATATCAAGGGTGCCTCCCAGGAGACACTAGTGTTAAAGGCCCTGCCCACCAGGGCAGGAGATGCAAGAGATGCGAGTTCCATCTCTGGGTTGGAAAGATCCCCTGGAGGGGAGGGCATGGCAACCCACTCCAGTATTCTTGCCTAGAGAATCCCATGGACAGAGGAGCCTGGTGGGCTACAGTCCGTAGGATCGCAAAGAGTCAGACATGACTGAAGCAACTTAGCACAGCACAGTGTTAGGTTAGAACAAAACCTGCTTAGCTATGCCCTGTGGAAGGACCAGAGGTTCTGGGAGAACCCGCTTGTGTTCCTTTTGCTTCTCTTTTTCCGTCTTTGGCACTGCTGTGGGCTTCTCTCTCTCCTCGGCCCTCTGATACTGGTGTCTTCAGAGTTCTGTCTCTGGTCTCCTGCTCTGAGAGGTCACATGGAAGCTGTCCTCTGAGCTTCCTACTCATGTATGCCACAGCCTGACCAGCTGCATGGCCCAGAGACAGCTCCAGCCCCCCACGTCCAGCACATAACTCATCAGCCCTCAAAGCCTGCTCGGCGTCGTGTATTCTTGAGCTCCAATCAGTCACTCACACCAAAGTCCTTGAACTTCCTCTCTTGACCCTCCCTTATACACACATGTCTCAGTTGATTTCACAATCTGTCTTAGCCTTGCATCCATCCCCTTCTGTCCCCCACACTGTCTCAAGTGCAGGCACCCATCCCCTCTTGTCTGCACGAGTCGTTCTCAGGCTTTAGTGAGCATCACAGTCACCTGGAGAGCCAGTCAGTTCACGCATTGCTGGGCCCACCCCCAGAGTTTCTGACTCAGCAGGTCTGGAATGGCCTGAGGGGGTCCATTTCTAGTTAAGTCCAGGCGAGGCTGCTGCTGGTGGTTCAGGAACCACACTTTGAGAACCACAGGGCTGGAATATTGCAGCAGCTGCTTTCCGGTTTCCGGTCCTCTGGCCCTGATGCCCTTACTCTATCCACACTTCAGCCAGAAAAAAACTAATGTTAATTGCTCAGCCATGTCCACCAGGTGATCCCATGGACTGTAGCCCACCAGGCTTCTCTGTCCATGGAATTCTCCAGGCAAGAGTACTGGACTGGGTAGCCATTCCCTTCTCCAGGGCATCTCCCCAACCCAGGGATCGAACCTGGGTCACTGGCATTACAGGCAGATTCTTTACCATCTGAGCTACCAGGGAAGCAGATAAATACTAATCCAACAGTGCTACCCAGAGGGTTAGTAAGTCCAAGTTGCTCACCATGGCAAGGCTGTGAGCTGACTCCATCCTCCCTGGTCAGACTCGCCATCCCCACCCACAGACCCACAATGCCTGTGGTTGCCCACGGAAGTCCGTTCTTTGCCTTTCCTTTTGGTCCTCCATAGGCCTGAAATGCCCCTTCCAAGGTTTTCACCCGTCTCATCCTCACACCACCTTTTTCACTGAGCTCTCCTGTGATTTCCTGGAATTCTGCCTGAATTCCCGGCAGGAGCTTAATGCATCTTTCCTGAGTTCCCATAGCACCCCGCAGGTACCTCTGGCTTATTTCCTATCACCATTATTGAATCGTTTGCCTAGTGCTGTGCTCTCAGATGAAGGTACCTAATGCCTTGAGTACCGAGAGGTGAGAGCCCCAGGGCAGAAGGCACAAGTGGCCAGAGCTTCAGAGCAAGAACAAGAGGGGGGCCTTGCGCTTCCTTTCCTCTGTTGGACAGGAGTGTGTTCTTCAGCCTGGTCTCCAGCCAAAAGAAGAGAAAGATGTGTGGGAATCCAAGATAGGCTGTGAGTTTGAACCACCTTTTTAAAGAAATGTACTTTGAGTAGAAAATGGTCTTTGGAGACTTATCTTTTGCTGTGCTTGGGAGTTTTCTGGTTTTTCCTCCCCCAGAGAGCACATTCATTTTCTGCCCATTTCTGACTCTTGGGTTTCTGCGAGTAGGAGGAGAGTGCTGCCCTGGACGCCCTTCCTCAGCTCAGCCACATGCCCATGAAGGGGTCACTCCCACCCTCACAATGTTCCCCTGTCATCCTCTCTAAATCTTAAAAAGTACTGCTTTTTAAAAAGAAGTGAGGTTGTGGGTGTTGGCATCTTGACTTCTGATGGAAGCCAGTGTGGACCCACAGGGACCTGCCCCTGCCCTAGACGTGTGCCCCTTCATTAGATAGAGGGAGGAGCGAAGGGCTGGGGGCGCTTTCAAGATTTGCTTTGCTGGACTCGGGGTCAACTGTCCATATGCTGAGCTCCTAAAAATGTTGAGTTTCTCATCGTATAGTGCTTTACCTACGATGTGAACTGTGCATATGATGAATAACTATTTGGAAATCATTGTTTTTTGCCAACGAAGTAAAATTCCTTTCCAAACAAAAGTGGACATTTTGTGGGTGGCCTCTCATGAGTTTGTTACCTTTAAGTGGGATTTGTTGAAGTGGGATAAGCTTTTAAATGGGAGTCAGCACTCCACGCGGAGAAGGCAATGGCACCCACTCCAGTACTCTTGCCTGGAAAATCCCATGGACAGAGGAGCCTGGTAGGCTGCAGTCCATGGGGTCGCAAAGAGTCGTACACGACTGAGCAACTGCACTTTCACTTTTCACTTTCATGCATTGGAGAAGGAAATGGCAACCCACTCCAGTGTTCTTGCCTGGAGAATCCCAGGGATGGTGGAGCCTATGGGGTCGCACGGAGTCGGACACAGTGAAGTGACTTAGCAGCAGCAGCAGCAGCACTCCACGCGGATCCATCACCCCCAACAACCATGCAGCCCGTGGACTAAGGGTCTGACTGTGACGGTTCATCAAGCATAGGGGCCCCGACACACCAGTCAGGAGAATGGGCATGATTTGGTTCTGGTGGGGTGCCAGTGGTGGCTGAAAATCCAGTTTAGTTTCATGGGCCCCCAGGGGCCTAGTGTGAGATTTTCCTGGAGCCAAGCAGGGAGGCTCCTGGTTCTTTAAGGTGGTTCTAGGTTTTCAGTGATGAAACTGAGGACAGAGGCAGCCTGCATAACTGAAATCCACAGGATATCTCTGAAACTCATATTTAGCAGATGGTTTCTGTTTTCTTGCCATCAAATCTATTTACCAGAACCGCTGACCACGTAGCAGAACTGACTGATTTGAATTCCGTCCCTCCCCAGTTTCCCCCACCTTCATTTAATGTTAAGGAGAAGGCATATAGCGGGATGGAAGGGCCTCAGAAAGGCTTGGATTTTTCCACAGGCCGAGTAATTGCCTTCTGAATGATCAGAGATCAACGGTTTCTGCTCGTCCTCTGTTTTACACATGTGATTTTAAATGCTTGAAGTCATCTGGCTGTTTCTATTATCAGGAATATCTCTAATAAAAGGAAGGAAGTTGCTTGAGGGATGTCACGTTTTGTGGTTGCCTTAAAATTCCTCTGTTCTCCAAGTCAGGCCCTGAATCTGACCTTTGGAATCTGGGAATGGTGTTCTGTTGACACACAGGCTGGGCCTGTGACGCTGCAGCTGAATTGCTAGCTTAATAAGAAGCCTGGTGCCTTGATTCTTGCACGGCATGTATGATGCAAAGCCTTTTGATGTAAATATGATATTGAAGTGTAATTAGGATTTTTTCCCTCTAAGCCCAATTCTCTCTAAGGCTTCATTGTGCTCTGCTAGCCGCCTTCCTGTCCTCACCATTTCATGAATTGTGTTGTAGACCTTTGTCTACACGCCCCACCCAGCTTTTAACACGTAGTCTGTTTCAAACTGAGTTCTGATGGCTCTAGATGAAATGACTCCATTGTTTAACTAATTTCTCTCTTTCATCTGGTATTTCTGGGGAGTGCAATGGTTTCTCCATCAGACTATGCTGGCTACGTTTTCCATGGGTTGTATCTCTTGGCTTTTGGGATGCCTTCTGCCCGTATTTTTAACTTTCTCTGAAGCACCGTTCCAGTGCTAGCCAGAGGGTGGTTCTGTCCTTTTTCACTGCGGTGTCAGGCATGGTGGGATATGTCCTCCTCTCTCCCCTTGCCAGGAAGGCTCACTGAGTGTAGTAGCAATTCTTCTTAAGAGAAGCCTTGTCCGGAACAGGGACAGTGGAGAATGGACAGGGCAGAGACGGGGGTGGCGGAGTCATAAGACCCAGGGCTGGGGAGCCCATCACTGCGTCTAGATATAAGTGAACATGTAAATAAGACCATAACCTTCCTTCCACAAAAGGCGGGTATGGGCATTAATCTCAAATCCAGCCCTCAAGTGAGCTGAGTAACCTGTCTGGAGCTTGCATTTCTCTAGCTTTAAGGAAATGAGATTGCTGTGCCTGTTACAGGGGATGCTGTCCATCGCGAGTGGACCCTCAGTTCCCTCTTGTCTTACTGGGGCACAGAGCAGTTATTTACCTTGAGCAAGGTCCCCTGAGTTCCAGACCCATTTCCTAGCATTGCATTTTACCAAGTTTCAGGAAAACTCTATCCATATTCTGAGGAATTTTAAATACAGCATCTTATTTTCCCAAATAAAGACTTTACTAGGGGGAAAAAGTATATGTGTTCTTATTTGCATAGTGACTACTTGCTCAATTAACCCCAAAACAGACTCTTCCCATAAAATTAAATGTATTTTAAATTTATTTTTTGGTATTTAAGATAGCAACAAACCAGAAAGTATAATTCAGTAAACACCTATGTCCTCAGTATTCACTGCTTTAAAAAAAAAATCAATGATGAATAATACCTGAAGTCCCTGAATATACCCCTTCTTCACTAGCAGGGCCACTTTTCAACTGGGAATTTAGAAGCATTTCTTTGTCCTGTTACACTCTTATGCTTATACTCGATATTGTTTTAAATATTTTAAAACGTTAAGCAGGATTCTATGGTCTGTATTCTTCTACGACGTTTTTTTACTTGATAGTTGTGAGATTCCTTCGTTTTGAATGGGTGGCTTTAGTTGTTTCATTTTTACCGTCATATAATTTCCAATGTATGAATATTTCTCAACAGAAGTTTTTTGGTGATGGATGTTAATGGATGTGGATTAGGCTGTTTCCAAAAATTGGTTCTAAATCTGCTCCAAATGTTCTTACAAGTGTCCTTCATCGAGCCTAGAGATCCATTCATGTAGTAGGTGGGTGATAGGTCACACGTTCACTTCACCTTTACTAGAAATCTGCAGAATGTTTTTCAGAGTGGCTGAACCGTTTTACTCTCCCAGCAACAATGTGTGAGCTCCTGTGGGTCTCCTTCTTGCCTGTGCTCGACAGTGTTTGATTTCTTAATTCTACTGTTCTGTTGATCAAAACAACAGCTGATTGTGACATGGTTCAGTTCAATTCAGTTCAGTTGCTCAGTCATGTCTCTTTGCGACCCCATGAACTGCCGCACGCCAGGCCTCTCTGTCTATCACCAACTCCCAGAGTCCACCCAAACCCATGTCCATCGAGTCAGTGATGCCTTCCTACCATCTCATCCTCTGTCGTCCCCTTCTCCTCCTGCCCCCAATCCCTCCCAGCATCAGGGTTTATCTCATTGTAATTTGAAATTTTTCTTTTCCTGATTACTAAATGTTGAGCGTCTCTTCATACTTGTATTTCCTGTTTTGCACCTTTCTGTTTCAAATCTTTTGCCCAACTTTCTTTTTTTTTTTTTTCCCCAACTTTCTTTCTGTTTGTGTTTTTATTGTTTTTAAGGATTTTGTTATGTTCCGGTTACTAATACTTGTTGGTTTCCTATATTGTAGATGTCATTTCTTAAGCTAGCACCTATCTTTTTTTCTGTTTTATTAAAGTGTTTTTTGCTTTTACTTTTGGTGAATAGGAGGCTTAAATTTAAAGCCAGATGGATCTTTTCTTTTATGGCTGTATATTTTGATAGTAGACATTTATATGTCTGTATTTTTGTGATAAAACCTTATACTGCCAAATTAATATTCCAAACAGCAGAGCATAAAATACAAAGTTGGTGCAGCTGTAACTGACTGTGAGTATCTCATGACTATGAGTAATCTTCCATATATATAACGTGTGTGTGTGTGTAACAAAAAAAGACTATGACATTTTTTTATTTTGATTCTAATTTAGGGATACTGTTGGTGTTTAGTCACTAAGTCGTGTCCGACCATTTACAGCCCTGTGGACTGTAGCCCACCAGGATCCCCTGTCCGTGGGATTTCCCAGGCAAGGATACTGGAGTGGGCTGCCATTTCCTTCTCCAGGGGATCTTCCTGACCCAGAGATCGAACCCACATCTGCTGCTTGACAGGCGGATTCTTTACCACTCAGCCACCAGGGATGTCCAGGGATACTATTAGGGTGGCAGAATCATCAAATGTGAAGGACTGTATCTTCCTCTTACCCAAGTGGTCATCTTGTATCTGTAAAAAACCCTGTGGGTGTCTGGGTTCAAGCATGATGGCAGAGTCCGGGTAGGCTTTGGTGCCTTCCGCCAGCTAAGTACTCCGTTGATATCTGTTGCATAATGAATATGTAAGAGCATCTGAAGTTAACAACAGATGTGTCTGCTTGGAAGAATAGACTAGTGGTTCTCAAATCTGGTTGCCATTGAGATTAATGCACGGGCCTCATCCTTAGAGATGCTAAGTCTCTTGGTTTGAAGTAGGACCCAGGCGCTAATATATTTCAAACGTTCTTCAGATACTTCTAATAGAAAGTCCAGGTTGAGAGCTTCAGGTCAGAGAACTGGAGGCAGAAAAGGCAGGGGAAGACTGAGACCACTTACTGGGCTCAGAAAGGTCCACGAGGCAGTGGAACGTGGCTCGAATCAAAGCACAGTGAAGGCTGGAGGTCGGTGTGAGGTCAGGCTGATCATCGGGGCCTGTGGCTGAAAAGAGACAGAAGGAGCAAAGAAGCATTCTGGATGTTTGGAGGACAGTGGGCCAGGGAAGGGAGGTAGGACAAGCCAGGGATTCGCAGTCTGGGGCAGGGCTGGGCCTGTGGACCCTGCAGCGCTGGTGCCTTTCTGACCAGAAGCCAGAGGGCAGGCCTCGGCTCATTTAAAAGGCATGAGTCAAGTACAACCTTTGGCTTCCCATAGGTCAGAGGAGTAAAGAAAGACGTTTGGCCTGGGAATGGAGTGAAGACAGGGGTTCCCTTTCAGTTCAGTCGCTCAGTTGTATCAGACTCTTTGCAACCCCATGGACTGCAGCACACCAGGCCTCCCTGTCTATCACCAACTCCCTGAGTTTACTCAAACTCATGTCCATTGAGTCGGTGATGCCATCCAACCATCTCATCCTCTGTCGTCTCCTTCTTCTCCTGCCTTCAGTCTTTCCCAGCATCAGAATCTCTTCCAATGAGTCAGTTCTTCGTATCAGGTGGCCAAAGTATTAGAGCTTCAGCTTCAACATTAGTCCTTCCAATGAATATTCAGGGTTGACTTCCTTTAGGGTGGACTAGTTGGATCTCCTTGCAGTCCAAGGGACTCTCAAGAGTCTTCTCCAACACCACAGTTCAAAAGCATCAATTCTTTGGCACTCAGCTTTCTTTATAATCCAACTCTCACATTCATACATGACTACTGGAAAAACCATAGCTTTGACGAGATGGACTTTTGTTGGCAAAGTAATGTCTCTGCTTTTTAATATGCTGTCTAGGTTGGTCATAACTTTTCTTCCTAAGAGTAAGCGTCTTTTAATTTCATGTCTGTAGTCACCATCTGCAGTGATTTTGGGGCCCCCAAAAATAAAGGGGGCCCCTTTAGAGATGTAAATACTATTTTAAAATTAGAGCCAACAGGGCAGCAGGCAGAATTGATTAAAGGCATTGAAAAATAAAAATGATCTTTACGATGAAGTCCCCTTTTTGTGAAATGAAGTTGGTATGGCTCTGAGCTATGTGTGTGTATACACCTGTGCATGAACACTCAGTTCTGCAGGTGGCGGGGAGGATGGGATTCCCAAGGAGCTGTTGGAGTGGGGAGGATTCAGGCTCTGCGCTTGTTTTGGAAGACAGAAGCGATGGGAAGATCCGTACCCGCCCCAGACGGACACACAACTCACCGCTTTTGCGTCTTCATCCTGGTGGCAGCCCTGTTAGCAGCAGCGCAGGCTCCTAGTGTGTGAGCAGGGAATCACCAGGTGCTGGATCCATCTGCAAGACTGGAACAGAGTCCAGAAACCCATAAGAGAAATCTGGGGAGTGCAGTCAGAACTGAGGCTTTACAATTTGGAGCACAATCAAAGAGCAGCACACTGGGAGTCAGGAAAAATGAAGTCTCAGTCCTGACTCTGTTACTCCAAATCTATGTGGTCTTAGGCAGTTTAGTTCATTTCCACTTATTTATTGAGCCCCAGCCTTGACTGAGCACTTTCTAGATGCTGGGGACAAAACTGTGGGAAAAAAACAACGTCTGTGTCCCTCAAGACACTCACAACCTTTCCCAGGAGAAAGATATTTAAACGAGTAGTAAGGTTAGTGCCCTGAAGCACGGGAGGAGCTGAGCAGAGAGTGTTGAGTCCTGCGGGGGTGCAGCTGGGCCTCGACGGCCTCCGGGGAGTGGGGGGCACGTGAGCGGCCCCTGAGCAGGCGTCAGCTGAGCAGATGTGAGAAGAAGGCCTTTCCAGGTCAACCACTCGGCCTGAATTCTCTCCTCCTCCTTGTTGGGGGGGAGCTCTAAAACCAGAATCCAAGTTCTTTGACGCAATTCCTGAAGCTACCGAGAACTGTGGATGCCCATGGCAGAGAGTGTGCTATGGTGACAGCCGGGCCATGTGAACAGCCTTGATTTTTTCCCAGACTCAGTCTCTCATCTGTTTGCCCTGCACCAGCTGGTTTTCTTCTTGGGCGTTCCCTCTCCTTTGAAATGAGTCCAAGCCATGCGGGGACTAGGGGTAATTATTTTTTTCTTAATCATTGTGGTGCATTTTCCCTACTTGTTTTCACTGCTGTAATTCCTACTCATAGCAGTGTCTTTGTGTTTGCGAAATCTCTGTTCTTGACTATCCAGAAAGTGGGAAAACCAAACTTTTCTTTTTTTCCTCCCAATTCATAAATCTGATCCTGGTAATTCTCCACTCAAAAGCCTGCCATGTGGTTGGTGCCTACAGATTCAAAAGGGATTTCCTTTCCAAAATCCTTTTAAGGATCTGACCCCAGCATAGTCTTCCCTGTCGTGCTCTGTAATCCAGTTTCTGTAGACCTGTGTCGTCTTCCGCACAAGCATCTTTGCATTCTTGCTTCTGTGCCTGCTTTCGTTGTTCCCCATGTCTGGAATTTCCTCTCCCAATCCTGGTCTCTTCTTCTTCCCATCCATGACCCGCTTGTTTTCATGAAGCCTTCTTCGATCTTGGTTGTTGTCGTTAAGTTGCTCAATCATGTCCGAGTCTTTGCAACCCCATGGACTGCAGCACACCAGGCTCCCCTGTCCCTCACCAACTCCTGGAGCTTGCTCAAACTCATCTCCATCAAGTCAGTGATGCCATCCAACCATCTCATCTTCTGTCATCCCCTTCTCCTACCCTCAATCTTTCCCAGCATCAGAGTCTTTGGACTCCCCACCTTCAAAGCCAGAAAGATGATCTTGTTTCTCTCAACCTCAAAGCCTGAGGCGAAATGTCTACCAATCAGAATTCTGTATCTCACTGAACTTTCCAACAAAAGCCAATGATAGAAATGGGCACATCAGCCAAGTCTGAAAGAGTTTCTCTCTCACAGACCCTCTCGGAATGAAAAGGTATACTCCCAGTTGCATATTCAGGGACCTAGGTTACTGGTTTGATTTCAGCCAAGGTGAAAGTATTTAACGCCACGGTGGGTTGGTTTAGTCGCTAAGTCGTGTCTGACTCTTGCAACCCCATGGACTGTAGCCCACCAGGTTCCTCTGTCCATGGGATTTTCCAGGCAAAAATACTGGAGTGGATTGCCATTTCCATAGAATCAGCAAATGCTACAAAATAGGACTTTTCTTTTTTCCTGAAGAGCCAACTCATCTGAGTGTGAACTGGTGACCCTGCTGCATGTCTACATGTATGTGTGTAAGTGACCATGCACTCACGTGTGTGCATACGTGTATTTGACACACTGGACACACTGTTAATACTGGACCGTTAGGAGTGCACCATTGGCCGGCAGAGCATCCTCATGAGGCTGAGGGGAGAGCTTGTGGTCGAGGTGGCTAGGAAGTGTGTCTATCCTCCTCCTCTCCTCTCCAGAGCTGGAATTGTAATACCCATGACCCCACCTCCTTCTTGCTTCTGTGTCCTTGGCAAATGTGGTGACTTCCTGGAATCAGAGCTAATATGCTAATTGAGGATCTGTGTATCTGCAGTCGCTCACAGTCCAATCTCCAAAGTAGAGAATCTTGGCTCGGCTACACAGACGTCAGCTACAGAAGCGGAGGCCCCCAGGCTGGTGCCAAGGGCGACCTGTGTTCCCAGGGAGGTGGCCCAGGGACATGGGGCTGGGGGTGGGGCTGGGTGGAGATGGGAGAGAGAGGCCTTGGAGGGGGCTCAGCAACGCTGCCAGGCTCGGCCTCAGGTGCCAGCCTCCAGCCGACCTGGGTCAGGTCGAGGTTACCATGCTGGATGCAGGCAGGGAACTCTTGTGGCTCTGGAGAAAGCTGGAGGGCCTTTCCTATCTGACAGCAGGAAAAAGATCTTCTAGGTTGAGGGTTGCTCCTGAATCTTCGTGCAGTTGCTCAGTGGCCGCGGCCTGCCTCCTGCCAAGGTCACTCACATGTAAGGGCTCAGCTCAGGGCTGGGGGCCGTGGGGCTCCCACAGTCTTCACTTGCTTTCCTGGCAGAGTTGAAGATGGCCCATTTAATGACCTCATGCACATCTTGGTTCCTTCAGAGTATGTAGGCGTGTGTCCGTTTAGGGGGCAGTCTCTGCTCTTCCCTCAATCCCTTAGCCTTACAACATGAGTCACTTTTTATTTTATTCCTTTTAAACTCTTGTTGATTTCTCACTTTATCTATCTTCCGTCCCTGGGCGTCCCTCTTCAGGGCCAGTTTTGCTGGAGCAACCACAGGAGGCCTTGTTGGGGGGGTTAGGGGTGGGGGCGCCTGTGTGTGATAGAGGCAGTCTACCCAGCAGACATCACAGAGAGTGCAGAGGTAGCTTAGGTTATCAATCAGATCCATCTGTCTGTACCAAGTTGGTTTCACTTCTTAATCATTACCTTTTTAGTAGGATTCTGGCAGTTGCACTATTTTTGTAGAGGCGTGTCTGTTTCAGACCAAAAACAAGCAAAACTGCTCTTAGGGTGAAGCTGCATGGGGGGCCAGAGTCCCAGTGATGCAGGAACCCTGGTGACGCTCCTCTCCCAGTGGAATTCTGGGGCTGCACACGTATGCTGGGCACGGGTATCAGTATAGACACCTTGCAGGATGTAGCTTTGCTTCAGTTCAGTTCAGTCACTCAACCACGTTCGACTCTTTGTGACCCCGTGGACTGCAGAATGTTGGCAGTTCATGGGCAGGTGTTGGAGAAGATTCACACCATGCCCACCGTAAGTTAAAGGGCCCGAAAGGGAAGGATTTAGTCTTCAAAGTCTAATTTAAAGAAAGTTCTGCCTTCTCGTTTACTTGATAAAGCCTCCCCTGACCATTGGGTCCCTGTGGTGTCTCTGGTCCTGTGAACTCTGAAGGACACCATCCGACTCACGGGGGCCAACCTAGTGTGTTGATTGCAGGAAACGCAGCTAAGCAGAGGCAGAATGACTGCAGCCTCTTAGAGAAAAACAAATCTGGATCCATGGAGGTGAGGTAGAACCTTCAATCCAGTAGTTTAAAATGAAGATACGTATCTGCTCTCTGCTTGCAGCCAAAGGCAGTTAGATGGTGTGGGCCGGTGAACACCTAAGCTCGTTCCTAGAGTCGTGGGGCAGAGTTCAGCTTCTTGTGGTCATGGTGTGGGGTTACTCAGTTTATTTGAGGAAGTGCAACTGAAATGAATAATTTAGTCATGATCAACACAGATAAGAGTGAGCTGTTTATTCCTTATATTAAAACATGAAGACAAAAAATAAGGTATAAATATGGGAAAAGCTGTTAAAACCATCGAAATGCTTTAGCTTCCACATATGAGAGAAATTTTTACTCTTTAGAAATTTCAGAGGAGTAACAGCCTGGCATCATGTGCAGCATAGTAGGTGCTCAGTAAATAATCAGTTTTTTCTCTTATAGAGTAAAGAATAATAAGTGCTTATTGTAAAAAGCCATATACTTAAAAGAAAAATAACCTGAAATCTCACCACTTAGCATTTGGGGATATATCCTCTCAGACATTTCAAGGCATATAAATGTATGTGTACTTTTACAAAATCAGCTCTATTGTACAGGATGTTTTAGCAACTGTCTCCATGTCATTAAATTGGATCCTTTTATTTAGCAGCAAAGGAGCATGATATAATATCCAGTGTCAGGAAGAATGTGTCAACTCCTGTAGCTTGTGACTTGACACGTCTCACGTGCTTTTTTCTTTTATTTTTTTAGCAGGTTTCTTCGGCGGAGGTACGCATCGGGCCCATGAGATTGACACAGGATCCTATCCAGGTACGCCTCTGTTCCTCTTAGAGGCTCGGTTTGCAGATCAAGTAGTTATAGGAGCCCCATCTCAGGGGCTCGCCTCATCTACAGCAGATGCCACCCTTGCTCTGAGATGCACCCCCAGGCATCCATACATGGTGTGTGTGTGTGTGTGTGTGTGCACGCATCTCTGTGTGTGTGTGTCTGTGTACAAACGCTTGTCTTTATTAATGTCATACTTGACATATCAGATTGTTTTCTTGAAGAAAATACTGCCCCATTTGGAGTATAATATAATAGGTAAATTGATTGCATGGTGGGTTGTAAGGAACAAAAATGCTTCACCAAAAAAAGTGTCTATTCTACATGCCCCTCCCGCAGCTGGACAGAGAAGAAGCCATGAGCGGTAAAGGGCAGGCTTTGCCATGAGCCGCAGCTGGATGGGAACCCTGGTTCTGCCCTTTCCAGCTGTGTGACCTTGGCTGTGTTGCTTCACTTCTCTACCCGGTAAAGAAGTCTGTAAAGTGGAGATGGTGATGCCTCCCTCTTAGGAAGGGATGAGCTTCCTAAGTTCAGTGAAATAACCATCAAGTGCTTGGGACACCTGCCTGGCAGCGGAAGGTGCTCAGGGGTGATAGCTGTTGTCCTGTGTGTCTTGGGCCAGGCAGCCTACTGGGCTCTTAGACACCAAGGCTACCATCTACGGGGAGAGAAGGGCCAGCACCTGCGCACTAACTTCCCTCTGACCATGACAGCGACTGTGTCCTCCCCAGCCCCTCCAGCGTCAGGGGCGCCCTGTGGGAAACAGGTCTGAGAGGGGCGTGTTAAGTCCTCATCGGCGTCTGCATCTTCCTGGTAAGGCCTACGGGGGCCACCTTTCTCCTTGTGAAACTGTCGCTTTTTTAGCACCAGTTTGTTCTGCACTTCGGACAAGTAAAGATGCAGGAAACATGTAAACAAACCAATTAACATGTAGACGAAAGTGAAAAACCAACCAGAGAAATGTGTTGTTTGATTTATGAGCGATTGGAAAAGAAAATAACTTAGTGTTTCTTGGAAAAGGAAATGCAAATCTGGGGCAGGGGGAGTGAAACAAGAGATTTAAGCTTGGGAAAATTGGATGAAACAAATTTAGGAGCAGAGAGAGAGGGAGTGAGAATTTATTAAAATAAACATAAGCCCCAACTATTTATATAGAATACAAACAAGTGGAAAATTCCAGTATTCATCCTAGGGGCGTGGGACTTTGTAGTCCATTTTGAATAAAGGCAGTGACAAAGGTTCTGATATCAGTATTTATTCCCAAAGTAATATCCAGACTGTTTCTTGGAATTTGTGTGGTTTCAGATCAGTTAATGTAATTTACCTTCATTTTTTACCCTGTGCTATGCTGGCAATGAATGCTCATGATAAGGACATCTCATTCTTTTAAAATACCGTTATTTTTGTTACGTTTGTTAAAATGTAAAGTATTTCAAGTATTCATAAAAGTACATGTGTATCCCCATACCCACTTTTATCAAATATGCAAATTTTATCAAGTACAAGAAATTTATTTTATCAAGGATGTCCTATTTGTTTGAGCTCATTTTAGAAACAAGAGATTACAGATACTTTATAAACTCTATTTTTTCCCTTTGCCCTCCTCTCTCTTCCTTAAAAGTAACCACTATTTGGAGATTGATTATGATAGGTATTTGTGTATTTCTTCTGCATATCTACGTATCCATTACCACTTTGTTTTGAATACCTTAAATTTTATTTGAAAAGCATCAGGAAGTAGTCATCATTTTGAAATTTTTCATCATTTAGTGTGATACCTAAGAATCTATTGCCTAAACTAAAGTAACAAAGATTGACTCCTTTGTTTTCTTCCAAGAGTTTTATAGTTTTACCTCTTATAGTTAGCTCCATGATCCATTTTGACTTAATTTTTGTATATGCTGTGAGGTAGGGCTTCATTCTTTTGCTTATGGATGTCTGGCTGTGCAACAGCATTTGTTAAAAAGAATATTCCTTCCGCCATGGAGTTGTCTTGGTACCTTTTCCTAAAATCATAGGGCTTTAATTGTGAGGGTTTATTTCCGGATTCTCAAGTCTATTTCATTGATATATGTCTGTACACACTGCCTTGATTTCTGTAGCTTTGAAGTGTGAATCCCCTTTCTTATTTTTTAAGATTGTTTTTGCTGAGTCCCTTGCATCTTCATACCATTTTCAAGACCAACTTGTGAATTTGGGGAGGGGAGGACCAGCTGGGATTTTGATAGTGATTGCAATAAATCTGTAGATCATTTTGGGGACTATTGCTATATTAACCATTTTGTCTTCTAATCCATTAATATGTTTTTCCGTTTATTTAGGTTTTCTTTAATTTTTTCATCACTGTCTTGTAGTTTTTAGTGAATGTGTTTCCTATTCTTGTTACATTTATTCCTGAAATATTTTATTTACTTGGTACTATGGCAAATGGAATTGTTTCCTTACTTTCATTTTGGGTTGTTCATTGCTAATGTATAGAAGCAAAATTTATTTTTGTATATTGATCTTGTACCTTGCAATCTTGCTGAATTTATTAGCTTTTACATTTTTGTGAATTTTTAAAGATTTTCTATATACAAAATCACATCATTACTACTTTCTTCCCAATCTGAATGCCTTTTACTATTTGCCTAATGTCCTCTTGAACCTTCAAAACAAGTGTATTTAGTTTTATAAGATATATCCAAATCTGTGTTTAGTTTTATAAGATATATCCAGATCTTTTCTTAAAGCTGTACCATTTTACACTCCTATAAGCAATGTGAGTTCTGATTACTCCAAATCCTTGGTAATATATGTTTCAGTCTTCTAATTTTAGCTCATCTACTCGGTGAGTAGTACTGACTTATGGTAACTTAATTTGCATTTCTCCGTGACTAATAATGTTGGGCCGATTTTTAATTTGCTGCTTGGCCATTTGAAAAATCTTCTATGAATGTTTAGTTAAGTCTTCGGCTCCTTTTTAGTTGGGTTTACTTTTTTAAAATTACTGCATTGTGGGAATTCTTTACGTATTCTTGTCCAAGTCCTCTGTCAGATTTTGAGAATATTTTCTTCTAAACCGTGGCTCTTCTTTTCATAAATTTAGATTTTGAACAAAAATATTAGTTTTGATGTAGTCTAATTTCTCACTCCTTTTATGGCTCTGTGTTCTAAGAATCTTTAATACCAGGTTGAAGATTACTTGTTTTCTTCTGGAAACTTGATTGTTAAATTTTAATTTAGATCTATAACTCAAGTTCACTTTTATGTATGGTGTAGTAAAGAGGTTAAGGCTCTTCCCCTCTCCATATTGACCAGATGGTGGTGGTGGTTTAGTTGCTAAGTCATGTCCAACTCTTGGGACCTAATGGACTGTAGCCCTCCAGGCTCCTCTGTCCAGGGGATTCTCCAGGCAAGAATACTGGAGTGAGTAGCCATTTCCTCCTGCAAGGAATCTTCCCAACCCAGGAATCAAACCCGGGTCTCCTGCATTGCAGACAAATTCTTTACTGACTGAGCCACCCAGGAAGCCCCATTATTCTAGCTCTATTTGTTGAAATGACTATTCCTCGCTCCACTGAATTATCTCTTGATGCCTTTCTTACTGATTCTTTGATACTTGTTGCAACTTGTTTGGCAGCCAGTAAGTAATGTAGACAGTTATTAAATTTTCCACACAAAACTTTTAAGAAGATATATTCCTGTTTCTGGAAGACAGGCTTCTGTATCTGTGAAATTAATTCACCTTTATTAATGATGCTATTCAAACTACTTCTATCTTAACTTTTTGTGTTCCATCAGTTTCTGTTGTAATGGCTTATGTCAGTAGCCTCAATATTTTTTTAAATATTTTCTGATGTTTCAAATCTGCCACGTTAATCTGTATCCAAGTTCTAGATTTGTGTATGTTCTTGGTAACTCTTGCTTTTATATATTGTCCCTCTTTAAACGTCTACCTTAATTTATATTTTATTTGTTGGTAATATGGTTGGGCCAGCTTTCTTTAGTTAATATTTTCCTGATATATGTTTTTCTATCTTTTCACTGTCACTTTTATTTATAACTTTGTGTTAAATATCCCTCTTATACAGAACACATAGTTTTATTTTTCTAAAACCTATTCTGATAAACTAACTTTAATAAGTAAGTTTAATCTGGTTACATTGAGTGTGATTACTGATATAATTAGTCTTCTTTTGTATTTTCTATTTTATTACCCTTTTCCCCTTGTTTCTACTTTTTGTTAAAATGGTTTTCAGAATTACCTTTTACTGTCTCTGTTTTAGCAGGTTGAAGTTAGGCTCCTACTTTAGCGGTTTTCCTTAAATTATTTTTAATATGTTTGCTTAGCAGTCAAATTTTGTAACAAAGTCTATATTTCTGTCCTCTGAAGTATGATGTAGTCCTTTGCAGTATTTAAATATTCTATAATAGCCTCAGTTGTCTGTAATTTTTTGACTGACATTTGGTATGTTAAAGCATAATAAAACATTTTAAATTTGTGCTCATAAGCTATGAAATATAGTAACTAATAAAATTAATGCTGTGAATCCATCAGCCAGCATAAGAGATGGGATGTTCCCAGTGGTACCATGTACCTGCCTGGTTCCTGTCCCATGAGTTTGGGCCCTGTGATAGCAGCTAAAAGCATCAAGAGTCCCTCTCTGAATGAGGGGCGGAATAATTAAGAAAACTCTTTTTTAAAAAATAAGCTCAACTTAGAACCAAGGATGCCTTTACTCCTGGGTCTCATTCAAGCATAATTTTAGGCACTGATCCATCCAGTTCAAGTCCATATGCTCAAGACTCCACAGCCGGTGTTGTCGGGAGGAAGGAGCCACAGGATGACCCCTGACCGCCCAGGGAGTCTGGCTGGTTTTTTTGTCTTTTACATTCTCACTGGAAGGGCTGCTGCTGCTGCTAAGTCGCTTCAGTCATATCCGACTCTGTGTGACCCCATAGACGGCAGCCCACCAGGCTCCCCCGTCCCTGGGATTCTCCAGGCAAGAACACTGGAGTGGGTCGCCATTTCCTTCTCCAATGCATGAAAGTGAAAAGTGAAAGCGAAGTCGCTCAGTCGTGTCTGACTCCTAGCGACCCCATGGACTGCAGCCTACCAGGCCCCTCCGTCCATGTGATTTTCCAGGCAAGAGTACTGGAGTGGGGTGCCATTGCCTTCTCCGACTGGAAGGGCAGGGATATCTAATCAAGTGTTCTTGTGCTTCTGATACTGTCATTGCAACCGTCTTAGAAAGGGCCTAAAACCTTCGTTTTTACATTTTATTTCTTGGAGAAAAAAAATACCTGCTCTGTAATTTCACTGCCTTGCTGAAAATGTTAACTGTGTCAGCTGGAGCCCGTAGGACTTGGGAGGAACTTACTTGACAAGCATATTCCAGGATGTGGTTGCTTTGGAGGGTGCTTTTCTGAGGTCACTGGGGGGGATTTGCTCCCATGTGGCGGCCAGGCAGTGTGATGTGGGCTGGTGGAGCGCTACTGGGGTATAGTGGGTGGATGTGCCTTGCGGAGTTGCAGAGGACAGCTCTCCTGAGTGAGTGCCTGTGACTCACGGCAGGGCATGTTTTCCAGTCTTAGCAAAAAATAAAAGTACAGGGAATATTATGAGGCAATAGATTTTTATCAACTGGTGCCATCTGGAAACCAAGAGGCCCTTTCTTCATCAATGCCTGGAGCGTATTCACTTTCCAGTGTGTGGAATTATTTCTGCTTAGGCTGTTGCCGCCCCCACCCCTCAGACTGAGCCTTCCAGCTGGCCTTGGAAGCAGATCCTGACTGCTGTGACCTGAGCATTCTCCCAGCAAGACAGCAGTTTCCTTTAAAACTTATACTTCCATATTGTGTGGACATGGATTTTATTTTTTCCCCCTGGAACCATTATATATTGGAGACTCTATCTGGCAATCCTTTGGCCTTGTGGGAAGCTGATCTTGACACATTAAGTGATGGAGTGATGGAAATGTTCAGATTCAGTAACTTCCTGTGGTCAGCATCTTCTCTCCTGTCTGTCCTGATTGCTGGCACCAAGTTGTGTCCTCTACCCAGCCAGTTTCATGGAACCACAGAGTGGTTAGGGATTTTAGTTGTTAGGGTCCAGTATTTTAGGGGTAAAAACACAGCATGTTACTTATGATTATATAAGCTTGAGGGTCAGGTCAACCACAGTTCAGATCTTGTTAGCTGCTGACTTGGGTGTGTGTCTTAACCATTCCATACCTCAGTTCCCACGTCTGTAAGTGGGGATGATGCCCACCTCCAAAGAAAGATTTGTGAAAGGGTTACTAAATGAGGTAGTATATTTAAAGTCCTTTCAATATCATGGCTGGCCCTTAAATTCTCATCAAACTATAGCTACTTGAAAAAGCCCTCACTTTGCATAGTTCCAGTATACACAAATTTTGGAGTTTAGTCAACATCAGATAACCAAAAAGATGTATTAAACAAAGTATATGAGCATCACGTTCCTAGGGACATTTAAGGAAAGCTCCCCAACTGTTGTCTCCAAATGAATCGACCCCACCTATGATCACATTGGCCAGTTTTTCAGTGACCACTTATACACGTTGTCTACTCTTAGGAGCTCCTTATATTTGGAAAAACTAATACAATTATGTAAAGTTTAAAAATAAAATAAAATTAAAAAAAAAAAAAAAAAAGGAGCTCCTTGTTCCCTGGCTTTTGCTTAAAGCCAAACCAAGTATTCTGAAAATTAGATGTTTAATTGTGGACATTGACAATCCATTTGGAGACATGTAGGCATATCCTTTCTAGAAAGAACACTAATAATGATGAACATGTACACTGCAAGTTAAAGAAAAGTTAGAGTTGTTTTTTTTCATCTTTTTCGTGATTATATAGTTACATTCTCATTTAACTGTGAAGGACAGCTTATTGCTATCCTCAGAAAGATAGTTTTTCAGACCTTCTTGATAAAACATGTCAAAGGAATGGTTATAATACTTCCAACACAGTCCAGGGACATCAGAAAGATTACTGAAGGAGGAGCTGGGGATTATGGGTCTAGCTCTGCCACTGCTTTGCTCACGGAAGTTGCTGCCCTCATCTGTTGAATGGGTGATGGTGGGTCACCCCCAGAGTCCCTTCCTGCCCTGAAAACTCCTGAGAGGCATAGTCCCTGTTCCTGTCATTGCCTCTAGGACACCCCCCAGGTCACCTGCAGTCTGGCTGCTACCCCTCTGCAACCTCTTACACCAGACCCGCTGTACTTATTCTCTGGACCCTGCCCTGGGTTATCCAGTACTTCATCAATCTGGCTTGGGTTGAAAGATGATTTAAACTTTGCAATTCCAAAAAATGTAGGTAGAAATAGAGGGAGGCCCAGCCTGATATTCTGAGGTTTTCATTGCTACATTTGAAAAGCCATACCCCAATGGCACAGCAGATGAAAAATCGGCCTGCAATGTAGGAGACACAAGAGACGTGGGTTCAGTCCCAGGGTCAGGAAGATCCCCTGAGGAAGGCATGGCAACCCACTTCAGTGTTCTTGCCTGGAGAATCCCCATGGATAGAGGAGCCTGGTGGGGTACAGTCCATGGGGTCACAAAGAGTCAGACACGACTGAGCACATAGCACACACAAGTAGCCTTCACTTTGCACAGTTTCGGTATACACAGACTAGGTTGTGTATGCCTGGTCACAAAGATTCAAACATTGGTGTTTGAACTGTGATAATTGCATGAAGTTGCTACAAACTTTTCTGATAGTTCTTCAGTCCACAAGTCATTACAGAAATTACAAACGTGCAGCGTGATCAGAGACAGATGTGCAGCCTGGACGGTGCCAATCTCGAGGCTTGTTTCACAGTCTCTGTTAAAGCAAAGTGTGCCCCTTTATTTCTCTGTGATAACCTACATGACATTATACAAAAGCTGATGATTGAAAGAGGAAGTTAGCCGCCCAAAATGAAAGCATAGTAAAGAAATGCAAGGTGATGATGCTAGACGTGAACAGCAGTGTAAATGGAGTTAGAGGAGAAAGCTGGCTGGCAGGGCTCACACTGCTGCCAGTGAGATATTCCAGGGTGTAGCCAGGGGAAGTTAGTCTCAACGCAAGTTTATTGAGCTAAGTGAAGAAAGTGGTTGTGACGAAAAGGATGAAATATCACAAATGAAGTGATGCCAACAGAAAACTGCACATTAATTAAAGGAACTCTGGGGACATTTCATGACATTGAAAGCACAGAGGATAAAATGTTGGAAGTTTATCCAAACTTAGGAGTTTATAATTCACCAAGGCATAAAGAGGCTCATATAATTTATACAGCTGGAGGAAGGCAAGCACTGTTCAAACTACTCAGTAAGCTGAAAAAAAACTTCAGAGTCTCAGTTTCTAATGTTTCAAAGAAAGTGCACTGAATAAGTGTTAATTTTATATTTTTCACTTCCCTGTACATTTATAACCAATAATAAAGGTTTTGTATGTTTTGACAAAGTTTCTAAATGTCATAGAACAGTAGTTGTGACCGTTCTTCATTCAGTTTGCTTCGCATGGCCATTTGTATGTTCTGGCGCTACCATGCAGAGGGGGCGCTGCCTGTGTATGTGTTCCGATCCTGGACAAAACCCAAGTTGGCCAAGACCTGCTCCAGAGGCAGACGTTTCCTCCTTGTCCCAGGCTTCACCACAGGGCTGCTTTCAGTTTTCTTCTCTTTTGCTGTGTTTGCAATAGCACAGTGAGGTTGGTGTAACAAAACTGCTTCCTTCTTCCCCTTCTACTGCGCGGGGATTCCTTCCCTGGATGCCGTGCCCACGCTCTGTCTTTGGCCACTGGCTAGTACTGCATCCCTCATGCTTATCTGCTTACCTGAACGTGTCCCCTGCTTGGTCCTGGGGGCAGACACTGGACTCTGGTTGTCTCTGTCAGCTTCTTACTCCCAGTTCTTATATCTTATGCGATAGATCAACAAAAATATTCTTCAGAGGAACGTTCCACATACTATTTAGAGCAGGTGAGAGTGAGTTTACTTTTACTCTATAAATAAAAAGCAATATGCTTTTTTTTATTTTCGTTTTTTGGCCACACTTTGCGGCATGTGGAATCTTAGCTTCCTGGTCAGGGATTGAACCTGCGCCCTCTGCATTGGAAGGTGGAGGATCGCCAGGGAAGTCCCAAGTTCAGCTATATGCTTTCGTTAATTATTTTGTAAAAATCATTTTAATCATAAAAATCATTTAAAAATCATCCCTTTAAAAATCACTTTAAGGGATTTGCCTCAATGAATGGTCAGTAAACATTTCCACATTGACATGTTTAACAAGAAACTAAATACTGATACATAAAATGATAAGTTTGAAGAGGGACTATATCACATAAGGTTTTTTAGGGGTTGCATTCTTTGGTTTGGAGTAACAGTTGCCTTTCACAAAATAGTAAATGAATAAGAAATGTATTAGTGTATTTTTTCCCCCCAGAATCCAAGGAAGAGTTGAAAGCCATGGTTTAGAAAGGGTGGCAGTGAGCCATTTCTGAGTATTTTGACAGAAGGAATTTGAGGTTCTTCCTTCAATCTTTTTATATTAATGGCCCATGGGTCCTAATTCTCAGCCTCTGTGTCTCTGTTCAAATTTCAAATTCCCAAAAACATTATTAGCCCAGCTGTGGCCTAGGAGATAGGGGCAGAGAGTATAACTTTGGTTACTTGCGTATGCCGTCTTCCTAGAGAAAATAGAATTTTCCAGATAGGCAGACCTTAACAACAATGTCATGGCTATAGTACTTTAAAATGTATGTATATATTTTTTTAATTGCCATAGATTTTCACTTTGCTTAGGAATTGAATCATTGAAAAGTAGTCTTTCTGAATTAATCTTTTATAAAGGGAAAGAATTTTGAACAGTACCTAGAAAGATTTTTCTAGTGAGTACTTTTATAAATATTCTTGTTTTGGTATGTAGACTTTAATTTTTAATCAGGCAGGGTGAAGCCAACAGAGTAGGAGAGACTGTCATTGAAAGATAGTTTATTCCTCACAGTTCCCGAGAGGAGGGGGCAGGCCATGCAGGACCACAGAGGGAAGAACTGAGGTCGGTTGGAGGCAGGGAGTATGAGGGCCAAAATGTGGGCAGGAGCTGTGATTATGCTCTCTGTGCAAAGCGGTGAGGCAGGGGTGGCAGGGTAGACAGGTTTGACTGGTTGAATCACTCATGAGACGTGTTGGGCAGAAGGACTGTCCCTAGTTGCCTGGTACCCGGCCCTGGAGTGATTTAGGACAGGTGGATAGTGGTCCAGAGGGTTAGCAAATGGTAGAGGTGGTAGGCGCCGACTTCGGATTGGTTTGCATATGGAAAATGCATTCCTAGGCAAGTCCGTGGCTTTCTCTAGGCATTGGAGAATTGGCTAGCCCTCAGGGGCATCTCTCCAGAGTCAGCAAGGCTCCAGACATCAAAGCATTAGAAGTGCAGAAGTTAACCTGGCTGAGACTATGCACTCCCAATGCAGGGGGCTCAGGTTTGATCCCTGGTCAGGGAACTAGATCCGCAGGCCACAACTAAGAGTTCACATGCCGCCACTTAAGATCCTGAGTGACCCAACTAAGACCCAACACGGCCAAATAAAATAAAAAACATTTTAAGGCGTGATTAATACAAGTCCCTACATGTTCAGTTGGTTGGTAAGTTTCCATGTGAAATCCAGCATAACTTCACAAAGTGGCTACAAGGCATTACACAGCGGAGCCCTCTGCTGTGACCTCCACTTCCTGTCCCTCTCTTTGGCCCTCCCCTCTGTCACACTGGCTTCCTTTCAGTTCTTGAACGCATCAGCCATGCATCCCACTGAAGGGACCAGTGGATCTGTTCCCTCTTTGTGGGATGATTTATCTTTAGTGATCATTTTCACTTTTCCATTTTCTCTGGGCGTCTGCTCATATGTCACTTCCTCCGTGGGGCTTACCCTAAGCACCCTACTTAATAGTGCTCCCAGCAGCCTCTACTGTTTCACCTAGCACTTACCACTTTCAGCATTCCATATCATTTGTTTATTTATTATGCCTGTTGTTTGAGGTCAAGAGGTCATATTTATTTTGTTAGCATACTCTAAGCAATAAAAAATCATGTCTACACATAGTAGGTGCTCAAGAATATTTGAAAAATGACATTATTTTTCCAAAAGTGGAGCACTCTAGTCTTTTAAGGACACATAAGACATCAGAGATTAGTACCTGTATCAGTGGCCAATATGGGAATACAGTTAGGCTCTTATTGCATAAGTCAAATGTTGTTGTCTAGTTGCTAAGTCGTGTTCGACTCTCTTGCGACCCCGTAGACTACAGACCGTCAGTCTCCTCTCTCCATGAGATTTCCCAGGCAAGAATATTGGAGTGGGTAGCCATTGTCTTCTCTGGGGGATCTTCCTGACCCAGGGGTCAAACTCATGTCTCCTGCATTGCAGGTAGACTCTTTACCACTGAGCCACCAGGGAAGCATTAGTCAAATATTGAGGCATAAATGTAGAAAGGAAATATAGAGTGTTGAGATTCTTGCTTAGCAATCGTTATTCAGCCAGACAGATGGGACAAGAGGTTCTGTCACCTTCCCTGACGTTTAGCCTTTGCATATTGAGTTTCTCATGCTAATACCACAGCTACATCAAGTCAAAGGCCAGTGACTTTTTGTACAAACCAATTTATTCTACCTGATTTTTTTCACTGTCGCTCCATTGTTAACAGTTCCATCTGAAGGCTTTCTTTTCACTATCAAGATCCGGAAGGCTGCGTCCCTCACTTCTCTTGGAAGAGCCGCCTCCCACTTCTTTCCAAGAGTAGGTCTGCAGCGAAGGTTCTGGGGGATAGCCTGGCCTGAGGACTGACAGACCCTTGCCCACAGTGAGCCATGAAGAAGGGTGGCTGCCTCATGTGTTACTGGCATGTGATTTCAAGCCATGTGCTAAAAGAAAATATCAAAATCATGCTGAAAAACATGATTTCTCTTCTGGAATCACGGTATTTGAGAAAACAGGAAATGATTCAAGCAGTGTAGAACAACTGACATTTATGATGCATTCAGATGTTAAATGATAAAGGATTATTGGAGAGGCTTAGGTATAAAATGGTATTGTGGTTTTCTCTTTTTAGAAAAGAGTTTTTTTTCTTTAATAGATACATACGGGTGAAATATGTGGGATTTGCTGTAAAGTAATACAAGAGTTGGAAAGTGGGTAGGGAAAGCATTGAGGTCACATTGGCCAGGAGTGGCTTACTGCTGAAACGGGGTGATGGGTCCATGAGAGTCATTATACTGTTATTTTCGTTATTCTGTATATTTTCAGTTTTCAGTTAGTGAAGGATTTTTTAAAATGTAGTGGTAATTATTGACCAATTTCTCTTCTTTCTGATTTTAAGTGGAACACATTCACCCTTTCATCATGAAGATTGGTATTGACTATGGGCTTAAAGGACCAGAAACTTCCCTTCTGTTCCTCATTGTTTAAATGAGAACTGAATGGTGAAGAATGTTAAATGCTTATCAGTATCCTGAGATTATTAATATATGTACTTCTTATTCAGTCTGTTGCATGACGTAGTCTTACTCCAGTTGACAGTAAAAGCCGTCTTTTATTTTACAGAAACCCTGTGCGCAGTCATCCAGTCACTCAGGTACCAAGTGCTGCCCGGCAGGGTCACAGCAGGAGCAAGTCAGGCAGGTCTTCCCTGCCCCGAACTCGATTCTAGTGGGGAAGAGAGACCATAAACAAACAAATGAACAAGCTCAGGTGCTGGTGTGGCCATCTCCGGCGTTGTGGCCCCCAGGGGATCTGGGTTCCAGAGCCCAAGGAATGATGAGGGCACGTGGGTGGTGGTAAGCACTGCCGTCTTCTTTCCAGGGAGTGGGGCTGCACGTTCCCGTGAAGAAAAAGAGGCCTGCTTCCTCACCTTAGCTCCAGTAGCTTCACATTTCATGATTGTTCTTTCCAGATTCAGCAAGTGCTGGGTATTGCAATTAGTTTTTGAGGATGTTTTGAGTTCCCATCCTTTTCGGGTCTGGATAAAGATTTACGTGCTAAGTTTGGAGAGGCGGCCTCTAGGTACCTCAGGCAAACCCCAACTGCCCTGACCCCAAATACATGAGCATGTGAACCACAGGCTAACCTATGTTGATGAACCTGTTACCATTTTACTGATCAGTCCATTTGAAGACGGAGACACTTAGGAAATTATAAATGGGTAGCAAGCACCAACAGTGGTGGAGCTTGTCTTCTGTGCTCACTCAGGCCTCCCAGCTCACTTACAGGCCACTGTTTTTAGCACATCTGATATTGGAGAAGCTGTAGGCTGGAGATGCCCTGCCTTGTTCAGAGACACCCAGGAAGCAGGGGACCAGCTGGGATTTGAACCCAGGGGGCTTCTCTCCAGAGGCTGCATCCTCCACCAGTATCATGTAGGTCTGCTTCCAATCGTCTCTAAGGATGATGACTTCTGTCAAGATCCTCTTTTCTGTGTGTTTCAGGTTTTGCTCATCTTTGCAAAGGAAGACAGTCAGAGTGATGGATTCTGGTGGGCCTGTGACAGAGCCGGTTACAGCTGCAATATTGCTCGGACTCCAGAGTCAGCCCTGGAATGCTTTCTAGATAAACATCATGAGATTATTGTAATCGATCACAGACAGACTCGAAACTTCGATGCAGAAGCAGTGTGCAGGTACTGTAGTTATGTTAATATATTAGCAAATGCCCACCTAACAGCTTAAAATGAAATTCACGTATACATGTCTTTAGTTCCAGCCCAAATGTCTCTAAAATATGTGTTGATGTTTCTAAGCAGTATATATAGATTTCTACGATGGAAGTTATAGCTCCTCCTATGGCCTTTTCTATTTTTCCACATTTGCCTTCCAAAGAATTTAGAGGTGTGAGCTGGGCTCCTCTGAAAACTTTAGGGCATTTTTTCCCTTTGAGTATTGTTCATGTTGCACTAAAAAAAAAAATGAGATTCACACAGTTCTTATTACACAGATATGGTTTGGATTTAAACCAGATATTTTAATCCTAATTATTCTGTCCCAAAATGAACATCAGAAATGTGTGAAATAGACCATTTCTGCCTGCCTGACAACAGATGGGTAGATTTTTACAGCAGTCGGGGAGGAAAGGCAGCCACTTTTCAGCAGCAGCAGAATCTCCCAAGGATCCAAAGCCCCTGCTTGTTTACAGAAATGCTTGCACTCTGGGGAGGAAACGCTTGTCTGTTCATAAATAAATGCAGTCATCAGAGTTAGCTCTGGATGAACCCATCCATTTGGCACAAGTGGAATGCTTTGAAGCTCAATGGAAAGAGGTCACTAATTAAATGCGGGACCAGGACAGACTCCAGTTACAAACAGAATGGGAATTGTCTTGAATATTAGCAAGCGAAATGAAAGGCAGGGAAATGGCTTCTTAGACCTGTTGGTACCCTGACAAGAAATGAGTGCATTTAAGAGAAGCTTCTCCTCATAGGCATTACCTTGCTATTCTTTGACCATTTTCAGTTTCCCAAAGAAGAAACTTTCTTAAGGAACCTATTTTAAAATGTCTTATAGGTCTCAAATAATCCTATCTTCCTGCATAGAAACATTTGCCTGTTTAACTATATAAAAAGTGTATCACAAAATATTTCGTATTTTTAGTATTAAGGGAAGAAAGAGTTGTTCAGCCATGTCCAGCTCTTTGTGACCCCATGGACTTTAGCTTGGCAGGCTCCTCAGTCCATGGAATTCTCCAGGCAAGAATACTGGAGTGGGTTGCCATTCTCTTCTGCAGGGAATCTTCCCGATTCATGGATCAAACTCGGGTTTCTTACATTGCAGGCAGACTCTCTACTGTCTGAGTCACCAGGGAAGCCACCAGGGAAGTAATAAGAAATAGATATGTACATGTGTGGATATATATGTATGTTGTATGTGTAAAATGATTGTCAGGCTAGAATTGAGTCTCTTATAGCTAAATATATCTGCATTTTCTTGATCTCCACTTACATGATTTTTTTAGTAGAAATAGCACAATCCTTTATACATATATAGAATGATATAAGACAGGCTTCAGCTATAAAAAGAAGAAATGAATAGGAAGAATTCTTTTAATTCAGGCAAAGACACAATTTAGTAGATAAACTTTATAATCTTCCTTGAATATACAGGAAGGTGGTTTTGTTTCCTGTTGAGGGAACTTTTTGTCTTAGCTGCACAGAAAAACACTGAAGCATCTGTGCAGTTCGAAAGCCAGGTTACGTCTCTGCTGGTGCGTTTCCAGTTACTGGTCATGTTGATGGAGAGATTCCTGAATGCTGGATTGTGAGCACGTCCTCCCTAAAATGAGAGGAGACGCGTTCCCAGCAGATGTGCATTATTCATTGTCATCGGCGGTCCCTGGCCGATGGCAAAAGGACCCCTGGCTTTTGAGCTGGACTGGACCTTAGCGTGCTTCTTTGGACCTCAGCCTCACCGGTCCCCGGACGCCCCTTAGTCCTCTCAAGCAGAAAGAGGTCCAGGTCCCTTTGGCCACACATGTTCCTTCTTTGGAGGAATGAGAGAGAAGAGATCAGTGGCAGGAAGGGATCCAAAACACAGAAACCAGTCTCAAAAGAAGCTGAGTGAGCGTGAGCTCCAGCTAGTTATAACATGTTTCCTCTTGCCTAAGCCCCACCCCTTAGAATGCAGCCCAACAGACACCCAGACACCTTGAGGGGGTGGAAGAGGCTGAAGGAAAGTGAGGCGTGCGCAGCAGCTCCCTGGAGATGAGCGCGCACCTCTGAGATGCTGTCCATTGTTTTCATTAGGTGCTCCTGGTATTTCTGCTGAGAATTCAGTAGAAGGCTCCTAAGTAGGAGACAGTGACCAGTCCGTGGTAGGGACAGGGGCTTCCCAGGTGGCGCTCGTGGTAAAGAACCTGCCTGCCAGTGCAGGAGACGGAAGAGATGTGGTTTTGATCCCTGGGTCGAGAAGATCCCCTGGAGGAGGACATGGCAACCCACTCCAGTATTCTTGCTAGGAGAATTCCATGGACAGAGGAGCCTGGCGGGCTACAGTCCACGTGGTCGCAAAGTCAGACACGACTGAAGCAGCATAGCATGCATGCACAGGAAGTAATCTCCTGTCCACAGTGAGTTCAGGCCTCTCTTCAAAGGAGCTCATTCAAATACCGTTTATCCACAAGGAGACCTGTACTTCCCAGAAAGACAGCAGCTGGCCATCGTCTTGAGCCTTCTCCTCACATGGAGTGAGGTCTCAAGGAACAGACCATGGGAAGGTACATTTTTAGAGGAAGGTGAGGACAGTTAGTCCCGAGGGTGAAGCAGTATGAGCTGGCTGTCCCTGGGGGCGCACTGGTGCACACGCATTAAAATGGAGAGGAGCAGAAATGCCAGGAGCTGGAAAGAAACGAATATAAGCTGCTTCACAGATTCCTCAGGAGCGGCCTTGAGCTTTCACTTCTCAGAGTGGATGGTTCCCTTGTGAGGGATCTCGAAATACGGAGAGGCCAGACCATGGAGATGGATCGAAACAGACATGCTTATTTGTATGAAGGTTCCAATATGTGGCCCTTTCTTAAGAATTCATTGACTCATGACCCCTGACCAGGGGTCTAAACCAGAATCTAAACTGTAGCATAGCACAGTTTCCAGGAAGATTCTTGGACTTCAGAATTCTTCTGTATTTTAACCCTGTTAAATTCCTACTACTGTTACTACTACTACTAGGTCACTTCAGTCGTGTCCGACTCTGTGCGACCCCATGGACTGCAGCCTACCAGGCTCCTCCGTCCATGGGATTTTCCAGGCAAGAGTACTGGAGTGGGGTGCCATTGCCTTCTCCGTTAAATGACAGACAGGTGGTCATGGTACGACAGACATCATTATAGTGACCGTTAATGCATTGATCGTTTCTCAGCCCTAGTAGATGACTCAGCTGTTTAAAGTATTTGAACAAAAATAACAGTACAACCAAAAAATTGGAGTGGTCCTTTGTACAGTCTTTAAAAGACCTTCACCTGCACCTGTGTATCCAGCTGCCTTCTTTTAAGATCAACTTTCTGAACTATCTATTATTTTAAAAGAAAAACAGGTCCAACTTAATTAGCTCCCCAAGTACAAACTGATAACTAGAGAATTGTTGGACTGCCAGTTTTCTTGCAGAGTGGAATTTCAATCAGAAAACATGGAATTTAAGTGGAATTTGCCAGTTTTTGAAGTGGAACATTGGCAGATCTGACCTACTGGAGAATTGCCCGGGAATTTCTTTTAGATGTGTGTGTGGGGTGTTTTTTTTGTTTGTTTTTTGGGTTTTTTTTTTTTTTTTTTTTTTAGTAAAACAAAGATTGTCCTGATCCATAAAAGCATCTTCCTTTGTTGTCTTCCACGTGTTTTCAGACTCCTTCTTTACAGGGACGTTTGATTTTCTTCCGTTTTCCCTGTGAAGAAGTCCCACAGTCAGTCAGTCATCAGAACGAGGCCGCATCGCCTGGTCTGACGTGGCGCTTTCTCGTTTCAGGTCAATCCGGGCTACGAACCCCTCGGAGCACGCAGTGATCCTCGCCGTGGTCTCACAAGCGTAAGCTCACCCCCAGCCCCCCGCTGGGAGCACTGCTGTTCCTCCTGAAACCTTCTCTGACATAACACGTTCTCGGAGCTAGCGAAGCCAGTGGGGAGGTCTTTGGCCTGACACCAGCAACCTTCGATCTCACTTGGGATTTTCCTTGTCTTGCAAGTTTCTAGAAATATGTAGGCCTTTCTCTTTATCCTCTCTAATTTCTGTTAGCACCTCAGGAAAAGAATGGTTACTCACTGTATGCCAGAAATGAGTGGAAAATCTCAGGAGGAGGAGGTCTGAACAGAACGTTGTTCCAGGTTACCTTTTTTCTTTGAAGAAAAGAGATAGGGAAATGCTTGTTTTTTCACTTAAGAAAAAATAAATTATACCATGAGAACTGGCACCAAAGCCACTGCCAGAAAAGGAATATGCAGTCTCTGTTAGGACTGTTATGTGGCTAGAAGCAGGACGAAAGGATGAATGCCAGTGCTGGAAGGGAAAAAGGGCTTGAGCTGTAGGTTGGAGACTGTGGGATGAGAAACCCCTGTGCTGTGTGTAGGACATGGCCCGCGCTTAGAATGAGAGGCCGGGAAGGAGAAAAGCTGCGTGTACAGCCGGCTTGACGAGACTCTTTGCCAGTACCAAAACGTGTTGTAGCCACTTAATGGCCATCACTAGCTCTGGAGAGCATAAGACCTTAATCTGAGCCCGGGACTGACTAGACTTGGCCCCGTTCTGAGAGTTGGCACAGATTCTGCCCTGGAGGAGCTAACAGGCCAGCAGCTCAGAGTGTCAGTCTCCCTCAGACGGGCCCTACCCAGGGGGAGATTTAAAATATCCACTCCGAGGCCATATTGGGACAGTAAGAAATCCTGGCTTCCAAGTCGTGCCCTATCCAAAGACTCCTCCTGACCTGCGACTCCTTGAGTGTCTTGTTAGGAGCTGTGTCTCTTCACTTTGACACCTACCACAGGGTCTGAGGCAAGGAACGTAAAGAAACTGTCCCACTGGCCTCAGCATCTTGTGATGACAGGATCTCGAGGGAAAGAGCGAAGGGACTAGCCTTCTTCAGCCTCCTTGCTTATATTTTATCTTCTGGGGACTGAGAACTCCTAACAGGGTCTTAGAGCCTTGACATGGGTACCAGACCACACAGCATCTGCCCAAGCCTGGCTGATTCCATGGGCCCAAAAACAAAACATTCGTTTTTTTCCTGCTCACATAGCAAAAATGTGTGCTTGTCCTTGACAAGTGGTGGTTTGTTGTGTCTCGTTATGAGTTTTCACTTTTTTCCCTATTTTTTGAAAATATTTCATTTATAGAGGAAGTTAATAATGCTTCCCAGGTGGCGGGTAGTGGTAAAGAACTCGCCTGCCAATGCAGGAGACATAAGAAATGCAGGTTCAATCCCTGGGTCAGGAAGATTCCCCTGGAGGAGGAAATGGCAACCGACTACAGTATTCTTGGCTGGGATATCCCATGGACAGAGGAGCCTGGCAGCTTATAGTCCATGGGGTCACAAAGAGTCGTACACGACTGAGGTGACTCGGCACGCAGAGTAATAAAATTAATGCTGCTTGTGCCACCCGGCTTATGAAGTAGGACATGATTCATACCTTTGGAGCCCGTTTTGTGCCCCTACTTATTTATTGACCAGAGAGGGTAGAACCTTGACTTCCTGAAGAGGCGGGGAGAAGAGCTCTTCCCTGTCAGGTGGGATTCAGCCACAGGTGACGAGGCAGATATGCCCTGGGATTTCTGGGCAGGCAGAGTTGTCTACTTCTCCAGCCAATCCCTAGTGTCCCGTTTTTCGTCCCCATTTCTACGGTACGTGCTCCATGTCGCTTGCGGGCTGTCTTGGGGACACCATCTCTTATACAAATGGCAGCAGAGCTTCAGCACGACTTCACGATCAGCTGACCCCATCCCCACCTTGTACTTAAACTGCATCTCTGAGACCTGGAGGCAAGCTCAGCTCACGAAGCCGCCCCGTGAAATGAGAGCCAGTGAGTTTTGTCTCCTTCCCTCTAACTTGGCTCTCCTGATGGCTCTCCTCTCCTGTCGGCTCTGGGGCACTGCGGCCTCTGATGCCAGTTGTCCTCCTGAGAGTTGGACCCAGCTAGGTCTAGGGGTGGGCGTCGTGCTTCCAGAATGTCTGCGGGTGTCAAAGGGCACAGTGCTCTGCGGGGCGAGCGTTGCACATATGTCGTCCCTCGACGCGCTGCTCCTGTACACTTGCGCCAACTCTGAGGGAGCCTCTCGTGCGTACATGTGCTACCGTTCTCACCCACACTGCTGGAGTTCCCTCTACTGTCTCTGCTCTTTTTGCATCCAGAGGCGAATGTGGGAGTCTGGCTTCCTGTAAGACAGGTGCCCGCTGCAGGCGTGTGCTGGCCAGGAAGCCACTCTTGGAGCCAGCTCCCTGCTTCCTCCTCGCTGTCTCAGCATTTCAGTGTGAGGAGCCCTGATTGTATCTGTTGAGTGATCACGTTTTCTGCTCTGTGGCAGATCCGGCAACTATGAAGAGGCCTCTGTGCTCCCCCTTCTGCACGCGGGCTTCAACAGGGTACGTAAAGGACGACCTGGCACCTCCCACAGGTGTGGCTGTGCGTCTTGTCGCAGACATTCGGCCCCAGAACTGGGAGGGAAAGCTGTTCTCGTGGGGGGTGACAAGCGTCTGCTGGCCAGGCTTTTTCCCTTTTTCTCTCATAACTTCATTTATCATAGCAACAGATATATAATAGCTAAAAATCCGTCTTACTATATCAGGTCAAAATTCCATAGTTCCAAAGTAATCCCTCTTAAACTAGTTAGCATATGTGTATGTGATTATCAGTAGTCCCTAGATCGGCGCACAGAGTTCCATGGTCTTCAGGGCCCAGCCAGAGCTTACACCCCAGACACAGGCCCCTGATTCCAACAGCATCTGAGAAACTCCTAGTTGAAACCATACTTGTCAGCAAAGAAGAATTCTGAGTGATGGCTCCATGAGTAACCCTGATATTCAATTTTAAGATGAAGACTGCTTACTCAAGGAAACTGAATGAGCTCCAAAGGCTTACCAGTAGCTCAGGGGAGGGGCAGTCTGAAGGTTTGATTGGAGGTGAGGCCTTGTGCGTGCAAATGGAAAGCCACATGATGGAATCAGTTTGAGAGAGAGGAAAAAGGGGTGGAGAAAGAGCATCAAAATATGGCTGCTTAAAGGGAATATATTTCACAAGATTAAGGTATTACAGATCCTTACAGAGAAATTGTGGATGACCTCACTTTATACACAACTTGATTTTTTTTTAAATAACAAGCATCTATTTCTTCTATTAGAAAATAAAAGATTACCCTTTGGAAAAAAAAATAGAGATCCACAGCTGACTTAGGCAGCTTATGAGCTGCTGCTTTAAACCAAAAACAACAGCAAAGAAAAATTCTGTGACAACAACATGAATAACACTGATGCTCAACTAGAAGATTAAGGTTGATTAAGGAGACTTACCACCAAACTAGATAACTAGGTTTACCTGGTGTCTCGGAATCCCGTGATCGGGGTAATCTGAATGATGTATCCTTTTCCTGCAAAAATAGGAGACCGCCCGAGCCTTGTGAATTATGAGAAGTCCTTTGGGTGCTTTAAGCAATGGGTATTTCACTCTCCTAGGTTCAGAAAGAGACGCCCTCTTTCGTTGTCAATCCCAGAGAAGCAGAAATTGCCCGTGGGATGCCATTCTTTTGGGCTTCAGTGTGCTTCTGTGGGGGAGTAACAGTGTTATGTAAAACATCGAAGGGGGTGCCACGGTTCACACGTGACAGGGTCGAGCAGTTCTGGTCAGCCCCATGTCTCACCCCTGACACCTGCCTCCTGTCCGTCATCACAGCTTCAAAGGCTGGCACTCGCTTCTGGATGCTCTTCTCGTGTGCCGCTCCATCTTAATGAGATGGTGCTTCAGAGCTTCCCAATGGAGAGTTAGTTGCACGAGGAAAATCATCTAAGAAGTCATGTTGTGGGAACGTCTTTACTTACTCATTTTCTGATAAATGACTGGTGTTCATAAATTTGTGGAATGTTGACCACCTCTGCACCCCAGCCCATCTCTGCCCTTCACGTCTGAGGCAGGGCGTCTCAGAATATGAGCGTGGAGGTCCTCTCCATTACCCGGGAGCGGGTTGGGGAAGGCACGACACACCATGGGTGCAGCGATGAGCCCCTATTGCCATGTGTGCTGTTGGGTGTCCCTTTGGAATTCAGCTTTAGGTTCACTGATCCCGCTTCCAACCAACTGTGATGTTCCACACCATCAGTGTGGAGACTGATGGTGTTTGGAGTGGTGCGTCTTGTCTGGAGGGCTGAGATTGCCTGTCTACTCAGAGAAAAGCTCAGGAGAAACACCTGTCCGCTTTGGGTGCAAATGCTACTGAGTAAATTTAGGAGAGATGATACAATTGTTCCTTTTTATTCTTTTTGTAACCTGTCTGTGTTGCTCTGGAAGGTTTCACTTCTCCATCTAGATACAGTACTACTTTCTGCAGGCAGCCATGGGGAATGAAGCCCTTGGTGAAAGCATGAAAAACAGTAGCCGTCAGAGGCCACCTGGTATTCTTTAGTCCTGGGCCTGATCAAGGCCATTTGCCAGCCAGGTCAGGGTGCCCCCAAGTAGTTGGGGCTCTTTCCCAGAGAAGCACACCACACCTGCCAGGTTTTCCATCCTGAGTTACCATGGCACAGAATCAGCTGAGGCTGCTCCCCAGGTGGCCGGTCTCCTTTTTTGGGCAAAATCCTGTCTCTGGCAACTTTCTACCCAAACACCCTTCCAAATATGCCAGCTATTCTTCTTGCCTTCCGTGACGTTGTTTCCCACCTCTGAGTTATTTGGCTTATGCTAAATCATCTGCTGAAACTCAGCTCTGTGTTACTAGCTAGTTGGCCAGTGCTTCAGTCGACGGGTCTTGAATGGGGACCCGGGAACACGCCGTGCCATCAAGTACCCCACAGCAGCTCTGCTCAAAGCCTCGGTAGCTCTGTGTGAGCGAGTGGCCCGCTGCATGGCGCTTGGTCTACTCCGAGCCTTTTAGAAAGAGCATCTCAGCAGAGGGCCATTGCAGCTGGTTTTTGTATCAACCTTTGTGTACCACTTTTTCTACTTGGAATGACGTTGACATGACATCATTCCAAGTGGAATCGTTCCAAGGGACATCATTACGAGTTCATTCAGCAGGTGTTCAGGGAGCATGGACTCTGTGTGAGGCACTGTGCTTGGCATGTCAAGGATGCAGTGATCAGACAGTTCCTCCCTGCAGAGGTGTCTTATAGAGGAAGAAGTGGGGAACTAAGACTTACTATTTGTCAGACCCCATTCTAGGTGATTGACCTGATCCTCATCTACAGATGAGAGGTTTGGTATTTTCTCTATTTTTGTGGAAGAGGAAACAGACTCAAAATGACTAGCTTGCAGAGCTCATACTCAAAACAAGTCAAGATGCAAATCTACGGTGTTTAACTGCCAACTCCTTGCCTGGTCCACCAAAGTCATACTTCCCAAACTGTTTCAAGGAATGCTAGTGGCCAAAGCTCTTACAAGGCGTCCATGACAAAAGGCTGCTGAGGTCAAGTGAGTGTGCAAAATCAGTGAAGACTCTGCTTCTCCTCCTCCTGTCCTGGGAACGTACAGTGCCTGCTGGTGTCACCTGAGCGTGTGGAGAAATACTGTGCTAAAGACACACGCCTACATTTCTGGAAGCAGGGCCCGGGAATCTGCATTTTAACCCAACATCCATGTTATTCTTAGCATGTTGAAGTTTGAGGAGCACTGTTCTTGGTTCACTCAGTTTATTTCAGATTTTTGCATTAACTAGTGAGAGTTGGACTGTGAAGAAGGCTGAGTGCCGAAGAATTGATGCTTTTGAACTGTGGTGTTGGAGAAGACTCTTGAGAGTCCCTTGGACTGCAAGGAGATCTAACCAGTCCATTCTGAAGGAGATCAGCCCTGGGATTTCTTTGGAAGGAATGATGCTAAAGCTGAAACTCCAGTACTTTGGGCACCTCATGCAAAGAGTTGACTTATTGGAAAAGACTCTGATGCTGGGAGGGATTGGGGGCAGGAGGAGAAGGGGACGACAGAGGATGAGATGGCTGGATGGCATCACTGACTCGATGGACGTGAGTCTGGGTGAACTCCAGGAGTTGGTGATGGACAGGGAGGCCTGGCGTGCTGCGATTCATGGGGTCGCAAAGAGTCGGACATGACTGAGTGACTGAACTGACTGACTAACTGAACTATAGTCTTAAAATTCCCCAAAGATTTTCCTATTGCCTTTAGTCTATAAAACACTCACTGAGTGTCACTTACGTGCAAACAAAGCACTCCAGTGTTTAGAAACTGTCACCCACTGGAAGGCTGACCTTTACCACACTGAAAGTTCTTAGGAGACCTATACGGAAAATAAGAATCATAAAAAATTACTACTTGGCTATAAAAGTGAAAATATAACATCATTTTATATTTTATATGTATAAGCATATACATATAATATGTATGCTTATACATATATACAGAGATATAATAAAAGTCTAAGGTAAATAAACCAAAATTAATGATATCTCTAGCCTTATGATATTATCAGTGATTTGGAGATTTTTCTACACTTTATACACTTTAATGTTATTAAAAAGAAATATAACTGTTTATCTCATCCTTTTCAAGAACTTATTTTATTATGATCATTTTTTGTGCTTTATGAAGCATCATCTGACACTTCTCAGAGCTCGGATACAGACTGACACGTAATCTCCAGCTGACCAGAAGCTCAACCAAAACTTCACCATGTTTGACTTTGTTTTGCAAATAGAAAGTATTTCCCTCCGTGTGTCTTCACGGTTCCCCTTCTGTTCTTAGCCCTTCCCAGCTTCTTCCTGGGATAGTGGCACCAGGAGCACAGGGAGAGTCGGGGGGGCTTTGCCGGTGATCCCCAGGGAGGTGCCGTCCACGCTACACATGTGGAAGTGTGTGTGTGTGTGCGCGCACACATGTGTGTGAAGGAGACAGACACAGGAGAGGGAGCAGTGTGAGGCACTCCAATGAGGAAAGAAGCAAAGACCTTCCCTCCAGTCCAGGAGACATCACTCAGTGCACACACGGTGAAGGCGTCCAGGCTCAGGTTTCAGAAGACTTCCCTTGGTGCAGCAGCAGCCCAGATGCTTCAGTAATTAGCAAGGCTGGGGAGGTGTTCCAACCCTTGCGTGTTTATTTTCCTGTGAATGTTCATAATGAACTTTTCCCCATCTTTGTTATAGTTAACTGTACAGTATTATCTGCTTTCTTGTTTCGTATACATTTTAACAGGCATTTCAAACACCCTGACAGCTGTTTTATTTCATCTCATCTTACTTACTAGTTGTCTTATGTAACAAAGTTACCTGAGGTTGGAGAAACAAGCCTTTTTTAATTGTTTAAGAAGTAATTATATTTGTCTTATGTATTATCTTTGCTTTTTTCCCCCAGAGATTTATGGAGAACAGCAGCATAATCGCTTGTTACAATGAACTGATTCAAATAGAACATGGGGAAGTTCTCTCACAGTTCAAATTAAGGTATGTAGTGAAATAGGATGAATACGAGGTTAACCGTTCTGTAGCCAAGCTTGTCTGTCCTCAGGCTGAGGGTCACAGCAGAACCCCAGAGATTCTGAAGCTACTGAGCAAGTGGTGGTAGCTGCTAAAAGAGAGAGTCTAAACTGGGAGCCCTTTGGTATAATGAAATAAATTAGAAGCATTTCTTCTTTTGACAGTATTTTCCCCTATTTACAGCAGTTTTAAAATTATACCCTAGGAAAAGTACTGTTTAACTTCTGTACAATTATATGGAGATTAAGAATAGCCTTTGAGCATTAGTACTTAGTACTTGCAACATTTATAAATTCCTACTTGGATTGGTATAGATGGGGGCAGACCCAGGGGTATCTTTATTACGCTAACTATGGTAATTGTTACCTATTTGTGATAGCAGTTGCCTGAGACCTGCTTGTGACCTCAGTATGCATGAGGTATCTTGGAGAGCGTTTTGAAGTCTCTGTGTGCATGTCTGGTGCTCTTATCTTCTCTGTGGTGCTCACTTCTGAGATAAATGGATCCTCTTGGTGTCTGGATGGTAGGATACTCTGCTTCTGGGGCTTCTTGAAACAGCTGAGTTCTAGCCCATGCCTGCTTTTGCTCAGGCTCTGTTCTGGCACACTCTCAGGACCCTGATTTCTTCAACCTGTCCCTGTGAGCAGAGAGAGCAGGGGAAAGAAGAGGCTCAGGGCAGCTTGCAGCCCCTGGGAGGCCAATCTCAAGGGGCTGCAAGCTACAGGATGCTAGAAGGGCCCTGGCTCCTTTCTCCAGCAGATTGAGGGGTCAACCTGGCTTTCAGTGTGTGCGTGTGTGCTAAGTTGCTTCAGTCATGTCCGACACTGTGCAACCATATGGACTGTAGCCTGCCAGGCTTTCAGACTCAGCAAAAAATAAGTAAGACAGCATATCTTTGAAATGGCTCTATTTCTTAACTTGACTACTGAATTTGCTTTCAAAGAGAACAAAACCCTTTCTAAACTTAACTTTTCTGGGCCATCCTCTGTCCCTTGAAAGAAAAATGGATGGGCATGAACCCACAGAGACAGGCTCTGCTGTGGTTCACCCTGCTCAGGGAAGTCGACTGTTTGGTGGCTAGACAGCTCTAAAAAGTGTGGGGTGAACACTCCCTTTTGCAGTCTTAAACGATTGAGAATCTCAAACCAGTTGGGGGTTCTTTGGTAAGGAAAATAAATCCCCTGGTTTCTTTGTATCCATATATTTATTAGCTTCAGGGAACTTCATAGAATTTCTTAGGGAAACCACATTGCCTTTACTACAGCAATTTATGAGTTTTAATTGTACTTTAATTGCTTTTATTCCTGGGGGTCTCTTTTGTTTTTATGGATAGTGAAAAAGACTTTGTACTTTTATTTTAGATGTTTTCACAATAAATAGGATTAGGAAAAGAGATATTTCATTTTGGTTTAATTCTTCAACAGTGTATGATCTACCACAAAAGTGAACTGCAGACGCCTTACTGCTTTGATCAATAATTCCCTCATTTTATTTTAAATGACTGCCTGAGTTTTCCTAGGCAGCATGAAGTTTGATGGCACAGGTCAGAGGGCAGAAGGTACCTCGTCAAGGGGGAGTGGGGATTTGAAATAAACATCCGCAGGCAGCACTGGAGATAAAAAGGAAAGGGCTTTAGGTTATCGTGCTGATGAAATCTGCTCAGAGCCAGGGGACTGAGAACTTCTCAAGGACTCACAGATTCAGAACTCGGCAAGGTTCTAAGCACCTAGCACTGTGCAAGTCCCATAACTTCTCACCCGTCAGTGGCTGGAGGTGGTTTGCAGAGTTGGGCTCATTGTAAAGTCGTAGTGAAATGGCTTGGAATCTGCGTCACGCTGGTGAGCGGACCTGGCCCAGCAGCTGCAGTCCCAGGAAGGTGGGTTTACTCAGAACCCTGACCCCCCCATCTTCTGCACCAGCTTCAGCTTGGCTGATAGGAAGCCTCCCTTCCCAGTCACAAGCACTTGGGAGCAGCCCCTGCAGGGGGGAAGGGAGGCAAGTTCTCTGCAGGAAAAGACAGAGGAGGAAGTACTAAGTGGTCAGGTCCTTCTGATGCTGTTTGGCTGATTGTACCTCAACTATCTTCAGCGCCCTTCTTGTTTTTTGGAGAAGCAGCGGTGGGGTGTGTGGTTTGATTTTCCCTAGGCCTAGTGGATGGGAGAGACAGTGACCCTCCATGGTCTCTCCAGCTCCTTAGGGTACTTCAGGACATCTAAACCATCTACCTGCACCCCAGGGGCTGTCAGGCAACTCTGTGACTTGCTGTTGATAGGGGAAATGAGGCTCTGTGTTATACAATGCCAGAATAATTATAGTCTAATTATATAATACTTTTCCCTGCAATTCCACCCCCAGCTGCAGCTAAATATGTGACATTACTAACATTCAGCAAGGACACGCTGTACTGTGTGGATAATACTGGATGTTGGAGGCAGACACTTCTGTCCAGTCTTCGTGGATGGTGACCATATTTACTTAACCAAGAAAAAAGATCATGTAATCAAACATAAGATACCTAATCTAGAAATTCCGTTATATGAGAATAACTTTTAAAGATAGGACAGAATCATACTTCTGTGTACATGTGGTGGATCGCTTTATTGAACAGAAGAATTCATGAGAGAGGAAATGGCTAGGGAGACAGGGGAGAACTGATGACCATTTATCACTTATGTTCTTGTGCTTCCTTATCGTGAAAAGAACTATGTTAACCAAAATATCAGTAGGATTTGGGTATTTACTGGGAGTTTAAGCTGATGTGCATGCTAAATCGCTTCAGTCATGTCCACCCCTAGGGGCTGTGACTTTACACTATTGAAGGATGAGCTATTGTTTCGTCATTAGGCAATCTGATACCCATTATCTGAGGCTTACACCTGGATCAGTTTATTTTACTCCAAGTCTTAAAACAGTAGCAGTCCTCCATTTTAGAAAGAATCAATTCCTGATGCACAAACCTCGGTATTCTGTGGAACACTACACCTCTCGTTACCAACCGATGTTTATAGAGCACTTTATCCTCACGTGGGCTCTGCATGACAGTCGTGTTACAGGAGTGGAAACCAAGCTGTGATGGCTTAAAGTAAGCAGCTTGTGCTGCATCGCTGCCCAGGAGCGCTTCTGGCTAGTGGCATGTCCATGACTCCCTCCCTGCCACTTGCACACTCCTGCTGGGATGTGAGTTTGTGTCCAGAACCTTCGCCCTTCACGCCACCACCTTGCACAATCCATCCCACCCTGGTTCTACAGCCTTGGTGTGTGTGTCTCAGAGGGCTGTGCATGTTTTGTTGGAGTAGATTCTAGAGTCCCTTTGTTAGGAACACAAGAGTTCGTGTAACCCAACCACCCCAGCACAACTGACAGAGGGAACACTGAGAGCCAGAGAGACTCTTGGCACGGTCGCGAGGGCCTGATACGTAGGCGCCAGTGCTGGAGCAGAAGCCGGGCACCCTGTGTTAAGTCAGACGCACTCTGCACACCATCATAGCACTGTGTTCCCTGTAGACTTTCTGCCTGTTGTTGTTCAGTCGCTCCGTCATGTCAGACTCTTTGTGACCAGCACGCCAGGTTTCCCTGTCCTTCACCATCTCCCAGAGTTTGCTCAAACCCATGTCCATTGACTCGGCGATGCCACCCAACCATCTCGTCCTCTGTCATCCTCTTCTCCTCCTGCCCTCACTCTTTCCCAGCATCAGGGTCTTTTCCCATGCGTTGGCTCTTTGCCTCGGGTGGCCAAAGTATTGGAGCTTCAGCATCAGTCCTTCCAATGAATATTCAGGGTTGATTTCCTTTAGGACTGACTTGTTTGATCTCCTTGCAGTCCAAGGGACTCTCAAGAGTCTCCTCCAACATCACAGTCTGAAAGCATCAGTTCTTTAGCACTCAGCCTTCTTTATGTTCCATCCATAGTCTCACATCCATACACGACTACTGGAAAAATCATAGCTTTGATAAAAGGCTCTTTGCAGGCAAAGTAGTGTCTCTGCTTTTTAATACACTGTCTAGATTTATCATAGCTTTGTGATATTTACCTGCTTCATGTGGATCTTCATGGACAACTAAGAAGATGAAGGGGAAATGGTTACATTACTAGTACTTCTTGGCTTTTCACAACAATATTCTGTTTCTCTGGAGCTTTTTCTAATTTTTCAACTTCTCAACCTGAAGACTACAAAAATACATTCGCATTGCTGTGTTACATGGCTCGTAAGAACAGAAAAATTAAGCTAAATTCTTCTACGTGAAGAATATTAATAATTAATGCAGGAAATTTAATTCTCAAACTCTAGGAACATGATTCAAAGTAATTACTTCATTTTGCTACAGGTTTATTTAAACAGAACCATCAGCCAAGTTGATTTAAAGCCTAGATTTACACATGGCAGTCCCATACCATTCGTCGCCAGAGACAGTAATCTGCTGGTCCTGCCAGTATACTTTCATTTTAACTATTGATAAAGATCTGCTTTGTTCCATGGGGCATGATGCTCACTGGAGAGTGTATGCTTTGTAGTGAACATCTGATAGATCCATTTTGGCAGCTGGAGCTAAGATCTTGTACGAAAGCAGCCTCTTGAATTGACAGAAACAGTCATACTTGGAGGTAGCTGTTTACATACTTAATTGAGCCACACAGGTCCTTTAAGAAAATACTTGGGTGCGAGGGGAATGTATCATCTGATCAGATGTGTTAGCACTTCATTATCCAGCTCCCAAAGCTAAGGAACTAGCCCACACAGACTTGCTTTTCCGTGTGGGACTGCTGGAGACAGGGCTCGCTTTGCTGTGGTGCTGGGCTGGGTGCTGGACCCAAAGGCCTGAGCATGCTGCGATGAGACTAGCTCTTGCTTGCTTCTTCATAAGATGTGGTGCAGTAATGACTTTGGTAACAATTTTAAAGTCCTCCTTGATTCTTTTTCACGTTTTAAATGATCATGTTTACAAATACAGCATTGCTAACAGGACAGTATACAGCTCATATTAGGTAGGCTGTAGCAACTTACTTTATTTTTTGTTTTACTTGAAGTATAGCTGCTGTACCATATGTTACAATATGTGCTGTGTTTAGTTGCTCAGTCATGTCCAACTCTTTGTGACTCCATGGACTGTAGCCCACTGGGCTCCTCTGTCCATGGGATTCTCCAGGCCCTGTCCTCCTGCAGGGGATCCTCCCAACCCAGGGGTTGAACTCAGGTCTCCCACATTGCAGGCAGATTCTTTACCATCTGAGCCACCAGGGAAGCCCAAGAATACTTGGAGTGGGTAGCCTCTCCTTTCTCCAGGAGATCTTCCTGACCCGGAATCGAACTGGGGTCTCCTGCATTGCAGGCTGGAGAAGGCAATGGCACCCCACTCCAGTACTCTCACCTGGAAAATCCCATGGATGGAGGAGCCTGGTAGGCTTCAGTCCCTGGGGTCGCGAAGAGTCAGACACAACTGAGTGACTTCACTTTTACTTTTCACTTTCATGCATAGGAGAAGGAAATGGCAACCCACTCCAGTGTTTTTGCCTGGAGAATCCCAGGGACAGAAGAGCCTGGTGGGCTGCCATCTATGGGGTCACACAGAGTTGGACACGACTGAAGTGACTTAGCAGCATTGCAGGTGGATTCTTTACCAACCAAGCTACCAGGGAAGCCCCTATGTTACAATATAGTGATTCATAATTTTGAAAGATTATGCTCCATTTATAGTTATAATGAAATATTATACTATATATCCCTATAGCTTATTTTATACCTAATAGTTTGTATCTCTTTCTCCCCTCTCCCCAGTGGTAACCACTAGTTTGTACTCTATATCTGTGAATTTGCTTTTTGTTATATTCACTGGTTTGTTGATTTTTTTTAGATTCCACATATAAGTGATATCATATAGTATTTGTCTTTTTCTGACTTATCTCACTTGGCATAATGCCCGCCAAGTCCATCCATGTTGCTGCAAATGGCAAAATTTTGTTCTTTTTGTGGCTGAGTAATATTCCATTGTATATCTACACCACGTCTTTATCCATTCATCTGTCAATGGGTACTTACATTGCTTCCATGTCTTGGTTATTGTGAATAATGCTGTTACGAATATTGGGGCATATGTATGTTTTTGAATTAGTGTGTTTGTTTTTTATGGATGTATACCCAGGAGTGGAATTGCTGGATCATAGTGGAAACAGTGTCAGACTTTATTTTTCTGGGCTCCAAAATCACTACAGATAGTGACTGCAGCCATGAAATTAAAAGATGCTTACTCCTTGGAAGGAAAGTTATGACCAACCTAGACAGCATATTCAAGAGCAGAGACATTACTTTGCCAACAAAGGTCCGTCTAGTCAAGGCTATGGTTTTTCCTGTGGTCATGTATGGATGTGAGAGTTGGACTTTGAAGAAGGCTGAGCACCAAAGAATTGATGCTTTTGAACTGTGGTGTTGGAGAAGACTCTTGAGAGTCCCTTGGACTGCAAGGAGATCCAACCAGTCCATTCTGAAGGAGATCAGTCCTGGGATTTCTTTGGAAAGAATGATGCTAAAGCTGAAACTGCAGTACTTTGGCCACCTCATGCGAAGAGTTGACTCATTGGAAAAGACTCTGATGCTGGGAGGGATTGGGGGCAGGAGGAGAAGGGGACGACAGAGGATGAGATGGCTGGATGGCATCACTGACTCGATGGATGTGAGTCTGGGTGAACTCCGGGAGTTGGTGATGGACAGGGAGGCCTGGCGTGCTGCAATTCACGGGGTCGCAAAGAGTCGGACACGACTGAGCGACTGATCTGATCTGATCTGATGATAGTTCTATGTCATATGGTAGTTCTGTTTCCAGTTTTTTGAGAAACATAGTTTGGAGCAATTTGATATTGGGCATTTGGTTGAGTGGGGTTTATGTTCTCCTCCGCTCACCTCCATCACCATTACTTACTGTACTTACCCTCCCACACTGGCGTCTTCATCTCTGCAGTGACAGGAACACCACCCGTCAATGGACTAAAATCCTTCATTTTCCATGCAGATTGTCTTGCTACTATTGAAAGCAGTTCTTGGTTTGATGTTTCAGATACACTCATGAGAAAGTATAGGTTATGACTAACTTTTCTTCTCACCAACAGCCTTTGAAAGCTTTAACAAAGAATTATTCTGAGATCTTGCAAATAATATTAAGTACCATGTCTTGAAATCTTAAGTTGTCCCTCCCAAGTACTTTGAGACATAGCTCACATAAACTATCTATGTTGAGTCTTACAACAAAATTTAAAGAATCTGCCAGCAATGTAGGAGACCCAAATTCGATCCCTGGGTTGGGAAGATCCCCTGGAGGAGGGCATGGCAACCCACTCCAGTATTCTTGCCTGGAGAATTCCATGAACAGAGGAGCCCAGCAGGCTACAGTCCCTGGGGTCACAAAAAAGCAGACATCACTGATCAACTAACACTTCACTTCATTTTATAGATGAGGAAACTGGGAGTCAGCAAAGAGAAAACCTTGCCCAGGGTCCTATCACTGGCAAAATACCGAACCAAGTTTCACCCAATTTTTTTCTACTCTCTGCCTTGTAAACAGTTCAAAGTAAAATGGCAAAGTTAGATGCTTTATGAGAGAAAAAATGAATAATGTTTAAGAGTTTATGAGAAGAAACATCTGTCTAGTAAATTAACATTATTTGTGGGGGGACTGCAGCCATGAAATTAAAAGACGTTTACTCCTTGGAAGGAAAGTTATGACCAATCTAGACAGCATATTCAAAAGCAGAGACATTACTTTGCCAATAAAGGCCCATCTAGTCAAGGCTATGGTTTTTCCTGTGGTCATGTATGGATGTGAGAGTTGGACTGTGAAGAAGGCTGAGCGCCGAAGAATTGATGCTTTTGAACAGTGGTGTTGGAGAAGACTCTTGAGAGTCCCTTGGACTGCAAGGAGATCCAACCAGTCCATTCTGAAGGAGATCAGCCCTAGGATTTCTTTGGAAAGAATGATGCTAAAGCTGAAACTGCAGTACTTTGGCCACCTCATGCGAAGAGTTGACTCATTGGAAAAGACTCTGATGCTGGGAGGGATTGGGGGCAGGAGGAGAAGGGGATGACAGAGGATGAGATGGCTGGATGGCATCACTGACTCGATGGACGTGAGTCTGAGTGAACTCCAGGAGTTGGTGATGGACAGGGAGGCCTGGTGTGCTGCAATTCATGGGGTCGCAAAGAGTCGGACACGACTGAGCGACTGAACTGAACTGAATGTGTGAGAAAGCCTTCACTGGACTTGTTTAATAGCCAGCATGAATAAGAAAGCTCTGGAAACTAGGCACATCCTTCCTGAGTTAGATGGTAAGTAGCTTACTGTATCTGGAGTTGCTCTAGGTTGTAAGGTAGCTAGAATGCTACGTGAGAAATTGAAATGATTTTAAATATTCCAGATATACAAGGAAGGTCATCAAGAATAGTGCCCACCTGGAGACCTGTAAAATGAACCAGGCAAGAGGAATTCTGCCCTCTTTGCCTTTCATCAGACGGTGGGTATAGTTGAAAGCCAAGTACCATAAAGGCTTCTCAACTAAGGTCATCAAAGTAAGAAAAGAAAAAACAAAATGTTTCTATGTCTGTTGCAAAAGGCCAGAATACCTCAGATCCAATATGGGCTTAATTAGGTTTTCCAAGCTGATGGGGCCGGGACTTCTCCATGACAGTGCTGTGAATGGAACAGCGGAATGTCATTGACGTAGAGCACAGGCGCCTCTGAGACTGGCTTCTGCGTGTCTCTCTCCTTGTGTCGGTACGAAGGTTTCATCCAGCACACACAGAGGTCATTCCATGACCCATGACAATTGGCTGGATAACGTTCTTCTCTTTGTGTGATATACGTAGAAGTATCTGCTGTTGTTTGTTTATTTCATTTGAAAGGCTGGGTTTCCTTTTTTTTTTCTCCAAAACAGAATATCAAATGGTACTTGGTTTTAATGAATCTGAGGAACTGTCTACTTTGGTAAGTTAACAGATGAAATGCTCATGGTTTTCTCGCAGAACTCACATGAATCTTTTGCAACTTTCAGGGCCTGTAATTCAGTGTTTACGGCATTAGACCACTGTCACGAAGCCATAGAAATCACAAGCGATGACCACGTGATCCAGGTACGGGGGCACGTTTTATCTTTAGACATCAAAAGAGAGCCTTTTAAGTCTGAGCCACCCTTTTCTGAGCACTTTGCTCTAATTCTCACATTTCAGCACATTTTCTTTGGAGAAAGGAACATCAAAGTATGCAAAGAAAACTAATACTCTTCGGCTGAGAATTAGATACTCAGTAGGAATAAAAATTAGTTCAGATCAGAACCTGCGATTTCTCTGACAGAGACAGGGTAAATTCTTTAGACTTTGTGGAAAGACATTGTTTATACCAAAGTATGTCAGAACTGTAAATATTTATAAATACCTTGGGAGCAGAATATTATCAGTGGTCCTCACTGATTTGCCTACAGTTGGTATTCCAGTTATAAAGTATTCTTATATAAAATAGGGGCTTCCCAGGTGGCGCTAGTGGTAAAGAATCCACCTGCAATGCAGGATACCGGGGTTCGATCCCTGGGCTGGGAAGATCCCCTGGAGGAGGGCATGGCAACCCACTCCAGTATTCTCACCCGGAGCATTCCATGGACAGAGGAGCCTGGTGGGCTACAGTCCATGGGGTCCCAAAGTTTCAGACACGACTGAAGTGACTTGGCATGTACGCTTAGATAATATTAAAGTCGTCTTCCTAAGGAAATGTGTTTGGCAGACAAACGTTTGTGGAAATAAAGTTGTCTTATTATTTTTGGAAGGTAGGAAATCCCACGGACAGAGGAGTCTGGCAAGCTATAATAAATCCATGGGATCACAAAGAGTCAGACACGATAGAGCAACTAACACTGTAAGACATTTACACTTAGAAAATATTCTGAAACGTAGACTCTGCACTGACGGGCACGGGCCTGACCGCCCTTGGTCTGCGTCGTGGCGCTGAGTGTGAGAGGCTCGCTGCCCTTGGTAGAGATAAAGACTGTGTCCAGCACAGCGCCCACGACAGCGTCTCACATGCTTTCCTGTGAAACAGCCCGCTGCCCACACAGACACCCGACTCCCACCTGGGGTCGGTGACAGCAGTTACCCACTGTGTGGGCCCGGTCACCCACGCGCTCGTGAAGTTACCTCGTTTCCCTTCAGGAACCCCATGAAAGAGACATACAGTAATACAGATGGGGAACCGAGGCCCAGGAGGGCCAAGGAATTCCTCCAAGGAAAACCCCGGTAATAAATACTGGAACCAAAACATCCAGCTGTGTCTTTCTGACTCTGGAGCCTTCCCACCTGGTTCCCTGTTTGGCTGCGTTTTTGGACTTTGATTTCCATGACATGGGTCCAAAGGCTTCCTCATGATGCCGCCTGTCACCGGCCCACCTGCCCGCGGATCCGCCCTGAACTACAGAGAAATCAGACATGTTTCTGTTATAGACCGGGCGCAGATCCACTTCCACCTGGACTCGAACAGTCAGTTCTGTTCATGAAACACATTTGTTTTGCACCTCCCTCTTTTTTTCTTTCTTTACGAGAGAAAACCAGAAGTTTCTTCGTATATACTTGCATACCAAGGAAATATCCAGGGAAAAGGCGTGAACTCACACCTCCAGCTTTTACAGGGAAGCCGGGGGTGGTTTTAGTGATGAGGGGAAGGGGCTGTCTGCTCTCTACCAGCTGTAATCTTGCAGGCAGTCCTTTCACAGACAGATGAGCCTTCCTTCTCCAGTTAGCTCCTGATGATCAGGAAACCTGCATCTCTGGGAGAGGTGGTAGGCCAATGATGCCACAAGCTATGAATCACCGGCAGCCTTTACCTGAAAGAGGAAGGAGCAGAGGCTGGGGACGGTGGGTGCCTGGTTAGGGGAATCCTCATATTAAAAGGGAAACTGTACTGATTGCAGAGTTTCCCTTGGGGCACCCTCTCAGGCCCCTTTACAAGCCTGCCAGCATCCTAAACATAAAACTCAAGCACAAGGAGGAAGTCGAAGAGAGGGTGTTACATATAAGGGGGAAATTTAAAAGGCCTTTGTGTCATAGATTTTAAAAGGTGTCATCATGAGTGAGTTGCATCATATATGTATTCAGTACCAGAGTCCTTCCTGGGGCAGCTCCGCTTCTCGGGGCATGTGTCTCTTAGTGCAGGTGGCAGAAGCACTTGACATTCATAAATATCCTCTCTCTCCCTTTCCATCCACTGAAACTGTTTGCTTCAAAACACTTAAGTGGTGCTTACCATGTGCCAGACGCAGTACTTAGCATTTTGCACATGCTCGTTTATTTCTTAAAACAATTCTATGAACCAGGTACTACTGTCCGAGCCATTTTACAGATGAGGAAACTGAGGTCCAGAGAAGATCAGTAAAGTGCCCGTGGTGCTAGTGATGGACAGAGCCCGGGTGTGAACTTGAGTGCCTTGGCTCTGCAGTCCATGTCCTGGAGTGCCTGTTGCATTGTGAGGTCACCTGGCACGAATGAAGGCCTATGACTTCTACCTGTATTTACAACCTAGTAGCAAAAGCAGAGTAAACACACAGGAAAATATGAGCATTTGGCCAACAAATAAGGAGAATAATACATGCTCAAGTATAATCTATTCCTCAGCTATTTACTGAACAGTCCTGAACATCGAAAGACAAATCTGAAGTAACCTTTGCCCTTGAGGATTTTCATGTCTAGTCGGGGAGAGAGAAAGAAAAGAATTTAGGTCCAGTGTAATAGGGCATCAGAAGCCTGCACAGGATGGGGTGGGAGTTGTCGGAGAGGCACAGGCTCCAACTGGGTAGGGGCTTAAGGACAGCTTGCTGGGGGTGGGTGGAAATCGGAGCTGACATGACCAGGAGGTGGGGAAGGGCCTCTAGGCAGAGAGCAGGTGGGCAGAGTCCCATAGGTTGGGAGACAAGCCCAGGCCACCTAGCTGCAGGCAGGGCGGGCCGGGGCACTGTGAGCCCGACCTGATGAGCAGGGGTCCTGCTGCCCGCCCAGGGAGGGCGGCGACCACCACGGGAAAGTGATAGAAGGTCAGTGAAGACAGTGTCTCCACCGCTTCCTCTTCAGTGACCCCTGGAAGGCCCGAGAGCCACCTCCCAGCCCCTCCTCCCCCCAGGGCGGACGGTGCTAATAGAAGCCGGCTTCCCCAGGGCGCAGCTCCCCGCGTGTCCCTGCATCACTGTGTTCCCCGCTGCTGCCATCCCCGTGGAGGGCACAAGTGATTCCACGGGCAAGACCGTTTCTGAAGCAGCACGTGGATGTCAGTTATGCCCAAAGAAATCCGTGACCTAGATGCAGTGCGCTCACATTCTCCCCACGGTCCTGTTGCTTGTCCCCCTCCACTCAGCTGCTCATCTGGTGATTCTGTTCTTTGAGAAGAAATGGGAGGCTGTGGACAGAAGCTGGGAGGCAGCCAAGGTGATAGCTCTAAATTCCAGGGCCCTGGACAGAATTTTGGAAAGAAGCTTCTGAGTCTGCCCATCCCAACATGTGCTCGGTGGGGACGATGCCTCAGGCCTGCGCTGTGCCCAGCCGCGAAAGGACTCCCTCCTGCCCAAGGTTTTTAACTGAATTTATGCTTCAGTTAGACCAGAAGTGGCCTCAAGGCATAGCACTGGTTAATAGACAGTGGCAATTATCTATTAATATTATCTAGACACGAGAGATCAAATTGCTTCCTTGTAGAAATGTGACTACTAGAAGCCATGACCTGTTGAGTGGAGTTCTAGTTAATTTTTTTTAAGACTTTTTTTCTGATGTGGACCATTTTCAAGTCTTTTTTGGATTTGTCACGATTTTGCTTCTGTTTTTTTTTTTTCTTTTCTTTTTTTTTTTTTAAATTTTATTTTATTTTTAAATTTTACATAATTGTATTAGTTTTGCCAAATATCAAAATGAATCCGCCACAGGTATACATGTGTTGGTTTTTTGGCTGCAAGGCATGTGGGATCCAACCCGCATCCCCTGCATTGGAAGGCAAAGTCTTAACCACTGGGTCAGCAGGGACATCCCTCTAGTTAATTTTTCTGTGTTCTTTTTTTTCTGAGTTTTTTCTTATTTCATGGGCAGTGGGTGGTGAATAAGGCCCATTGCAAGCTGGCACTGGTAAATAAAGGTTTCTTGCTATTTTTACTGCTGAAGAATGTCTTCCGGTTTCCAGAGGGCCTAGGGTGCTGGGATGGCAGTTGAATGAGCTCATTGCTGGTCAGGAGGGAGTCCACCCCCTGGGGCTGGGGGACTCGTCAGACCGTATCAGAGAACGCTGGCCCGGGGCACGTTTTCTGTGCCCTACAAGTGTTCTGCAGGCACACAGCAACCTGTCCTGACCCATATCCACTTCCCATTCACAGTATGTCAACCCAGCCTTCGAGAGGATGATGGGCTACCACAAAGGCGAACTGCTGGGGAAAGAGCTCGCCGAGCTGCCCAAAAGCGACAAGAACCGGGCAGACCTTCTCGACACCATCAACACCTGCATCAAGAAGGGCAAGGTGGGTGAAACTGGACCCATCCACAGCCCCCGCCCAACTAAGATGTCATCTCTTTCACATGGGCTTCTTTAATGTTACAATTAGGTGAAAAATCTCTTACGTTTGTAAGATGAGTTCAAATCTGAGTTAATTTTGGATAGCAGGCAAATCTGGTGCTTATCACGATGATGTAGAATCTGAAGATTTTGTACAAGGAAATTTCTTCCTTCGTGTGATTATGTCTCAGCTGTGATGGCTGGAAATTCATGCCTATCTCCAAGCAGAGTTCCTCCCAGGGTTTAGTTTATTCAGAGTTTGAAGGACTAGGATTTAGTATCAGTATTCACATGTTTCATAGGCCCACTTTTAAAACAGTTTTTTTTTTCTATTCTCTTTACTCATCACAGTTGAGTAGACATGTACAACTCTCTTGTCCCTGCCTCGGCAGTCTGTCCGGCAGCCTCCTCTGCATCCCAGCAGATGAAGGCAGTGGTATGGATGCAGTGGGCATCTCCCACAAGCCCTTCCTTCCAGACCACTGCCCTTGGAGCTGGAACTTCCTGGGCATTTTCTTGGAAGCATTCAGGTGCTTTCTCTGATGTGAAAGAGTTCGATAGCTTTGCATTTATTCACTGGGGGACCATTTTATGGGAATACAGTAAGTTTGGATTATATATGATGGCCAGAATTAATAGAAGAGTATTAGGGGAGTGAGACCAAAAAGGAAGCAGGAAAACTTTGCTGGAAGAGTGCTGCCACACCCCTGGTGGCCCCAGCCTGAGTACCAGTTGGCCCTCCCTTGTGAGTGTTTGGGTGAGAAGAGGCGGGAGAGCATCTCGAGTCCTGATTCAGCCACTTCCTCCCAGAAGCAGTGGGGGTGCCACAGGCTCCCCCTGGAGGCCGTCAGGCTCTTCGTCCTGCCCAGTTCCCCAGGGTCTGGATGCGGGAGGAACCTCACACTCCCCTTTGCCTCATCCATGGAACCTACCAGGAGCCAGGCTAAGCCCAGAGAAGGCTTGACTGGAGGCCCCAGAGGATAGTAGAAGGGGAGTGGAGATAGATTTATAACCACGTTTTCTACTTCCTCATGTGGGCAGATTAGTTTGCATCTCTGAGCCTCAGTGGACAGATCTGCAAATGAAGGGTGATGAATACCAGGCTCGCAGGTTGTCATAAAGTCCTCAGGAGAGACCTTAAAGAATTCCTTGACCTGGTGCCACCACACGCACAGGGCTGAGAGCCCAGGGCCTGGAAGGGGCAGCCTGGCGGTGGCTGGGCTCGTTCCTTATGGGCCTTGTGCCCCGTGGGTCTGAGCCTTGTGTAGTCAGTGCCACGGTGGGCGCAGCTAGAGAGCGGTGTTCTGTGGGGTGTAGGAAAAGCGCCTGGGAATTTCACTGCTGAACGTGATGAGACCCTCTGTAGGAGCCGCTGAGTACCTGGACAGAAGGATCTTGAGAGCTCTCTTTGTCCCTGTAGGAGTGGCAGGGGGTCTACTACGCCAGACGGAAATCCGGTGACAGCATCCAGCAGCACGTGAAGATCACGCCGGTGATCGGCCAAGGAGGGTGAGCGCCCACTATTAACCTCGGCTGTTTGAGGGGCCCCTGTGGGCATCGGGTTTGTACGTGGGAAGTGCAAGTGGGTTAAACCCACCAGTTCCACAGGACTGGGTGTGTCCATAATGCGTGCCGAGGCCGCCTCCATGCAGCCACTGAACAAATCACCCCTCTTCTCCTGCCTGTGGGCCTTCTGAAGCCTCAGCCCAACTGTCCACCTCCGCCTGGTTGTCTGTGGTTGTCCCCGGACCCCAAGGGGCCAATTTCTAGACCTTCCCTTGTCATCACTGCAACTACAGAACTTCGGGGCTCCCTGCCTCAGCCCCGCCTGGGAGCTGAGCTCCTCTCTTTGGGGTACTGGCTCTGTGATGATTCTCTCCAGGCCTCAGGGCTTGTTCACGAGGAGACAGAGCACGAGGGTCATGCTTAGGAGAGAAAGGCGTCTGACCAGAAGCTGAGGCAGCTGATTCCATGTAACCTCAGCTTACCAGAGGAGCCTATTCATTTGCAGGGAAACAAAGAAAATATGCAATTCCTTTTCCTTCTCCCAGTTGTTTTGTGAGGTTTATGGAGCCAAACAGGACCCCTAACAGTACCCCACCGAGGAGCCTTTGTAAAGGAGCCTGGAGTCAACCAACCAGCCTCTTAGTATAGGTGTACAAGGTACACATGCCGTTGCGTGACATTTTGGAAAAAGAGCAGTTACGGTGTGAATAACCAGGAAGGAGAGCCCTGTCTGTGATTTAGTGTGTGTGTGTTAGTCACTCAGTCGTGTCTGACTCTTTGTGACCACGTGGACTGTAGCCCACCAGGCTCCTCTGTCCGAGGACCTCTCTAGACCAGAATACTGGAGTGGGTTGCCATTTCCTCCTGCAGGGGATCCTCCTGACCCAGGGATGGAACCCAGGTTCCAGCATTGTGGGCAGATTCTTTACTGTCTGAGCCACTGGGGAAGGTTGAAAGGCAATCTGTAGCCATCAAAGTGTCTGTAGGGTGCTTTCCCTCTGATTTCACTTACTGGTTAGTTTTGAAACTGTTCCTGCTCAGTTCAGAGACCACTGTTCAGTGTTTCCTGCCGCTCTGCTTCACTCCAGGTGGCGGGGGCACCGGCATGCCCTGAGCGGGGGTCACGAGCTTGCAGAGAAAGGCCCCTGAGGGCCCCCCTGCCCCCACCGAGCACGCAGGCCTCCGTGGGGCCATTCCCAGCAGCAGTCAGAACTCAGGGCCACGCTGGCCATCACGTCATTGTTTCCGACTTCATCCGGGGACTGTGTTTTCAACCTAAGATGCACTTGTGTGTTGTGTATGACCAGAATTATTAGCTTACAAAGCAGAGGAGACCATGTTACCAAACATCACCATGTTTGGTGATTTCTGTCAGGATGAGTTTTTCTGATCTTTCTGATTTTACAGGTAAGAGCAAGAAGTTCTGTTGTCCAGAGGCAGTGTTATTTCCCACACCAATATTTCCCCCCAGTGAACTATCAGAAGAAAGTCTTATTAAGGGTAGGGACGTTTTACCTCTTCCTATTTAGTGATGCTCAGTACAGAATAACCAGCATATTCGATTCTCTCTTCAGAGTCCTCCAGAGAAAACAGAACCAAAGAGACAGAAACAGAAACACCAAAAGAGGTTCCTTACTGTGGAACCTAACATGGCCCTGTGAAATTCTAGCTGCGCTCGAGAAAAGTCTGGCTGGAGCTGACCTTTGTGTAGCACTAAGGCACCTGTTGTCTTTTCCGTCTCCCTGTGGTGACGGCCAAGACCACAGGCTGTCTCGGGGTTCTGTCCATGACCTGAAAATAAACGGACTTCTCTCTGCCCTAAAAAGTGCCATCGTGCACGATGACCAGGCTGTGAAAGAATGTGGAATATTAAATATAAAAATAGCAACCATGGACTTTGGTCAGTGTCCAAATGAGTGCCTTCTATATAAGCTATAAAAGTGTTCTTGTCTGCAGAATTAAAACCCATTTCGTTTGGAGTAGCATTTCATCCTGTCACCAAGGCTGTCTAGGAGCCAGCCCTCAGGAGTCAGTTAAAAATGTAGTATCCGTTAAGAGAATGTTTCTGAGCCAGCTATGATTAAAAGGAGAGCCCAGTTTTTGAATGCAGGTGTAGACTGTGTCTTAAAAAAAAATGCATCTTTTATAGATTGTGTTTTATTGGAATTTAAAACCTGCCCCAGAATGGACCCTGGAGTTTTTTACTTGAAGGAGATTCTGTTGATGTTTTCGTTTGCTGACTTGTTGAATTGTCTCATGTCTGACTCACTAATCATGGATTATTCGTGTTATTAGGAAGATCAGGCATTTCGTCTCCCTCAAGAAACTGTGTTGTAACAGTGACAAAAACAAGCAGGTAAGGCCTTCAGTTTGCTTCATGGGCTTTGTCGGCGTGACCACGCATCGTTACCCCCTCACCACTGCTCTCGTCTGTCTTTCTCTGTATCTACGGTAGTTGCCAATTTAGAGGCTTTAGGGCAAAATGAGGCCCTTAGACAAAGAGTAAAAGAAAAGATTCACCAGCAAGCCTATGCACTTTATTAGTAATGCTACATAGGTTATGATTTAGCTTGTGACTGAACAGCGCAAGACCAATATATTTAATGAGATCATAAAATGTTTTTTCTTCCAAATAAAAGCTGTTCTAATTTTCTACCTTAATTTCTTACATGAAAAGTATATATTTTTTTGAGCATTTCACCCCTATAAATTCATGTCAAAAACAGAAATCATTTGCAATTAGTACTGCAATTCTCTTTAACCATTATGTCATGCAGAACAATCAGAGAAGGCAATGGCACCCCACTCCGGTACTCTTGCCTGGAAAATCCCATGGACGGAGGAGCCTGGTGGGCTACAGTCCCTGGGGTTGCGAAGAGTCAGACATAACTGAGCGAATTCTCTTTCACTTTTCACTTTCATGCGTTGGAGAAGGAAATGGCAACCCACTCCAGTGTTCTTGCCTGGAGAGTCCCAGGGACGGGGGAGCCTGGTGCGCTGCCATCTATGGGGTCGAACAGAGTCAGACACGACTGAAGCGACTTGGCAGCAGCAGCAGCATGCAGAACAATATATTTGAGTGTTTTCTGAAGTAACAGAATTTTAATGTTGCTGTATTTAGGAACTTTATTTAGGTAGTTGTATCATAGAGAACAGCAATGGTGTGTCATTTTTTCTTTTTGATTTATACTTTAGTACTGAATTGTGTGTATTTTCACTTTATGCTTTAAAGTTTGTTGATTAAAAGCTATTCAACAAACATAATTACCAATGGTCTATTTTTTAATAAAAATTTATTTATTTAGATATACTCAATGTGCAATATTATGTAATTTCAGTACAACACAGTGATTCACAATTTTTTAAAGGTTATAGTCCATTTATAGTTATTATTAAATATTGCCTGTAATCCCTGTGTGGTACTGTATATCCATGTAGCGTATTTATCTGATGCCTAGTAGTTTATGCCTCTTAATTCCCTGCCCGATTTTCCTCTCCTTCCTTCCTTTTTCCCCACTGGTAACCACTAGTTCTCTATACCTGAGTCTTTCTTTTCTGTTCGTTCATTTTATTTTTTATATTCCACACATAAGTGGTATCATACAGTCTTTCTCTGCCTTATTTCGCTTCACATAATACCCTCCAAGTCCATCCATGTTGTTGCAAATGGCAAGATTTCATTCTTTTTATGGCCGAATAGTATTCCATTGTGTGTGTGTGTGTGTGTGTGTGTGTGTGCATGATCTATTTTTTAAAACCTTTCAAACATGGCCTTTGACTTAGATGAAGATTTTAACCGAAGGGACAGTGTCTGTCAAGGGTATGAAGGGCTTCAGGGCATAATCCCTTTCGGGTAACATGTCGGAGACCTGGGAGGTGATTGGGGTCAGGAGGAAGCCTGGCCAGGCAAGCAGGTAAACTAGGGAACTGCAGACTGAAGATTCCTGGGCTCTTCCCAGTGAGAAGGTGGCTTCCGGGGACACAGGCTGAGTGCACTGACTTTCCAGCTGGCATGTAAACCCTTGGAAGGTATCCACGGCCATGCGTCTTTAGAAACGAACGATTCGGTATTTGTATATATTGTGAAGTGCTCACCGCACTAAGTGCAGTTAACATCTATCGCATACATGGCTACAAGTTTTTTATTTTAATGAGAATGTCGAATACCAACTCTAAGCAAATTTCAAATATGCAATGTGGCATTACTAACCATAGCCCAGGTTATACCCCACATCCTCAGCACTTACTTGTTATAACTGGAAGCGTGTACGTTTTGACCTCCTGCATCCCTTTCACCCACCCCACCCCCACCTCTGGCAACTACCAAACTATTGTCTGTATGAGTGAGTTTTTGTTTTAGACTCGACATATAAATGATAACCTATTGTATCTGTCTTTCTCCACCTGACTTACTTCACTTACATGGTGCCCTCAAGGTCTATCCATGTTGTTTTAATTGGCAAGATTTCCTTCTTTCTCATGGCTAAATAATATTTCATTGTGTGTATAGAAACCACATTTTCTTTATCCATTCAGCCATGCACAGACACTTGGGTTGTTTCCACGTCTTGGCTATTGTAAATAATGCTGCAGTGAGCATGGGGTGTATATATCTTTTCGAGCTAGTGATTTTATTTCCTTTGGATAAATACCCAGGACTGGAATTTCTGGATCATATGGTAGTCCCATTTTTCATTTTTTTTAAGAACTCCTCCGCTGTTTCCCATACTGTCTGCACCAGTTTACATTCCCACCAGCAGTGCCCAAGGATTCCCTTTTCTCGACATCCTGGACAACTCCTGTTATTTGTTTTTTATTTACTTTTTGGTAATAGCCATTTTAATGAGTGTAAGTTTATATCTCATCATGGTTTTGCTTTGTATTTCCCTGATAATTGGTGATGTTGAAAACCTATTTGTGTACCTGGAAGTCTTCTCTAGAAAAAGTCTGTTTAAATCCTCCACGCATTTTTTAATTGGATTGTTTGTTTACTATTGCTATTGAGTTGTATGATTTCTTTATATTTTTTAGATGCTAACTCCCTTATCAGCTATGTGATTTACAAATATTTTCTCCCATTCGGTATGATATCTTTTCGTTTTCTTGATGACTTTGTGTAGTCCCAATTATTTATTTTTGGGGTCTTTTTTTTGCCCTTGCTTTTGCTGTCAAAAAAATGACTGCCAAGACCAATGTCAAGGAGCTTATCTCCTATGGTTTCCTCTAGGAGTTTCATGATTTCAGGTCTTATGTTCAAAACTGTAATCAATTTTGAGTAGATTTTTGTGTATGGTGTAAGATAGTGGTTCATTCTTTCCCATGTGGGTATTTAATTTCCAACATCATTTACTAAAGAGACTATTCTTTCCTCTTTGTATATTCTTGGCTTCTTCGTCATAAACTAATTGATCGTATATATGTGTGGGTTATATCTGGACTCTCTGGTGATCTACATCAATAGGTACACTGATCTATGTGTTGTTTTTATGCCAGTACCATCCTGTCTTGACTACTATGACTTTGTAGCATAGTTTGGAATAATAAAGTGTGATACCTCCAGCTCTGTTCTTCTTTCTTAAGAATATTAGAAAAGCATTCCAGAATAACAAAAGCAACCATGTACTTTTTTGAAAGATTTAGTTCAACATAAAAATGCCTCCATCAGCACGGTTTCATCTGGACTCAAGCAGTTTTCACTAAACACATCATTGACGAGGGGATTTTTGTAGAAACTGATACCTGTGGTGTTACTACGTCTCCAGTCAGTTATGTGTTAATACCATAAGTCCATGCAGAGAAGCAAGTCCTTGGACACCTCTGAGGAAGGAGGGGAACTGACTTTCATAGGTAAAAAAAAAAAAAAAATTCAGCCGCCAAGCTTAGACATTGCAGGTGGAAGAATGAGTGCCGGGGACCAGCCCCGGCTGATCCAGGGTATTCGAAGGAGAGACGGCTAGGCGAGGGTCAGGGAATAACTGCTTAATTACACTTTAATTAAGGATACAAAGAGTAATAGAATAAGGATAGCTCAGTGAGGAAATTCAGTGGAGAAAAGCGGCTGAAATAAGGATAGCTCAGTAGGAAAATTCAGTGGAGAAAAGAAGCTGAGTGGCTTGGTTTACGCGGAAAATCAATATAACCCGTGACACCAGGTTAGCTCTGACCACGGAGGCCGCAGGCGCCCTCTCGAATAGCGGAAGGTGCCCCACCTTAGACACCTTCTCGAGTGGGTCTTAGAAGCCCAGGCAAATAAATGGTCGCAGAGGACATCCGTGCTCCAGATGGACACTCAGCTGGAATTTGGGAGAGAGAGTGACATGGGGAGACCAAGTTTCAGTGAACAAGGCCCGCACTTTATTTTCCAAAGTAGTTTTTATACCTTAAGGTATGCATAGAGGATAATGGGGGAAGGGGTAGAGTCATGCAGCAAGCCAGGCTTTTTTCCTGTAAACTTATCATATGCAAAAGTTCAGGTGATAGACATCATCTTCTGGCCAGGAGGCCTGTTAACATTTTAAGAAACTTATCTTTCTCTAAAGGTGATTATTCCAAAGTCAGGCGCCAGCCTTCCAAAAAGCATTGGACAAAGCTGCATTTTACATTTCTATACACCCATTATATCAATCAATACACTGCCAAGGACACAGTAGGTAAGGAGTATGGAGACTTAGCAGCAAACATTGGCCCAACAAGTGAAAAACCCTTCACCAATACATTTTCTAATCAATCTTTTAACTACTCAAAGGAATCTGTGTTTAGGCAGTTTAGAACATCTCCTGCCTCTCACAGTTGGGAGGCTCTGAACAATTACATGTGGCCGGAAAAACCTATTCAGGCAGGCTAGAGGATTTCCAAAGGAGTTTGTAGGTTAAACACTGTCACACCCAGGAATTATTAACTGGAGCTGTAAGCTAACTCTTTTTCCAGAGAGAGGTAGTGGGAGACAGCCCCCCGTAAAGTCAGAGGTGTAGGTGAAAGCACAAAGCAGAAAGTAGGCAGACTCTGGTTTTGGGGGTAGATGCTCGAGAATTTCCAGGGGGACTCCCGAGGCTCGATCCCGCCTTTGCGTATGCCGAGCCTCCTTCCTCATGACCTTTGTCATGGGCGGAGTGCCTCACGCTGGCTCCCGGCAGTGATAGAATTCCAGTTGAGCTATTCCAGATCCTCACTCAATATGCAATATGCCGGCTCCCAGCAAATGAGGTTTGCATAAGAGGTGAAATGGGTGCAGGGAGAACCATAGGACATCCTGGTGGCTTTTTAGAGACACACTAGTGAACCCAGGCAGGGCAAGCCAGCGTAGGGGCTGGGACACCACAGTGCAGGACACAGGCCCACTGGGCGCGTTCACGCCTTTTCAGAAATGAGTCAAGTCAGCCCACATCCAAAGCCAAGCGCAGCCTCCGCCGCTAGCCAGGCCTTGCTCCTTCTCCTTTGCCACTTTCTCCTTTAGTGAAAGTGACCCTGTCTCCTGTTATCATTCTCCCTGCAGCTCCATGTCCCCAGATTCTGCCAGCCAGCCATGGTCCAGCCCCAGAAACATCAAGTTCCAGCTCCGTCCTCAGGCCCCTGAAGTGCCTTCGTTGCTGTGTATCACGCCCACCCTTATGATGCTACCCGTGTGCCTCCCTGCCCTCTTCTCTCCAGCAGGGTCCTTGGGCTGTGCTTGTGTGCCTGTGCTGCCTGGCACCTAGTGGGTTCCCAAGCTGTCGGTGAGCTGGGATGGACGTGAATGTTCTGGTCCTGGCTTCTTGCCACCTGTAAGCTCTTCCTGCCTCCCGGGGTGGAGGCAAGCCCTTCGCACAGGACTTAGGGATGCAGAAGAAGAGGGGCCACCTCCTCTTTTCTGAGGCTCAAAATAGAAATGTCTTTACTGCCATAAAGTAGCTGCTGTTCTGAGAAGGGTGAAAACGCGGGGCTCAGATGTCCTGAGCCATTGACGTCACCTAACGATGCTACACTGGCCTGGAGAGACACTTTAGACTTTCCGATAACAAAGGATTTTTATATCTCTGGCCAGCCATGGTGTTCTTCCTCCTCATCAAAGGAGGCTGCAGTGAATAGTGATGGGTCTGTGACAGGAAGGCTCCCTGGGGGTGGGAGCAGCCCGTCTACAGGCAGCTCCGGTAGCACTGCTTTCTGGGGTTTAGCCCTGATGTCAGAATCCACCCATGGGTCTGCATTTTAACAAAGGATGAAATTGGAAGCCAGGCTGCTGTCTGCTGGTGGTGCTTGACATCAGCAAAGATCTTTTTTTCCTGGATCTTTCCTAGAAGCACAGCCCACCTAATCAGCATCTCCTGAAAAGATTCCCTTGTTCCTGTAAATTTTTGCCAAAAGGCTGGAAATGCCCCGGGAGGTTTGGTCTGCTATCAACATCAGCTCCCCCTGCAGCATTCTCACACTTTCTCCCCAGATAAAGTATTAATATTAACGAGCTGTTCCATCTGGTTCCAGGGACACAGTCTCTGCTCTGGAAGCCATGGGGTCCACAGACAGATAAACAGGACACGTTTCTAGAGCACAGCGTGGGGAGGTGGAAACCGGGTGCTGGAGAAGCACAAAACACAGGACCAACTGAGGCTGGCTAGGATTTTTTTGGTGTCCTCTAGGACAGAGGGCTACAAGCTACGGGCCAAACGTGGCCTGCTTTGTAAAGTTTTATTGGCTCACAGCCTCACTCTTGATTACATAGCACCTGTGGCTGCTTTTATTCAACAGCAGGGTCGAGCGGGTACAGTGGAGGCCATGTGCCCAGCAAACCCTAAAATAAATGCTCTCTGGCCCTTTACAGAAAAAAATTTGCCTGCCTCATTTCTAAAAGGTGATTTTCTTTCTTGGATCTCCTACTTCTGAGGTCAGGGACTACCTGCCAGTCCCCTGGAAGGGCCCATTCCATGCCTGTGGGACTTCAGGGGTCTGGAAAACACAGTCCAGGGGTCAGACATGTATAGCGGAAGGAGGCTTCCGGCATCCCAGCTTTACACCAGCTCTTCCTAAGCTGGCCTGGTCAAAGCAGAGGGGATCTCAACATTGCTTCCCCCATAGCGCCTACCCCCAGCCCAGTTTCAGCGCAGCCCACATTCTCATTCCTGCAAGCCTTGGCCATTAGAATACAGGGAGCATCAGTCAGTTCAGTCGCTCAGTCGTGTCTGACTCTTTGCGACCCCTTGGACTGCAGCATGCCAGGCCTCCCTGTCCATCACCAACTCCCGGAGTTTACCCAAACTCATGTCCATTGAGTTGGTGATGCCATCCAACCATCTCATCCACTGTTGTCCCCTTCTCCTCCCACCTTCAATCTTTCCTAGCATCAGGGTCTTTTCCAATGAGTCAGTTCTTCATATCAGGTGGCCAACGTATTGGAGTTTCAGCTTCAGCATCACTCCTTGCAATGAACACCCAGGACTGATCTCCTTTAGGATGGACTGGCTGGATCTCCTTGCTGTTCAAGGGACTCTCAAGAGTCTTCTCCAATGCCACAGTTCAAGAGCATCAATTCTTTGGCACTCAGCTTTCTTTATAGTCCAACTCTCACATCCATACATGACTACTGGGAAAACCATAGCTTTGACTAGACGGACCTTTGTTGGCAAAGTAATGTCTCTGCTTTTTAATAAGCTGTCTAGGTTGGTCATAACTTTTCTTCCAAGAAGGAGGCATCTTTTAATTTCATGGCTGCAGTCACCATCTGCACTGATTTTGGAGCCCCAAAAAATTAAGTCTGTCACTGTTTCCACTGTTTCTCCATCTATTTGCCATGAAGTGATGGGACCAGATGCCACGATCTTAGTTTTCTGAATGTTGAGTTTTAAGCCAACTTCTTCACTCTCCTCTTTCACTTTCATCAAGAAGCTCTGTAGTTCTTCGCTTTCTGCCATGAGGGTGGTATCGTCTGCATATCTTAGGTTATTGATATTTCTACCAGCAATTTTGATACCAGCTTGTGCTTCATCTCGTCCAGCATTTCTCATGATGTACTCTGCATATAAGTTAAATAAGCAGGGTGACAATATACAGCCTTGACATACTCCTTTCCTAATTAGGAGCCAGTCTGTTGTTCCATGTCCAGTTCTAACTGTTACTTCTTGACCCGCATACAAATTTCTCAGGAGGCAGGTCAGGTGGTCTGATATTCCCATCTCTTTCAGAATTTTCTGCAGTTTGTTGTGATCCACACAGTCAAAGGCTTTGGCATAGTTAATGAAGCAGAAGTAGATTTTTTTCTGGAACTCTTTTGCTTTTTTGATGATACAATGGATGTTGGCAATTTGATCTCTGGTTCCTCTTTTCTAAATACAGCTTGAACATCTGGAAGTTCACGGTTCACGTATTGCTGAAGCCTGGCTTGGTGAATTTTGAGCATTACTTTACTAGCGTGTGAGATGAGTGCAATTATACGGTAGTTTAAGCATTCTTAAACTTTAAGCAAATCCCAAAGCATTTGCCTTTCTTTGGGAATGGAATGAAAAATGACCTTTTCCAGTCCTGTGGCCACTGCTGAGTTTTCCAAATTTGCTGGCATATTTTAGGATTTGAAATAGCTCAACTGGAATTCCATCACCTCCACTAGCTTTGTTCATAGTGATGCTTCCTAAGGCCCACTTGACTTTGCATTCCAGATGTCTGGCTCTAGGTGAGTGATCACACCATCGTGATTATCTGGGTTGTGAACATCTTTTTTGTGTAGTTCTTCTGTGTATTCTTTCTGGGGAGCGTAGTGCTCTCAAACACCAGGCGCCCGTGGCAGGCTTGGAGCCCTGGGGCAAGTGCGGGGCTGCAGCTGGTGAGGTCCGTCAGACTGCGTCACCTGTCCCCATTCTCAGGAGGAGGGAGACACGCAGCCATAGCAAAGCCTCTGGGAGAGGCACATGTCTCATGTCCAATAAGAGGAAGTGGTTTTGTTGTGAAGTCAGAAAGCACAGCCCACCCAATGAGCAGCTCCCGAAAAGACTCCCTTGTTCCCCGGGGTAGTAGCAGGAGAAAAATCATGGCCGGCCTCGGAGGAGGTGGTCTGCTTTCTGACTAATTGACATTACAGGACAGAGGCTGCTTGAGAGCAGACTGAGACCAATTTGACCTGGACTTTGCACAGGGCTTCCCAGAGCTAGACAAGAGAAGTTCCTGCCTTCGGAATTTCACTGAGCACCTCCTCACCCTCATGACAGGAAGGTTGTTTCAGCCCTGGAAAATAGGAAGGACATAATCTCTGAATGCAGAAGAGCTATTTAATGTGAATCCATTTGGCTTAGTGGAATCTTTGTTTCTGTCAGTGAAAACATGTGCAATGATCATCACAGACTAACATCAGTGTGGGGACAGGCATGTGGAAGTGCCTGCTTTAAGAGCACTTTCACACACGTGGCTTATTTTGGGGATAGTAGAGGCAGAAATAGGGACTGAATTGGCCAAGTTTGCAGTTATGAAACCTTGCTTTGAGATAAGCGTTTCAGGGTTCACACTACCATGCCATTTTATACAAGAGACTTGAATGTGGATTTTGATATCCATGGGGGTGGAGGACGACCAGGGGGTGGGTCCCATGGATGCCAAGGGATGACTGTATTTTGTTTTATAGTAAACTATTCAATCTTGAAATTGTTATAAAGATTAGGGGAGAATAGAACTTTGCTGTAATAATAATGCATAATACTAAGCCTGTCATAATTGCCTAAAACAAGATACAAAGGATGTAGAGTGCCAGGGAGTGAGAAAAAGGAATGGAACAGATCTTTAGTTTTGTGAAGACTTTGAGTGAGGAAGGAGAAATGGAGCCCTGAAGGCAGAAGCAGTGGAAAGTTTTAAGGTATCATATTAGGCTCAATATGGGAAAGAATTATTAGAATTGAAGTGGAATTGGTAGCCTTTGTGGGTAGTGAGTTCACCACCATGGGAGGTAATCAAATAGAAGTACACTGAGCCTTCAGTGGGAAGAGCTGTCTAGGAAGGTCACGCATTGGCCGGAGGTTAGACTAGAGCAGTGGTTCTCTAAATGTGGTTCCCAGGAGCAGTAGTGGCCCCAGGAATTTGTCAGACTTACAGAGCTCAACTACAGAATCAGAAGTTCAGTGGGTGGGCTGGGCAACCCACTTGTTTGTTTGTTTGTTTATGGTTCTGCTGGCTCTTCATTACTGCGTGTGGGCTTTCCCTAGTTGCGGTGAGTGAGGGCTACTCTCTCTAGCTGAAGCGTGTGAACTTTACTGCGGTGTCTTCTCTTGTTGAGGAGCACGGGTTCTAGGCGTGCGGGCTTCAGTGGTTATGGCATCTGGGCTTCATTCTCCTGCGGCACGTGGGATCTTCCTGGTCCAGGGATCGGAAGCCATGTTCCCTGTACTGGCAGGCAGATTCTTAACCACTGGATCACCAGGGAAGCCCCTGCCAATCTGTTCTAATAAACCTTCCAGGTGCTTCTGACTCACTCTGAAGTTTAAGCGCTACTGGCTAAGAGGAATGGTTTCAAGATTCTGTTATGTGAATTCCAATCACAGGTTGATGAGCAGAGGCTGTTCTGGATTTGATAGAGTCAGGAGCTGGTTTTCACTTCTGGCCCTCCAGCTTTCCCCTCCTGAACTTGAGGCCCCTGACCCAGGCGGCTCAGAATCCTGTGTGGCAGACGACCCCCAGCATGCTCCGTGTTTGCCCAGCTTATGCCCTAGACCTGCCCGTCCCAGACTGAACTGCAGCTCATCCAATGGTCACGTCCTCCACGTGTGAACCATTATGAGATTCTAGGAACTTAGTATGAAAAAAGAACATAGATTAGCTCATTAAAGACATCTCAGTCGCATGTTGATTCCATGTTGAAACGATAACATCTTGCACATACTGTGCTTAAAATATTAAACTAATTTCACCTGTTTATTTTTTAATGCAGCTACTAGAAAACGTAAAACTGTATATGTGACCTGCATGTGTGGCTCTCACAATATTTCTGTTGGAGGTCTGGCCCTTCCCTCCCCTGCTGAATCGTACCCCAGAGCCAGCTCCCCGCGCCCTCTCACAGGTGATAGAGGGGCCCACTTAGCTGTGCACACAGTCCAGCTCCTGCCAGAGTCAGCGCAGACTCACCGAGCCTCCCAGGAATGCTTTCCCGTGACGTGACAGGAGCTGAAGCAGACTTCCAGAAACACTTTTGTTTGGGATGATGTAAAGGTCACCTTTCGTTGGTTCTCAAACTGCCGCAGAAATCTAGCTGTCACTTTCCAAACCTGTGGGGTAGACAGTGGGGAACAAGGGCCCCCCCCCCAACCCACTGCCCCACGGCCCTGGAGTTCCCACCCTCAGGCTGGCTTCTCTGGGTGTGCCTTGCCTCTTGCTGCCCTGACCTCTAGTCTCCCCCCATCCTGTGCCTCCAGGCAGGTGGCCCGGCTGAGAGACATCTGCATGATTCGGGTGCTTACCCACAGTGTGCGCGGAACAGGGGCTTAGTGCTCAAACAGCTTCACCCACCGCCTTCTCTGTAAGACGGGAAGAGTGTGGCGGGTGCAGGGACCCAGGAGGGAAAGGTGGGGAGAGTCACTTGCTCGTTTCTAGTCTGATCTCCGGTGATAAAACACATTTTCAGTGCATCGTCAATCCCCACTACTTGAGATGTATCGCATGGGGGTTTTTTGTTTTCTATTTCCTGTGCTAACATAGAAAATGTATCCATGGAAACAAGGTGGGGAGAATTTTTTTAATAACACCATTATACTTCTGCATCCTAAAAATACACTCTTCAAGTTTCTGCTCTGTTGACGACCTCAGCATCCAACTAATTCTACTTGGATTTTATTAGAGTGTTGATTTTATCCTCCCTTTCTATACTGTTACCTTTGGTGGCAAATATATCTGAGATGCACTTCTCCTGCCCATAAGAACACAGAATCACAGAGTTGTTGGGAAGTTCGTCTAGCCCGTTTCTCTCCCCCAGATATGTAATATATGTCCTCTTTAAGTGAGCATTGTCTGGATTGTCTGTGCCACCCATTTTTGAATGATGCAGACCCTTTGCAGCTTCCTTCAATCCAGGTTCTCTCCCCTCCGAGAATCTTCCTGAAGCTGCCTGCCTCCTCTGCCCCACGGGGAGGGTGATGCTGACTCTGTGTTTCTGTATCATCCATATGCTGTGGGTCAGTTCTCACCTTGGGCCACTGTGCGTGCCCAGTAGATATCAGGGAAGTATTTTGAAAGCTAACTTTTACTCCTTAGTACAGTGACATTCAGAAGGCATAGGAAATCAAAGGGACAGCCTTGTCTAGGCCCAAGTTATTATTACATGTAGAGTTTTGATCTGTACACATATCACATGCTGCTGTGAAGAATATCTGCTGTGTTTTCCCATGGCGCATATCCAAGTGTGACTTCTTAAAAGGAAGTGGGAGAAGAAGGACACTGCCGCTGAAAACGCAGCTCGAGTTACCCCTGGACGTGGCTGCTCGCGTTTAGAGATGGCCTTTATGCCATCAGGGCATCACCACGGTACCGCGTCTGTACAGATGCGCTTGACTCATAGCAGGTGCCCCAAGCATTTGTCCATAGATTTAGTAAAGCCACTAAGGAAGCAAAATTTTTCCATTTAGCTTTAGTACATATTTACGCGGAGCTATTTAAAGAAAGGCCTCTGGTGTTGCAAAACCACAGCTTTTCCTGAGAAACCACATTGGAGCAACCAAAACCCTGAGCAGAGCGGGGTGCGTATTTGTGGGGTGTCTGAGGGTAAGACAACCCGGAGCTCCCGACAGGGAACAGGACAGGATGCTGAGGATGCAGCCGTGGGTCATGTGTGTGGAAAAGCCTGGGCTCGCAGGAGAGAGGGGGGCCTTAGGCCTGGCGCTCGGCACAGCAAGCTTCGTGAGACCCCAGAGGCTGAAGCTGACAGAGTCACCTGGCTGACAAGGGGGAGGAGTGACCGAGAATATTCTGGGCACGTGTACCTGCGCTGAGCACTGTGGGAAAGGAGGCTGCCTCGTTTCAGGTAGATGCAGGCGCTCCGTCCCTTGTGGGCAGCAGGGCAGCAGGCCCGGGGCTGTGTGCCCTCCACTGGAATGGGACACCTTTGCCCTGGCTGCTCCTTATCCAGTTCTCTCTTCCACAGCAGGAGGTATTTATGGGTCTTCCCAGGTGGCGCCTGTGGTCAAAAAACCCGCTTGCCAGTGCAGGAGAGACAAGAGACTTGGGTTTGATCCCTGGGTGGGGAAGATCCCCTGGAGGAGGGCACAGCAGCCCACTCCAGCATTCTTTCCTGGAGAGTCCCATGGACAGAGGAGCCTGGCGGGCTGCAGTCCATGGGGTCACACAGAGTCAGACATGACTGAGTGACTTAGCACGAGTGAGCTAGCCTGTGGTGGGGACAGCCAGGAGGCAGAGGATGGGAAGAACAGAGTGGGACGAGTTCCTAAGGCCAAGCTGGGAATCCAGTTTCCCTCTGTGTGAGACCCCACGCCCGCTCACCTGTAACACCCCGCCCCATTCTGCGGGGCCTCAGTACCGAGGCCTAAAGAGGAAGACAAATTCGTCTTGCTGATGAATGGTAAACAGACATAGCTGAGCTATTTCTTAAATGTTAGTGTTGCCTCTTGATCTCTGACACATTTAAGACAACTAGGATTGAAAGAGGAAATTTTCTGTTGGTCTTTGAGAAGAAGGGCTTTCCTCTCAAAGTTAGCTAAAATTCCCAAGGCTGCATTTTTGGATGATTGGTGTCATTCACACTAATGATAGACAAATATTATCTAGGTGAGCAATATTTGCTCACTGTGGAGACTTAAAATAATTCAGCACAAGAGGTTTTTGCCTTACCTTAGACCTGACTTCACTCTAGGACACGACTGAGGGACTGAACTGAACTGAGACCTGATGTAGGTTAAAGTTTTACTTAACCTGTTTTTATGCAATTTATGAGTATTAGCAATTGATAGGAAATTGTTCTTTTTCCAGAGCAACAGTTGGTGGTTGCCTCCTTTAAGGAATCACTTCACTTCACACTGAGAACTTTTCAGTTTAGGACACGTGCTCACCTAAGCTGGGCATTCATTCCTCTAGTCAGTAAGCAGCAACAGCCTTCCAGCACCGTGGCCTGTAGAAGAGACAGGACGGCTGAGAATGCAGTCACCACGTTCTACCCCATATCCGCTGAAATCCTTGGCTTAGCTCACGGGACCACCCCTTCCACTCAGGCCTACCACCCCCACCTGGGAATCAACTCAGAGCACCTCTACTTTCCTCATCTCCCTGCATTCGTGAAGCCACTAGTTCTGAAGGCTGTGTCTTCCTCGCAGCTCTCGGCTTCACGCCCCCTTCTGCCCCGCGGCCCCACTCATCCCACCCCATGGCAGCCTCTGGCTGTCTTGCAGGAGCGCCCTGGCTGCTCTCTCTGTCTCCACTTAGCAGTGTGCAGGGACCGCCTCATACAGGCTCATGAGAGCTGACCGTTCAATTTCTGGAGTTCTGTGAGTCATTATTAAAATTAAATTATAGAATTATGCTGTTAAATAAATTTTTAAAACAGGTAATAAGTACTCAAAAATCTACAACTTATTGGATATTACTACATTTTACTATTATCTGTGCTCTTGAGGTTACTTACGTTTCTTTTACCTGCATGGGGGAAGTGCATAGAAAGTTATCTCACATCTCCCCAGCCCAAGTTCAGTGATATCATGTTGGTAGCTTCAAACAGCAATGGTGGGGATATTTTTAGACCAAGGAAATCAGTAAATGTTATAAATCAGGACTTTAAAAAAAAGAAAAAGCACAGTTTATTAAGTGCTCTTCTTAATATTATTGTGGTGAAAACAGAGAACTCCCCCTCCCTCCAAAGAATGTTTTAATTTGTATTTAAGTATTTGTTAACTACTCACATCTTTAAAATCGTTCTACAGCATCATACACCCTTGGAAAATTCTGAACAGAGAAATTCATTGCAGGAAAAATGCTCAGGAAAGACACGGTTCATATGGATAAAAATAAAAAAACTTTATGTATGTGACTTAGTCTAGATCACAGTTTTATCTGCATTGGCTCAGATTTTTAAAACTGAGACATTACTGACAAAAAACACTGTATTAGTTTTAAGTGAACATATAATGATTTGATAGACATACATTGCAAAATTATCAACACAGTAAGTTAACATCATCACCACCCAGTTAAAAATTTTTTTCTTTTGATGAAAAAATTTAAGATCTACTCTCTTAGCAAATTTCAAATACACAATACAGTATTATTAATGTATACATGTATCCTCAGAACTTGTTTACCTCATAACTAAAAGCTGGTATCTTTGGATCACCTTCACTCATTTCACCCACCTCTCAACCCCCCGCCTCTGGCAACCGCCAGTCTGCTCTCTGCAACTATGAGATCAGGCTTTTTGTTTTTAGATCCCACATATAAGAGATGTCATAGTATTTGTCCTTCTCTGAATTATTTCACCTATCATAATGCTTCAAGGTCCAGTTATTGCAAATGGCAGAATTTCCTTCTTTATTATAGCTGAGTAATATTCCATTGTATATATAAATGCAGGAGATCCCTGTTTGATTCCTGGATCGGGAAGATCCCTTGGAGAAGGGATAGACTACCCACTCTAGTATTCTTGGGCTCCCCTGGATTGTCTGTATCCATTCCCAGATTTTCTTTATTCGTTCATTCACTAGAGGACACAGAGGCTGTTTCCACGTCTTGCCTGTTGTAAATAATGCCGCAGTGAACATGAAGGTGCAGCTCTCTTTGTAAGACAGTGATTTCATTTCCTCAGAATAAATGCCCTGAAGTGGGATTCTGGATCATATGATAGTCTCATTTTTAGTATCTTGAGGACTCTTCATACTGCTTTCCAAAGTGATTGTACCAATTTGCATTCTCACCAACCGCGCACAAGGGTTCCCTTTCCTCCATATCCTTGCCAACACCTGATATTTCTTATCTTTTTTGATAATAGCCATTTGAACAGATATGAGTTGATATCTTGTTGTGGCTTTGATTTGCATTTACCTGATGATTAGTGCTATCGAGCACCTATTTGTATACCTGTTGGCCATCTGTAGATCTTTTTTACCTAAATATCTAGAGAGATCCTCTGCCCATTTTTTAATTGGGTGATTTTTTTGCTATTAAGTTATATGTGTTCTTTCTTTTTTATGTTAGCCCTTTATCAGATCTGCGGTGTTTTCCCCCATGCTGTGGGTTGCCTTTTCATTTGGCTGATGTTTCCTTTGCTGTGCAGAAGCTTTTAGTGTGATGCAGTCCATTTTGTCTATTTATGCTTTTGTTGCTTTTGCGTTGGTGTCAGATTTTTTACAAATCATCACCAAGGCCAGTGTTAAGGAGCTTACTTCCTATGTTTTCTTCTAGGAGTTTCATGGCTTCAGGACTTAAATTCAAGTCCTCAGTCTATTCCAAGTTGATTTTTTGTGGAACGTAAAATAGTGATCAGTTTTTATTCTTTCGAATGTTGTTGTTCAGCATCCTTTTATCTTATGTATTTATTAGCAAATTATTTTATAGTTATTTTTATTACTTTTGTCTTTTATAAGTGACAATCTACCACCTTTACAACATTAGATTGGTTTTTGTATATTACTCTCAACAGTGAGATTTATACTTTGTGTTCCTATTAATTAGTTCTCTTTTGTTTCACCTTAAAGAAGTGTCTTTAACATTTCTTCTAGGGCCAGTTTGTGCTGTGCTGTGCTTAGTCATTCAGTTGTGTGTGACTCTTTGCAACCCCAAGGACTGTAGCCCACCAGGCACCTCTGTCTGTGAGGATTCTCCAGGCAAGAATACTGAATGGGTTGCCATGCCCTCCTCCAGCGAATGTTCCCAACCCAGGATCGAACCCAGGTCTCCCACATTGTAGGTGGATTCTTTACCATCTGAGCCATCTGGGAAACCTAAGAATACTGGATGGGTAGCCTATCCCTTCTCCAGGGGATCTTCCCAACCCAGGAATCAAAGCAGGGTCTCCTGCATTGCAGACGGATTCTTTACCAGCTGAGCTACCAGGGAAGCCCAGGGCCAGTCTAGTTGCTACGAGCTCCTTCAGTGTTTCCTTATGTGTAAAACTCTTTATCTCCTTCAATTCTGAAGAATTCTGATTGACAGTTTTTGTTTTGTTTTGTTTTTTTTCAGCACTTTGAATATATCACGCCATTCCTTTTGGGCCTACAAAGTTTCTGCTGAAAAATATGCTCACAGTCATATGGAAGTTACCTTGTGCATAACAGATTGTTTTTTTCTTGCTGCTTTTAAGATTGAGCCCTTGTCTTTGACTTTCGAGGATTTAATTATAATGTATGTTGGTGTGGGTCTGTTTGGATTCATCTTATTTGAAACTTTTGCAGCTTCGTGGATCTGGATATCTGTTTCCTTCCCTAGGTTAGTGAAGTTTTCAGCCATTATTTCTTAACTAAGCTTTCTATCCCTTTCTCTCTTCTCTTCCTGGAATTCCTGTAATGCAAATATTGGTTGTGCGCTTCAATCTTTTTCATTCCTTTTTTCTTTTTGCTGCTCGGAGTGAGCCCACTACCCTGTCTTTTGTGCTCACTGATCCTTTCTTCTGCTTCATCTAGTCTGCTGTTGGCATTCCTCTTTTGGAGTTTTCACTGCAGTTATTATATCATTCAGCTCTGGGATTTATGCTTGGTACTTATTTATATTCTCTCTTTATTGAAATTCTCGCTTTGTTCAGGCATTGTTCTCCTGACCTCAGTAAACACATTTATGACTGTTATTTTGAAATCTTCGTTAGGTAAATTACTTATCTCTACTTAATTAAGGCCTTTTTCTGGGGCTTTTTATCTTGTTCTTTCATTTGGAACATGTTTCTCTGTGTCTTCACTTTACTTGATTCTCTGTATTGGTTCTGTGTGTGAGAAAAAACAGCTTGATGAAACTTAATGCTCTACCCTGCCCGAGCTCTTGGTTGGCCCTCATGTCTGTGTGATTGTCTGGGCAGCCTGCTTTGAGTTAGTGGTTTCTAGAGTTGAAGGTGTGCCAAGACCTGTCAGTGTCTCAGTGGAGAGGATCTAGTCAGAACCAGATGGAGGCTGATTGGAAACGGGACCCTCAGGCAGCAGCTCTTGAAGTTGGAGATGGAAATGGCAAGCCACTCCAGTACTCTTGCCTGGAGAATCCCTTGGACAGAGGAGCCTGGCAGACCACAGGTCATGGGGCCACGAAGAGCTGGACACGACTGAATGACTAAATCACCATCGCTCTTACAGGTGAGACTGGGCATTTCTCTGTGCTGCCTCTGTGCTGTGCCCTTGAGGGACAGCCTGTTAAGAACTATTTTTCCATTTGTTGCAGTCCTGTCGAACCTCTGAAAGAAGCCCTGCTGGCTACCAGAGCCAGGCAATCAAGGGGTGTCTCCTGGCTGGCAGCCACAAAAACCAAGGTGCCATGTATGTGCACAAGCTCCTTTCCAGGAGATTGTTGTTGGTGTTCAGTCACTCAGTCGTGTCCAACTCTTTGAGACCCCGTGGACTGCAGGACGCCAGGCTTCCCTGTCCTTCACCACCTCCTGGAGTTTGCTCAAACTCAAGTCCATTGAGTCAGTGATGCCATCCAACCATCTCATCCTCTGTCGCCCTCTTCTCTTGCCTTCAGTCTTTATCAGCATCAGAGTCTTTTCCTATGAGTTGGCTCTTCACTTCAGGTGGCCAAAGTATTGGAGCTTCAATATCAGTTCTTCCAATGAATATTCAGGATTGATTTCCTTTAGTATTGACTGGTTTGATCTCCTTGCAGTCCAAGGGACTCTCAAGGGTCTTCCCCCACACCCCAGTTCCAAAGCATCAATTCTTTGGCTCTCAGCCTTTTGTATGGTCCAACTCTCACATATGTACATGACTACTGGAAAATCCATAGCTTTGACTAGATGGACCTTTGTCAACAAAGTGATGTTTCTGCTTTTTAAAATGCTGTCTAGGTTTGTCATAGCTTTCCTTCCAAGGAGAAAGCATCTTTTAACTTCAGGGAGATGCCGGCAGCATGAAGCAGAAGGAGAGTGCAAAAATGGCTTCCGCTGGCCTCCCAGTCCCTGGGTAGTATTGCAGTTGGCCCCAAGATGTGTGTTAAATTTGAAGCCTGCCCTTTAGATCAAAGCTTCAAGATAAACAAATAGACCTCTTTCACAGAAAGACTGAGTGAATGTCTGTTTGCTATCTGCTCTGGGCCCTGGGGTTTAGCCATGATGAGTTTGCATGGGCCCTTTAAGAACCATGAGTTTCCCATAGCCTTGCAGGTCTCATGGATCCAAGCACTGTTGGCTTCAAAGCTAGACATTTGGGGTCCCCTATCTCAGGTGGAAGTGGCCAGCTGTGGCATCCAAACTCCTTGCTTCTCAGGAGAAGCTGGGGGTTTCCACTTGATTCTGTGTTGTTGTGCTAGGGGTAGGGTTTGTGATAAGATGGTTGCTCAACCTCTCCCCACAACTTCAGTGTGCGATTTTTCTCCTTCACTTGTGTAGGAGTTGCTCAGCTCGTTTCCAGATTTTTTCCAGAGGGAATTGTCCCCTATGTAGTTGTAGATTCGGTGTGTTCATGAGTTGAAGACCCTCCTATGTCACCATCTTGAACCTAAAAATTTCCAGGATTTATTTTGTGGTTGATTTTCTAGATTTAAGAAAGTGGTGGAGAGAATGTTAATCATGCAGATTAAATTTAAATAGGCATCAAGTCTGTAGCAGTTTCGTTGTGAATAGTGCAAAATTTAAAGAAAGATATCCCTCCAGTATTCAAAAATTAGGTGAATCAACGAAGAAATCTCTCACATCATTGCTGAGGAAGTGGGGTTCCTGTGCAGCTGGTGTCTTGCTTCCATCTTACTGCTCAGTGTACATCAAAGAATCAGCTCACGTTCGGGTTGAAAATCCACTCATTAATCAGTTGCAACCATACTTAGGCCACTCAGACAAGAGCTCAGAGAAAAGTCAACAAAAGTATTTTGTGAGAATCAGTTGACTATAGGGAATTTATGGTAAAGAGTATTTTACATTCTAGTATTATTTGGAAACTCTGTGCTACACATCTTTTTAGAAAGTTGGCATTTTTTTTCCTTAAAGGACCAGATGGTAAATATTTTAGATCCTACAGTCTCAGTTGCCTCTGCCCATCTCAGGTCAGCTCTTATGGTAGGAAAGCAGCCATAGGTGATGTGTAAGTGAGTGGTCAAGACTTTGCTATAATATTATATCTACAAAACCAGATGATTGACTGGCCCCGGGCCTTACTTTTCTTTTGTCTGCTCTCCATCAGTAGAAGGTGTGATAAAGGTAGCTATGGATATGTATGCATTTTTCAGCCAGTTGTTAAGTCTTTACCCACACACGTAGATCATCATCCCATCCAGTCCATAGTCCTCATTCTAAAGTGTTCCCCAGTGGCTCCTCGTGGTCTAAAAAGCAACCATCAGGCATCTTTCTGGAGCAAACAAAGTCCTCTGTGCGCCTGCACACTCCCCACCACTTTCACTGCACTTTGTTCCAGCCACACCAGGCTCTACTAGTTCCCTAAACACACCAGCTTTTTCACATGTGTGGGCATCGCTCCTACGCGCCCCCCCACCTACTCTTCCTTCCACCTGGGGACTCTTGCTTGCCTGACCCAGGTCAGGCTTCCCCCTGTGCTGTTTGCCTGGCCACCCTCTCCCCCTCTCTCTTACTGAGTGCATTTAGCTCTTCTGAAAACCCCCTGGAGGAAGGAAATGGCCACCCACTCTGCCAGTCTATCCTGTAGATTGGCAGGCTACAGTCCATGGGGTCACAAAGAGCTGGACACAACTGAGCAACTAACGGTTTGGCTTCCCTTTTCACACTAGACCCTGCTCATCGAGGGCAGCTCATGTCCCAGCATCCTGCCTCCCTGTCTCCTGCTGATGCTACTGAACTCATGCAATGCATTCTTTGTTGATAATTTTATTTCTAATGAACTAATTTGGCTGCATCAGGTCATGGTTGCAGCGCGTGGGATCTCTGTTGTCCCATGCAGGCGCTTTCACTGTGGCGCACAGCCTCTGGTGCGAGGCTTCAGTGGTGGCAGCATCCGGGCTTAGTTGCTCCACAGCGTGTGGGAACTCAGGTCCCTGACCAGGGCTGGAACCTGTATTCCCTGCGTCACAAGGTGAATTCTTAACCACTGGACCTCCAGGGATGTCCTTCAGTCGTAACTTCTGATCAGTGGAGCTTGTCAAGGATCTTATGTTTTTAAGAGTCACAGTAAGATGTATCATGTATTGAAGACTTTGTATCCCTTACTCTGCTGGCATTTTTCATACATTAACTCCTATAATCCTCACTGCAACTCCATGAGGGTAGATATAATGACCCCCATTTTACAGATGAGGAAACTGAGGCCTGGAATGGTTGCATGTAGATGCTATATGACAGAACCAGAATGCACATCTTAGAGTAGTTACCAGTAAGGTTATAAAATAAATACAAGTGTATATTACGGGCAGTTACACAAGAGAAGGGTTTCCCTCATAGCCCAGTTGGTAAAAGAACCGCCTGCAATGCAGGAGACCTGGGTTCGATTCCTGGGTCAGGAAGATCCTCTGGGGAAGAAATGGCAACCCACTCCAGTATTCTTGCCTGGAGAATCCCATGGACAGAGGAGCCTGGCAGGCTACAGTCCATGGGGTTGCAAGAGTTGGACACGACTTAGCAACTAAATCACCACCACCACCATACAAGAGAAAGGCTACTCTTACTGGGTAAGCTGGGGGACAGCTTCATGGAGGAGGTGTTGACTGAGGTGGGATATTATTCATCCTTGGGGAGAAGAAGCCCATCCAGGAGCAGAAAGATAACCAGAGGCAGGAGAAGCAGGAATGGTGTGCCTTGGCCCTGCCCTCTTGTGTGGTGTAGACCAGAGGAGATGCGGCTGAGAGTCAGGCTGGGGCTCAGCCTCTCAGCTCCCCGCCTCTTTTGCCTGTCTATACCTTCCTCTGACAGTCTGTACCCTCCCCCAGGCATATCAGAGTCTCGGGACATCCTGGTGGGTGTTTAGATCAAAGTAAATCACGTCATGTGCTCCATGCCGTAATCCAACTGCCACGTACTGATGAAATCAAGTTTATATGTGCATTTGATGTGCCATGAAAGTAAGCTACATCAGGGCATTTTGGGGGCCCATGTAGAATAAGAAGGTAAGGTAGCAAAGTGTCCACAGAGGAGCCTGGAACTTCTTGAGAAAAGCTGGAACCTGGTATGTCCGCTGCTTGTGAAGGTTATTGAAGCACCAGGACCAGGTACTCGTTCAGTTCAGTTCAGTTCAGTCGCTCAGTTGTGTCCTACTCTCTGTGACCCCATGAATCCCAGCACGCCAGACCTCCCTGTCCATCACCATATCCCGGAGTTCACTCAAACTCACATCCGTCGAGTCCGTGATGCCATCCAGCCATCTCATCCTCTGTCATCCCCTTCTCCTCCTGCCCCCAATCCCTCCCAGCATCAGAGTCTTTTCCAATAAGTCAACTCTTTGCATGAGGTGGCCAAAGTACTGGAGTTTCAGCTTTAGCATCAGTCCTTCCAAAGAACACCCAGGACTGATCTCCTTTAGAATGGACTGGTTGGATCTCCTTGCAGTCTAAGGGACTCTCAAGAGTCTTCTCCAACACCACGGTTCAAAAGCATCAATTCTTCGGCGCTCAGCTTTCTTCAGAGTCCAACTCTCACATCCATACCTAACCACTGGAAAAACCATAGCCTTGACTAGACAGACCTTTGTTGGCAAAGCAATGTCTCTGCTTTTCAATATGCTATCTAGGTTGGTCATAACTCTTCTTCCAAGGAGTAAGCATCTTTTAATTTCATGGCTGCAGCCACCATCTGCAGTGATTTTGGAGCCCAGAAAAATAAAAGTCTGATACTGTTTCCACTGTTTCCTCATCTATTTACCATGAAGTGATGGGACCAGATGCCATGATCTTCATTTTCTGAATGTTGAGCTTTAGGCCAACTTTTTCACTCTCCTCTTTCACTTTCATCAAGAGGCGTTTTAGTTCCTCTTCACTTTCTGCCATAAGAGTGGTGTCATCTGCATATCTGAGGTTATTAATATTTCTGCCAGCAATCTTGATTCCAGCTTGTGCTTCTTCCAGCCCAGAGTTTCTCATGATGTACTCTGCATAGAAGTTAAATAAGCAGGGTGACAATATACAGCCTTGACGTACTCCTTTTCCTATTTGGAACCAGTCTCTTGTTCCATGTCCAGTTCGAACTGTTGCTTCCTGACCTGCATATAGGTTTCTCAAGAGGCAGGTCAGGTGGTCTGGTATTCCCATCTCTTTCAGAATTTTCCACAGTTTATTGTGACCCACACAGTCAAAGGCTTTGGCATAGTCAATAAAGCAGAAATAGATGTTTTTCTGGAACTCTCTTGCTTTTTCAATGATCCCGCGGATGTTGGCAATTTGATCTCTGGTTCCTCTGCCTTTTCTAAAACCAGCTTGAACATCTGGAAGTTCACTGTTCACATATTGCTGAAGTCTGGCTTGGAGAATTTTGTGCATTACTTTACTAGCGTGTGAGATGAGTGCAATTGTGCATTAATTTGAGCATTCTTTGGCATTGCCTTTCCTTGGGATTGGAATGAAAACTGACCTTTTCCAGTCCTGTGGCCACTGCTGAGTTTTCCAAAGTTGCTGGCATATTGAGTGTAGCATTTTCACAGCATCATCTTTCAGGATTTGAAATAGCTCAGCTGGAATTCCATCACCTCCACTAGCTTTGTTTGTAGTGATGCTTTCTAAGGCCCACTTGACTTCACATTCCAGGATGTCTGGCTCTAGGTCAGTGATCACACCATCGTGATTATCTTAGTCGTGAAGACCTTTTTTGTCCAGTTCTTCTGTGTACTCTTTCCACCTCTTCTTAATATCTTCTGCTTTTGTTAGGTCCATACCATTTCTGTCCTTTATCGAGCCCATGTTTGCATGAAACGTTCCCTTGGTATCTCTAATTTTCTTGAAGAGATCTCTAGTCTTTCCCATTCTGTTGTTTTCCTCTATTTCTTTGCATTGATCGCTGAGGAAGGCTTTCTTATCTCTCCTTACTATTCTTTGGAACTCTGCATTCAGATGCTTATATCTTTCCATTTCTCCTTTGCTTTTCGCTTCTCTTCTTTTCACAGCTATTTGTAAGGCCTCCCCAGACAGCCATTTTGCTTTTTTGCATTTCTTTTCCATAGGGATGGTCTTGATCCCTGTCTCCTGTACAGTGTCACGAACCTCAGTCCATAGTTAATCAGGCACTCTGTCTATCAGATCTAGTCCCTTAAATCTATTTCTCACTTCCACTGTATAGTCATAAGGGATTTGATTTAGGTCATACCTGAATGGTCTAGTGGTTTTCCCTACTTTCTTCAGTTTAAGTCTGAATTTGGTACTCGTTAGGTGTGCGGTAATGTCCTTTGAGTGTTGTCAGATCTAAGCGGTGCTTCAGAATTCATCTTCCCATCATATTTGGACATATGCAGCCATTCGAAGCTTAATACCCCAACCACAGTGTCTCCAAGTCCTTTGCCTAAAAGATCATTTGTTTCAACTACAGTCAGAGCAGAGTTTTGCCTCTGAGGATTTTATTCCAGCTTGTGGATCTTCACAGATATGATGTCTTTTAAATAATTTCTAAAAAGAAAATTCCAGTAAGTATGCTATCTTCCAGTACCATTGCTAGAAAAAGGAGCAAGAAAGAGGAAGCTTTTTTCCATTATAATGGTAAATGGCATGTTTTCTATTATACTTGCTCTGCCCCATTTTGGAGAAATCTGACTACTGCAGAAATCTGACTCGGGTTTGCTGAAGGCTGAGTTTCTGGTTGTGGTTTCAGAGCCTGGCTCCAGGGCACTGAAGAAAGCATCTTCTTCATCTTCACATCCGCCCCTTCTTCAGTTTAGAATCACAGTGGAACTAACGTGCATACATGCTCAGTCGCGTACAACTCTTTGCGACTCCATGGACTGTAGGCCACCAGGCTCCTCTGTTCATGGAATTTTCCAGGCAAGAATACTGCAGTGGATCACCATTTCCTCCTCCAGGGGATCTCCTGACCCAGGGATCGAACCCGCATCTCCTGACTGGGGAGGCAGAGTCTTTAGACCACTGCACCACCTGTGAAGCCCATCACGGTGTAAGGAGTAGGGTAAATAATACTTTTCCTTATTAGTCAAGAAAGGTGATTGTGAGCAGAGAACTGAAGAGGTATGACACGTACTCAGGGGCAAGAGGGGAGGAAATGAACAACCCATCTCAGCCCAGCGCCATTTATGCCATGGGTGCTGGTTGAATTGCTGTATCCTGAGCATGAATGAGAACTACAAGACAATGCAGAGAGACCAGAGGTGCAGCCTGCTCTCAGGCGCCTTTGAGTCTAGGAGAGATTGGTCAGCAGGTTTCAGAGCATGACAGCTATCAAAGTGAATTTAAGGGCCTAAGCACACAGCATTGACTCTGGAGTTACACACGGAGAGGAAGGCAGGTTGAGGACAGGCAGGGGATAATCCATATGGAACACAGGACCACGGATGTCCCTACAGGAAGAGTGTTACAGCCACCCACTAGCATGAGTGAACAGCTGCCCCTGTGAGCACTCATGCTAAATGGTGAGGAAGGTGGTCAGGTTAGGTTAATGCAGTGGTTCTGAGTCTTGGCTGCATGTTGGAATGGCACCCCACTCCAGTACTCTTGCCTGGAAGATCCCATGGATGGAGGAGCCTGGTAGGCTGCAGTCCATGGGGTCGCTAAGAGTCGGACACGACTGAGCGACTTCACTTTCACTTTTCCCTTTCATGCATTGGAGATGGAAATGGCAACCCACTCCAGTGTTCTTGCCTGGAGAAGCCCAGGGACGGCAGAGCCTGGTGGGCTGCCGTCTATGGGGTCGCACAGAGTCGGACACGACTGAAGTGACTTAGCAGTAGCAGCAGCAGCAGTGCGGTTTGACCAGAGGACTGTGGAAAAGTCAGCGAACAGAAGGATGGCCTGTGTGTAATTCACACAGGGGAGGCCAGGCCACCTTGGAACTTTCCTCTTCAGAGGAGATCAGCCCTCACCGTGGTCGCGGCTCTTCCTCTGGGCCTGAGAACCGTGGCGCCCGTGCTTGGGGCCGTGCTGCTGCGGACGCAGCGCCTTCCTGCCGGCTGACCGGAGGCGGGGTGGGGTGGACCTGGGCCGGTCCCTGTATGCGCTGCCCTGTCTTACCTTTGGATAAATCAGTGAGCACTCAGGGGGAGTTGTTTGAGCGGTTGTTCCAGAGTTGTTTTCTGGCGGGCATTAAAATAGAACATCTTTACAAAACCTAACCAGGACTCGTGGGGGCTTCAGGGTTCAAGGATTTGCTCATGACTGAGGGCGTCAGGCGCAGAGCAGGACAGAGGCTGGAGGGGACCGGGGTGTCCAGGCCCGTGAGGGGCCTCTCCACTCATCAGCTTCCCTTGCAGCTGGAGAGTAAACTGATAGGGGAAAAAAGACCTTTCAAAATGTGGGTTTGAGACAATATTGACTGCTATTTGTGAACTTATAAAGAGTCGTGTTTGTTGATCAGTCATATCTGACTGTTTCTGATCCCCATGGACTATAGCCCACCAAGCTCCTTTGTCCATGGGGATTCTTCAGGCAAGAATACTGGAGTGGTGCCAGGCCCTCCTCCAGGGGATCTCCCCAACCCAGGGATCAAACCCAGGTCTCCTGCATTGCAGACAGATTCTTTAGCATCTGAGCCAATACGAAAGCCCACAAAGAATTTCAGTTCAGTTCAGTTCAGTTGCTCAGTCATGTCCGACTCTTTGCGACCCCATGGACTGCAGCACGCCAGGCCTCCCTGTCCATCACCAACTCTGGAGTTCACTCAAAGTCAGGTCCATTGAGTCAGTGATACCATCCAACCATCTCATCCTCTGTCATCCCCTTCTCCTCCTGCCCTCAATCTTTCCCAGCATCAGGTCTTTTCCAATGAGTCAGTTCTTCACATCAGGTGGCCAAAGTATTGGAGTTTCAGCTTCAGCATCAGTCCTTCCAATAAAAATTCAGGATTGATTTCCTTTAGGATGGACTGGTTTGATCTCCTTGCAGTCCAAGGGACTCTCAAGAGTCTTCTCCAACACCACAGTTCAAAAGCACAAAGAAGAGGGGGTGTTGAAATTTAGTTTCCTGAGACAACACAATATTTTTCCCAAAAAGGGAACGGAAAAAAGGAAAGGAAAACCACTGGTCTGGGTTTGTTCAGAACGAATCTCATCCTTCTGCAGCTGAAGGTGAGCCAGAGTCCTGATGCACTCTCTGGGGTGAGGTCTGCATTCCTCCTGGTTCAGGGGTACAGAGAGAGGGCGTCACCCCTCATGGAGGGCGCCGTGAAGCAGGGCTGTGGCTTCTGTGGCTGATGTAATCTCTGGCCCAGAGCATACTTTCCAGCTAGTCTGGCTGGCAGTACCCTGACCTTTAATTCTGGAAATACCACTTGTAGCCTGGAGAAGTTTGCACTTCGCTAAGGCTGTAACGACACTGAGTCGCAGACATAGGTGAGTCATCTGCGTGTCTTCTCATCCGTGCGTCTTCTCATCCGTGCGCTGGCTCCCATGGTGTCTTCTCGTCTGTGTGTCTTCTCATCCGTGCGCTGGCTCCCATGGTGTCTTCTCATCCGTGCGCTGGCTCCCATGGTGTCTTCTCATCCGTGCGTCTTCTGATCCGTGCACTGGCTCCCATGGTGTCTTCTCATCCGTGCGCTGGCTCCCATGGTGTCTTCTCATCCGTGCGTCTTCTCATCCGTGCGCTGGCTCCCATGGCTGTCCCACTAGAACGCGACTGTCACCTCCAACCCATCGGCAGGAGCCAGTGGAGATGGCCTGGCCTTTGTGACCAGTCTCCCCCCAGGGGAGGATAGGGTTCCTCCAGTGTGAAGATAATTTGATTCCCAAGAGAACTCGACCTTCAGCATCCCATTTTCAGTAGCAGCATTTAGAGAAGCAAGTGCAACTTCAGCATGGTCTTTCAGATCCAACTCTCTTCCTCCTCCAGGAGAACACTCCCTTTCTCCACAGTTCCTGAGCGGAAGCTAGTCCTTCTCTCCCAGTCCATCCTGCACCAGAAGATGAATCTGGGAAGATGCCAAATTCATCTTCCCAGGACACCACTCAGCTCATTCATTTCTACCTTAAAATTTTCCACTGGCTCTCTGTTGCCTATAAGATCTACCAAGGTGACATAAGTTCCAGAACTTGGCCCCTGTCACTCCTGTGACACACTCTCCCCCTGGAGCCTACACTCTAGAAAGTTCAGCTTTTTGGCACCTTCCTTCACTCTGGTTCCAAAGTCTCAGTTACGTATTACGAGGCAGAGATAGAAATCCAGTTGTTCTGCTGCATAGCCCCTTCAGAATGACCTCTGGACTGTGAGGGCCATGGCTGTACTTCCTGGTGCATCACACAGGCCTTGTCCAGGCTCTCTTCTCCTCCACTTGTCACCCCAAGCAGCTTTCAGCTTCTTCTCCATGTTGACTGCCCCTTCCCTGAAGGGCCTTATGCAGTGCAAGGTAGGTGGTGGACACATTCACATTAAATTGTTGTGGTTGTTGCAACGTGGGTCCAATTCTCTGCACGGCGGGGAGGGGTGGGGCAAGAGGGGGCAGGGACTATAGCCCACCAGGCTCCTCTGTCCATGGGATTTTCCAGGCAAAAATACTGGAGTGGTTTCCCTTTCCTTCTCCAAGAGATCTTCCTAGATCAGGGATTGAACCCGTGTCTCCTGCATTGACAGATTCATTACCACTGAGCCACCAGAGAAACCCTCAGATTAAATTAGGTTATCTGAATTTATTCATACTTAAGTTATCAGCATTATATCTTACAAGTTAATCACTGGAAAGGGACTTGATGAGCTACCCAGAAGAAAAAAGGCACCCTCTGTTCTAGTTTTATTAAGTCAAATAGACAATACTCAGATATAGGAAAACAGAGAAATAAAGGAGCATGGATAGACTTCATCTTAAAGATGCATGGAAAAGAAAAGATGCATGGAAGAGTTGCTTTGACCAAAGAATTATCCATATTTTCTGCCAAATGAGGTATTGTGGGGGTGAGATAGAAAGGAAAGCAAAGGGACTTCCATGGTGGTCCTGTGGTAGAGAATCCGCCTGCCAATGCAAGGGCCCATCCCTGGTCCGGGAAGATTCCACACGCCCCAGGGCAGCTAAGCCTGAGCGCTGCAACTGCGGAGCCCACACTCCGCAGCAAGAGAAGCCGCCACGAAGAGAAGCTCGCGCGCTGCAGGAAGGGTAGTGCCCACTCAGTGCGACTAGGGAAAGCCCACGCCCAGCACCGAAAACCTAAATACATAAATAATTTTTAAAAGAGGAAAGAAAGCAAAGAAACGGCTCCAAATGAGTGGCTATTATCTTGGGCTACTGACCTAAGCAAACTTTGGTATGATTTATGTCAGAGAATGGTTTGCCCATGCTCTCTTATAGGAGTTCTATGGTGTCTTGTCTTATCTTCAGATCTTTAAGGCTTTTGAGTTTATTTTTGTACATTGTGTGAGGATGGTTCTAACTGCGTTGATTTACATGCACTGTCCAACTTTCCCAACACCACTTGCTGAAGAGATTGTCTTTTTCCCATTTTATATTCTTACCGTCGTTGTTGAAGATCAATTGGCTGTAAATGTGTAGGTTTATTTCTGGGCTCTATTCTGTTTCACTGATCCATATGTCTGTCTTGGTATCATTAACACTGTTTTGATTACTGTAGCTTTGTAATATTGTCTGAAGTCTGGTAGAGTTATGCTTCTTGCTTTGTTTTTTCCCTTAAGGATTGCTTTGGAAGTTCTGGATCTTTTATTTATTTTGGGATTATTTGTTCTAGTTCTGTGAAGAATGTCATGGGTATTTTGATAGAGATCACATTAAATTTGTAGATTGATTTGGGTAGAATTGCCATTTTAACAATATTAAACAATACCTTTAACAATATCTTCCAATCCAAGATCATGGGATATCTTAACATTTTTGAATCATCTTCAGTTTCCTTTATTAGTGTTTTATAGTTCTCAGCATACGTCGTGCACCTCCTTGGTCAGTTTAGTCCTGGGTATTTTTTTTTTTTGGTGCTATTTTAAAAGGTATTATTTGTCTACATTTCTTTTCTGATATGTCATTGTTAGTGTAAAGAAATGCAACTGATTGTGCATGCTGAGCTTGTATCCTGCTACTTTGCTGAATCCACTTATTAGCTGTAGTAGTTTTTGTCTGGAGTCCTCACGATTTTCTAGGTATGGTACCATCTCATCTGCATGTAGAGAAAGTTCTTCCTCTTCCTTGAAGCAGTCGCTTGTAATACTTCGTATCATCATGGGAGTCACTACCATAAAATGGAATGCCATAGCCGCTAGTCATAATGGAAGATAGCAGTAAAACAGATCAGAGCAGGAAAAACCCCACGGGGTTAGCAAATCTGGACACTACAGCTGTTGGTTGAAAGTTTGGAGACTGGGACCTGCCTGAGGCTTTCTTCTTGATAAACCCAGAAGGCTTGGAAAAGCATTAGAGGACAGATGAATTGAATAGGAGAGTCCAGGCTGTTTAGCATCAAGTTTTGAAATGCCCCAAACTTGAATTTTAACCCCTCAGCATCACACCATTTGTGAAATGCCATCTTGACACTCAAACCAGCTTCCTAAAACTATCTGTTTTGTTTTCTGTCGTATTCCCAGTGTCTAGAACATTGCCTGACACATAGTACACGCTCATCAAACACGGAATGAGTAAATTCACTTTGACAGCCCTTGATTTTCGTCCCCTATTAGTAAATCCCTTGAGAGCAGGTCCTAAACATCTTTGTCTCACAGAACCAATAAATGATTCTTCAGCTGAAGTTAGAAGAAGGGGTATCCATTAGAGATGCCCTTTTTTCCCTCCCAGGGGTGACTTTTCACAAAATGTAAGCAAAGATTCTGATGAACAGCATTTTCAGAACCTCGGGACACAGTGATAAAGCTGTTTCACCGTTCTGTCCTCTCCTTATTGCTTATTTTTCCTTTTGTGCTGTCCCCGCCTCTGGGTAGCTTCCAAAGGGCCTGATTTATTAAGCAAGGGGCCTGCTGGTGGCTTCTATCTTTTGCTAATCACAGTGCCAGCAAAGCCTGGGTGTCATTAAGCAGTTTAATGACTCTGTCGAGTGCTGGAGTAACAGGAGTGGGGAAAATGTTAGGTTGCTGCAGTTCCCTCCCTCTCCTGACAAAATCCACCAGTCATCTGAGTTCACACAACAGAATATTTAGCAAAAGTGCCATCAGTCATGGACAGTTCCTTGAGAGCAAGAGCTTTAAGCACAATGACATTTTTTTCTGGGGTGATTTATCTGTAAGTTTCTCTTTGTCCCTAGCAGTGAGGGGCAGAGGCTAGAGAAATGACGGCATGAAAGCGAAAAACGCACGTGTGCTGCTTATGTGTCTGCCTTAAAGGAAACGATTTCCGTAAACTAAGATCAGCCCTGGCATAGTGAGCGGCACTGCAGCCAGATTCTCAGGGAACAGGATACCTCTCTGCAAGAGCAGTCAGAGGGATCCAGCCTTATCTGGGCATCCACTATTTGCCAGGCCAGTGGTTCTCAAAGTAGGGCCACTGACTCAGCAGCCTCAGCCTCACAGAACTTGCATTTCAAGCAAGTTCTGGGGCCCTGACCTCGACCTACTGACATCATGGGGGTGGGCACAGCTGTGTGGTTTCCCAGCCTTCTGTGGGATTGCAACGTAACAGACCAGCCTGAGAGCTAGTGGGCCAGGCCTTTTGTACACGTTATCTCGTTTGATCCTCTTAGATCCTAAAAGGTAGGCATTGGTCCCATTTACCCATTAGGGAAACTGAGACTCCGTGAAGCTCATTAGTTTACACAGCTGTGAGTGGAGATTTTTAAAAAAATCTGTCGGCGAGCCTATGATTTTTCCACTTGAATCAGTGTTTCTCAAACTGTAGTTATAATCAGTTCACTTAGAGATGACACGTTAGAATGCAGATTCTGTTCAGCGTGAGCCTGAGAGCAGAGTTCACAAGCTCCTGGGTGTTCCCATCTGCTGGTGCACAGAGCGTGCTGAAGAGGGCGGCCTCAGGAACTGCTGTGCGGCCCCCACGCTTGCAGCCCTGGCTCACCGGGGAAGTTGTTAGAGATCCAGTTCTGGGAGGAAGTCTGAGAATCACTATCCTATTTCCATATTAGAAAACCCACTGTTGTCCAGGTATGCAGCAAGGTGGTGCTTACATTGTAGGTATTTGATAGCAATTAAAGGAGAAACTGGACAAGGGGAAAAAGACAAGCCATCTAAACCTGAACGGTGGCTTGCATTAAGTGTTTCCCCAAGAGATAACCATACAGAAATGATTATCACTGGGCTACGTAATGAGAGTCCTTCTCTGTGTAAAGGTTCCTGCATGTTGAATGCAGGGCCAGGGGATACTAGGACTGAAGTAAAAGAAATTTTGACCAAGGGATACCAGTGATATCTGAACATGCTAGATCAGACATTGCACAGAAGGGTGTTTAAATTTTCCCAAGAAAATTACTTTCCAGAACTGGAGATATTTATTTCTACATTTGTCTTGAATATAACAAATGACCTGAAAAAAAAAGCAGCTTGAGATCTTTCTTTTTAATCTTCTGTAATCTCAAATATTTGTATGTATTTTCATTGATATCAAGCCAATGCATGTAGCTTTGATATAAGTAGCATTTTCAATTACCATCAAGATAAAAGAGGAGAGAGAAGGTCATGTTGAGTCTGTTATCCTCATGAAATTACCTGCAGTGAGGAGATCTGACACCGGGCGTCAAGGTTGGCATCCAGGCAACTTCTCTGTCTTGGTGCCGTAGCATCTGGAGAAACCAGACTCAGTGCATGAAAACAATGGCACCAACTCGGCCCTGACTTTGGGAGCTTATGTAAAGGTAACCATTGAGGCCGGGGATCCAGCATGTGGCATGAATTTTCTTTCAGTGTTTTCGGGTTCATTGTTTGGTATTTGTTTTGCTGTTTGGGAAGTTTGAGAAGTGTATCTTCAAGTGGTTGTGTTTTTTTTTTTTTTAATAGAGCAGACAGAAAGGATATTTGATCTCTACATCAGATATTCATACCTTCCAAGGGAAAACTCATCAAAGTATTTTCAGTAAAGAAAGATGATCAAAGCAGTTCTGTATTATACCACTTACTCTGTCACTTTGGCTGCATGTGAATGAGGGAGGGTCTTGAATGACTCAGTTCCCATAGTCAGGTCTCTCATCCAGCATTCAACCTCCACGATTACTGCAGTCTTGTCAAGTACATCAAAGCATTCGGTTTCGTCATGAAGTCACTGATCGAGAATGTTCACTCACAGACTGCTTACACTGAGGATTTAAGAGAATAGTACTTTTCTTCATTTTAACCAGGTCTGTACAGTTTTTCATAATATTTGGGTTAGGGGAAGATGCAGAAAACAAGCAAATAATGTAAAGCCTGAGATTGCTGTGCTGCTGCTGCTGCTAAGTCACGTCAGTCATGTCCAACTCTGTGCAACCCCATAGACGGGAGCCCACCAGGCTCCTCCATCCATGGGATTCTCCAGGCAAGAGTACTGGAGTGGGGTGCCATCGCCTTCTCCAAGCCTGAGGTTGAAAACTGATCAAAGCCAACACTCTTCTGTATGATCAAGAAATCTTTCAAAGTCACTCATCGTTCCTTTATAAATGAATGTCTAGTAGCTGCCGGGTTGATAACTGCATAGATTATGACAGGAAACACAGCAGTGAATCAGAGGGGCAGCAAGTTCCGGGATGAGGTGCACCCAGGAGTGTGACTGCTCGACATCCCACCAGTTCTTCTGCTGTCACAGATTTAGCGCCGTTGGAGCACATTTACTGGGAAAATTCCTTATCAGTACACTACCATGCAAAGAAATAGAGGAAAACAATAGAATGGGGAAGACTAGAGGCCTCTTCGAGACAATTAGAGCTATCAAGGGAATATTTCATGCAAAGATGGGCACAATAAAGGACAGAAATGGTAGGGACCTAACAGAAGCAGAAGGTATTAAGAAGAGGTGGCAAGAATACACAAAAGAACTGTACAAAAAATATCTTCACGACCCAGATAATCAAGATGGTGTGATCACTCACCTAGAGCCAGACATCCTGGAGTGCGAGGTCAAACGGATCTTAGGAAGCATCATTGTGAACAAAGCTAGTGGAGGTGATGGCTGAGCTATTTCAAATCCTCAAAGATGATGCTGTGAAAGTGCTGCACTCAATATGCCAGCAAATTTGGAAAACTCAGCAGTGGCCACAGGACTGGAAAAGGTCAGTTTTCATTCTAATCCCAAAGAAGGACAATACCAAAGAATGCTCAATTGCACAATTGTACTCATCTCACACGCTAGCAAAATAATGCTCAAAATCCTCCAAGCTAGGCTTCAACAGTACGTGAACCGAGAACTTCCAGATGTTCAAGCTGGATTTAGAAAAGGCAGAGGAACCAGAGATCAAATTGCCAACATCCATTGGATCATAGAAAAGGCAAGAGAATTCCAGAAAAATATCTACTTCTGCTTTATTGACTATGCCAAAGCCTTTGATTGTGGATCAAAACAAACTGTGGAGAATTCTTAAAGAGACGGAAATAGCAGACCACCTTACCTGCCTCCTGAGAAACCTGTATGCAGGTCAAGAAGCAACAGTTAGAACCAGACATGGGACAACAGACTGGTTCAAAATTGGGAAAGGGATACATCAAGGCTGTATATAGTCACTGTGCTTATTTAACTTATATGCAGAGTACATCATGAGAAATGCTGGCTGGAAGAAGCGCAAGCTGGAATCAAGATTGCTGGGAGAAATATCAATAACCTCAGATATCCAGATGACACCACCCTTATGGCAAAAAGTGAAGAGCAACTAAAGAGCCTCTTGATGAAAGTGAAAGAGAAGAGTGGAAAACCTGGCTTAAAACATTCAAAAAATGAAGATCATGGCATCTGGTCCCGTAACTTCATGGCAAATAGATGGAGAAACAATGGAAACATTGAGAGATTTTATTTTCTTGGGCTCCAAAATCACTGCAGACAGTGACTGCAGCCGTGAAATTAAGATATTTGCTCCTTGGAAGTAAAGCTATGACAAATCTAGACAGCATATTAAAAAGCAGAGACATTACTGACAAAGGTCCGTCTAGTCAAAGCTATGGTTTTTCCAGTAGTCACGTATGGATGTGAGAGTTGGACCATAAAGAAAGTTGAGCGCTGAAGAATTGATACTTTTTAATGGTGGTGTTGGAGAAGACTCTTGAGAGTCTCTTGGACTGCAAGGCAATCCAACAGGTCCATCCTAAAGGAGATCAGCTGAATACTCATTGGAAGGACTGATGCTGAAGCTGAAGCTCTAATACTGTGGCCACCTGATGTGAAGAACTGACTCATTGGAAAAGACCCTGGTGCTGGGAAAGATTGAAGGCAGGAAGAGAAAGGGTGGACAGAGGATGAGATGGTTGGATGGCATCACTGACTCAGACATGAGTTTGAGCAAGCTCTGGGAGTTGGTTATGGACAGGGAAGCCACGCCACGCTGCAGTCCATGGGGTTGCAAAGAGTGGGACACAACTGAGCAACTGAACTGAACCGTACCGTGAAGCACTTTAGAGACATCAGTATTAAGTATAATCAACAAAAACCAGTATGATGGGCAAATCATTAGCAGTGTTTTCACCACAAGCTTTAAGGTAAAGAACCTGAGTAATCTCCCTGTTGTGTGCACGGATATTTAGTGTACTTCCACACGAAGTTCCTGTGTTAGCAGTCAGTACTAGGGTGCTCAAGTATACAAGGGTAATCAAGTGAGACACTGCTCCTGCTATAAGTGGGACTTGTAGTTGCGAAGGATGACAGACAGTGAAATAAGCACAGAGTTATGAACTGTATAAAATGCAAAAAAGGCAAAGCCCATTGAGAACATGTGAAACTAGAACCTAACCTCATGAGGGACAGGGATGGGCAGGAAATACCTGGGAAGGCTTCCCTGAGAAACCACCCTCAGCTCAGATTTGGAGGACAGATGGGCAAAAGGAAGAGAGTGGACTGGGAAGCTTCCAGGCTTGTATATCTGTGGTAGCAAAGAGCATGGGAAAATCAGAGAGATGGGGATGGCAGTGCAGACCACAAACTGGGAGCCCAGGGCAGAGTGGCAGGGCTCAAGGGTACCTCTGGGGAACTGCAGGGCCAGGCCACACTGCAGCCTCTCATAGCCGGGTCATCACATGGGGCTGACCCCAAGACCAGGTGGGAAGTGTGAGTTTTAAGCAGGAAAGTGGCAGGATTCGATGTACAATTTTGCAGGATCCTGATTGAAAAGTTGAAAATGGATTAAGTTGGGAAGATTATTGCTGAGGTCAGAGTTCAGATGAGAACTGATGGTAGCCTGTACTTTTTCAATGGAGAGAAGTGGGTAATCCCAGAAAGGTTTAGAAATGAGATTTTACAAGATTTGATGATGGACTAGATGTGAGGATGAGAGAAAATGAAGCATCAAGGATGACCGCCCCCGCTACACACACACACCCAGCTCACATACCGGGAAATCTGGTGGTTTTAACTACAATCCTTGTATAACTCTGTCATTCCATGGTGACAAAAGCAGATTAGACATTTCTACCCAAGGTCTGTTCACACTCTCCCAAGGTGATTCCGAAACGCATGCTGAAGGAGGTATCTAGTATTTCTTTGCTTAGTAGCTTGTTATTGTACTCATCCTGGCCTTGATTCATTTTAACTGCTAAAAAGTCTTGTGATTGTTCATTTTTAAAAAAAGTTATTTCAGAGTTTTTCTCCTAGAAGAGACATCAGGATTTAGGTTCATTTATAACTCCATGATGCACAAAATCAATCAATAAAATTATTAAAATCAGTGTATTAAATGGTTACCTAGGTAAATCTTATGCTTCTAAGATTGGCAGCTGCTGTCTACAATTCCATAGCTATGGTTTGAAGTGGAATATCCTTTTCATGCCCAGGTTCATGGCAGAGTCCCCAGGACGGGGACATGTCACTCACCTCGCTCAGTTTCAGGCTGTTCTCAATTTTCTTCATCTTATTTATTTTCACTGATTTTGAAATTGTTTCGGACTTCCAATTTTTAGCTATCAATCCATAAATCCATATAATTTTCTCAATATTTTGTTATGAAATTCTTCAAACACAGAAGAGAAAAATTTTAAGTAAATACATATACATACCACCTAGGTTCTGTAATTAACACTTTGCTCAATCATCTGTCTATCTATATATCTATCAGTCCATCTATCCCTCCCTCGATTCATCCATCAGTCCATCTTGTTCTTTGATAGATTTCAAATTAAGTTGCAGACATCAGGACATTTCACCCATTGGTAGTTTGGCATGCATATTATTAATTTGAATTTAATATGTGGTTGAGAGTTTTTTCATTTCTTAGTAAAGGTTACATATGGTGAAATGTACAAACCCTAAGTATAACAGTCCTTGTATTTTGACAAATGCATGTGCCTCTGTAACACAGACCCCATCAAGATTTCAAACCTGCCCACCCCAGACATTCCCTTACGCCCGCTTCCCAGTTATCCCTGCCTCTGCTCCCTTCCTTCCCACCCCCGGAGGTAACATTGTTCTGACTTCTGTGACCATAGATTAGTTTTGCTTGTTCCAGAGCTTCCTGAAGCATCTCTTCTTTTGTGTTGGCTTCTTTCATTCATTATCAATGTTTTGAGATTCATTTATCTTGTACGTGGGCTTCCCAGGTGGCTCAATGGTAAAGAATCCACCTGCCACCTGCCATTCAGGAACCACAGGATATACAGGATCAGTCCCTGGGTGGGTCGGGAAGATCCCCTGGAGAAGGAAATGACAACCTGCTCCAGTATTCTGGCCTGGGAAATTCCATGGACAGAAGCCTGGCGGGCTACAGTCCAGGGGGTCACAAAGAGTCAGACACGTGACTCAGCATGCGTGTATGTTGTATGTATCAGTATTTTTTTTCCTTTTTATTTCTACCACAGTTTATTTCTCTTGTTGATAGACTTGTGAGCTGCTTTCCATTTGGATTCCTTTGAACATTCTTAGGCAAGTCTTTTTGTGAATATATGCTCTCATTTATCTTGGGTAGATAACTCAGGAGTGGAACTGAACACCGAGGAGCTGGGTCACAGGGTCGGCATACATTTAATGTTATAAGAAATGCCAGACCTTTTTCATAGTGACTGTACAACTTTATACACCCTCTAGTGTGTAAGAGTGGCAGTTGTTGCACATACTTGGCAGAATTTCTTTTTAGTTTTAAGCATTCTGGTGGATGTGCAGAGAAAGTATCTTTTTACAGTTTTATTTATTTGGATACTTATGTACTTGGCTGCGTTGGGTCTGAGTTGTGGCACACAGGCTCCAGAGCGTGCAGCTCAGTAACTGCTGGGTGCAGGCTCTCTAGGTGAGTCATGCGGGCTTCAGTCGGCTGAGCTGCCCTGCAGCATTTGGAATCTTAGTTCCCTGACTGGGGATCAAACTTGCATCCCCTGCATTGCAAGGTGGATTCCTAACCACTGGACCACCAGGGAAGTCCTGAGAATATCACTGTTAAACGGTTATTCTTTAAGAGGAAAACAATCAAATGACCTTGACATGCATGCACACACATCTAGAACCTGCAGTGTTTTTAAGAGCCAAGCATAATCCAGCGTCTGTACACAGCATTTAGCACAAGGACAGCAACACTTGCGGGAACCTATTGTATGTTAGGTAACTAAAACATTGGAATTATGAAATGTTTTCCCCCAAAATAGGCTGTAAGCCTCCAAGACCTTGCTATTAAAAAGAAATTCCAGTTCTGAGCTCTGGCAGGCGTGGCACCGGCCAGGCCAGCAGTATTCATATTGCAGCACCTTCGTGCTGAAGCCTGTGGGACACAGGATGTCAGAATTCTTAGTCATTTATAGATGCACTTCCATTGCAAGAGGGGGAACAAAACACCACACTCTGGAGAGATTGGCTGTTGTGTGGCCTTTAAATTAGGATTCTTGGCTTCGCTTTAGCGTGCGCGTGACAAAGCCTATCCATAGCAGAGTCATGTCTTCTCCAGAGTTACAAAGGGAATTATATTCAAACAGATGCCCTTCACCGAACCAGAGCACTGTGTCCTCAGACCCAGTTTAACAAGCCTGAGCCCCAGGCTGCCCTTCTGGGGCCTAACCATAGAGAGCAACTCGTGACAAAGAGGAAGTGGCTTTAGATCTAGAGAGAGCCGGGTTTGGAATTGAGATCTGCCAAGCGCTGGCTGCGTGGTTCAGGGAAGTCCCTCGACTTCTCCATCTGTCAGAAGGAATGACGACCCTCCCTCCCTTGCACGGACATTGTAATGACCAGGTTGCCGGTGTCGAACTGCTAGCCCTGTGCAAACATGGAAGAGAAGGCTGCCATAGTCACAGGAGGGGTGGCCCCTCCTCTATTCCTGCCCACAGTCCGCAGGCCCACGAGCCTCATCTGACTGCCCACCAGTGAATGCCCAGCCACACAGCCGCTCACTTTCTGTGCGTTTCCTGTGTGCTCAGTCACTTTAGTCACGTCAGACCCTTTGCAACCCCCTGGACTGTAGCCGGCCAGGCTCCTCTGTCCATGAGATTTCCCAGACAAGATTACTGGAGTAGGTTGTCATTTCCTCCTCCAGGGGATCTTCGAGACCCAGGGATCGAACCCACGTCTCCTGCATTGCAGGTGGATTCACTACCACTGAGCCACCAGGGAGGCCCGTTTTCTCAGTGAGTGACTGAGAATTACAAGGAAATAATTGTAGTGGAAGCATTCATACCAAGTTATAAATGATGGATGGGTTTAGCCTTCCAAGAAAATTGTAATTCTGTAAGATTTTTTTCATTCAAGTGAACCTTTGGTTGTAAAAGGAGGTGTCTGGGAGAGGCACATGGATTGTGAGTCAGAAGCTTCAGTAAAAACCTAGCCCTGCTGAGGTGTGGGAGGCCAGCTGCTGCCAGGCACAGTTCTGACCACAGAGGACTGTGAAGCGAGTCATGGCCTGACACGGCACTCAGAAGCTCTGCTCATGAAGCCAGTGATGGTCGGCTGGTTGAGGAGGGTTTCCAGTCTCTGCTGTCCGTAACGTGGAGCCCATCATCCTAAAGGCAGGGCTGGTCTGGGCCTCGCTTGGACCTTGGGCTTCCTCGAGTTCCATTAGACTGAATACAAAGCCTGTGTTGCCCTCCTGGGAGGTCCACAGTCCAGTCAGTGGGCTTGGGGAGCTCAGTGAAAGACAAGAAAGGGTTTTTGGTGTGTGATCTGGGGAGCCATGGGACTTTGGTCCTTAAGGAAAGGTGGATTGTGATTCAGAGAGAAAACTTTCATTTAACGATGACTTGCTTTTGAGCGAAAAAGTTGACTGAGAAAAAGCTGTACTCATTTGGTATATCAAAAATTGATATTGCACTCAGTAGCTTTGAGCAAATGGTCTTCATTTGTAAAGAAAAAACAAAACAGGGTCTTCTCTGGTGGTCCAGTGGCTAAGACTCTGCACTCCTAATGCAGAGGGCCTGGGGTTCTATTCCTGGTTGGGGAATTAGATCCCACATGCTCTGACTAAAACCCAATGAAGCCAAATAAAATGTAATAAGAACCAGAAAAAAACAGAAGAAATAAAAAGATCCCATAATTGTGGGATAAATGAGTCAGAGCCCTTTGGTCACCTGTAAGACCAAGATCTCACACAGGCTGGCCATGAAACTGTTTCTGTAATTACATGGAATGAACTGTGCAGAACAGTTCATACAAAACCTCCTATATTTAACACTTCAGTTTTATGTGATTATTTTTCAATGGGTCAATCAAGCTGGAACATTTTACCTGTATCTGATATATTAATATAAGGGACTTCTGGCTGTTACAGCTGACGTTGCTAAACCACACTATCTTCCTTCATAAACAGTCCTACACACTCATCTGTCTTGCTCTTCAGGTTAGCTTACTCCATTCATTCAGTGCCTACAAACGTATGGTGGTTTTGGAAACCGGAAATAGGTGGATTTAGCAGCAAAGCAGCCTGGTTATAATTATGACAGCTAGATGTGCCCAGAATCAATGTCTGAGTTATCAACATGAGAAATGCAGAACCCCCCAAAGAAAGCATATTTATTATTTCTACTGTTAATGACTTCACTCAGCGTTTGACAGATATTTACCAAGCAGCAGCATAAAAAATTGATACTGAAAAAGTATTCAGCCAAACTGAATCTAAAGTTAAGACCTTGTGAAGAAACGTTTAGTAAATTGACTCTGTCTATAATTGATGTGTGTTTGAAGAGCTTTTTTGAAAGGTTTTTTTGAATTCTAGGCTTAAATTCGGACTGCTTTTATATTACAGGAAAAATGTACAATATGTCTGAAATAAAAACAGGGTACATATGATACCCTGATAAAAATGTTTAATCTTGTTTTAAATTTTTTTTGTCTTTCTGCATTTCTGTAGACTGTCAAAAATGAGAACAGCTGACTGGAGATCTAGATATCTTGCTTAGCAAGAGCATCCCTCGGCTGTCTTCCTGTTCTCAGACGCAGGCGTTTTACAAGTGTCTGGATGTAATAGAGAATTTGTAGTGTTATCACCTGTGTACATCTTTCATCTGTTCATATTATCTGTGCAATGTCTTCCTTTCTTGAACTCGTCAGAGTTTTTAATGAAATTGGTTGGAAATGTAACTAATACCATATTTTAAATCTCTTTTTCTTGCTTTTACCAAACTTCTGAACAACTTTAGATTCTCAAGATTCATCGTGATTCAGGAGACAATTCTCAGACAGGTGAGAATACTGCAATTTCACTCTTACACGGTTGGGTGGGATTTGTGGGCTCAAGTCTATGAATCAGTCTGAAGAAGCCTGGATTGGCAGTTTCACCACCCTGGAAACTTGAATTGCCGATACCTCAGTGCTGATAACGAAAGGTTTGAGAGCCAGGTTAAAAGCAGGATCCCTTAAAAGGCTTTGAATCTTCATGCATGGCAACCTTTTCCCCTGAACACCTTCCCCGTCCTGGCTTCTTTTGCTGCCTGGAGACCATGGGGAGCAGATAAACTCCCAGCACAGCGCGGTCCGGAGGCCCAGAGAGGTCGCTGTCGTCACACCGCGGTCAGGCTCCCCTTCTCTGCAGCTGCCAGTGAAACATGAACAGGCCCTCCCGGGACCAGGGGCGGCGAGCCACCATTCCAGCTGCCCACACCCGCACGTCATCCGTTGAGCAAGGCTCACTGACTCCTGGTTTCCTCTCCCATGAAAAGAGGGGGCTGAACTAATGACCTCTACATCGGAAAGGTCTGGAATTTTTTGATCATTAGAGGGAAAAATCAGCTGCCACCAACAATGTACAACTCTCATTCCTGTACAGACAGCACCTTCTCCCTGCGGCTGGGGGCTTCCCAGCCACTTAGGCGTACTTAAGTAGCACATAGTGGGCCCTGGCCTACTTTAGTTCAGCTCAGTTCAGTCGCTCAGTCGTGTCCGACTCTTTGCGACCCCATGAATCGCAGCACGCCAGGCCTCCCTGTCCATCACCAACTCCCAGAGTTTACCCAAACTCACGTCCATTGAGTCGGTAATGCCATCCAGCCATCTCATCCTCTGTCGTCCCCTTCTCCTCCTGCCCCCAATCCCTCCCAGCATCAGAGGCTTTTCCAATGAGTCAACCCTTCGCATGAGGTGGCCAAAGTACTGGAGTTTCAGCTTTAGCATCATTCCTTCCAAAGAACACCCAGGGCTGATCTCCTTCAGAATGGACTGGTTGGATCTCCTTGCAGTCCAAGGGACTCTCAAGAGTCTTCTCCAACACCACAGTTCAAAAGCATCAATTCTTCGGCGCTCAGCCTTCTTCACAGTCCAACTCTAACATCCATACATGACCACAGGAAAAACCATAGCCTTGACTAGACGGACCTTTGTTGGCAGAGTACTGTCTCTGCTTTTGAATATGCTCTCTAGGTTGGTCATAACTTTTCTTCCAAGGAGTAAGCATCTTTTAATTTCATGGCTGCAGTCACCATCTGCAGTAATTTTGGAGCCCAAAAAAATAAAGTCTGACATTATTTCCACTGTTTCCCCATCTATTTGCCATGAAGTGATGGGACCAGATGCCATGATCTTCGTTTTCTGAATGTTGAGCTTTAAGCCAACTTTTTCACTCTCTACTTTCACTTTCATCAAGAGGCTTTTCAGTTCCTCTTCACTTTCTGCCATTCCTTTCCTCCGTTGTGGAGTGGACCGTGTTTTCACCTACTCAGCAAGATTTCATCTGATCTGACCTTCAGTTCTTCATTTGTCAAATGCATTAACTGTTTGGTATCTTTCTCCTCTTCCCTCCACACTTTGTTTCTTTCACAGATGGTTTAGTTTATTTCCTTAACCTAGTGAGAGTATTGTTTTAACTAACCTACCAGCTAAAACTGTTACAAGCATTTTCATGTCCTTTATGATGCCCAGTATTGCCTTACATATGATACACACTCAACAGATACAGAACACTGATGATAAACTGGAACCATCCCGTCTTGGAAGCAGAAGTTCTGCCACTTATTAGCTCTTTGACCTTGAGCTACCCACACAATTTCTCCAAGTTTAAATTTCCTCATCAGTAAAATGGAGATTGTACTTTGTTGTAATGATTATATATTTACTATCGTTAAATAAATAGCAAAGCACAATGTCTGATGCATAGTAAGTACTCAGTATACGCTAGCTGGTTTTTGTTTTTTCTTTGAATTGATGACACTGTATCCTTTTTTGCCATTGAGTATGGCTGTTTGAATCTCTCATCCTTTGTTTCTCTGTCTTTTTTAAATTCAAATTCCACAACATCTGTTGATAGAAGGAATAAATGAATTCTTTGATTTAAATGGCCTTTATTGAAGAAATAATTTCTGCAAACCCTTGATCTTTTCTGTTGTTAAAGATTTTCTTAAGTTTAGCTGAAATGAAGTCTGAAAGAATAAGCATTTCCCATCTTTGAATAATTCTAATGAATGATTTAGAATTCAACCAGCCACCCTGGGCTGTATATAGTCTCTCTAGTTTAGCTTTATTTGGAAACTGCACTTTGAGGAACTCTTGTGCTCTTTAATCCTGAATTTAATCTTAAATATTTAATAAGTCAGGTTTAATTTGTTATCTGATAAACAAATGTTAGGGGTGTATATGATTATTAAGCTCCAGAATAGGCTCAAAACCAGTGTCTTGCAAATGACCATCAGTTTCTCAGGTTTGGAAGATGCAATATGATCCTAACAATATCACTTGAAGTACCGCCTCCTCTAGATCCCTTTTAAAGAAATACTGAAGCTCAAATCCAAGGCCAGGAAAATTATTAAGGCAGGATCTGAAAGAAAAATACACGAAGGGATAGTAAAATATTTCAAGTTAGGTGATTTAAGGCAAGATCCTAAGGCTTTGTTGTTCAGATTAACTTTGTAATACTTCTCCCTTCCACTCTGGGCATCTCATGTAGCGCTAGAGGTAAAGAAGCCACCTGCCAGTGCAGAAGACATAAGAGACCTGGATTCAATCCCTGGGTTGGGAAGATCCCCCAGAGGAGGGCAGGGCAACCCAGTCCAGTATTCTTGCCTGGGGAATCCCATGGACAGAGGAGTCTGGTGGGCTACGGTCTATAGGATCACAAAGAGTCAGACACGACTGAAGTGACTTAGCACACACACACCTTCCACTTTAAGCTATATAAATATAATTCAGATTTAGTTACTACTGATTTAAACTTTTAAAACTTGAATCAGATTTTTTAAAGTGCTATCTATAGTTGCTGATTTAAACTGTTTAAAATTGAATCAGATATTTAAGAACATTAAATAGTTAAAAAGGTGACCTAGAGACGTATCGAAGACATATTACAAAGTGATAATAAGTAGTAAAATAATATTGTAACATGATCCCATGTGTGCTTGAAAAGGAGTTATACATGCAGATGAACACATGATTCATAATAACAGACAACATGAGCTGTATACTTACTACGTAGCAGGCACTGGCTGTCCCAAGTGCTATGTATGAATTAACTCGTTTACTTCTCACAACAATCTGTGAATGAGATGCTGTAATCATCCCCATTTTGTGGATACCGAGACACAGAAGGAACATCCCCAAAGATACACTGCTTTCAGATGGCTCAGTGGAGATTGGGATTTCAGAAGGAACATCCCCAAGGTTACACGGCTTTTAGACGGCGTAGTGGAGATTGAAATTTCAGCAGTTTGGCTCTGGAACTGGTTCTGTTAATTACTGTGTTCTCTTGTACTTTTTAGTGTCACTAGACAATTTTGTAAAAAGCACTGCATCTCTTTTTCTCTCTTGAAATATGGTCACTTATTGGTGTCTGAGAAAAGCATTTCCCCTGCTGAAACCTGCACATCTGCGCAGTGAGGAAAAACTCTGTTTTATGGCTACGTTTTTCTCCTTGCTCATGGGTTACTCCTACAAGCAGCAGGTGCCCTGAAAATGTATCTTTCTGAAGCCCCTTCTGACATGTTCAGCCTTTGGTCCTCACTGGTAGCATCGGTCGCACTGTTTAATTAGATTTCACATTAACGTGACAGCACATTTTGAGTGTTAAATTCAAAGTCTGCAAAGACACAGATTTTTTTAAGTATTTTTTTTCCCACCAGAAAACAGGGATGAAAGTGAAAGGTAAATTGTTGGAAATTGTTGGGATTATAAAATTGCTTTTCCCTCTCTTCATTCCCAGGATCCGCATCATTTGATGAAAGCATATTCTCAGGAGAACTTAGAAAACCATCTAGAGGTCTGACTTTTCAGAGGGACCTAAGATTGGTCCAGATTGATTTCTCAAATAAATTCAACTCTCTATGGATTTGACTAGCAGTTTATTTCCTCAGATATCCCCACAGAAGCCTTTCCAATCCTTTGTCCTTCGGGTCAAAAAGAACTCCTCAAAATTCTCCCCAAGTTTTAATGTCCATTTTCAAGAAGATATTTATTAATGGAACTAAATAACCCTTAATAATAAGCTGCACTACAGTGTCATATGGTACCGCAAGAAAAGGGCATCTTTTTACAATTAATATTACTGATAATACTGTGTGTGCTGAGGATTTAAAGACATAGTGGTTTGATATTTCTTAAAAAATATTTTTACAGTGCTTAAAAAGTAACCTTGTTTTCTTTGGAGAATGAGGGAAAAAAATATGTGTAGACTTTGCTGTGAATAAGCTGTAAACTAATCACTCTCCATTACTAATCTGAAATCCTTAGAGTCTCACTCATTCAGATACAAGAACAGGAGGAAAGAGTCCATTGATGTGAAATCAATATCATCTCGAGGCAGTGATGGTAAGAAGTTTATATTTCCTTGACTTTAAAGTGTAGGAAATGACATAGGAAAATATTCAAGAATTCGTCAGCATATAAACTAAATCCCAAAGAGTAGGATTATGACTAAACTGGCTTTTTTTCCTGTAGGCAGAAAATTTTAGGCCTTTTTACTCTTTTTTACTTTTTATAGTCTTTGTCCTCCCTATGAAACAACACTAGGCTGGTTCCTTTATGTCCTAATGTGTGTTAGGACACATAACTGCTGGAGCAGCTCAGCCTCGATAGCTGAGTCCCTCTCAGCGGCTATCCTTCAGGTCACAGTGGGAAAGCTGAGCATGAGGGAGGCGGCTGAACGAACTAACACGGACCAAAGAAATAAGATGCATAATTCATAAAGGAAGATGGCTAAAGCACACAGCATGCAAGAGATTGGGACCAAAAATGAAATGACAGAAACGGACGGACATTTTCCCCAGCGGGCTGAGGGTGTAGACAGATGGAAAGGATATCCATTTTATGGAGAGGATAATGGATGAGGGAATTTCAGCTGGACTAGCTCAGTTTTTATAGATGAGAGCTAGACCCACCAAAGGTTCTTGGTGTTAAGACCCTGAAGACTCAGAATGAGGGGGAGCTCATTCTCCTGCCTACCCTCACCCTAGTCACGGATCACACCTTCCCTCCTACACTGCCGTTATTTGGCTACATGATCTGTGGCTGAAGGCTGAAGGTGATGGACCTGCCCAAGTTGGGCTTTAGTGACTTAGGGAAAATGAGTCCTGGGGCATCGTCAGGCTCTTGGGATGACGTTTCTGGATCCTATCAACCCTCTCTGAAATACCCCTGTGGGCCTGAGACTCATACAACCTTCCTGTCATCAAAGTTCTAGGCCCGAGCAGCCTTTCCAGTCCATGGCAAGTAGTGGCTGAGCTCTCAGCAGTTTAAGATTAAGAGATGGGTGAATTCATTGCTTTGTGGGGTGCAATGGAGGACAGTAGTCCTGCGAGAATCAGGCCCTGGGTCCATGAAGGGTTCCTTTGCTGCACTGAAACCCAGCTGAGCCACCAGCAACAGATTCAGCTTTCTTGACTTCTCTCCAGCACCAAGTCTGCAGAACCGTCGCTACCCATCCATGGCGCGGATCCACTCCATGACCATTGAGGCTCCCATCACGAAGGTGAGTGGCAGCTGCAGCCTCTGCTCTGCAGCCAGGGCCACTGAGCCCTCGCTGTATTCTGGAGATAAAGTGATGAATGGCATACTGCCAATATCATGAAGTTTATAGTAAAGGAAACACAAATAAACGCATCATAAAAACGTAGTTATAAATGGCAATCGCTGTCATAAAGGAAAACAGCAGGTGTCTATGAGGGAGAATTAGGTTAGGGCCCTGTTTTGGTTGGGTGAAAGGGGTGGTCAAGGAGTGTCTCTGTAGAGGAAGTAACATTTGCAGTAAGACCTGAAGGATGCAAAAATGTTAGGAGCAGAGGATTCTAGCAGGCACAGCAGGGGATGAGCACCGAGGTGGGAGGAGGAGGGAACAGAGCAACTGAGGACTGGAAAGAAAGTAGCGTGACTGGATCTTGGCGAGCAGAGGGGAGTCACGGTACAGAGATGTGCAGGGCTCAGTGCATTCTGACCAGCTGAGCCATAGGAAATGTATGTTTTAGTTTATGTGCAGCAGAAACCACGGAAGAGTTTAAAGGAGGGAAGCGACATGACCTGGTATGTTTATTGAAAAGAACACCCAGCTGCCATGCAGAGAATGGACTGGAGATGACAAGAGTGAACGAGAAGAAGCCACTTACGGACTGTTCCAGAATTCTAAGCAAGGATTGGTGTCAGCTGTACTAGGATTACAGCAGTCGAGGTGGAGAGAAATGAGTAGATCAAGAAATATTTGGGAGTAACTTCGGTTTCTCTTGATGATGAATTATACTGTCAGGTAGGGCGAGAATTGAGGGAAAGTGATATGTCAACCAGGGCCTCCCAGGTTTTTGGTTTGAGCACAAGATTAATAGAAGTGTTTTTTTTCACAGCAGTGTAGAAACCAAAGGAGTGCAGCTCTTGTCTTTTTTTTTTTTTTTTTTATGTTTACTTGCTTGCTTTGGGAAGAGGGGAGCAAGGTCATGACTTTAGTTTTTGATATGTAAATAAGATAATCCAGTAGATAGGTCAGGCAGGGAACTGAATATATAAATCTGAAGGTCAAAATGGAGTTCAGGGCTGGGGTGTAATTTTGAGAGTCCTTGGCATGCGGGTCGTATGTGTCTGGAGTCGTGGAAAGGAAAGAGCTCGTCTCTGAGAGAATTGTAGAGAGAGAGAGGAAGGCCCAGCATTAATCTCTGAGGGGCTGCAGCCTGTGGCAGAGAGCTGGAGGAGACAGATCAGCAGAGGAGCCTGAGAAGACGTAGCTGCCGAAGTAAGAGAAACACCAGAGAGGGTGGTGAGAGAAGCTTGCCTTAGTACAACGAGGTGCTGCCGTGAAGACATGGGGCATTTTGAAAAATAAGATGTGTTATCGTCTAATTTCTTTTAGATTCTGGGCTCATGAGTGACTTTTGGGAAGCAGAACCCTAATGTCCTCAAATTTATTCTTTCTCTCTCTTCCCTTCCTTAGGTTATAAATATAATCAATGCAGCCCAAGAAAACAGTCCTGTCACAGTGGCAGAAGCCTTGGACAGAGTTTTAGAAATTTTACGAACTACGGAACTGTACTCCCCTCAGCTGGGTACCAAAGATGAAGATCCCCACACCAGTGATCTCGTGGGAGGGCTGATGACTGTGAGTGATGAGAAGGAACCGGAAATGCAGGGCAGATGACATCAAATGTCCTCCCGAGTACATGTAACAGATAAACTATTACTGGCAGGTGTAGAAATACCTGCTGTATGAGCTAACTAGAAGCAGTGGCAGGAACACAAATGAATAATTTGTCCTTCAGAATTCGTGTTACCATAAGGAGTAAGTGGACAGTTGATTGAAGGCGAGCTATCACAATGGGGCCCTTGTTGACTTCTTCCCCTTGACCTGGTACGGTTATCCATTGAGACCTTGGCTTCCTCGGACCTCAGGCTCTTTATATCATGAAAGGGTTGGTACTTAGATGGCAGCAGTAGTTTCCAAAATCTTACCTGTAGAATCCTTTCTTTAAATAGAAGCTTTACATAGCATTCCCTTTATACTCGGTAAAGACAGAGTGGGAGCCACTGTGGCACAGGGAGGAGGGCAGGGGCTGCCCTGGCCAGCACTCCAGTGGCACCATCCGATCACTAGAAGTATTTCTAAGGACCTTGTCCTGGCCTGTTGGTGTTGCTGTGATCTGTCTGTCTGTAATCACCATCTATCAGCAAGTGAAGAAAAATAAGAAAGTTCAAATTATTCATTTGTGCTTCTTATTGGAGACCGAAGCTGGAAGAATTCTTTGGGAGAACAAAGACTGAGGCACCAGGGAGTTTTACTTTCAAGTTTTCTGTCCAGCCCTGCCACCAGATGCGGAATGTTGACTGGTTTTCTGGTCCATTGTCCTTGTTTTTAGCAAAGGTCCCTGACGCCCCTGTGATTTGAGTAACCTCCTGTTCCTTTCAAGGCCCTGGGTTGGCCTTGGTCACCCATCCCAATGCAGTGTAGACTCTATTTCTAAAGGATACACGCACCACACCAGAATATTATTCAGCCAGCAAAAAAGAATGAAATAATACCATTTGCAGCAACATGGATGGACCTACAGATTATCAAGCTAAGTGAAGTAAGTCAGACAGAGAAAGACAAATATCATATGGTATCCCTTATATGTGAAATTTAAAATAATGATACAAGTGAACTTATTTATGAAATAGAAATAGACTCACAGAAATAGAAAACAAATATATGGTCACCAAAGGGGAAAGGGGTGGTAGAGGAGATAAATTAGGAGATTAGGATTAGCAGATACAAACTACTATATATAAAACAGATAAGCAACAAGAACCTACTGAACAGCACAGGGAACTATAGTCAAAATCTTATAATAATCTATAAAAGAAACTGAAAAAGAATACACACACACACACACATATACGTGTAACCACTTTGCCACACACCTGAAATTATCACACCATTGAGGGTCAACAATACTTCCATTGAAAAAACAAAGGAAGACTGGCAAGGGCCTGTGGGGAGGCTGGCCACTGCAGAGCTGCTGCGGGAAGATTGGGGTTCCCAGAACAAGTTACCTGCCGTCCTTTCCCCGATGCCAGACCATGGGCTTCCTCTCCAGCTCAGGCAGTGAGGAACCAGTGCAAGCTTCTGCCTATTCTTATGAAGCGTTAGGAAAGAGAAGAGACAAAGGCAAATTAGAAGCAGAAGGGAAACATGAAAACAACGACAGAGGAGCCCCTTGCGATGCCCGCCCTAGAGGCGGGAGAGTTACGGCCGTCACGCCTCATCTGTTTATCTGGTTCTGAAAGTTTAAGCTCTTGGCCTGAAGATTCTACGTGTGACTTCAGGAGAGCCCTTCATTAACACTTTAAACCTTAGCACGTACTTTCGCAGGATGACAAGCAATTATAAATGACTTTTAAGCAAAGATGTAAATAATTAGGTACTCGGGTAGAAGGTAGAGGATAGGAACTGACAATGAAGAACATCTGGGGACTAAAGTTCAAGAGCCTGTTAAACGGTGGGACACAGGCATTCCGTCCACGCCCTGTGCTGCCCTTCCCAAAACCTCAAGTCCAGAAACTTCCTTTGAAGGCTAACAGCGAAGCTCATGTTATAAGATAGAAGCTATAACTGGAAAAAAGTTAATTTAGATGTTAGTGAAAAATTAACCCAACCTTTAAAAGCTTTGGGGCTTCCGCAGTGGCTCAGTAGTAAAGACTCCACTCAGCAGTATAGAAGATGTGGGTTTGATCCCTGGGTCAGGAAGATCCCCTGGAGGAGGGTATGACAACCTATTCCAGTATTCTTGTCTGGAGAATCCCATGGACAGAGGAGCCTGGCGGGCTACAGTCTACAGGGTCACAAAGAGTTGATACAACTGAGCGACTAAGCACTCTAAAGGCTTTACATTAAATCATACCCCAAATGTGGCCCATGGATTTGGCTCCCCAGGATATAAGTCTGAGAACACCAAGTAACAGTCCCTAGCGCTTCCCTGATAGCTCAGCTGGTAAAGAATCCACCTGTGCTTCCTGGGTTGGGACGATCCCCTGGAGAGGGGATAGGCTATGCACTCCAGTATTCTTGGGCTTCCCTTGTGGCTCAGCTGGTAAAGAATCCGCCTGCAATGTGGGAGACCTGGATTTGATCCACGGGTTGGGAAGATCCCCTGGAGAAGGGAACGGCTACCCACTCCAGTATTCTGGCCTGGAGAATTCCACGGACTGTGTAGTCCTTGGGGTCACAAAGAGTGGGACATGACTGAGCGACTTTCACTTTCACTTTCATGAGGATGACTGGGCTCCTTTCAAATTAACATGCACCCAAAACAAGATTACTTCTGTGATTTCAATCGACGTGGCTTCAAAATGTGATATTTGGCAAAACTAATACAGTTATGTAAAGTTTAAAAATAAAATAAAATTAAAAAAAAAAAAACAACAAAATGTCACAAAAGAAAGACGGCATGAGAACAGAGTCAGCTCACAGCTCAGGTGAGAGAACTAAATGCAGTCATAGCCACTTAATTCTCAGTTCTCCATCTCCTGCAGCTAATGGCCACGAAAAGGAGAGTATCCCCTGTTTTGTAGCTGTTGTTCTGATCGAATATTGAGCCTCAATCTGGAGTTGCAGATTGACTGAGTTATTCAGGATTCAAATCCCTTTGGCTAATTAAAGAACTGAGAGAATAATGATAATGGCACAGAAAGCATGCTTCTCACAGCATCTGTCTTTATTCCAGGATGGCTTGAGAAGGTTGTCAGGAAACGAGTACGTGTTCACTAAGAGTAAGTTGCCCTCTCTCCACCTGTAACTGGTAACCTGTCTCTGGCCTTCTGTCTCCCTTGCTGTTGTGATTATTGTTTGGGGAGGGTGTTCGTGATACTTCCTGTTGGTCTCATTGGAGTTTACACATCTCTATGGTCTACATTTGAAACCAGGTCTCCTAATATAAATTACTTCTCTGTGCACTATCGGACTAAGAATCACAAATCTGTCTATGTTTAAACAGTTAATTCAGTTAAGCTGAATTATTTTTCTATTGGGGGATCTTGAAGTTCAGAAGTATAAGAGAACCCTGAGGTGGAAATCTTCCTGCCCCTGGAAGTTCAAGACTTTCTTTCTAGCCGCACCCATGAAGATGGCCGGTGCCCGGCAGCACCCACGAGTCCCCAGTCACCCACCCTTCTTGCCCCATCTGTTTGCTCAGACGTGCACGAGAGTCATAGTCACCTTGCGATGCCAGTTACCATCAGCGACGTCCCCCCTTCCGTCACCCAGTTACTTGATAATGAGGAGAGCTGGGAGTTCAACATCTTTGAACTGGAAGCTGTGACGCACAAAAGGTACATGGCTTCTCTGGCTGCCGGCAGGGGAGGGTTGATGGACACACTCTAGACTTTCACATCTGGAAACTGTGAGGGAGATGTGAGTCCTTGCCACAGGTGACCACCCAGGCTCTGCTTTTCTTGCCATGCTGGAGGAGTTTCAATCATGCAGAGAGGGCATGGTCCTTGGAGTGAGCTCCCTATGGAGCAGGGAGTATCAGCGGGTAAGATCTGGGATCAGCCCGGTGACGACCCAGGATGAAGAAATACTGCGTGTCTTCTTCAGATCTAGCCAGGGCATCCTTTCTGCCAGGAGCCAAGAGTTCTAAGCATTCTCAGCCCTGAACTTGTTAAAGTTCCAGCTTACAGCATGGGTTTGAGAGCACTGTAGCCTTTTCCTTGGATTCACCCTACAGGCAGGAGAAAGACCCGATAACTCAGAAAGTCCTTTCCTATTACAGAAGTTCATTTCTTCCAGGGGTGTTGGATATGAATGATACTCACCTGTAAATAAGTAACTGACTCTCTGACATGACTCTGCTGAGCCCACACAAGCCATACCTCTTATCCCCAGGCTCAGTAACTTCCTCAGGGAACACAGAAGTGTGGAGCCTATGTGGAATCAGAGAGAGGGACTGTAAGAGGCCTTTCTTGGTTGTAGAGCCACTGAAGGGCAGATGACTTAGAGACAGTCTAGAAGTCATTTGGATTAGCCACCATGGGGCACCTAGTTTTAAAGAAGTGACAGGTGAGGAGGAGAGGCTCTATCACCTTCTAATTTGGAGAGGACGATTTTTATGCCCCTGTGCTTATGGAGTAAGCATCGGAGGGAGGTGAACCAATTGCCCAGTATCTTCAAAGAAAGCAGTTTCTGGAGCAGTTAATACAATGAATCGGAGTGTACATTCCTGTTTTTCAGGCCATTGGTTTACCTGGGCTTGAAAGTTTTCTCCCGGTTTGGAGTATGTGAATTTCTACACTGTTCTGAAACTACTCTTCGGGCCTGGCTCCAGGTGATTGAAGCCAACTACCACTCTTCCAACGCTTACCACAACTCCACCCACGCCGCTGACGTCCTGCACGCCACAGCCTTCTTCCTCGGCAAGGAGAGAGTGAAGGTAGAATTTTGATAGCGCAATCTAGTTACCTGCACAGCTTTTGGAGAACTCATTAAGAACTCGGCCTTCATAAATATATTAAGTAAACAGCTATTTTGGACCCCATTTGACAGAATTTTTGAACTACCAAAGTGACTGATCCTTTCAGTGTTGTAAAGACACGGCCTTTTCTCCTAGTCCTCCCTTCCCCCAAATGCCTAAAATAATAATTTATGCCACTGTGGGGACTCCTTTACATGTCTGGCTGATCCATAAACCCATTCTCCAAATGTTCACTAGGAGCCCTTCATGATACCAGCTTAGAGGACAGAACTTAATTATTATAGCAAACGGTTACTAGGTCTAGAGATTAAATTTGAAGATCAGAGTTTTGTCATTGGTATGTTATAGTCCAGATAGCCATGAACCATTCAGCATCCTTCTGATTTATATACGTACGTATGTGTTCTGTATAGGTGTGAATTGTGTACATCTGTATGCTAATGATTTCTGTACTTCGGGAAGAGTTCCAAGTCCCTTAGTCTGAGAAGTCACACTATCGTGTAAGGCGCTGGTTTGCAGGGCAGCTCTGTGTATACCCCACGTGTGGCTGCAAGAGAGCCCCAGCTCCCCTCTTTCCCAACTCTCATCACTTTCAGTGCAGCTTGTAATTCTTTGCTGCTACAATTAGAAGTGAAACTTAGAAAGTACATACCCCTGGGGCAAGCGCTATAGAGACAGGCTGACATCAACCTGCAGATGCTTCCCAGGCAGTTGTTCTCCTACTTAGTCTTAGACCCTAGGTGCTCGAGGAGGAGAGTGGTAGTTGGACAGGCAAGAGGGGCAGAAAAGGCACCGACACGGGGAGGGGGCGGTGTTGCCTTCTCAGTGTTGCCAAAGACTGACCCTGGCGTTTATTTTCATCAGCAAGAAAGCAAATAGGGTGGTTCAAGGATGATGCTTTTGTATGATTTTTATCTCTTTTAAAAAAGGTGGCATCACAGGTGATAACAGCCTGTTGCTAGGGCACCGTTTTTGGCCGCACGGGCTTTCCGTTGAGGTGCACAAGCTTTCCCTAAGTGTGGCACTCACGGGCTTCTGCGGTCACGACACGCAGGCTTCTCTTTCTGTGAAGAGCTAAAACACTTCGAGATTCCTCTCCAGTTTCACATCCCTCCATTTTCCACCACATGAGAGACGACACAGCAGAGTTTGCACACGGTCAAATGAGGACAGGAGCTTGGGCATTAACGCTGAGGCCAAACTGACCTGTAGGCACTCAGTCTTGAGCTCAGGATGAAGTCCTCTTAAACAGAATCACTCTAGAAAAAATATAGATTAAATGCCTGATCAATTAGGGAATGCTTAGTCACTTTATTATCTCCTTTACTCTCCCTCCCTTAAAATAAGAAATTTCCTTTAAATTATTTGTTCTGCTAGAGCATTTGGAGTCTAATTAAATTCTCAAATAGCAATACAAATAAGTCTAAGACTAGATACAATATGCTTGTAATGCAAAAGACATTTTCTAAGAGGCCAAAGAATCAGATAATTTAGAGCGGCAAGGAACCCTGGAGAGTTGGGCTGGAAGGGACTCCTGAGCTCAAAGCATTAGTAGCAAGCCAAGATCACTGGTTAGTCCACTGGGAAGCGCATCCTGAGGCCTCTTCCACCAGACCTGCTTCCACCGCTCAAGAGAGTCAGAAAAATGTTCTTACCAAATCCCCATGTCATCCGTCACCCCTAACTACTTTAGAAGGCTGAAGCTCTGAACGTCACTGACAGCTCCGTGTCCTCAGCCAGAACGTGTGCAGAGCCGGCGTTTTCCTTCAGCGCCTTACAGACCCCGCCCCTCCCCACTCTTACCTGTTCCCAGGACCCACTCTTAGTGGAGAGGTCGGGAGAGCCAGCATCCTTTTGTGATGTCTGCGTGTAACTGTTTATCCTAGTAAAGGAGCTGTTGCAGAGGCTAATCAAGGACGGAGTCCATTCTGCCCCTGCTGGCTGAAGGAAGGCAACCCTGCAGAAATGTCTGCATTCCTCCTCCCGTGGGTTTGTGGGGAGGAGTTTCTTCCACAGACAGTTGTCCCTGCCGTGGGAAGAGCCTTGCTCCTCCCATCTGCTAGTGAGCAGCCTGGACTTCTTTCCCTGCCTCCCTTTCATTTCTTAGCAGACATTGCCCTAATAGACAGTGCCCACCAAAACTCAGGGCGCGGCCCTGATAGCGCTGGAAGGGCGTGTCTCCTCAATGCTATTTGTTGTCTACTCTAGTCGCTTGAGTCTATGTCACTGAAGAATGTGAAAATAAACCGGCCCTGTACTCCAAGCAAGATAGGACACACTCCAAGAGCACGGGCTGGAGGCCCAAAGTTTGGGCCTCACGGGCCTCACTGCACAGGGAGAATCAGTGAGCATGGAGGCCAAGCAGGGGCAGCCCGGGCCCCTGACTGTCCCTGTGGGTTACCATGGCCTCTCCTTAACAAGCATCAAAAGGGGGCTAGGCGTGTTTGCTCGCCCTGGGCATCACAGCATCAGTCTCTGGGAAGAACCAAGAAGAATGGCCTTGACTGCTGTGCCCGCTTGAGAAGGTGGTTCATGTGGACCAAGGCCAAGCCAGGACTGTCCCCCAGCTCCAGGAGGTCAGTCTGAAAATGGAAATGTCTTCCTTCTGGAAGGGACAGTTTTCAGAAAAGTTTTCAGGGCTGAGCTTCAGAATCACTGTTTCTTACCTGTTCAAATCTAAGAAGCAGTTTGCAGGGTTTTCCTCCAATAGCCTAGGAAAGCAACTCGGGAAAACCAAAAATTATGCCCATCCCACCCCCTACCCTGAGCCTCATCTTGGGAACCACTTTTCCTTTGGCTCACTACCCTTCAGTCCCAATGATGCTCTTTAAGTTCCCTCTTAATAAATCACTTTGTTTCGCATCAGAAGCATCATATAGACTGAGCTTTCTGCCTGGATTTCTCTCCCTTGCCATTTTTTGCCTGGCTGACTCCTGCTTATCCTTCAGCTTCCAGCATAAAAATCGCTCCCTCAGAGAGCCCATTCTTGCCCACCCTCTGCATCTGCATCATCCAGAGCAGCCAGTAGTCACATTTAATTAAAATGAAATGAGACATTCCATTCCCTGGGTGCACTGGCACATTTCAAGTGTCCAGGAGTCATGAGGGATGAGGGGTTACAGTATTAGAGAGCCCACGTGCAGACTTCTCCATCACCACAGAAAGCTGAATGGACAGCACTGCCCTAAACGAGATCAGGCCTCATGGCTACACTCACAGAGCACCTGCACGTACCTCCTTAGCCCACCTTCCAGTAAGTTACTTATGCCTTCCCCAGTAAGTGGCCAGCTGCGTTAGCACAGACACCATGCCAGAGTAATCCACCACCGTAACTCCTACAGCCTGCAAGACAGCTGGCGCCCAGCAAGCCTCCAATAAATGGTGGCGGAAGGAAAGAATTCATGAAGTACAATGTCTTCTACAACAGCAGGCCATTGGATAACTTCTTCTTCAAGCTGTGAGCTGAGAAAACCTTTGTGTCTCCTGATGCTCTGGGTTGTGTTCTTTAATTATATAATGAGTACATTAAGAAGAGGGGTCCCTCTATTTGCCTTTGCCACCTGCTGGCCCAGAGCCGAATTGTGTTTCTTTATGTGAGAGCCCCCTTAGCGTCAGTTTTCCTGGGAAAATTCTTCCTCCCCTTGATCCTGTTACTTGGCTCTACTCCATTTATCTTTGTGTGGAGAGTTTTATCTGTTGTTGTATCTGTGCCATTTACTGCCACACCCTCAGAATCTTTTCAGAAGTAGGCAAGTAAGGTAACACTTGTGATCCTAGGCCACTTTCTTCTCCGTCCGCGTCTGGAAAAGAGTCATGGCACCAGGCCACGTTGCACGCATTCCTGTTTGTCACTTTCCTGCAGAACAACTAGAGTAAATGGACTCTGGAGGAAGAATTCAGGTATCCATTGTAACCGCAACTCAGATTTCTGTTTCCCTCCAGATCATCCACGGTACAGCAAGGTGATGTGATGTATCCTAGGTGGCCTCTTAACTTCTAGGAAGTCAGAGAAGGATCCCCTGGCGTACGCCCTCCTGGGAGACAGGGATGAGTGTAGGTCTCCATTATCCAGTGGGTAACACTCAACCTTGCCTCCCCCGGGCCCCAGGGAAGCCTGGATCAGCTGGATGAGGTGGCCGCCCTGATCGCCGCCACAGTCCATGACGTGGACCACCCAGGAAGGACCAACTCTTTCCTGTGCAACGCGGGCAGTGAGCTCGCCGTGCTCTATAATGACACCGCTGTCTTGGAGAGTCACCACACAGCCCTGGCCTTCCAGCTCACGGTCAAGGACAGCAAATGCAACATTTTCAAGAATATCGACAGGTTCGTGTGCTCAGGCTCTTGTGATTGGGTTTGTAAAATGTAAGGCGGAAACTCAGTTTTCCCTGATTTCTCCAAGTACTTAGCTTCCTCTTGGTGGGGAAGAGGAAATAATAATAGTTTTCCCATTGTATCAGACAGTAAAATAATAGCCTTGCCCTTCTCATCTTAACTGTACTTTTTAGACTGTTTTCATCTTTTTAAACTCCATTTGGTCTTCAGTGAGTTCATGAAAATGCTTAATACGCTGCAAAGATTTCTACAGATTATTGTTACTAATAAATGTAACAGATATTTCTACTCTCTCAAAAGGACATCCTGTCTTTGGTGTAACTCGAGGAAAGGTATCCTTCCCCATCTTTCCCCAGCTCAGTTTTTGGCCACTTAAAATCCTAACTCATGAGGAGACCATGTTCCCCAGTCCCAGCAGAGCTCCTGGAGTCCAAGGTGGGGCGGCTTTCCCTCACTGTTGTACCCCCTCCTCTGGGGAGTTGGCCACATGTGAACAGATAGGAGACATTCTTCTCGCCTGACACAGCCCCGCAGTCAGACTGAATATTTCCAACACAGCACCAGCCAGGCTGAAGAGAAGACCCCCTGAGAGAGGGCAGCGCAAGCAGAGCGCAGAGCTCGCTCGGGCCTCAGTGATCACTTGTCACCATGAACCCGAACCGATCACCTTGGTCTCTAGAAACCTGAGCAAATCTCGTTATTATAATATGAAAATATTCAGTTATTCCACCTTCAGCTGAGGGCTTCGTCAGTATCAGGTACTGTTTTTAAAACTTTCAGAGGAGGAACTGTTGCCGATAGCCAGTTTCATTCAGTTCCTCATTCTGACTCCTGGACTTAGAAAAAGATGACAGGAACTGGGCAGTGACTTTGAGCAGGGTTGCTGCTCCTCCCATTACCACTTCTGTGTAACTGCAATGTAGACAATTGCTCGTTAATCGGAAAACTCTTCCAATGCCGTCATCAAAAGAAATGACTAGACTTCTCTGTAATAAGAATCGCTGTCTGCAGCGAATACCAGGGGACAGCTCATCAGGTTGCTGCGCCAGCCTCACGGGGAAGGAACTCGTCATTTCCTTCTGCCTTGCTGTTCTGATGTGGCCAAGGGCAGACAGAAGGGCATCACCTTGTAAAAGAAGTGCCCACGTGACCGGTGGTGCCTCTTTTCATACTCACAAATCGCATGAGGGTCAGCTGTCTTTGGGAAGATGGTAGTGTCACCGAGTCCTGGCTTGGTAGGAAGATGAGCGGGTAAACTCTTTTGTGGTCTTCACTCATGTCTTCAGTGGCCCTAGCTTCCTGCTGGATTGTGGGGAGTGTGGGGAAATGGCAGAACAGTTCTAATTCACGGGGCATGATTTGAACAAAGGCCCTTTGTCTTCTGGTCATTTCAGGAACCATTATCGAACACTGCGCCAAGCTATTATCGACATGGTTTTAGCAACAGAGATGACAAAACACTTTGAACATGTGAACAAATTTGTGAACAGCATTAACAAGCCAATGGCAGCTGAGGTAAGCACTTCACATGTAATAATACACATCGGAGTGTGTTTCCGTTATACCCTATACTCTGGCCTCAAAGCATTTTCTCTCCGTCTTGAATACAAGATGGTTGCTTACTTGGAGTTGGTAAGGAAGGGCTGAAAGTGTTGGCCACTTGTTTTCCCTGGGGACAAGAACAGATTGACTATGTCCATAGCAACTCTGAACTCCCTGAAAGAAGAGCCCTGAAATAAAGCCAGTGGTGACAAAAGGAAGTAGGCCCAAAGACGACGATGAGAGGAGCCTGCAGACAGCAGAGACTGGAATAAATGGTGGCGTTTTAGAGGATTCAGACCCTTCTAGTTCTCTGTTCTTTGGGCTCTTGGGAGACCTCAGAATTAGATGCTTTAAAGAACTATATTCCTGTTGATCTTCATTAAGTGCCTATCAGTATCTGAAGACTGTAGACAGTTAAATTGGGAGTGACTGGTTGAAAACAAAACCATGAGGTGGGTGGTGATAGGAACACTGAACTTTTAAGCTCTGTGTGTTTGTAGTGCTTGAATAACTTGGGAACGCTTCCTTCATCACGTCTCACGCCTGAGGTGGCCTGGGTGACCGCCGTCTAGTATCTAGCCAGTTGACTCTCGTGGGCTTCACCATTGTATTGAACCAACCCTCGTCTGCTTTCCAGATTGACGGCAGCAACTGCGAGTGCAGCCCTCCCGGGAAGAACTTCCCTGAGAACCAGACCCTGATCAAGCGCATGATGATTAAGTGTGCGGACGTAGCCAACCCCTGCCGCCCCCTGGACCTGTGCATTGAATGGGCTGGGAGGATCTCTGAGGAGTACTTTGCGCAGGTGGGCTGCCTCTCTGGGGAAGCGCCATGAGTGAACAACTAAATGACTCTTCCTCAGAAAGAAATGGCTCACCCCTGCCTGGAATAGAATTCTGGTCCCTCAAGAGACTAACTGGCATGGCTGGTCACTACTCAAAGTCTCTCTGGGGGAAGGAGAGAAACTGAGCCTTTGGGATTCTTTTCATTCTCAAGTTTTTAGATCCTGAACTTCCACAAAAACTGGGAAATCCATTCATTCATCAAATTATTATCTCCACGTTGTATTGTGGGAAACACAGACACAGGACACATCTCTGCCCGAGGGTAGCTCATAGTGCAGTAGGGGACACAGACATAAATAGGTCCACACAATGTATTTTTCTAAGTGAAAACACTTCTAAAGGAGGGATATGTTAAGTCCTAAGAGTTCAGAAAGGGTTTTTTTTTTTTTTTCTAGATAAAAGAAGGGCTTTTATCTAGAAAGGTGGAAAAGGTGTTAGAGCTGGTTTTTTGTTTTTTTTTTTAAGGATTTCAAAATTTAGAAATGAGAAAGGACATTCTGAGAGAACCAAGTGTTGTGACCAAAATTAGGAAAGAGGAAACAGAATTTCTATATAAGAATAGTAACTTTGGCAGTGTAAAGAGTTGCAGAATAACCCAAAAAGTAGCAGACCACAAGATGCCATTTGAAATAGAGGCCTACTTTCAAAGAAGAGGCTTTAGGGACTAATGTTTATGATGTGGCACAGAAAGACAAACATATCCCAAGTAGCTACAAGTAATTATTTGGGGGAGGGGGGGTGCCGATCTCACTGGAATGTACTACCGAGGCAGGGTAAAGACTAGCCAACAGTGTCTAGAAGGGTTGGCAGAGCAAAAACCAGCTAAGGATGCAGTAAGTTAGCTGTAGCTTTCAAGGATGGGAAGAGAGTCCATGGGAATTAGGACAGCCAGCTCTGAGCTTGCCAGAAAGAGAAGGGGAAAAAAAACCCCAAACCACTCCTTGAACAGCAGTGGATATTTTAAGGCTGCCTGCTCGACTGACCTGAAATGAGCAAGCTGAGCCGAAACTGGTAGGAGACCATTAATGGGGCTTTCCAGGACCCACAGAGAAGACTTAAAATCCTACTCCTAGATATTCTCAAAGTATGTGAGTGGGGAATGGGAAAGAACCATTTGTAAGTTCTTTAATGCAATTTCCCTGTGTAGGTGTCCGTTTCCCATAAAGGAAATGCTCACACGACAATGTGACCTAAAAATCGAGTTACAAATGAGGTTTCTGGTCAGCCGGTCTCTGGCTCAGTACACCACCAGTAAATGTGGATTTTAACTTCAGTCCTGTGAATTATGACCTTATGCATTATAAACTTCAATGTGCAAAATACTCAATTTACACATATCGTCAGAATTGTATGCATGACCAGTACAGACAGCCAAACAAGTTTGTCAGTCATTCTTTTCAGTAAAAAGTAGTTATTCCATGAAAAAGAGAATCTAGTTCAGCTCAACTGCCTGCCTGCTTTTCCTCCAGACAACCATCACACCCGTGGACGTGCAGCACAAGGGCTTTGTATGTACTTCGGATTTTGTCACACAGAATATTTAAAAAAGGTATTTTCAAAGGTCAAGTTTAGTAAGGTTAATAATTCTTACTGCTTTAATTTAGACATTCTTAAGTGAAACTTTCTTTTTAAACTGCAAGCATATAACAGTGAATAATACAGTGTCTGTTGATACAGCTTGGTTCCAGTGCTTCGATTCGTGCTGAGACGTCTGCAGCTTTAAACCCACCGTTGCTTCTGCGCCCTCAGTGTAAACTCCACTTAGTATTTAGTAGTATTACTCTGAAAGTTGTCGACCTTGCAATCATGAAAACAGATCTTAGAAAAGAGGGTATGAATCCTGAAATCAGTGCTTTGGTGGGGGGTGGGGGGGCGGGTAGCTGTAAGATAGTATCTAACGCATTTAAGAGTCAGAAGACCTGAATCCAGTCACTGCAGCTCATCGGGTAGTTACGTAAGCCCTGGGAAATGCTGAGCCTATTTCTTGATCGATACAGCTGGATTATGACCCCTTTTTCACAGGGTGGTTCTGACACACTCAGTGCTACCGTGACAGCTTCTCATGTGCCCTACAGCCCTGTGTGTATTATCTCTTACAGACGGATGAAGAGAAGAGACAGGGGCTACCCGTAGTGATGCCAGTGTTTGACCGGAATACCTGTAGCATCCCCAAGTCCCAAATCTCCTTTATTGACTACTTCATAACAGACATGTTTGATGCTTGGGATGGTAAGATGGTTCATGTTTTGTTACCCACAAACAGAATATCTTGTTATGCTTTATAATGATTACCTTTAATGACAGAGGCCAGGACTAAAGGTGTTAAATGTTACTTTTTAAAAAAATGTCAGCTGTTTGTGGCCAGATATGGTGCGGGTACGTGGACACTTTCTGCATCCTCAGCACAGACCATGTGTATGCAAGACTCAATGGATGTCTGATAACTGGATAAACAAGTGTTTAACTATTCAAAGGACATATTTCCAAAGCTTAAAGGAGTTTTATTATAACATTGGAGGAAATTTCTAGAGAACACAAAATATAAGCATACTCTGAATCACAGATTCTTTTGGTAATGTCACCTGATAAACAGCTTTTCACTGAGATTTGTTTTAATTTTTTTTAATTTTTATTTTATGTTGGATTATAGTTGATTTACAATGTGTTACTTTCAGGTATACAGTTAGGTGATTCAGTTACATATATACATATATCCATTCTTTTTCAGATCCTTTAGCCATATAGGTTATTATAGAATATTATCTACTGTTGAGTAGGATTCCCTGTGCTGTATAGTAGGTTATTGATTATTCTCTACATAGTAGTGTCTAGATGGTAATCTCAAACTCCTAATTTATCCCTCCCTCCACATTTCCCCTCTGGTAACCATAAGTTTGTTTCTAAAGTCTCTGAGCTTATTTGTTTTATAAATAAGTTCATTTTTGTCCTTTTTTTTTTAGATTCCATATATGATCTTTCTTTCTCTGACTTAGTTTAGTATGATAGTCTCTAGCTCCATCCATGTTGCTGCAAATGGCATTATTTCATTGTTTCACAGCTGAGTGACATTCAGTTCAGTCGCTCAGTCTTGTACAACTCTTTGCAACCCCATGAACTGCAGCACGCCAGGCCTCCCATCCATCACCAACTCCCAGAGCCTACTCAAACTCATGTCCATTGAGTTGGTGATGCCATCCAACCATTTCATCCTCTGTCGTTCTCTTCTCCTACCACCTTCAATCTTTCCCAGCATCAGGGTCTTTTCCAATGAGTCAGTTCTTTGCATCAGATAGCCAAAGTATTGGAGTTTCAGCTTCAGCATCAGTCCTTCCAATGAACATTCAGGACTGATTTCCTTTAGGATGGACTGGTTGGATCTCCTTGCAGTCCAAGGGACTCTCAAGAGTCTTCTCCAACACCACAGTTCAAAAGCATCAATTCTTCGGCGCTCAGCTATCTAGGTTGGTCCTAACTTTTCTTCATTAAAGGAGCATTAAAGGTCATTAAAAGGGGCAAGCATCTTTTAATTTCATGGCTGCAGTCACTATCTGCAGTGATTTTGGAGCCCCCAAAAATTAAGTCTGTCACTGTTTCCACTGTTTCCCCGTCTACTTGCCATAAAGAGATGGGACCAGATGCCATGATCTTAGTTTTCTGAATGTGGGGTTTTAAACCAACTTTTTTACTCTCCTCTTTCACTTTCATCAAGAGGCTCTTTAGTTCTTCTTTGCTTTCTGCCATAAGTGTGGTGTCATCTGCATATCTGAGGTTATTGATATTTCTCCCAGCAATCTTGATTCCAGCTTGTGCTTCATCCAGCCCAACGTTTCTCATGATGTACTCTGCATATAAGTTAAATAAGCACAGTGACTATATACAGCCTTGACGTACTCCTTTTCCTATTTGGAACCAGTCTGTTGTTCCATGTCCAGTTCTAACTGTTGCTTCCTGACCTGCATACAGATTTCTCAAAAGGCAGGTCAGGTGGTCTGGTATTCCCATCTCTTGAAGAATTTTCCACAGTTTGTTCTGATCCACAGTCAAAGGCTTTGGCATAGTCAATAAAGCAGAAGTAGATGTTTTTATAGAACTCTCTTACTTTTTTGATGATCCAACAGATGTTGGCAATTTGATCTCTGATTCCTCTACCTTTTCTATATCCCGCTTGAACATCTGGAAGTTCACAGTTCACATACTGTTGAAGCCTGGCTTGGAGAATTTTGAGAATTACTTTACTAGCGTGTGAGATGAGTGCAATTGCGCAGTAGTTTGAGCATTCTTTGGCATTGCCTTTCTTAGGGATTGGAATGAAAACTGGCCTTTTCCAGTCCTGTGGCCACTGCTGAATTTTCCAGATTTGCTGGCATATTGAGTGCAGTACTTTCACAGCATCATCTTTGAGGATTTGAAATAGCTCAACTGGAATTCCATCACCTCCACTAGCTTTGTTCGTAGCAATGCTTTCTAAGGCCCACTTGACTTCACATTCCAGGATATCTGGCTCTAGGTGAGTGATCACACCATCGTGATTATCTTGGTCATGAAGATCTTTTTTGTATAGTTCTTCTGTGTATTCTTGCCACCTCTTCTTAATATCTTCTGCTTCTGTTCGATCCATACCATTTCTGTCCTTTATTGAGCCCATCTTTGCATGAAATGTTCCCTTGGTATCTCTAATTTTCTTGAAGAGATCTCTGGTCTTTCCCATCCTATTGTTTTCCTCTATTTTTTTGCACTGATCACTGAGGAAGGCTTTCTTATCTCTCCTTGCTATTCTTCGGAACTCTCCATTCAGATGGGTGTATCTTTCCTTTTCTCTTTTGCCTTTCGCTTCTTTTCTTTTCACTATTTATAAGGCCTCCTCAGACAGCCATTTTGTCTTTTTGCATTTCTTTTTCCTGGGGATGGTCTTGATCCCTGCCTCCTGTACAATGTCACTAACCTCCATCCATAGTTCTTCAGGCACTCTATCTATCAGATCTAATCCCTTAAATGTATTTGTCACTTCCACTGTATATTCGTAAGGGATTTGATTTAGGTCATACCCAAATGGTCTAGTGGTTTTCCCTACTTTCTTCAATTTAAGTCTGAATTTGGCAATAAGGAGTTCATGATCTGAGCCACAGTCAGCTCCCCATCTTGTTTTTGCTGACTGTATAGAGCTTCTACATCTTTGGCTGCAAAGAATGTAATCAATCTGATTTCAGTATCAACCATCTGGTGATGTCCATGTGTAGCATCTTCTCTTGTGTTGTTGGAGAGGGTGTTTGCCATGACCAGAGCGTTCTCTTGGCAAAACTCTATTAGCCTTTACCCTGCTTCATTCTGTACTCCAAGGCCAAATTTGCCTGTTACTCCAGTATTTCTTGACTTCTTACTTTTGCATTCCAGTCCCCTATAATGAAAAGGACATCTTTTTTTAGGTGTTAGTTCTAAAAGGTCTAGGTCTTCATAGAACCGTTCAACTGCTTCTTTAGCATTTCTGGTTGGGGTGTAGACCGGATTACTGTGATACTGAATGGTTTGCCTTGGAAACAAACAGAGATCATTCTGTCGTTTTTGAGATTGCATCCAAGTACTGCATTTTTTTTGGACTCTTGTTAACTATGATTGCTACTCCATTTCTTTTAAGGGATTCTTGCCCACAGTAGTAGATATAATGGTCACCTGAGTTAAATTCACCAATTGTGTATATCTACATCTTCTTCATTAATCTGTCAGTGGACATTTAGGTTGCTTTCATGCCTTGGCTATTGTAAAGTGTGCTACAATGAACACTGGGGTGCATGTATCTTTTTGAATCGTGGCTTTGTCTGGATATATGCCCAGTAGTGGGACTGTTGGGTCACATGGTAACTCTCGGATAAGGCAATGGCACCCCACTCCAGTACTCTTGCCTGGAAAATCCCATGGATGGAGGAGCCTGGTGGGCTGCAGTCCATGGGGTCGCTAAGAGTTGGACATGACTGAGCAACTTCTCTTTAACTTTTCACTTTCATGCATTGGAGAAGGAAATGGCAACCCACTCCAGTACTCTTGCCTGGAGAATCCCAGGGACAGGGGAGCCTGGTGGGCTGCTGTCTATGGGGTTGCACAGAGTCGGACACGACTGAAGTGACTTAGCAGCATGGTAATTCTACTTTAAGTTTTCTAAAACTCCACATTGTTCTCCATAGCGGCTGCACCAATTTACATTCCCACCAACAGTGTAGGAAGGTTCCTTCCTCTTCACTCTCTTCAGCATTTATTATTCATAGACTTTTTGATGGCTGGTGTGAGGGTGATACCTAGTTGTAGCTTTGATTTGCATTTCTCATTTAGTGATGTTGAGCTTTTTGGCCATCTGTATGTCTTCTTTGAAAAAATATCTATTTCAGTCCATTTTTTGAGTGGGTTGTTTGATCTAGAGCTGCATGAGCTGTTGGTATATATCAGATTGATCCCTGTTAAGTCACTTCATTTGCAAATATTTTCTCCCATTCTGCGGGTTGTCTTTTCGATTTGTCTATGGATTCCTTTGCTGCGCAAAAGCTTTTAAGTTTAACTCAGTCCCATTTATGTCTGTTTTTTCCATTACTCTAGGTAGGAGGTAGATCCAAGAAGATATTGGTGTGACTTGTGGCAACTAGTGTTCTGCCTATGTTTTCCTCTAGGAATTTTATAGTATCTGACTTTACATTTAGGTGTTTAATCCATTTTGAGTTTATTTTTGTGTATTGTGTTAGAGAACATTCTAATTGAGTTCTTTTACACTGAGTTGTCAGTTTTCCCAGCATCACTTATTGTAGACACTCTTTTCTCCATCATATATTCTTGTTTCCTTTGTTGTAAATTAATTGACGATAAGTGTGTGGGTTTATTTCTGGGCTTTCCGTTCTGTTGCATTGATCTCTATTTCTGTTTTTGTGCCAGGACCATATTGTTTTGATGACTGTAGCTTTGTAGTATAGTCTGAAGTCAGAGAGTCTGATTCCTCCAGCTCTGTTTTTCTTTCTCTGGGTTGCTTTGGCTATTGGGGGGTCTTTTGTGTTTCCATACAAATTTTAAAATATTTTTTCTAGTTCTGTGAAAAATGTTATTGGTATTTTGATAGGGCTAGGGATTGCCTTAGGGTAGTATAGTCATTTTCACAGTATTGATTCTTCCAATCCAGGAACATGGTACCTTTCCAGCTGTCTGTGTCATCTTCAGTTTCTTTCATCAACGTCTTATAGTTTTCAGAGTATAGGTCTTTTGCTTCTTTAGGTAGGTTTATTCCAAGGTATTTTATTCTTTTTGATGTGATTATAAATAGGACTCTTTCCTTAATTTCTCTTTCTGGTCTTTTGTTAGCAATTTTTAGTTAAAAGGACCTGTTCCTATTATAGAAACCAGTATTTAGTGATTTATCCTTCTCACACTTGTGTATTCACCTTAGGCCTAACCTAGGGCACCTCACCTCCAATTCTGATCCCAAATTTGTCCCAGAGAGCCTCAACCTTAAAAATGCTCCTAGAATCTAACAGGCTTCTTTTTATTTTTTTATGTCCTTGCAGCCTTTGCACACCTGCCAACACTGATGCAACATTTGGCCGATAACTACAAACACTGGAAGACATTAGATGACCTAAAGTGCAAAAGTCTGAGGCTTCCATCTGACAGTTAAAGCCAGGACAGAGGAGGTGACCTCTGGATCGGCAAAGGGCACTGTGAATCACAGTAGTGTAAGAGGCGTTCCTTCATAATGAAAATGACAGGTATAGGTTAAGGAGCTAATGTTTAATATCTGACCTTGAATCATTCAACTTCCCAAATTTCATTTTTAGAAAACTATGTTCTGTGAAGAAAAATATTAATATATGTTCTTTGGAACAATCACTGCGTGACAGAACACACATGGCAAAACCCATTGCCCTGCTGCAACCTGTGTGCTCTCATCAAACCACGCAGCTGGGTCACTGTAACTAGCAGGGCACGTGCAGCAGACTTGGTGCCCACGTGCCCACCATCTGTGGAGGATGGACCACGAAGCTTTGCTAGTGTTTAGCTCATCCTTTGCCATCAAAGTCTCTATCACTGTTTGGCTTGACTCTTTTCCTCAAGAGCATCAATCTAAAAGATGCCTAAGAATATCTAATTTTTAAAAACCTATATAAAATAAGCAAAACAACTGGGACCAAACTGCTGATAAACTAGTTAGTTTCAGAGCCTCCATGGCTAGGTGGGTCTTCTGACTAATGGTGTGATACTCAAATTAGAATACAGCCTTGGCCTAGTGAGGCCTTCTTTAGACTGGTAGCAGCAGCCTGCACAGCCCTCTCTCCCAAAAAAAGGATTCATCCTAACAGAAAGCCATCCATGAAGGGGGAGGAAGTGACATCTTGTTTCAGGGTAATCCAAGAGCTTTATTTCTGGTTTACAGAGGCAGTCACAAGGCACTACAGTGAGTATTATATACAAGCCATTAATCTGACTACCCTTGGACAAGCTTGTTTTTTAAAAAAATTTATACACATTTGCTGTTTAAAATTTTTTATTAGAGCAATCTAAATTTTCTGGGTTTAAGTCCATGGAGTATGTTGTGCCATGTTACCAAGGAGAGAGAGAAAGTTTCAAGGTTCAGATGTTTTTAACCTATCAATATTTACGATCATGCCATTTTGCTTTAATGATGTAAAAAAAAAAAAAAAAGACTGCAAGATGTGTAAATATATCAGAAAATAGGCATATGGGGAAGCAGTAAATACTATTTTAAGCTATTAATTGTATGCTAAAAGCTTCTAAAGCACAAGTGCATATTTTTATACAGCTCTTTTCACAACTTTCTGTGATCTACATCAAGTCAGTCTTGAGATTTTCCTTTCTCTTTTACCAGCCAACCCTTCTGTGTATTATAAATATGAGAGATTTAGTAAACAAAATCTTTGTTCTTCTTTTAAATTCTCTGTACTCCATGCTGCATTCCTAAGAGGTATAAACAGAGATTAAATTAACTGAACCAGTAGTTACTTTTTTTTCAAATGAAAATCTGAATGCAGCATACTTGGAACTAGTACATGGGGGAAAAAAATGACTTAATCACTACAAAATGTGCCAATGCTTTTTTCTATGTTTTGTACCAAAAAATGCAAACATATATGACAATTCCATGCAAAGAAAGAAATGTACCTAAATTATTTTTGTTAGATGCTAAGAGAACTTGCTTGGTCAGGAGAGCAGCTAGCTTTGTATTGTAATGCTGCATTATGTAAATGTGATGAAAATGTTTTTGTGAAGTACTTGTAACTAAATTCCTACAGCCATTTTTCATTCTTAACAGCTGTTTTTATTTTAACTCTTTGGCCTAAATTTTTCATAATTTCAAATTTCCGGTTAAGTGTTCTTTATTTCATGAGTCACACACTTTGTTTTCAGAACACATTAAATTCAGGATGTCAGAATCCCATTTTAAGGAGCTAAATAATTTGTCTAAGCTTCAGAAGCTTGCTTGAGACAACAATCTTTTCCTGACCATCTCGCTTTTGGTTACATTTGGTAAGTGACATTCATCGGATGTCTGACATTTTTCTATATGAACATTATAGCTGACTCAGTTTCAAATTAATTTCATATTAACACTGCCAGGTACTAAAGCTTTAGCATACCTCTGCTCTTTACCAGTGTAATTTACTATGGTGTTATCTTTCACTGAGTTGCTAATTAAATAGTGCATTCCTAAAAATAGTTTATAAGAAAGAGTCTTTTAGATGGTATATGTATCAGATAGCTATACATTATTGTTTCTTATTTACTAATCAGTAAATAAGCTATTTACTAAAATATTCTCTGTTGAGGGGAACCTTATTAATTTAGGAAAATAAAATCTCATTTAGAGAAAGGTCATATTACTACTACTACTGAACCAAAAGTTACAAAACACTGTTGCCTGGACCAAAATAACACTATAATTTAATTAGGTTATTTTTTTACTTCCAATTTAAGATTTTAAAATTATGCTTGCCTTCAGAGTTAGGATGCCTCATCTATTCAATCCGAAGCCACTCAACTTGACAAAGATAAATACAGTGTCCCTGAAGTTTAGGCTCTTATGTGAATAAGCCAGAAACTGAAGTGATAAGGGTATTTTTAAGTAAAAATGACAAGGCCCAGTGTACAGTATTATATCTGGTGTTGCAAATATAATAGCACTGAAAGCTAAGCCAGGGAAATGAAAAAAATGCATATACTATATATTGATGTCAGCTATAGTATTCTTCTAATCTGAAAGTTCAAGTTTTAGCAGTAGTCTCCATACAACTAGTGAACAGCCATCAAGTACGAGTCCTGGCTAGATTCTCCCAGCTCATTGTTTTCTCCCATCTCTGACCTTAGGGCATTCATGAAATCAAAACCATCAAGTTTCTCTAAATTTTAATAACAGAGGGACTCACAGTGGTACTTATTTATGCTATTTGCTCCCCAAATTTACCTAGGATTTCTAACATTCCTTGTGAATAGATTTGTTTAATCCAGAACAAAACAGGAAAAGCAGTTAAGAATCTATGAATTCCTTTATAATTCATTGAATATCTTATACAATTCAAAAAGAGTTTATAAATTCATGACCTAAAAATGTAGACCCTCCAAAGAAAAAGCTAATTAGTAATAGGGCAAAGTCCGTCTATGGAGAAAAATAATTAAAAGCCTAAAACTGATCAATAATCTGATGCACTCAGACCAAAATGCATGTTGGCTTGGTTAGGAATCCTACCCATGTGCCAACTTCAGGGTGAGATTAGAGGTGCCTCTGTGTAACACTCAATTATGCCATAATAACGATCTTGGCTAAAAGGCAGTGCTAATTTTTCTATTATAAAATGGAGGTTATGTAAATTTTATATTTCTCCATAAATCTGTTTTCATTGTGAATTAAAACAATGATTGTGAACATTACTTGGTTTTGCTGAAGGGGTGATCATATAAGCCCTTCTCTCTCATTCATATTTTTTTTAAAGCTGTTCACTGATAATGGGAATTGAGCTAACTAACTAGAAGGGCTTACCTGACTGGGCTTCAGCTTCCTCATTTAAAAGCACTATGGCACTCATCTGGCATAGATGACCATAGCTCATCCAGACTTTGCAGGTAGTTAATAACAGAAGCAACTGTCAAAGGTAAAACTAGCTAAAAATTTTTTTACAAAAAGATTCCATTAGGGTCTGTGGATTCTGTTAGGGGTGTGTGTGATGAATAAACCCAGAAAGTGTTCTTTGAGAAGTATCAGTCCTAACACATCAGCCCCCTTGTAGTTACTTCAATAGGTTTCTTTCATCAGCAGTTTTTAACTCCACAGTTAAAACCACCCATTTTTTTAATGTATGGGACACTTTTTAATTTTTATCCTTTAGTACCAAAAGGGAGAAAGAGTACTCTAAGGCTGAGGGGGTGATGAAGCTGATTTAATCTCAGGTAACTGCAAGAAACTACGTTAAGTAAAGCCTGTCTCAAGCATTTCATATTTGAGCCAATGGTAAGACGAGTCAGGCAGTTTGGTAACACTTTACTGATCTAGCTCTCATCTCTAACATATATGAGGGGCAGCCGCTGGTCTTGTACCAAATGGGTGTTCAGGCTAGAGGGAAGAAATACACCCTAATAAGATTCCTACTGATTTGAGTTGATAGGGATTTTAGCAGCTAGAATTAAAAATGAATGATATAAACAAACGGTGGTTATTGTTCAGTCACTAAAAGTTGGCACCAAAAATTTTTTTAAAAGCTGATGTTAGTGAGATTCAGGTTTGTTTCATGGCATAGTGGTAGTTACTAAAGACCAGGGGAATTTGTAGGAGAAAGGATATTTATCACAAGAATTCTTAATCAAACAAGTTCTAAAGGAAACCAAAGAATAAAAAAAATACTATTATTTCTACCTCCTTCCAGGGTCTAGATTCAAATTAAGACACTTAAAACACAGCATTCACCACTTCAACAACAGACAGTTACTATGGAATCTTCATTTCCTCCAGGGAAGCATCAGTTTTCTAGATAGCTCAAGGTTTAAATTCAAGATATGCTACATCCTATTTATTCTTCAGTGGAGTTTTCATTTTTCTTATAAAATATCTTCCGTAATTATCATATTTATTTCCATTAAAGCAGGTTTCTTAAATAAGTATTTAAAAGAATGACAGGTGGTCACATAGTTAAAATATTACTTTTGGATAACAAAGTCAGGTATTTCAAAATCCAGAAAGGCTAAATGAAAGAAACTACATGTAAAACTTTAAAAATCTAACTCCTGGTGATAAATTTAGCTAGAGGCAATATAGTAACACTCAAGACAGAGAGAGGTTCTGAGTACTATTCTTTTCATTAAGCATAAGATTATACAATTTCTAGTGTAAAATTTAAAGCATAAAAAATTTATCTCTGTGAGGATACTGTGGTATAATTTAAATCTGCTTCATCAGACAGTTGTGCTGAAGTCTGAACACTTCACTTTCTGAAAAGTCACTGCTGAAATCAGACCCATTCCTACAATGGTTTCAGGTAACTTATGAGGAAAGTCAAATGAAAAACTTGTGCCATATTCTTTGGTGGATGTACTAATACCTCAGAAGCAAACCTGTTGCTGGTTTGCAGACCCCCCTAAAAATTAAACAAAGGTAAATAAATAATCAATATGGTAATGGTTTTCAGAGCATTACCCTATATTTGATGTTCAAGGTTCATGTACAGGTATTTAAATTCCTTAATCTAGACAGACAGATACAAGTCACCATTCTCCTCTAATTTTTGAAATAACTTTAAACTGCGCAATCCCGATTCTCGTTCTCCATTTTTCCAGAGAATAATGAGGTGATCAGCAGAACAAGTCACTAGTCCATGGTCTTCAAAGTACAGAAACATCTGTAGAAAAAAATTAATTACTGATTATAGGAAATTCAAGGAGAAGAGAAGCGGCCAATACCAAGTAGACTAACATAGGTCCTTGCCGAAATGCATACCATGGAGAGGTCTTTGGATCTGACTATGAAACTCTGTATCTTTCATGAGAAATTTAAGTGTGGGTGATAGTCACATACAAATAACAAATGCCAGGCCCATATCTAATATTTTAAGAATCAGAACTTTGTAAACACTACTCAACTACAGAGCTATAACTAACAGCTATTTTTTTTAATTCCCAAAGTGTCATCTAAATTTTACCATTATCTAATTCTTCAAGAATAGGTTTTAAGATTTTTTTTCAGCAGATGTCCTGACAAACCTGCTTCATTTAATCATTTCTGCTGGCGTTCTTATTAATGTAAAAATGGCCACAATAAAATATCTGAATTCCAAGTTCTCCAAGATAAACAGTAGCTTTAGCTCTCTATATAAACAGAGAATAATCAATCCTTAAGCATTTACTGAGTGTTATCTATATGTTTATAATCCCTATCTTCAAGAAGCTTCTAATTCAGCTGTGAAAACTGAATTTTAGTTGAAACAGTAAGGGTATCAGTTAAAGATGATGTAATTAGGTACTAAGTTATACTTCAGGCTATGATTTGCCGCAGAAAAAGGAGGCATATCAATACTGAATGAAATTGTCTGAGAAAGCTAACAAAACATTAAACTCTCCAAATAAAAGGTCATGCCCAGTGAAGGGATAGGCTGGAAGTTAAGAACAAGAAAATGGAGTGTTGATGAGAAGGCAGCATGCATCCTATGGAGAGAGCTGGTATAAGAGAGGAGAGAAACGAAACTATGAAAAAGATGAGCTCCTCGAGGGAAAGAGTGAAATAAAAGAGAGAAATAGGATGTGAGCTTTCTCAGGAATAACTTATACATTTCTGAACGTAACAGGAAACAGTCTGAGCTGATGATGCAGTAGTGGAAGGGGAAGAACTATCAGAGCAAAATCCCTCAGGAGATGCACAAGTGAGAATTCAGTACACACAGGTATATAGGACTAGTCTGAGAGTCAGGACAAACATTTTTTTAAAAAAGAGAAAATTTAAGAAAGAGCCAAGATTTTCTCAATGAAGCCAGACATACTTTAAAAAATAATTAAATGTCAACACCTCTACTCGGGCAAATTTCTAAGAATCTGACACTTCTGCTGCTGCTGCTAAGTCACTTCAGTCGTGTCCGACTCTGTGCGACCCCAGAGATGGCAGCCCACTAGGCTCCGCCGTCCCTGGGATTCTCCAGGCAAGAACACTGGAGTGGGTTGCCATTTCCTTCTCCAATGCACGAAAGGGAAAAGGGAAAGTGAAGTCATTCAGTTGTGTCCGACCCTCAGTGACCCCATTGACTGCAGCCTACCAGGCTCCTCCGGTCTATGGGATTTTCCAGGCAAGAGTACTGGAGTGGGGTGCCATTGCCTTCTCCCTGACACTTCTATATAATGTCAAATATGCCGCACCATTTAAAAACCTTCAATAGTTTTTTTTAAAACCTACTCTTTAAAAAAGTTTAAAAGGCCAAACTGCTTAGCCATACATTCAATAATCTGACCCCAAACTGCTTTATCTCCTACTGTGTCCATTGACTGGAACACAGACCTCCAGCCTAGGCAACCTGCTCTTGCCACCAAGTAGATTCTGTACATTCCATCTGCACAACTCCCGAAGTTAAAAGACAGAATGAAAACAACTGGGCTGCCTGTTACAGGAAGGCAAAAATTAGTAAGACATGAGCACCCACCCTCAGGGAGCTTATGGCCACAAGACTGTCTTAATCCTCTGAAGCATCAAGGTTCAGCTCAAGGCCCATCCATTATCTTCCACTAAGCATTTTCTTCTAACTCCTGAGTATTCCACTACTAATCTGGGTCCATCATAAGCAACCTAGATTGACAGCTTATTAAGCCTACCTATATTGTTCCTGTCTACTGACATATAAGCTCCACAACAGCAAGGATTTTATTTTATATCCCTTTGTAAACTCTAATGTCCAGTATAGTGCCTGAAATACAGGAAATGCTCAATAATAAGGTGGTGTTGTGTTGCTGCTCTTAAGAATAAATGCACTTTCAAATGAAAAATTAATTTGTTCCTCCCTGGCTATGAAACACAAGCATAATTTAAGAAATTCATTACTCAGGGCTGTGGTGATACTGTTACCAGTTGCAATTATCTCTTTACCTCGACTGGTCTTTTTCCTTCTTCATTACAGGCAATGGTGCTGATAGTAAATATTAATGCATTTGAATTTATAAAAAGTTAGAACTGGATGCACCCTATAATTCTGAACTCCACGATGATAATCAAGACACTGGGTTCTACTCAAGCTAACTAATTATTATCCTTCAAAACGAAGTAAAACAGACTTCTATTCATGAATTTGGTAATGCCCCCTGGAATTAGAGTCTGTAAGGTTTTACCTCTACATATATAAGCACACTTCTCCATGTACCCTCTGTATTAACTACCGTTTAACAGTATTTACTACTCTCATTCGTCAAGTTAATTAAGCCAGTTTTTAGAAGCCAAGACATTCCTCCTTCAAATCATTTCTCTGTATAGGGAGATCTTTACCACACATACTAAAACCTATCCCACTCCATGTTTAGAATCAGCAAAAACTTACTGATAAGAGCAGGTTTAGGTCTTTATGATACCAAATGAATGAACAGTAGTGAGATGCAAAAAGCAAGGCTCCCCTGGACACTTCTATGCTTATTAAAAACAATACCTCCACAGATGATGAGTGTCCAATTAAATCTCCAATAAGCTCTAGTGAACAGGAAGTGGCATTTTCTTGTTGCTTTTTAGCAGGATGGCTGGCTTGTTTATTTACTCTTCCAAATCCCCACATGTTAAAAAAACCTAGAAAAACACAACCATTTTAGTCATTCTCAAAATTATGCTCTTTTCTTAACAGGCTTCCCTTATGGCTCAGCTGGTAAAGAATCCGCCTGCAATGTGGGAGACCTGGGTTCGATCCCTGGGTTGGGAAGATCCCCGGGAAAAGGGAACAGCTACCCACTCCAATATTCTAGCCTGGAAAATTCCATGAACCGTATAGTCCATGGAGTCGCAAAGAGCTGGACACGGCTGAGTAACTTTCACTTTCCTTAACAATAATAATAATGTAAGATCAGAAAAACAAAACTTAAATGCAAAGGTGTTTCTCACTTATTGTCATCAAGGGCTAAGTGAGCAGATGATACCAGGAACTATGCTAGGGTTTTTTTTTAATATGTTACTTCATTTCCTCTTAGCTACCCACGTTTGTTGCTCAGCTCTTCTTATTGCCCCTACGCATGCACTGCTGAAGGTGTGTTAACATGAGAAAAAGGCAATGGAAGTCAAAGTGGAGAGAAATGAAAGGGCTGAGTGGCAGTGTGGGGGCAGGAAGGTCACAACTTAAGGATAGACAAAAAGCAACATATGTGACAATACCCTATGACTTCAAATAACTAGAAGAAACTCCGAGGCTACTGGCATTTGATTTCTTATGCGAAGGTTGCTAATTAACCAGGATTTTGTTTTTCAAATCAAGCACCAGAAAATCAACAGCTCAAGAGATTAACGACATAAACACAAAAGTGTTTGTTTATAAATTGAGTTCAATGTTAATGCTTCAAGGCTGAAGAACTTTGATGCCTGATGGTACACATTATGTTTATATACCAGACATAATTACAATACATTGATAAATAGCTAATTACGCCATTTGGTCAGTCAGGCAAGAATACTGAAGTGGGTAGCCACTTCAGTATCCTCCAGGAGATCTTTCCAACCCAGGGATCAAACCTGGGTCTTCTGCATTGCAGGCAGAGTCTTTACAGTCTGAGCCACCAGGGAAGCCCATTTGATCAGTCAGATCAGTTAGCTTCCCCTCAAAGAATCCTAGCTGACTTGAAATAAACAGGGGGTCCTGCAGTAAATATTAACACGTGAGTCCACCATCCTGATTCCCAAATGCTTCATGTAAACATGCTTATTTTCAGCACACTGTATATTATTCCTGTGGTTACACATAACTGCCTTTCATCTGTCTTTCACATGAGAAAAAAGCAAGACCACCTTTTTGAGAGAAGATACACACCCGTTGGCACCGGCTCCACTGAAAGCTGCTGTTTTTCTCGTAGCTCCCAAATGCGTACACTGCCATCTTCCGAGCATGAGATAATCTGCCTGTCAGAAGAGAGAGCACCATGGAGGGCAAGCGCTCGGAGTGCAGGCAAAACCCTCAGTGCAGCCTTTATCTGCTTTCATCCAGCTCTTGGCGGGAGCTGATTAAAAAATCACACTGTAACATGGCTTTACAATACAAAGTAAACACTCCTCAGGAAAGGCATGCATTATAGTGTGAGACTAGCTCAAATGTTACAAACATGTATCGCTTCCATTTTTAAAAATGCATGCAGGAAAACAGGTTATGAATTATACTCACAATATCCTGAGAAGCCCCATTCCTTTCTCTCCCCTCTCACTCTGAAAGTATCCTGCAGAGTAAATACTGCTGTGCTGTGCTTAGCTGCTCATTCGTGTCCAACTCTCTGCAACCCCACAGACTGTATGTAGCCCACCAGGTTCTTCTGTCCATGGGATTCTCCAGGCTTGAATGCTGGAGTGGGTTGCCATGCCCTCCTCAAGGGGATCTTCCCAACCCAGGGATCCAACCCAGGCCTCCCACATTGCAGGCAGATTCTTTGTCATCTGAGCCACCAGGGAAGCCCAAGAACACTGGAGTGGGTAGCCTGTCCCTTCTCCAGGGGAACTTCCTGACCCAGGAATTGAACCGGGGTCTCCTGCATTGCTGGCAGATTCTTTACCAGCTGAGCCACCAGGGAAGCCCCGAAAATACTACCATTTCCTTCACAGAATTCATCCCTAGAAGCTCAATGGCCACATCTGCCCTGAGAGGAAAGCCCTCAGTTAGTAGCCTCGGCCATCAAGGAGACCACCATTTAATTCTGGCCATAAGCAACACTACCAAAAAGCTGGCTTTGTGGAAAATATTAAAAAATTAGAACATAGTGCCCCAAAGTCTTCTATTAAAATAAATACCCAATTTTAAATTCTCTCTTCTTACAATGAAATTCAGAATAATTTGTTTGAACCCTGCTGTTTGTAAATTTTGTAATATATTGCCACAAACTCTTCTGTTAGAGACAGCCATAGGGTATTCTCCATTTTCAAAAGAACCTGTTGGTCAAGCAAGAGAGCCAGGTGACTCTGCCCCTGAGCAGTTGCAGTGGTGGCCCTGGGACCTATGCGTCTCTTCTACCTGCTACAGAGCAGATGGAAACTCGTACCTGTTTGGGAGTTTGGCAACGTGCAGGACGCTGGAGTCATGTGCAGTTTTCTGGCAGGCAATCACACGCTTCATTTGAAGGTTATACACGTATAAACCCCTTCCAACTGCAACAAATACATTCTGGGGGAGATAAAAGTTCAGAAATGCACATAAAACTAACACCACTACCCAGAGTAACAGATTTCCAGCCTTGGTGTAAGATCACCAAGTCATTGTTACCTTCCCTATTCCTAGCCTTCAGCCCAAATTACTGTACTGCCCTCTAAAGTCCAAAAATATCAACGCACAAAGGAAACCTCAGCATTTAAAAGGTCGAAGGACACAACTGCTAATACAGAGCGAACTCTATGTATTACACCTCGCAGCACCCCTGCCTTCCTTACTGAAACGTGACAGCTAGAGCAGGGGCTGCGGCTGGAAGACTGGTGCAGTGGAGGTGGAGCTTCTGGGGTCCAACCTGGGTTTTCATTCACATAATACCGTATCGTTGGGAAACTACTTAGCTTCTTCTGCCTGAAAAATGTGAGCAAAGTTACTTGGGCTCCACATCTTAAGCATCACAAGAACTATGAAGTATACAAAACAGCATATGCTAGAGTGGCAGAGATATATATATAGTGGTTTCACAAAGACATTTTTTCCAGTTCTACTAAATTTCCATTTTTCCTTTCTACTAAAACAGCTTTAATCTTTTGAAAGTACTTTCACCAATATTTATCTTACTTCAGCTTCACAACATCTCATTAATGTAGGAAAAGCTACTTTGCAGAATAACAAGTCAAAATAAAAGATTAAAGTCACACAAAAAATTAAGACATGAAAGGTGGTATTGGAATTCAGGTCATGTTACTCCAGTTCCTTATTCTTGCCTCATACCATACCACATAGCTTCTGAACTTATTTTGCAAATCACTAGACTTCTCGTGGCTCTTGTCTAAGAATCATTTATTCTTACTCAGTAGGTATGCCAGTGAGACAGACCTTTCAAAAATCCTTTTCCCTTCCTGTTCTCACTAGAGAACACGTCTCATGCAGCCTCAAAGGCTATAATGCCTACTCAGACCTATAGCATCTCAACCAAACATGCCTCCAAGGCTTACCAGACTCTAAATCCGCAATGACTCCCTTGACCCTCAGGACTGATGTTCTGCACACAGCAATGCTAGCTAAGGACCAGTGCCATGCACAAAAATAAAAACAGCTGGCCAGCTTGCTAAAATCTAGAGCCCTGGGAAACATTCAGTGCAAAGAAACCCCAGAAACTAGTTTATATAGACCAAGAAATCTGTGCAGAGTTCAAATGGTTTATCAAAACCCACAAAATTATCAATACAACTAGAGAATTAATAAGCTTTGGGGCAGTATTTACTCAATAGAATCATTCTATCAATCTCTTGTCATTAACAATAACTGACCCCCTTGTAGAAAGAAAAAAAACTCTTAGAAAGAAAATGAGGGAAAACTGAGTAATGCTTTATAAGCGTTTAATAAACATCAATCAAAATTTTAGATGAAAGAGAATGCAAAATGAAAAAACTTTAAGCACTAATTTTTACAACAATGAGAAAAAGGTATCAAATTAAAAATATACTTTTTAGGGCTACAACTCTTAGAAATCTAGTTTCTATCTTTCCTGAGACTATTGTTTTTATCATATATATTCAGGGGTTCCCTTGTGGCTCAGAGGGTAAAGTGTCTGCCTACAATGTGGGAGACCTGGGTTCGATCCCTGGGTCGGGAAGATCCCCTGGAGAAGGCAATGGCAACCCACTCTAGTACTCTTTTTCCCCCAAAGTAAAGTTAGAATATAAAGAAACTTAATCTTTAGGTACAATAATGTTCTTTACCTATTCTTACTCTATTTTGGTTTGGTTTTTAAAGTAAGAGAGGTTCAAAGAAAGCCAAAAAAAAAAAGTGGACCATGCTCTCCCCATCTAGAACACTATTACTCATTTTTAAAATAAAAATAAAAAAACATACAATTGTAAGATTTAAACAGTATAGGGAGGCACAAAATAAAGGTAACAGCCTCCTCCAACCCCTTTCCTCAAAGTTTACAACGCAAACATTTCTTGTGATTAGATTTAGAAAAATAACCCCATTTTAAACATATTTTCTGAGCTCCTAAAGCTAAAAAAAGAGATGTTCAGATCAGAGCCAAGATTCAGAAGTCCATTGGTACTAATCTCTTACTGCAAAAAAAGATGTAACGTGCTTCAAGAGCAACGGGCCTGAAGGACTGAAATCTGTAATTCTCACACAATCACCTTGCCCCAGGATGCTAGAAGACTAAAAGAAAGGCATTCCTGAAGTTTTTAATTCCCTTTATTTCTCCAGGAAATACACCGGAATCTTCAAAAGGATTCTTTCTCAAAGTCTTCCTTAAAATAATTTTAAGCATTATCCTCATATCCTATGGGAATATTTAATACAGCTCAAAACTTCAATGTGTTCTAAAATCTGTGGCCATTTAATCACCTCCTTGCCTCAAAGATAAAGAGGCAAGGAGGTGGTAAAAGATTAAAATGCTTTTTTTAAAGCAAATGATGTAATCTTCGAAATACATCAATACATTTTAAAGCACAACTTGGATGCAAGGAGTGACACCTTTCTATATCATGACATTAAATTTTCCCAATTAGAAACTGAGCTTAGTAAAAGATGTTAAGATTGTAGAAATTTTTCTCAACTTTTTTTACCTCTTCATCCCATGTGAGATGATGAATAGAAACGTCGTTTGGCTTTTGACAGAGTTTTATTTCCCGCTGAGCATCCAGCTGCGGAGATGGGTCCCAGAAGTTGCGTTCGCAGGCCTGCGCAGTCCAGCTCAGGGTGTCCCAGACGATGAGCTCCCCAACGTGGGAGCCAGATACAAAACTGGCATCTAGGCAGAGTTCACACGTCTCTTTACTGATCACTTACCTGGGCTACAGTAAAACGAATGAGCTGCCTGGCAGTGCTGCTCTGTAAAACCGCAGTAACAACAGGGAGGTAACCTGACAAGCCAAACAGGAAGACTAACAGAACAGAAAGACCGGAAAGAGACTCAGGTTTACTCACACATTTAGTAAATGATAGTAACTGCTTTTCAATTCAACGAAGAAAGAAATAAGTCATGCTGGAATACTTGGTTAAGTATTTGGGGAACAAAGACAAAAGAATTTTACCTTGGATCATATACAGTTAAGAAAAAGTCACACTTCTGTTTCCTCTGTACTCCCACACTCACGACATGCCTGACACCAGACGTGTGGGGGTCTTCCCCACAGCAGGCAATTATGCAACACCAGCCGAATGCCCCTACAATTTAACTCAGCTTTGGCCATATCTACCTGGAAATAATGTCAGTTCCCACAGGTTAAGGTCTCAGTCCTGCAGGACTTCTCTCACTTCAGATACTAATTGCAAATCCAGGCTGTTACCTGTGTTTCTAACTGGCTGTAAGCTGAAGAGTCCCACATCCCCTCCTCAGGTTCAGTTACTATGCTAGAGCAGCTCACAAAACTCAGGAAAACAACCTACCTACTGTTCACCACTGTATCATACAGGGTATGCCAAGACAGATGACCCTCCAGAGGGAGGAGGCGCAGGGCAAGGGCTGTGGGAGGCGTCTCAGAGAACCCGGCCCTCTCCAGCAGGCCACTCGTGTTCAGCCACCCGGAAGCTCTCTGAACCCCACACTGTGGGAATTTTTATGGGAACTTCATCACACACATAATCTATCTAATGACTATCTAAAGATATCTGAAACCAATTGGGGACTGAATAAATAAATCAGACATCCACGAAATGAAACAGTAATGCTGTTACCAAAAACTAAGTTGTAAAAGTATGTCATGTTAATACAGAAATATACTCATGACATGCTGTTACCAAAAGCACACCGTATGTATACGTGTCCAGAAAAACACCTAGAAGGACATGAACCTCTACTTAATACTACATGAATGATTTTCATTTTCATTTTTACATTTTTTATGTTTCTATTTCCTCATTTTTCTATTATGACTATGTATTACTTGCACAATAACAAGTTTTTAAAATGTTTAATGAAAATGAAATTAGTGGGCTAAGACACTGCACAAATTATATATTTAAGGAAAATGTACAACTGCTAAGACTGAAAACTATCATAAAGAAATGTGATTTAATTCCTTTATAGAGGAAGGTGGAGCAGAGCAGCGCACTGTGAGTCTAGAAACTCAAGTTTTAATTTTGACTCAGCCTGTTACAAGCCATGTGATTGGCCTTTAGAAAGTCATTTAATCTTTTTCTATCTTGGATTTCTTAGGCATTAAATGAAGATGATTGTAGAAATAAAATTAAATAATAAATGTGTAGACATTTTAAAGACATTGAATGTTATCTTTTGAGTCCGTGGTATTATTTTGAGCCCCGGGTATTATTTCATATTAATAGTATTAAAACATCCAGTTACTTGTAATTTAGGAATACATGGATGAGTAATTATGATTTAATTATCTCATTTATCAAATAAACCAGGACAGAAATCTCTAATAACTAGATGAACAATCTCCTCAAAATAAAGAATTATCAGCAATCATACAGGTAAATAGTATTTTTCCTTGGTTCCAAGTCCAGTTTCCATAGTTTATTAACAGACTCTCTGGAATTCAGTCTCTGAAGAATTAAGTTCATTTCTCATCTGTGGAGAGAAAACAGGCTTCTAGGTCTACTAGTGGGAAAGTTAAGGTGGCAGTAATCTTTCCATGACATTCTTTTCCATCCCTTCCCCTCCTCTTTTCAATCTCACTCAAACTACAAAAGAACCAGAGACATTAGCAAGCGACATAAACAAGTGAAGATTCTTCTTGACTCCAGCTCTGCACGTGTCACCACACCAGAGCTAACCTACTGAGACCACACCGCTGCCTGCTCTGATCTCCTCCAAGTGTCTGTAATTCATCTAGGCAACGGAAGCAAAGCACTTGAGCCCAGTTATAATTTTTCACTAGAAACGAAATGCTGACACTGACCTGAGTCGGTGCAGTTTAGTGCTGTGCTCATTATCCCACACTGGTCATTCAAAATGCTTCACACCAGGAGAGGGCGGGAAGATTTGGGAGAATGGCATTGAAACATGTAAAATATCATGTATGAAACGAGTTGCCAGTCCAGGTTCAATGCACGATACTGGATGCTTGGGGCTGGTGCACTGGGATGACCCAGAGGGATGGAATGGGGAGGGAGGAGGGAGGAGGGTTCAGGATGGGGAACACATGTATACCTGTGGCGGATTCATTTTGATATTTGGCAAAACTAATACAGTTATGTAAAGTTTAAAAATAAAATTAAATTTAAAAAATAAATAAATAAAATAAAATACATTCAAACTTGCTTCCAAAAAAAAAAAAAATGCTTCACACCAAACAGCCTCAATAATGTATTGTACGTGGATGGACTTTGACCCTTAGGCAAGTATCAGAAGTCACTTAGTACGAAAATCTCACCTGAAACCTGTCTACCCATCCCTCAGAAGTTCTAATACTACCATATCATGCTGTCAGTATAAAACAAGAAAAGGAATAAAATAAAGCAGCAGCACCTAGAGCCTTCTGCCAGAAGAGATAAGCAAGGTTACCTTGTATGTTGGTCTTAGACAATCTCTGCAGAGGCATTCAGAGCTCTTGGGCAAACCCAGTATTCATTATCCACATTTGTGGGAGCTCTGCTACAAACAAATGCTCTGCTAAGGTTGTCCTAGCGCCAACTCACTGAACGTGCACTTTCCCTGTGAGTTATAAACCCAGTAACTGGCCACATTTTGACTGGTAATTGGTGGGGATAAAGGGCTGAGGGTGGAACTGGGAACTGTACAACATAATCACTTCAGGATGGCTAAATCTGCAGCATGGTAGACACATCTATTATGACAGACCGTCACAGTATCATTCTCAAATTTTACCAGACTGCTCATCCATATGATTCCTAAATATGCTTTTGGCTTGCTAGCATTCTGTAGTGTAATTTTATAGTCATGGAATTTATAAAGTAAAAAGTACTAGGGGTTTTCTGTAATTTCCATTAACAAATTATTTTTTGCCTTAGCTTTCCCTTTTCCTCTTCTTAAGATGTTGGCAAAGAAAGACTTGACAAGAGCATTCTTAATTAAACTGTTCTGAGTATCTCTGTACATCACAGAGATGTACAGAGAAGTGCCATGAAGCTGAGGCTCCCTCAACTTCATTATGGAAATATGCCAGGTCCTGGTCCCAATACTTCACTGCTAAAACGGGACAACTAGGCGTGACCACTGTAACGGCCAGGACACTGCTGTGCTCTTCTCAACAGCTCCAGCCTTGGGGCTGCTGGCTCAGTGTCAGAGGAACTTCCAAATAAGAACTTGCCTTCTGGGCTGCCACCATGGCTAAAGGAAAGAGTCCCCAGAAAAAGACAAAAGGGGTGCTCCTCACATTGTTGTTTCTATCATACAGATAATCTAGTCCTCAGAAAGACTTGCAGCTGGGTTGAACAAGTAAATAGCTATTAGAGAGGAAGTTTCTGGTGTTGAGCGGGCCATTCTCACTGATGTAATTGAAAACGTGACTGAACGGCCTACAGATGGAGACTACACTTAGTACTGTTTGTGGCCCTTTCCCTTTGCCTCATGTTTCTACAAAGTATTGCTCAGAAAGAGCCAGCCTAGGTCAGGGGGGTGCAGTGCACTCCCCTACAACATATTCACAGCATCCTCACAGGACCCTCTTACAAGTCTCCTCCAGACTATCAAACTGGAGCCACCCAAGAGTCCTCACATTTGACCTCAGAGCCCAGACCACCCAGGAGAGCTCTGATGATACAAGCTATCAGTTTATTTGAAAGTGAAGTAACTAAATCCCAGGATTTGTGGTTTGTGATCCTATCCTGTCATCTGATATCAGGTTCACCTCACAAGAGATACTCATTAAAATCATGATAAAGCCAAATACAAAGTCTGGCAAACCAAACACACAGCCATGAGGAAGGGCAGGTATGATCCATTTCTGCAGACCTTTAGTTTGGTGTTATTCTCTGGTTCTTCAATGATGGACTGAATCCAGCTCATTCTACTGTAAACAGAGTGGTATATAATTTTGTCCTGTGTGACCTTCAAAAGAGAAAAGAGCCAGAACCATTTGCCCCCAAAGCCAAAATGCTACCAAGCTTTAGTACTGACAGCCTACAACAATCATCCCACAGCTGCCAAGTAACCCCTGAGTAAGTATGCTGTCTCCTCCATCACCCCTTTTCTCTGCCCAACTCCATTCTTCCCCCGTGCCTAAATCTAAGACCTACCAATCTATGAAACTCGATGAATTCTACTGCTTTAAACCTCAGAAAATAAGACTGCCACTCTCTCCTTATTAATAGCATCATTTTCATGATGTTAATTCTAGAATCCTATGACAAAACAAGACTAAAGTTCAAAACAGGTTAACAAGTAAAAAATTGTACATAATATAAACATGGACACAATGAGCTTACCATTGACATTAACCAGTGAGAGAATATTATCTTGGTGATCAAGGAGGCGCTTAACTTCAAGAATATCCCATCCTAGTGATCCCTCTGTGGCTGCTACCAACCTGAAAATTACTAAATGAAAAGACCGATATAATTTTACTGAAATAGTCAAAGAAGATAAAGTTCCATTTCTGCTCAAAAAACTAATATTTCACTAAGTGACAAACACCTAAAATACTGAAAAAACCCATCTCCAAAGACAGTCTTGTTCATACTACTTCATTTCTTTCAAATCCTTGAGATGTTTGCAATGATCTACTAAAATCCCAAGTGTGACCTCAAAACTCTATTCCTTTTATTAGAACTCTTCTAAACCCCCACCAACCATTAAGTCCCATCCTCCCTAAGCCTTCAGTGTATGACCAGCTCTCCCACCTCATTCTCTCCTTAGCCAGCACTGGTCCGGACCCCTGAATCTCCCCCCACCATTAGCCTTCTCTCCTCATGCCAGGCCAGTAAATACTGCTGCAAAATAAGCTATGAATCTGTGCTTAACCTCAAATCGGTGAAGACTTCAGCAGTTTTTATTTATTTACTTTTCAAATTGATATCTAAGCTTACACCATTAAATTACAAATTCTCTGAGAAGATATGCCTTATAATTTTTGTGTGTTATACAGTTCTTTTGGACTATAGTGTTGCTTTACTCAACTGAGTTTAACAAACAGTTTTATATAAACTTGTATTAATCCTAACATTAATCAGTATAGAAAACTCAAAATCAAATCAACTGGAAAGATTCAATAAACATTTACTGAATGCTTATTAGGATGCTCCAGGAACTTAGATATTATATGTGACTAGGTTCCAGTTACTGCCCTGAAATAGTCATCGAGAGTGGGAGTGAGACTTATGAACAAGCTCAGAATCCATGTAGTCGGTGCTATAACAGGCCCCAGCACCAAGAGCTGTGGCTGCTCACAGCTTGGAAAAACTAGTATCTCAGAGTCATAGTCCTCCCAAGTGATGGCTGATTACTAAGTTTCTCTTCTTTCTCACACTTCTCCTTGGAAAACAGGTCACACCACATTTCCTTCTATGTCTCTGGGCACATTTTACCAAATGACAAACCTCTACAAAGGTTATTTAATACTGATAGCCATTCACATTGAAACTGTGGCTATCAGATGAAGGTCTCAGAAACTGTGGTTGTCTATCAGAAAGGGGACTCTTTCTGATACCTAGCAAAGTAGAGCGAAAATTCTCCTGTAGTTGGAATACTACCAAATGACACTGAGATTGAGATTACAGAAAGCAAGCAGGTACTCTACTGTTTAATGCAACTAACAGGGAGAACAAACTGAAACACTGACCAAAAAACTACAAAGAACTAAAGATAATGAGAAACTTAAGTTCATAAATATAGTCTCTACAATCAAGTATTCACAAGGGTCACATATGTAATAACTTCAAGGAAATAAACATGAATTAGAAGATAAAAGAAAAGCAAGTCAATTCTAAAAAAGGGTTAACAGAAAAATCTTGAACTTTTGAACCAGGATAAGTACTCAAAGAGTGATGCTAGTCCTGCCCAGCTAATAAAGCCTCAAAGGGGCTACAGGCAGTGCACACAGAAATTTTATTTCCTGTTGAGAAGATTCACATTAGAAAAAGAGAAATTAGTATGGAACAGTTAAAACCAAGGACAGGGGCACAAGCTTGTCTTAGAAAAGATAGTACATTTAGAGGAATAAAACTTATTTTTCATAAGGAAAATGACACTACATATTTACTTGATGAAAAAGTTAAAGTGAAAGTCACTCAGTGGTGTCCAACTCTTTGCAACCCCATGGACTGTAGCCCGCAGGATCCTCTGTCCATGGAATTCTCCAGGCCAGAATACTGGAGTGGGTAGGCGTTCCCTTTTGCAGGGGATCTTTGCAACCCAGGGATAGAACCCAAGTCTTCCACATTGCAGAAGGATTCCTTAGTGTCTGAACCACCAGGGAAGCCCTATTTTGAGGCTAAGTAAAATGGAAACCCTCATTCTTAAGAATATTTGTATTTTTTATAAATTATTTTGAATAAAACCAACTTTAATTTCTTCCTTTTTTTAGATGATATTCCAATTTCTGTTGAGGCATCAGTGTTTATTACTATTTCAATGAATTCACTAATTCATTCGATAAAAATCTCTTTATCTGCTAGGAGAAAGATGAAGAAGGTTTCAGTCACCAAGGCACTAATATTCTGAAGGGGCGGGGCAAAGAGAGACCAAAAAGCAAACATAAGTTTTTAGAGTAGTAAGTTAAATGGTAGACATGAGATTATAAGAATACACAGGTAAAACCTCTGGGAGGGGAGGCATAAGGTAAGCAAGGCTTCATCCTTGAAAAAGAAATACTAGAGCTGTGCTCTTAAAGAGTAAGTAGTAATGAGCCAGATTAAAGAGCACAATGAATTATGTGGTCAAGTCCAATATGGCTGACAAGAGAAAGGAAGGCAGAGGTGAGAACCACCTTGGGCTGGGGGGTTCCAGGAAATGTGGAGTAGCCAGCAGTTACGAAAGACTCAATGGAAGCAGGGGGAGATGGCCAAGTCCAATACAGGTGACAAGAGAAAGGACGGTGGTGAGAACCACCTCAGGCTGGGAGCTCCGGGAAATGCAAATTAGGCAGCAGTGAGACAAGACTCAGGGAAGCAGGGGGAGATCATGGAAGGCATAATTTGATATGCTGAAAGGCCTGGACTTCATTGTGTAGGCATGATTACATTCGTCCTTAGGGCAAACATTTCATTCATCTGGGGCAAAAATGAGAAAAAAAATAAGGCCACATAAGTTTGTTTGTTTGTTCTTAATAAAACTAAATGTATTCAATTTAAAGCCCTATACTTTTTTCCTGATGTCATGTTCTTCATATTTTGTTGTCAAAAAGTTATTTTTACAAAATGAGGGTGGTAAATGGCAGCTTATTTTGTTTCCAGTTTGGAGTTTTCAATGTTTTCATTGAAAACATTGTTTAGAACCACTAAAACAGAGAAGGGAATGGCCACACTTAACCAGCCAACCAAGCAGGCTATATCATGGTGAATTAATTTCACTGGTATCCGAATTTTGATATGGATTCAAACAGTCACAATATTTGTGCAACAATTTGCAAGTATCTTAAATATATGCCAATAGTCACATAAATTAGAAATGTAAGGGCTTCCCTGATGGCTCAGCAGGAAGGGAACCCACCTGCAATGCAGGAGACACAGGAGGTGCAGGTTCGATCTCTGGGTCAGGAAAATCCCCTGAAAAGGGAAGTGGCAACCTGCTCCAGTATTCTTGCCTGGAGAGCCCTTATGGACCATGGACGGAGGAGCCTGGCAGGTTACAGTCCAGGGGGTTGCAAAGTGTCGGACACGACTAAGCATGCAGGCATGTTGAATAGGCATATACTTAAAGAGATTTTATTTTACTTGCTACTAACTCTATCATGGGGTGATTATATTTGGACACTCTGGGCATGCATGCCCAATCATGTCTGATTCTCTTTTGTGACCCTCCTCTGTCTGTGCGGTTCTCCGGGCAGGTATACTGGAATGGATTGCCATTTTCTTCTATAGGGGATCTTTCTGACCCAGGGATCCAGCCTGGGCCTCCTGTATGTCATGCGTTGGCAGGCGGATTCTTTACCACTGAGCCACCTGGGAAGCCCTTTGGACACTCCACATTACATATATTTAGACATCTTACTAATACTTCATCATTATCTGAATACAATAATCTTTCGTAAATATTTATACTTTCAACGTGTTCTCCAGACAACGGCAATGGCTAAAATATAGTTTGCGCATTGTTAAGTACACATTCAAAAAAATAAATAAAGTAGAGGAATGAAAATAAGTCAGGAGATATCGCAACAGACCGACCAGGCAAAAGAGGAGAAGAGCACCTGAACACAGCAACACTAGTGAGATGGAAAGAAGTGGACCAAAATATTTAGAGCAGCCGCCCTCAAAGCATGGCCCCAGACCGACCACCTCAGCACTCGCAGTACATGTTAGAATGCAGACGCTCAGGCCCCACTCCAGAAGTAGTGAACTAGAAACTCTGGGAGTAAGGCCCAGTATTTTGTGTTCTTAACAAGTCCTTCAGGTCATCCTCATGCACACTACATTTTGAGAACCACTGAGAGTAAAACCAGCAAAACACAAGCGATTGATTAGCAACAAAAGGTAAAAAGCAGGGAAAAGCGAGGCATCTTTCCAGCACCATAAAGAACATGGGAAAACTGAATTTCTGCAAGGAAGAAAAAAAGAAAAAAAACTTAAACACTAAATTTTATCTTTAGAAGCTGCTTCATGAAAAGCAAGCATAAGCATTGGGTCTAAAAAATTACTTCTCAGACATGACTACACAGGGAAAGTTCAGTTGAAGAAAGAAAAGCTTGACTGCAAAGCAGCAGAGCCTGCAGATAGCAGCTTACAATTGGTAAACCATTAGCTCATTTCTCACTGGCATTTGCAAACATGCCAACTGATGATCACAGTAAATCTAGAGACTGGTCTCTAGAAGTAGCAGCACAAGTAATATCAAATGCCCTCTGGGCTCCATTAGACAAATTCTTCAAGAAAAAAGCAGATTTTAAAAAGCAACTTCTCAGCACACAATTTTTATCCATAAGGTAATGAGCATAATAGGTTTGGTTTTTTTTAAACTGCAGACTGCTGGCAGTAAATAAGTGAGCCAACAGTCAGCAGTAAGAGACTGGCCTTCAAATGGCATGTTTATAATCAGTACATTTACCACATCCTCTCATTCTCCCTCCTGCCATCCCACTACTCTGAGGGAAATGGCACAAACTTCACCCTCCAAGAAGACAGGTCCCACCCTGGTTTCCACAGCTCCTGTCTTACTCAGCTCCCATAATAACCCTCTTCCAAACCCAACTCGTTTTTAGTTTTCAGAATGTCGGTGGTGTTTTATGTAGCTCAAGTTTTTGCTGAGTGAGCGAGTGTGGGTCATCAACGGAGAGGACTGGGATGTAAACAGCCCTCCAGCATCAGAGGAGTGGGGCTACCTTGCCCACTTGCCTATGCTAGACCAAGCGTGGCACAAGAGCCGACCTAACATCCTGATAAGTCTCAGGTTCCACACCACTTCAGTAATTCCAGGAGGTCAAGACTGGGGCGGGCAAAGATGTCCTTTAAATAAAAAGTCAAATTAGTCTTTCCGAAATGTTTACACAAGGCTAGTTTACAATTTTAAAAAAGAAGAAATGAAGGGGGAGAAAGTCATACTCACTCAGTTCTTTGCCAGCTGCTGCCACAACACAGTGCTTAGGTATTTCAATCAAAGCGCTGATCCCTTCATAAACATAGAAAAGTTAAATTATTTTCTTAATAGATTAGATCAAAAACATTTTCAGATTTATATTAGTCATTTCTTCAAAGGGGATGGTAACAATAAAGCTCACACAATGCGCTACATCACACTTGCATGTGAAAACAACTTTGTGAAAAGTCAGTAAGATCTCTCGAAGTTTTTATTGATTTATTAAGGGTAGAAAATTCTCTTTGAATATTTGTATTATTATGGCAAACTTATTTACCAGGGACCCCTTAAGATAATCATCATTGCCATTTACAAGATGGCTAGCTCAAATGGAATACAAAATTGGCATTTTTCCTCAATGTAAATTGAAGAAGCCTGGGTGAACTCCCTGGCAGCAAATAAATGAGCCAAGAGTCAACAACAAAGAAACTGGCCTTCAAATAGTATGTTTATAATCGATCAGTACATTTACAAAATTCCTTGTATTACTAGAATAATCAGATTCAACATTATATTACATTTCACTTATTAAGCATACAGTGCTAAGTACATTTTTTATAGCTGAATCATGAAATGATTTTAGGATAACCACAACTTCTGTAAGATACGTTATAATTATCACTTTTGTCAGCAATAATTAAAGAATTCAAGTGTTAGATTTAGAATTACCATATCTGTTGGCACAAAACTTGTTTATTAAAGTTAACTTTTCCCTTATAAAATATATGTAATTTTTATACAGTAATTCATAACACATATGCTAATTGGGAAAACATTCTCATCTGCTTTACCTTCCCACTCGGGGAGTATTTCTGGCCAACATCTTTCTTCCACATAGGTTTTACCAATATGTTTTATATTTTTCCATGGTCAAGGACAGGGCATTGATGGTAGAGAAGGAGAAACGGGAGCAGCAGTGTACAGGATAAAGAAGTAGGAGAGAGAGGAGAGCAGGGGGAGGGAGAACAGCAGAGAATTCCAGATGCAGAAAACAGCTTGTCAAAAAAATGTTGATTATTTATGAAATAAAATTACTGTAAACTCAATAATCCAGAAGTAGCAACTTAATGCCGGAGAAGGCAATGGCACCCCACTCCAGTACTCTTGCCTGGAAAATCCCATGGACAGAGGAGCCTGGTAGGCTGCAGTCCATGGGGTCGCTACGAGTCGGGCATGACTGAGCGACTTCACTTCCACTTTTCCCTTTCAGGCACGGGAGAAGGAAATGGCAACCCACTCCAGTGTTCTTGCCTGGAGAATCCCAGGGACAGGGGAGCCTCGTGGGCTGATGTCTCTGGGGCCGCACAGAGTCGGACACGACTGAAGCGACTTAGCAGCAGCAGCAGCAGCAACTTAATGCACAGAATCACAGACCATAGTGATGGAAAGGGCATGGATGTCCTGTTTTCTAGTCCAAGGCTCCTTCCATTTTATCATACTAAGATTATTTTTGCTTATTTCCAAACACATAATAATTGTCCCTCAATGGCACCCCACTCCAGTCCTCTTGCCTGGAGAATCCCATGGACGGAGGAGCCTGGTGGGCTGCAGTCCATGGGGTCGCTAAGAGTCAGACACTACTGAGCGACTTCACTTTCACTTTTCACTTTCATGCATTGGAGAAGGCAATGGCAACCCACTCCAGTGTTCTTGCCTGGAGAATCCCAGGGATGGGGGAGCCTGGTGGGCTGCCGTCTATGGGGTTGCACAGAGTCGGACACGACTGAAGCGACTTAGCAGCAGCAGCAGCAAAAGCCCTGCCAGCCCATAAATCAAGCAAGGCTTAGTGAAAGGAGTTTCATAAAGTAAGGATCTAATAGTACTGCTAACTATTTGGTATCCGGTAATTTGGAAAATCCAAATCACAAAAAGCTCACCAATGGCAACTTAAGGTCTTTTAAAAGCTTTCTAGCCAATTTTCTCAAAGGTTTACTGCTATCTCTTACTGATAAACAGGGCAATACTGTAACTATTTAAAGTACAGTACTCGAAGCTAATTTGCAAAGAAGGGGAATTGCAATAACAGGTGATTATTTCCATTAACATGCAAAAGGTCCTCTTTAGCCCTGATTTCAGTATTTTACAACATGTGTGCGTGCATGCTAAGTCACTTCATTCGTGTCTGGCTCTTTGCAACGCTATGGACTGTAGCCTGCCTGGCCCTTCTGTCCATGGGATTCTCCAGGCAAGAATACTGGAGTGGGTTGCCATGTCCTCCTCTAGGGGATCCTCCTGACCCAGGGATTGACCGCACACTCTTATGTCTCCTGCATTGGCAGGGTGTTCTTTACCACTACAAACAAGATTACTAGTGATCAAGTGGTGAACTGAGAAGTTAAACTATAAATCCTAGTAAGGTAGGGATTTAGTTTTATTAAGACATTATATTATTTTTCTAGTATTTTATAATACCCATGTGGAGATAAGCTAGTTCCAATAAAGAAGTGTAAATTCAACTCACAGGGCTCCTACTACTCTAAGACAACAATAATATGCTTTAATAACACAGGCATACCTTGGAAATATTTTGGGTTTGGTTCCTGACCACCGAAATAAAGCAATTATCACAGTAAAGCAACTCACACAAACGTTTTAATTTCCCACTGCATATAACAGTAGTGAAAAAGCTGGCATAAAACTCAACATTCAAAAAACTAAGATCATGGCATCTGGTCCCATCACTTTGTGGCAAATAGATGGGGAAACAATGGAAACAGTGACAGACTTTATTTTCTTGGGCTCTAAAATCTCTGCAGATGGTGACTGCAGCCATGAAATTAAAAGATGCTTGCTCCTTGTTAGAAAAGCTGTGACCAACCTAGGCAGCATATTAAAAAGCAGAGACATTACTTTTCTGACAAAGATTCATCTAGTCAAAACTATGGTTTTTCCAGTAGTCATATATGGATGTGAGAGTTGGACTACAAAGAAGGCTGAGCACCAAAGAATTGATGCTTTTGAACTGTGGTGTTAGAGAAGACTCTTGAGAGTCCCTTGGACTGCAAGGAGATCAAACCAGTCCATCCTAAAGGAAATCAGTACTGAATATTCATTGGAAGGACAGATGCTAAAGCTGAAACTCCAATACTTTGGCCACCTGATGCCAAGAACTGACTCATTGGAAAAGACCCTGATGCTGGGAGGGATTGGGGGCAGGAGGAGAAGGGGACGACAGAGGATGAGATGGCTGGATGGCATCACTGATTCAATGGACATGAGTTTGAGCAGGCTCCAGAAATTGGGGATGGACAGGGAAGCCTAGCATGCTTCAGTGCCTGGGGTTGCAAAGAGTCGGACATGACTGAGTGACTGAACTGAACTGATAATAGTTGTTAACATTATACTGTCATCTATTAAATGTGCAATAGTATTATGTCTAAAAGACAATGTATGTACCTTAACTGTAAAACACTTTATTGCTAAAAAAATATTAACAATTAGCTGAGCCTTCAGGTAGTCATTCTTTTTGCTGTTGGAGGGCGTGAAATATTTCAAGAATTACCACAATGTGACAGAAACACAAAGTGGACAAATGCTTCCGGAAAAATGGTGCCAAAAGACTTGCATGATGCAGAGTTGCCACAAACAATTTGTAAAAAATGCATCATCTGCAAAGCCAAATAAAGCAAAGTGCGATTAAACAAGGTATGCCTGTATTCTTTCAAGGATGACCATGGGTTCATTTCATTACTTTTAGAAACAAAAATAGTTAATAGTGGATCACATGATTTTAAGGTTCAGTTCAGTTCATTTTAAGGTTACTGTCATTTAAATTTACTCATTTATACTTAAATATTTTTATTCTGAATAAATTTTTATTCTTTAAGTTCCTTGATACCAATGTTAAGTCAAAACTGATTTTTTTCTGAGAAAACAGAATTCTGTTTTTACATTTTCACATGAATGAAATTTCCTTAGTAAAACCAACTGTAAAATGAGGGCATCCTTAGGACTCTATGCAAAGTCTGATGACCCCACAAATGAAGAAAATACTTTTGTAAAGTCATAAAGATCTGTTTCCAGGTAAACTCAGTTTAGGACATGGTCTAGGAACATGTAAGAAAAGGGTTTTCTTGTTCACTTTTGAGAAATTCTGTTAGAAGGGGTGAAGAAGCCAAAACAGGGGAAATCTTTTCCTTCCAATTTGAAATGGAAATATATCTCACACAACCCTTCACCTGAATTGGAAAATATGACATTTTATATTCGGAATTAAAAAGAAAAGCTCCTATATTACTGTTGTATTCATGGAAAGTCTCTTTGAAGATTCACTGTGTCTTTACTTTAGTGTCTAGCATGGTTCACAAGTACCTTGATTTGTTTTTACCTGTATCAGAAAGGTGACTCGTCTTACACAGAAGATCTAATTTTCGGTTCCACACACACAGATCATTCCCACCAGAGAGCCAAACATCTAGTCTCTGAAGAACAGCTAAACACTGTAAAATTCATACAAAATATTTATCAGTTTAGAAATTCAAGCATTCAGTGGTTTTAAAATATGTCCACAAGTTGATACCCTTTCCCTTCAAGAGATCAGTAATCTTCAAAGTAAATGAGGAAACACTATTTCATTTTACTAGTATCTTTCCCCAAGCCTGCTGAAATTACTGAAAAACAGTAGCACTTTCTGAGACCATCTAAGGTAATTTCTTCTATAGGAATGCAAGTAACCAAGTCTTATCCAAGTTTGTTTCCCCAACCTGTAGCAGAGTTTCTATCAATAATAAGCCCCAATTAGTATGTTTATAAAATGAACCTTAGAGTAGCCAGCCACCAATTAGCCACAAAAGATTTTGTTCTGGAAATAAGTAACTACTACTAAATTATGATTTTACAGAAAACAGATAGTGAGGCACAAATAGCTCCGTGTTTCAAGTTTAAAGCTAAAACAAAGAACAACAAAAAAAAGACAAGCTACTGCCGTATCACTTGGAAAGTAGTATCCCTTCCTAGAATTACCAACTAGAAACACACTGCGGCTGCTGCTGCTGCTAAGACCCTCAGTCGTGTCCGACTCTTCGCGACCCCATGGACTGCAGCTACCAGGCTCCTCCATCCACGGGATTTTCCAGGCAAGAGTACTGGAGTGGGGTGCCACTGCCTTCTCCGACTAGAAACATACTAGGTACTACATTTTTCCTTATCTTACTATAGAGATTCACCTCTTGCTCTAATTTAAAATTCAAACATTCTAGCATTTAATATGCATACTCCCCAAAATCTAGTCTTAGAAGAATGAAATAGCTGTAGATATGTGCAGAAGAAATAATTTTTAAAACCTAAAAAAATAATTTCATCTAAATCATTAGATAACTTTTTCTGAAATAAAAAGATTATTACCATAAAGTATCTGATTAAGATTTTACCTTTACAGTAGACTGGAAGCATGACACTTTCTGAACTTGTCTACCGGTATCACAATCCCATTCCTAAATTTATGTTAAGAAATAATTTCTAAGCAGAATTTCAAAAAATTATGAGATAACTTTTCTAATAATTAAATTACAAATATTACACATTTTATGTAGAAAATATACAAAGCATAAAGTACTTTGTGTTTATACTATTACAAAAATCAACTTAGCATAGCAAGCTTATAATCTAAAATAAGTTTGATGTGAATTTTACTATAAAACCATTTGAAAATACCAACAGAATGAATGGCCTGAATATCAAATCTTTATAAGCATTAAATATTGCAACTATAAAAAATTTAACTTTTACTCTCCAAAACAGTCTACCATAATCTAATAAACACTGAACATAAAATATTCATACTAAAAACTATCACATCCATTAATTAACATTAACTGAAAGCTCCCTCAACATGCCTGGCATGATTTTACTAGTTATCTTAATTCAAAGAAGACAGTAACCAAATACCTATATCCATATTTAAAATAATTTCAAGACCTCTCATAAAAGGTCCAAGATTAGTTTGACTTAAGGAACATAACAATTTTCAAATTTTTCATACCATTTCCTATGGTAAGATATACACTTTATATGAGAACATATTTACATATAAATATGTATATACACACACATATATAGACTCTTAAGATTATAATTTGACAAAAAAAAAAATCTACCCTCAGCATTTAGTTAATGAAGTTCGTTAATAGCAAATACCCAAGCATGGTAAATTTAAAATTCATCTGAATAAATGGAACTACTAACAAAGCAACCTGAAATTATTTTTAACAAGAAAAGTCATTCAGCAAAGGAAATTACTCTATACTAGCATTTACCGTTAAAGTTTATACTGATATTGTCCAGTTACCCATGTACGTCCTGTAATAGTAATTTTAACAATTATCTCTAAATAGTATAGGAGAAGGCAATGGCAACCGACTCCAGTACTCTTGCCTGGAAAATCCCATGGACGGAGGAGCCTGGTAGGCTTCAGTCCATGGGGTCGTGAAGAGTCAGACATGACTGAGTGACTTCACTTTCATTTTTCACTTTCATGCACTGGAGAAGGAAATGACAACCGACTCCAGTGTTCTTGCCTGGAGAATCCCAGGGACGGCAGAGCCTGGTGGGCTGCCATCTATGGGGTCGCACAGAGTCGGACACGACTGAAGTGACTTAGCAGCTAAATAGTATTCTAGTACTTAAGAAGCAGTCTAATAAAAAGAATTTTATATTCTATTTTTGCAGAGATTATACTGATACTGAAACAAAAAATAGCTTCAGTCCATAAAATAACATGTGCTTCAATAGAACAATGGTAGTAAAGCTATTGTGACCTAAACATACTAAAGTGCATTTTATGCCCCTGATTATGCAACACTGTAATCACCACAGTGTATCATTTTATCTCCACCTAAATCTTTTTGTGAATTTCTACCACCTATTGGCAATCTGTCTAAAAATCACTTCGGCTGACAAGCTTATTTAAAGTGTGTCATAAAGTATGTCTTCGTTCTATAGAAGCCTAAGAAACACCTACACCTTTGGGCTTACTCCAAAACTCAACTTCACTAACACCTGAAGTTATTTAAATAGAATTCTCAGATAAGCACAGACTTTTTAAAGCTATTCTATGACACTTAAAAAAAAAAAAAGGCAATGAAAGATTAGCTATAGCCTTCACAGATTAAATTCCTCATACAAATATAAAAAGGCTAACTTTGTTTAAGAAAAATATTTTATGAAAGCAGTATCACATAGTGATTCAGAGCGCTGACTCTGCAGTCAGACTACTGCCTTTGGCCCTATACAGGCTGCATGAACTCGGGCCATTTACTTAACCTCTCTGTGCCCCTCTTTTCTTATTTATAAATGAAAATAATAAAAATACTTATTATAAGGGTTAAATGGGTTAATAAATGCAAAACAAAACAATGCCTGGCACATACATGCAATTTATAAAACTTTACTATGGCTGTTATATCTTAAATTTTCAACTCAAAGTATAAGGAGGGAAGGTAATTTACATTTTTAAATTGTTTTAAAATACTAAATATATAAAACACTGCTGCTGCTGCTCAGTCACTTCAGTCGTGTCCGACTATGTGTGACCCCATAGACGGCAGCCCACCAGCCTCCCCGTCCCTGGGATTCTCCAGGCAAGAACACTGGAGTGGGTTGCCATTTCCTTCTCCAATGCATGACAGTGAAAAGTGAAAGGGAAGTCGCTCAGTCGTGTCCGACTCTTCGCGACCCCATGGACTGCAGCCCACCAGGCTCCTCCGTCCATGGGATTCTCCAGGCAAGAGTACTGGAGTGGGGTGCCATTGCCTTCTCCATATAAAACACTGAGCACATGCTAATTCACTTTTCTGCCAGACTGAGACTGTCAGAAGGTTCTTATGGGTTGGGACCATTAAGTTTCTTTTGCTGTACAATAAGCGTATAAGAAAATGTGAATTATTCTCTGGTTCAACTCATCTTTGTTTCTCTAAATTGAAAAGCAAACTGAGATGATAAGTATTTTTAAGCCTACATTCTTTCATTTCCTCCATCTTTTGTAATTTTATATAAAGCTGGGAAGAACAGCTTTAGTTATGGAGTTTCCATCAACAATAAGTCTTAACTTGCTACTTCAAATCTAATTTTTTTCAGACACCTAATACTTTCAAGAAGCGTCTTATGAAGGCTAGAACAAAACCATTTTTGCTGAATCGTGAATGTACAGACAGGCCTCAGGAGGGTCAAGTCTACTATGTATGTCCTGGTCCCTGGGATCACCACAGCTGTTTCACTTGGTTCTAGATTCAAGGATACAATGACTGTTCTATCAGCAGAGGCTGTCAAGATCAGGTGATTTTTTTCTTCACAAGTTTCCAAACAAGGCAATGTAATAATAGCTGTTATCTTTTGAGTGTGTCCATTGAGTTCCAGAAGTTTTTCTCCTGTCTGAAATATCAATAAAAATGTTAACAGTACTTTATATTTTATAACTTAGTCTTAAATGACAACATTAAGCAAAACCACCAGTTAGAAAATACATACATTCCATCTGAAATTACTTAGAATTTATAATTTAAGCAACAGAATCTAAACAGATGCTAAAAAAGTAGGCTTAAATAATTTTAATTATTTTCTAATAGAAAATAGCAGATTGTTATAGGAAACTTTAAGGAATACTCTTTCCATTTGGTTTTAAGATTATAATTGTGTAAATTAAGTATAAAATATCAGTAACTTAGCAGAGAAAATATAGGGAGTCTTCATTATCCAAATATTTATTATCTCCATCTTATAACATTGCAGAATAAAAGTCAACAAACAGTAACAATTGGATGTAGATACCCAATAATATATCAACCACTCATAAAGTCAGTATTGACTCTATTTAACATCAACAGCTATTCCCATCCATCCAATGTCTTCATCCATCAGTCTCTGACTTCCCAAGTACTAAATACAAAAATGCAAGGAAAATGCAACATAAATTTCAAATCTCTCCAAGGTTGCAGGATTTCATGATGTATGTGATGAATGTAATGTTAAACTGTGTCCATCACAGGCAAAGCCATTGAAAAATGAGGATCTGATGGAGTCAGAATAGGTAACAATCCAAACAAGGGTGAGGAGATAAATGCTTCCCAAGAGAATACTTTGAGAATCCAAGGATTAGGGAGAGAGGACCTAGAGAAATTTGGTAAAGCCTTAAATATTTTTAAAAAATAAACCTTTTATTACATTACTATTAAAGTGAAACATGTGAAGAATATTATGCTGTCACACAATTTAGAAAAATTCAGAAAAAATTGTCAATTTGGAAAAAACTGTCTCTCACAAAAATCAACACCTGATTCATTTTCAGAATCAGTACATAGCTGCTAACTTAAATTTTGCTTAATTAAAATTAAGACATTTATTTTCATAATTTAGCATTTGTTTCTCAGGAAAAATCTTAAATAAAAAACTCTATTATGAAACATTGGTCCTCACTGTAAATGGATTCATCCTAAGCAGCCCTTTTCAAACATTAATTCGGCTCAGTCTACTGGTATGCAGTCTCATCTCCAGGTAATGTTTATGAATGCATACTCAAGAACAGAGTCATGTCTGTGTTACATAATCCACATAGAAGCAATACACACCTGGGCATTCCACACAACTACAGTTCCATCATCACCAGCAGATGCAAATCTGGTCAGAGAAAAAAGGTCAAGAAAAACAAAAAATTACTGATGATATTTAAGTGCTAAAATTACTAAGACTAATCAGACGTTAGGGACTTCCCTGGTGGTCCAGTAGCTAAGACTCCTTGCTCCCAATGCAGGAGCCCTGAGTTCAATCCCTGGTTGGGCAACTAGACCCCACGTGCCAGAACTAAGAGTTTGCATGCCACAACAAAGGCCTGACGCAGTCAAATAAATAAGAATAAATTTTTTAAAAAAGAATTATCAGACTTTATTAATAGCATTCTGACTTACTAATATCAATGCACATTAAGTTCTTTAAGCCAACTTAATAAATCTTTATAGAATACTTTCTAATTTTTGTGTCAGGTATAGCAAATCCAAAAATGAATAAGACCATTCAGAGAATTATAATAACTGGTAGACTAAGAATAAGGGAGATCTATAAGTGATCGTTAAAGTCCTTCCTTTAAAATTATATGATTAAACCCTGAAGTGACATGAAACCAAGCTGAGGAAAAGCTACAGTGGCAGAAGTGATATCCCAGAAGTAGACCAAAGGAATCTTGTCCTTAGATTCCTTATATTCTAGGTAAAGGTATTTAGATATTTTAACTCTACTATATTTAAAGCCAGTATCTCTCCTTTGTTCCTCTCAGTTCTGTGGTCTTTCCACATAAATATCCCATCTCCCTTTCATGTCCTTTGGTTTGGAAAGTTTGGTTTCTGTTTTTTTTTTTTTTTTTTTAATGAATATTCTTGAAAAAGGTAAAGGTAAGTTTGCTTCTTGGCATAAAAAAAGAATTGTAATGAACTAAATTATAGCTTTTCTCTACTCTTTACCATCCATTCACTACAGATCAAAAACCAACCATCTATACTTGGTAGAGTAGAAGATAACCATGATACAAACACTATCAAGAAAAATAATCTGTTTGTCAGTTGCTTCATTTGCTATTATTTTCTCCCATTCTGAAGGCTGTCTTTTCACCTTGCTAATAGTTTCCTTTGATGTGCAGAAGCTTTTAAGGTTAATTAGGTCCCATTTGTTTATTTTTGCTTTTATTTCCAATATTCTGGGAGGTGGGTCATAGAGGATCCTGCTGTGATGTATGTCAGAGAGTGTTTTGCCTATGTTCTCCTCTAGGAGTTTTATAGTTTCTGGTCTTACGTTTAGATCTTTAATCCATTTTGAGTTTATTTTTGTGTATGGTGTTAGAAAGTGTTCTAGTTTCATTCTTTTACAAGTGGTTGACCAGATTTCCCAGCACCACTTGTTAAAGAGATTGTCTTTAATCCATTGTATATTCTTGCCTCCTTTGTCAAAGATAAGGTGTCCATATGTGCGTGAATTTATCTCTGGGCTTTCTATTTTGTTCCATTGATCTATATTTCTGTCTTTGTGCCAGTACCACACTGTCTTGATAAATGTGGCTTTGTAGTAGAGCCTGAAGTCAGGTAGGTTGATTCCTCCAGTTCCATTCTTCTTTCTCAAGATCGCTTTGGCTATTCGAGGTTTTTTGTATTTCCATACAAATTGTGAAATTATTTGTTCTAACTCTGTGAAGAATACCATTGGTAGCTTGATAGGGATTGCATTGAATCTATAAATTGCTTTGGGTAGTATACTCATTTTCACTATATTGATTCTTCCAATCCATGAACATGGTATATTTCTCCATCTATTAGTGTCCTCTTTGATTTCTTTCACCAGTGTTTTATAGTTTTCTATATATAGGTCTTTAGTTTCTTTAGGTAGATATATTCCTAAGTATTTTATTCTTTCCGTTGCCATGGTGAATGGAATTGTTTCCTTAATTTCTCTTTCTGTTTTCTCATTATTAGTGTATAGGAATGCAAGGGATTTCTGGGTGTTGATTTTATATCCTGCAACTTTACTATAGTCATTGATTAGTTCTAGTAATTTTCTGGTGGAGTCTTTAGAGTTTTCTATGTAGAGGATCATGTCATCTGCAAACAGTGAGAGTTTTACTTCTTCTTTTCCAATTTGGATTCCTTTTATTTCTTTTTCTGCTCTGATTGCTGTGGCCAAAACTTCCAAAACTATGTTGAATAGTAATGGTGAAAGTGGGCACCCTTGTCTTGTTCCTGACTTTAGAGGAAATGCTTTCAATTTTTCACCACTGAGGATAATGTTTGCTGTGGGTTTGTCATATATAGCTTTTATTATGTTGAGGTATGTTCCTTCTATTCCTGCTTTCTGGAGAGTTTTTATCATAAATGGATGTTGAATTTTGTCAAAGGCTTTCTCTGCATCTATTGAGATAATCATATGGTTTTTATTTTTCAATTTGTTAATGTGGTGTATTACATTGATTGATTTGCGGATATTGAAGAATCCTTGCATCCCTGGGATAAAGCCCACTTGGTCATGGTGTATGATCTTTTTAATGTGTTGTTGGATTCTGATTGCTAGAATTTTGTTAAGGATTTTTGCATCTATGTTCATCAGTGATATTGGCCTGTAGTTTTCTTTTTTGTGTGGGATCTTTGTCAGGTTTTGGTATTAGGGTGATGGTGGCCTCATAGAATGAGTTTGGAAGTTTACCTTCCTCTGCAATTTTCTGGAAGAGTTTGAGCAGGATAGGTGTTAGCTCTTCTCTAAATTGTTGAAGCAACTGACAAACAACTAATCTCAAAAATATACAAGCAACTCCTACAGCTCAACTCCAGAAAAATAAATGACCCAATCAAAAAATGGGCCAAAGAACTAAATAGACATTTCACCAGAGAAGACATACAGATGGCTAACAAACACATGAAAAGATGCTCAACATCACTCATTATCAGAGAAATGCAAATCAAAAACACTATGAGGTACCATTTCACAACAGTCAGAATGGCTGCGATCCAAAAGTCTACAAGTAATAAATGCTGGAGAGGGTGTGGAGAAAAGGGAACCCTCTTCCACTGTTGGTGGGAATGCAAACTAGTACAGCCACTATGGAGAACAGTGTGGAGATTCCTTTAAAAACTGGAAATAGAACTGCCTTATGATCCAGCAATCCCACTGCTGGGCATACACACGGAGGAAACCAGAAGGGAAAGAGACACGTGTACCCCAATGTTCATCGCAGCACTGTTTATAACAGCCAGGACATGGAAGCAACCTAGATGTCCATCGGCAGATGAATGGATAAGAAAGCTGTGGTACATATACACAATGGAGTATTACTCAGCCATTAAAAAGAATACATTTGAATCAGTTCTAATGAGGTGGATGAAACTGGAGCCTATTATACAGAGTGAAGTAAGCCAGAAAGAAAAACACAGTATACTAACGCATATATATGGAATTTAGAAAGATGGTATCAATAACCCTGTGTAGGAGACAGCAAAAGAGACACTGATGTATAGAACAGTCTTATGGACTCTGTGGGAGAGGGAGAGGGTGGGAAGATTTGGGAGAATGGCACTGAAACATGTAAAATAGCATGTATGAAACGAGCTGCCAGTCCAGGTTCAATGCACGATACTGGATGCTTGGGGCTAGTGCACTGGGATGACCCAGAGGGATGGTATGGGGAGGGAGGAGGGAGGAGGGTTCAGGATGGGGAACACATGTATACCTGTGGCAGATTCATTTTGACATTTGGCAAAACTAATACAATTTTGTAAAGTTTAAAAATAAAATAAAATTTAAAAAAAAATAAATAATAAAAAAAATAAATTAAAAAAAAAGAAAGAAAAATAATCTGTACAGGATTATTCATCACAATGGCTGAATTATAATAAAATCAATATAGCATTGTTCTCAAGCAGTGTCCCAACACAGTGGTATACAGCAGTCACATTGTAACCATGTCAACTAATTTGTTAATAATGTACTACACAAGCGTGTAAATAACTCATAGTGAATCAAAATCGATTCCAAGTTGCTCTTCTAATATCACTTTTTATTCACTTGAATTCAAAAGTTTGCTTTTCTGAATGGGAGAGAAGGAAGTAGTATTATTGAGAGCCAGCTATGAACTGCATCTGGTTATGGTTAATAACCACTAATAAGTGGTACTCCACAAGCAGCTATGGTGTTCAGAAAATGTGCACTTCCAGGCAAGATTGTCAGCGTATTTTCACAAAAACCTGGGCATGCCTTAAACATCTTCATTAAAGTAAACATTGTGAGCTGTGTGCGCGCCATTGGGAGAAAAGCAGAGAACTGATACTTGAGGACACAAAAACTATTAATACTTTGGCCCTGAGAGTCTCTGTCCTATTGAATTTTACCCTGTAGAGATCCATATAGTCTCCCTACTTCAGTCATGTAACACTTCCCTTAACAGTCCAAACTGAGCATCAAGTTCAAATTTCTCACGCTCGGTTTCAAAGCCTCATATATAGCTACTGTCCTCACTGGCTCTGACAATTCCCATACTCAGTACCTGCTGCAGAATCTTTTGATTACATCTTCTACTGCAGGAGCTAAGAGATTATCCAGGAGATGGGAAATTGGCCTAATAGAGTCTGACAGAGTCCATTAGTAATTTTTAATAAAGAACTACTTATCTTTTTAACAGAAAGGACCTTTTAAAATGTCTTAGTTAACTAGATAGAAACCATACAAAGAACTATTTTTAAACCCATACATAACATTTATTCTGTTTTCAAAATGAAATATATAAAAGATATGGAGACTAAAAAGAAAACAATTTTATAAACAATTTCTTATGCTTAATTACACAGACTGTCTGAATCAGAATACGAAGCAATGCCTTAAATATCAAAAATACTGCTGGATGTCAATCTTTAACAGTTTATGTTTCTAGGGCTATTGATTTCTTTTTACTTGTACCATGATGAAGGGGAGGGCAGAACTCAAGGTCTTAAGATTTCTTTGGTATAAAATATCAATTTCTATTGATTCTTGAAACTCTTATAATTGCTTTTCTCCCTTTTAGAAGAGTACAGGTTTAAAATATACTTTTTTCTAGCCCTGATTTTTAACTTCTCATTATTGCTTTATCATGTCTGAATCTCATGACTTCACAATGAGAGATGATTGAACGGTTGAGAGTTTAGAAATGAGACACAGAGCATCTCATCTCAAACTTTAATTCAATCAGTGGTGAACAAAAGTTAAATCTAAACAATGCTCAATAGTAATGCATGAATCCACAGCCCATTTTTTTCTTTTTATCGTTCAGAGGTCAATTATCCAGTTTGTGTATTATTCAGGCTTTTCAATTCTCATATTCTAGTGCCTTTTCTTTTTTTGTTTTTGCCGTTTCAGTATTTATTATTACCTGCTCTAAAGAGGAAACGTGAAGCTTTAAAATGCAAACCAGTTTGACTTTGCTACATACCAGTACCAGCCATAAAATAACGAATAAAGGGAAGGAAGATCATTCACAAATGACAATTATCCATTCTCCTAGCATGGATAACTGAAAACCGGCAGCACTGTATCAGCTTATCTTAAATCAGTTTATCCTCATCAGTCAAGCACACACTCTTAGCCATCTCCAAATGAGAAATGAAACTTCAATCTAAGAATCCCTAACAGCAAGATACACTATAACTATGAAAAGAAGTAAGGAACAATAAAAGAAGTAATTAAATGCCAATAATGTTTAATATAGTCAATGGAAGAAAAAATAGGGGCTATACTGCCATATAATAATGTACAAAAAAAATTTTAAACACTCTAAATTAATAGAACCCAAACATTCAAGTCTAAAGATTTTAAGAGAAATCCTTCTTTACTGATACACACAAAATAGTAAGATTTCATATCATGTGTTAGGGAAATGCCAAAATCAATTACATGTGGTTCTTATTTCAAGATCTTAAAATTCAGTGATTGTTTAAAAATGTACTAAAGAAATATAAGACATCAATTGTAAGACATACTATTATTTTATGTACTATTAAGGAAAAATGCTGTTAGTTATAAATGAAAGACACCAATTATATGATGTATCCAAATTTTAGAGATGTTACAGTACCAAAAATAGGCTTTTTAGAATCAATGAAATTTAGTAATTATCGTACTTATTTATCTTTCCAATATGGCACTTTCCAGTCTAACACATTTCTGATTACCTCTAGCAGGTTTAAAGGACTTAAGAAATAGTCCTTGTTTCTTGGCATGAAAAAAGGGCTGGAAAATTCTGAAAGAGATGGGAATACCAGAGCACGTGACCTGCCTCTTGAGAAACCTATATGCAGGTCAGGAAGCAACAGTTCGAAATGGACATGGAACAACAGACTGGTCCCAAATAGGAAAAGGAGTATGTCAAGGCTGTATATTGTCACCCTGCTTATTTAACTTCTATGCAGAGTACATCATGAGAAACTCTGGGCTGGAGGAAGCACAAGCTGGAATCAAGATTGCTGGCAGAAATATTAATAACCTCAGATATGCAGATGACACCACTCTTATGGCAGAAGGTGAAGAGGAACTAAAACGCCTCTTGATGAAAGTGAAAGAGGAGAGTGAAAAAGTTGGCCTAAAGCTCAACATTCAGAAAATGAAGATCATGGCATCTGGTCCCATCACTTCATGGTAAATAGATGGGGAAACAGTGGAAACAGTATCAGACTTTATTTTTCTCGGCTCCAAAATCACTGCAGATGGTGACTGCAGACATGAAATTAAAAGACGCTTACTCCTTGGAAGAAAAGTTATGACCAACCTAGATAGCATGTTTAAAAGCAGAGACATTACTTTGCCAACAAAGGTCCATGTAGTTAAGGCTATGGTTTTTCCAGTGGTCACTTATGGATGTGAGAGTTGGAGTGTGAAGAAAGCTGAGCACCGAAGAATTGATGCTTTTGAACTGTGGTGTTGGAGAACTCCTGCGAGTCCCTTGGACTGCAAGGAGATCCAACCAGTCCATTCTGAAGGAAATCAGCCCTGGGATTTCTTTGGAGGGAATGATGCTAAAGCTGAAACTCCAGTACTTGGCCACCTCATGCGAAGAGTTGACTCATTGGAAAAGACTCTGATGCTGGGAGGGATTGGGGGCAGGAGGAGAAGGGGACGACAGAGGATGAGATGGCTGGATGGCATCACTGACTTGATGGACGTGAGTCTGAGTGAACTCCGGGAGTTGGTGAGGGACAGAGAGGCCTGGCGTGCTGTGATTCATGGGGTCACAAAGAGTCAGACACGACTGAGTGACTGAACTGAACTGAACTAATGAACTAAATTATAGCTTTTCCCTACTCTTTACCATCCATTCACTACATGGCAAAAAAAAACAATCATCTATATTTTGTAGAGTAGAAGGCAACCATGATACAAATACTATCAAGAAAAATAATTTGAAAAGATGCTCAAGATTGCTCACTATTAGAGAAATGCAAATCAAAACTACAATGAGATATCACCTCACACCAGTCAGAATGGCCATCATCAAAAAGTCTACAAACAAACGCTGAAGAGGGTGTGGAGAAAAGGGAATGCTCTTGCACTGTTGGTGGGAATGTAAACTGATACAGCCATTATGGAAGATGGTATGGAGATTCCTTAAAAAACTAGGAATAAAACCACCATATGACCCAGCAATCCCACTCCTAGGCATATACGTTGAGAAAACCAAAATTGAAAAAGACACATGTATCCCATTGTTCACTGCAGCACTGTTTACAATAGCTAGGACATGGAAGCAACCTAGATGTCCATCGACAGATGAATGGATAAAGCAGCTGTGGTACGTATACACAGTGGAATATTACTCAACCATAAAAAGGAACGCATTTGAGTCAGTTCTAATGAGGTTAGATTATACAGAGCGAAGTATGTCAGAAAGAGAAAGATAAATATCATATTCTAATCCATATATATGCTCAGATGGTAAAGCGTCTTCCTGCAATGCGGGAGACCCAGGTTCAATCCCCGGGTCGGGAAAATCCCCTGGAGAAGGAAATGGCAACCCACCCCAGTACTCCTGCCTGAAAAATTCCATGGACAGAGGAGCCTGGTAGGTTACAGTCCATGGGGGTCACAAAGAGTCGGACATGACTGAGTGACTTCACTTTCACTTATGGAATCTAGAAAAATGGTACTGAATAATTTATTTACAGGGAAGAAATGGAGAAACAGACCCAGAGAAAGACTTATGGACATGGAGACAGGGGAGGAGAGGGTGAAATGTATGGAAAAAGTGACATGGAAACTTACATTACCATATGTAAAATAGACGGCCAATGGGAACTTGCTGTATGGCTCAGGAAACTCAAACAGAGGTTCTGTATCAACCTAGAGGGGTGGGACAGGGTGGGAGATGGGAGGGAGATTCAGGAGGGAGGGGATATATGTACACCTATGGGTGATACATGCTGAGGTTTGACAGAGAACAAAATTCTGTGAAGCAATTATCCTTCAATTAAAAAATAAATAAAAATTTTTTAAAAGGCAAAAAAAATAATAATTTGTACAGTGGCTGACTTATAATAAAAGTCACAGTGGCTGACTTATAATAAAATCAAGAAAGCACTGTTCTCAAGCAGTGTGGATAAGCAAACATATAGTCACAATGGTGTGATCACTCACCTAGAGCCAGACATCCTGGAATGTGAAGTCAAGTGGGCCTTAGAAAGCATCACTACGAACAAAGCTAGTGGAGGCGATGAAATTCCAGGTGAGTGATTTCAAATCCTGAAAGATGATGCTGTGAAAATGTTGCACTCAATATGCCAGCAAATTTGGAAAACTCAGCAGTAGCCACAGGACTGGAAAAGCTCAGTTTTCATTCCAATCCCAAAGAAAGGCAATGCCAAAGAATGCTCAAACTACCGCACAATTGTACCCATCTCACACGCAAAATTCTCCAAGCCAGGCTTCAGCAATACATGAACCGTGAACTTCCAGATGTTCAAGCTGGTTTTAGAAAAGGCAGAGGAACCAGAGATCAAATTGCCAACATCCGCTGGATCATGGAAAAAGCAAGAGAGTTCCAGAAAAACATCTATTTCTGCTTTATTGACTATACTAAAGCCTTTGACTGTGTGGATCACAATAAACTGGAAAATTCTTAAAGAAATGAGAACACCAGACCACCTGACCTGCCTCTTGAGAAACCTATATGCAGGTCAGGAAGCAACAGTTCGAAATGGACATGGAACACCAGACTAGTTCCAAATAGGAAAAGGAGTATGTCAATGCTGTATATTGTCACCCTGCTTATTTAACTTCTATGCAGAGTACATCATGAGAAACTCTGGGCTGGAAGAAGCATAAGCTGGAATCAAGATTGCCGGGAGAAATATCAATAACCTCAGATATGCAGATGACACCACCCTTATGGCAGAAAGTGAAGAGGAACTAAAAAGCCTCTTGATGAAAGTGAAGGTGGAGAGTGAAAAAGTTGTCTTAAAGCTCAACATTCAGAAAACTAAGATCATGGCATCTGGTCCCATCACTTCATGGGAAATAGATGGGGAAACAGTGGAAATAGTGGCTGACTATTTTTCTGGGCTCCCAAATCACTGCAGATGGTGACTGCAGCCATGAAATTAAAAGATGCTTACTCCTTGGACGGAAAGTGACCAACCTATATAGTATATTGAAAAGCAGAGGTATTACTTTGCCAACAAAGGTCCGTCTAGTCAAGGCTATGGTTTTTCCAAGAGTTGGACTGTGAAGAAAGCTGAGCACTGAAGAATTGATGCTTTTGAACTGTGGTGTTGGAGAAGACTCTTGAGAGTTCCTTGGACTGCAAGGAGATCCAACCAGTCCATCCTAAAGGAGATCAGTCCTGGGTGTTCATTGGAAGGACTGATGTTGAAGCTGAAACTTCAATACTTTGGCCACCTGATGCAAAGAGCTGACTCATTTGAAAAGACCTTGATGCTGGGAAAGATTGAGGGCAGGAGAAGGGGATGACAGAGGATGAGATGATTGGATGGCATCACCAACTCGATGGACATGGGTGTGGGTAGACTCTGGGAGTTGATGATGGACAGTGACGCCTGGTGTGCTGTGGTTCATGGGGTCGCAAAGAGTCAGACACGACTGAGCGACAGAACTGAACTGAACAATGATTTACTTATTCTAGAAATCTTCAGTAAGCTTTAACTATACATTAAGCATTAATTTTATATATTTATATGCTTGATCCTGAAAGTAAAGATCAATGAGCTAAGTTCCTGTCTTTGAAGGGCTCACAGTCTGCAATATGATGGAATGCTACAGGGTCCAAATTATCAGTCCACTGAGAATTCTGTAATGCTTATTTCAATTTATAGGAATCAGTTCCTGTAAATACCTTCCTTTGGATAGCTCAGCAAAGTATTCTCATTCTTGCCAACTGTGGGCTGAAAGTACAGCAAAAGGTCACAAAGATTTGTGTAAAATAAAGTATTACTGCAATAATTTCTATGGCAATCACTTAAGTGCTTATTTAATAGTTCTTATTCAGGAGAATTTATTTTAATTAAATCAAAGGTGCTACAGATTCAAATATAACCTTAAAGGACATAAAAAAAGATAAGCCATAAACCTAAACATAAAACTTTCTTGTATTCAATATTTACATAACCATAAAGTCCTGGAAAAATAAAAACAGAGTATTATTATGACAATGCAGAAGTCCCTTTCCACCAAATCCACAAGTACTTTCTAATCATAATGCAACTAAAATAGTATATAGTTTTTATAATAAGGTTGAAAAATGCTAATATCAGAAACCAGACAAAAATAAAAAATAACAAAATTTTCATTTAAAATAGACTTTTACTTACCTTGATGCTAGAATTACTTGAAGAAAATTAGAGAAGTTTGTAGACAGAAACTTGTAAGAGAAGCTGAAGGCAACGTCAAAGCATTTTCAGGAACCATAGATATTTATGCTGCTGACTCTTTCATGATCTACTCTAGCATCAAAAAATTTTTCCCTTGACTAAGTAACACGTGAGTCTGAGTGAACTCTGGAAGTTGGTGATGGACAGGGAGGCCTGGTGTGCTGCGATTCATGGGGTCGCAAAGAGTCGGACATGAATGAGCAACTAAGCACAAGCACATGTATTTACCACAATTCTAATATAAACGTCTCACAAATAGCATAAAGATGGAAAAATCTTTAGTTCCCAGTTATTTGCAAAGGTAAAATCTTTGATAAGCTTTCACCTCCCCCAAATCACAAAGTTAAACCACATCAAGTTTGTAAGTATTAGAATACAAAAAATTCTGTGTGACTTAAATTGGTGGGAAACTACATCTCTCTGAGCTCAAATACCTGTGAAGGAACTTCTGCTGCTGCTGCTAAGTCGCTTCAGTCGTGTCCGACTCTTTGTGACCCCATAGACAGCAGCCCACCAGGCTCCGCCGTCCCCGGGATTCTCCAGGCAAGGACACTGGAGTGGGTTGCCATTTCCTTCTCCAATGCATGAAAGTGAAAAGTGAAAGTGAAGTCGCTCAGTTGTGTCCGACTCTTAGCAACCCTAAGGACTGCAGTCTACCAGGCTCCATTGCCTTCTCTGGAAGGAACTTCTACTACAGAAATATTCTTGGCCTCTCTGTCCCACTGAGTAATAAATAAGTTTAAAGAACTCATTGAGTATGCTCAGATCAGACCATTCTGGGTTCTCTAAGATTTGTATGTTCATAGCAAGGGAACAAGGAGGGCATGGCAACCCACTCCAATATTCTTGCCTGGAGAATCCCATGGACAAAGGAGCCTGGCAGGCTACAGTCCACGCAATCCCAAAGAGTCGGACATGACTGAGCGACTAAGCACAGCACAGCGCAGCACAGCAAGGGAACAGTCTGGTTTGCTCTTACTTTTGAGGTAAACTTACAGCAGAGTGGGAAGCTTGTGAATGACCAGCTGTACCAGCAATTCAGTGAATAAGTCTACATAACTCAGGGTGAAAATTAGGAAACCCACTGTGGTTGTATATCAAAGCTACATCCTTTAATCCTGCTTTTTGCTAGCTGGGTTGCTAGCTGGTAATCCAGCTTATTAAGCTGATGGGTTCACATCTATGTGTGTGATTCCTACTTCTAATAATACCCAAGAAAAAATATCTGAAACAAAAATAGCTTTTAAACTGGAGGGTTCTTCCCTCTATATCAAATATATATAATTTTAAACTGTTCCTTATGAAGAATTTAAATACATATAAAAGTGAGAACAGTATAACAAAAATCTCCAGGTACTCATCACATGTCTTCAATAATTATCAACTTATGACCAATATTGTTTCATCTGTACCACAGTCAATACCCACCCCCTGCAGATTATTTTGATGCAAATCCCGTATTTCATTTCATCAATAAATACTTCAATACGTATTTACATCACAAATAAGTTAACATTTAATTCCTTAATATCACCACAATGTAATCAAATTTGTCTCACAATGTTTTTTAAGTATATTGGAAGTAAGATCTAGTGAAAAGTGAAAGTTGGACACTCAGTCATGTCCAACTGCTTGCGACCCCATGGATGATACAGTCCATGAATAAGGTTCATATACTGCAACTGATCGATATATCTCTAAAGTCTCTCTTATTTTATTCTTTCTTCATATATTCTTCTCCTTGTAATTAAGCATTTGTCTTCAGAGTTCTCACAGTCTGGCTTTTGTCAGCTACCTTCTTATGTTATCATTTGATATGCATCTGTGTCTCTTGTGTTTCTAGTAAACCGAGACATCTAGAGACTTAATCATATTTAAATTTGACTATTTGGTAAGACTGCTTCATAAGGAGTTTATATTCCCCAACAGGAAATACAATTTCTGGCCATCTTTTGTGTGTGTGTGTGTGTTTGTGATGTTAACAGCTATCAATAAGCATTGCCTAAATTTGTTATTCTATTAGAGACGGCAAAATAACAGTCCAATTCTATGATTCTTCCTAGCTTGAATCCTTCTATAAAGAGAATGTCCTCTCATCAAACATTACTGATCTCAAGATAGTTTGTATAGAAGGGCAGTATAGATCTTGACTTGCAGATACCCCTTCAAGACAGGACTAGCTGCCCAGTTATGAGGAAGGCAGTTAATCTGCCTCCAGCTGTTGACTTCAGAGTCCATTTCAGCTTTCAAGCTGAAGTTAAACTACCTCTTTGGAGAAGGAAATGGCAACCCACTCCAGTATTCTTGCCTGGAGAATCCCATGGACAGAGGAGCCCAGCAGGCGATGGTCCATGGGGTCGCAGAGAGTCAGACACGACTGAAGCGATTAAGCACGCACAAAAACTCTCTCAGCTGGCACCCAGTCCCTGTGACAGAAGCAAGGTGGTGGAAGCCAGGGCACATTTCTGGATGACCCTCAGCCAGTGTCCAAGCATGCAGGTTAGACAGTCCTAGTTATTTCCCTAAAGCAGGACCATCCAAAGAGCATTCTTTCCTCCAGAGTCCATACTGGGCTTACAGAGACTTGGTTAAATCTCCATCACAGTTTGAGATGGCTCCCCTAGTCCAATCCTGCTTCTTCCCTTTCCTTTCGTATTTCTAACAATCTTTTCTCATGCTTAACTCCATTTTATTGTCTACTTCCCAAGGAACTGAGGTATTAGGAGGATGTAAATGGTCTTGACTACTGATTTCTATTCTCTAAATGTTATTTTTAGTTTTAGAAAGAAACTAAGAATACCTTTAGAAAGATATTCTTAGCTTTAGAATATTTTCTTAAAGATGTAACATATTGTTCACTGTTAGTGAATTATCAAACTGTACTGCTTGTCTAGATCCCTGTGAATGTACAGCTTCAGTCATCCTAGGGGTACACTCTGGGCTCCAGTCTGGCATTTCATGGGTCATCTGATTCTTTTCCAGTCATGATCACCATCCTATATAACCTTGTCTGTTTCCTGGAGAAGCAAGGGATGGTCAAATGAGCAACAGAGAAAACTATTCTTAAAATGTGTTATGAACTCAGTTTAGTTTAATGTGTCAAATGCTAGAGTATTACATGCAATTTTAGCACAGTCCATTTTTTGGAAGACTCTTGCTGAGGCTTAGCCTTCTTTAGTGATCTCCCAATCAATATGACCCTCACTTCATGTTCAAAAAATACTAAAGAAGAAAAGAAAAGGCAGCTGTCTGTTAGGTTATACAGGATTTATTTGGTATCTTCAAAAACCAATCTGAGAAAATTTTCCACTCACTGGTTTTAGCTGAGCCACCAAGAAAACAAGAAAATCCTTCTGCAAAATTCTCAATAAAATGATATTATCTAAAGACCTGAAGCGTGAAACCTGGATTACAACAGTTGACCAAAAATCCAGAATGTGATGTCCATAAAAACTAAATAAAAACATAAAAGGAATAATGATATACTATTTAAATACTGGAAAGGTATTTCTGTAATTTGACAATGCATAAATAATGTACATATGTAATGGGAAAGCTATACCTGAACTATCTAAACTATTACATTAGAATGAAAACACTGTGCTCTTCTGCTTATAACAGTTACATCACTTGCATATTTGTAATGTACTTTTTACAATAATGACTCTTTCAGGTTTTTTAAAAGTACACTACAGAATTAAATTTTTTCAAACAAAAGAGATCAAAATTTCTTCAGGTCTGCAACTGAGTGAAAAACTTCATACCTAATTACATGCAAATTCTGACGTAGTCATGACTTGAAGACAAAGAATTAAATGTGGTTCATATAGTAATATGTTCACCTGATTGCAAAAGCCAAAAAAGTTGGCCTTTTTTAAAAATCTATTCAAGACATTTAGATGCACTGTGGTATACAATAAACGTGACCAACAATCTCCCTCCCTGTATCTACCACCTTCTGCAACAGGATTTAGTTGCTTCTCCCATCAAGAGATAGAGTTCATTCATCAACGCACTGACTTCATGCCAGCTTCTGACTTGCTTTAACCAATGAAACAGCAGCAAACATACTGAAAACAGCCTTGAAGAGTTTTACGCTGGGGCCCTTTTACCAATGTTTAAATTCCATTCCTATTGCAACAGCATTCGACCAACCACATGGAGAGATCCCCAGTCATCCCAGCTGAGGCTACTGTGAACCTGCCAACCCCAACCAACCCACCAGGTGACCACAGAAGCATACATGAACCTAAACAAGATCAGCTGATCCTGGCACAGACAACAGAACCCATTAAGCTGAGCCTACCCAAATGTCACCCCACAAAACAGTGCAATAAATTGTTTGCTTTTGTTGCTGTTGTTCAGTTGCTCAGTCATGCCGAATTTTTGCGACCCCATGGACTGGAGCAAACCTGGCTTCCCTGTCCTTCACCATCTCCCAGAGTTTGCTCAAACCCATGTTCATTGAGTCAGTGATGCCATCCAACCATCTCAACCCCTGCCACCCACTTCTCCTGCCCTCAATCTTTCCCAGCATCTGAGTCTTTTCCAATGAGTTGGCTCTTCACATCAGGTGGAGCTTCAGCATCAGTCCTTCTAATGAGTATTTAGGGTTGATCTCCTTTAGGATGGACTGGTTTGACCTCCTTGCAGTCCAAGGGACTCTCAAGAGTTCTCCAACACCACAGTTCAAAAGCATCAATTCTTTGGCACTCAGTCTTCTTTATGGTCCAACTCTCACATCCGTACATGACTACAGGAAAAACCACAGCTTTGACCATATGGACCTTTGTTGGCAAAATGATGTTTCTGCTTTTTAGTACACTGTCTAGGTTTGGCATAGCTTTTCTTCCAAGGAGCACACATCTTTTAATTTCATGGCTGTAGTCACTGCTTGGGCTGATATTTGACAATGGTAATAGATAGCTGATATTCTCTTCTATAGCTCTACTATTGACAAAACACTTACTACATCGCTGAATAACTGAAGTATGCTACGCTATGCTATGCTAAGTCACTTCAGTCGTGTCCGACTCTGTGCGACCCTAGAGACGGCAGCCCACCAGGCTCCCCCGTCCCTGGGATTCTCCAGGCAAGAACACTGAAGTATACACAGTGTTAAAGAACCTGCCTGCCAACACAGGAGACATAAGAGATGCGGGTTCGATCCCTGGGTCAGAAAGATCCCCCTGATAAGGGCATGACAACGCACTCCAGTATTCTTGCCTGGAGAATCCCATAGACTGAGGAGCCTGGCAGGCTACAGTCCATAGGGTCACAGAGTCAGGCACAACTAAAGAGACTTAGCCTTCACACAAGCACCACACTGGGAAAATGCAATCAAATATCAGTATCTGTACAATGATCATTATTCTATGAGATGGCCTTTTCTTCAAATTCTTCAAACTATGTAATAAGAATAATCAAGAAGACATTTTGAAGCATAGCTGCTGCTGCTGCTAAGTCGCTTCAGTCGTGTCCAACTCTGTGCGACCCCATAGACAGCAGCCCACCAGGCTCCCTTGTCCCTGGGATTCTCCAAGCAAGAACACTGGAGTGGGGTGCCAATTCCTTCTCCAATGCATGAGAGTGAAAAGTGAAAGTAAAGTCGCTCTTAGCGACCCCATGGACTGCAGCACACTAGGCTCCTCTGTCCATGGGATTTTCCAGGCAAGAGTACTGGAGTGGGGTGCCATTGCCTTCTCTGGTTGAAGGATAGCAATCAATGTGAAATCTTAAAAATCTGAAGAGCATGTGTTCATACAATAATTTGGCTGGACTTGTCCTTGGTTTCTAAAAGAGAGCTGGGTCCCTCAGACCTCACCTGAGTTTATGCTAATGAGATGACTCATGGTGGACCCTTAGACAATGTAAGGATGGGGACTGGCCATGTGGGAAATATGAACCATGTAATTAGAGGTTTGGGACTTTGAGCCATGGGATATCATCCTGACCTCCCAACCTGGGGGCTCAGGGAGGGGACGACAGGTAGAGAAGGACTGGAAACTGAGTTCAGTCATGTGGCAAATAAGTGAAATAATCATCCCCATGTAATAAAACCCCAATAAAATTCTGGACACCCAAAGTTTGAGGGACCTTCCTCACTGGTGATGCACACTGATACACTGAAAGGGGGATGTGTCCTGAGGACACAGAAACCTTGCATTCGGTGTCCTTCTAGACCTGACTCTGTATCTCTTCATTTGGCTAGCCCCAATCATATCCTTTATAATAATACAGATGGCTAACAAACACATGAGAAGATGCTCAACATCACTCATTATCAGAGAAATGCAAATCAAAACCACAATGATGTACCATCTCATGCCAGTAAGAATGGCTGCTATCGAAGTCTACAGACAATAAATGCTGGAGAAGGTGTGGAGAAAAGGGAACCCTCTTACACTGTTGGTGGGAATGCAAACTAGTACAGCCACTATGGAGAACAGTGTGGAGATTCCTTAAAAAACTGGAAATAGAACTGCCTTATGACCCAGCAATCCCACTGCTGGGCATATACCCCGAGGAAACCAGAATTGAAAGAGACACGTGTACCCCAATGTTCATCACAGCACTGTTTATAATAGCCAAGACATGGAAGCAACCTAGATGTCCATCGGCAGAAGAATGGATAAGAAAGCTGTGGTACATATACACAATGGAATATTACTCAGCTATTAAAAAGAATGCATTTGAATCAGTTCTAATGAGGTGGATGAAACTGGAGCCTACTATACAGAATGAAGTAAGTCAGAAGGAAAAACACCAATACAGTATATTAACGCATATATATGGAATTTAGAAGGATGGTAACAATGACCCTATATGTAAGTCAGCAAAAGGGACACAGATATTCTCTGTGGGAGAAGGCGAGGGTGGGATGATTTGAGAGACTAGCACTGAAACATGTATATTACATATATGAAATACATCACCAGCCCAAATTCAATGCATGAATTCGATGCAAACAGGGCACTCAGAGCTGGTGAACTGGGACAACCCTGAGGGATGGGATGGGAAGGGGGTTAGGAGGGGGGTTCAGGATGGGGGACACATGTACACCCATGGTTGATTCATGTCAATGTATGGCAAAAAACTACTACAATACTGTAATCAGCCTCCAATTTAATTAATTTTTAAAAAACTGTAATCATAAATATCATGCTTTCCTAAGTCCTGTTAGTCATTCTAGAGAATTACCAAGCCTGAGGGGGTAGTGAGAATTTGTGGCTAACTGGCCCAAAGTGCAGGTGGCCTGGGAACCGCAGCGACTGCAGCTGTGCCTGTGGTGAAGGGACTGTGCTCTTAACCTTTACAATGCATCGCAACCCCAGGCACTGCCAGAACTGCACTGCACGGGGGCAACCAACTAACACCAAAGACACAAGAAAAGCAGAGAAGACAAGGCTAAAGGACACCAGCCATGATACCGAGAATTGGAAATAATCACAGTGGCAGTCACCCACTGAGTCCAAAATGGATGAAAAATAATGAAGGTGGTATCAAAGACAAAAGAGAAAGTTAAGAGATGATAGTGGAGTAGTTGATAGAGACAAGAGAAGTGGGGTTAGGGATTCAGCATGGCATGCAACATGTACACTTAATAGTTGAGGGAGTCACTCACTCATTTAACAATTATTAGTTACCTGCTACATGTAAGGCACCATGCCAGGTACTAAAGATACTGTGGAGAATAAGAAAAAAACATGTCCCTCACTCTCATCTAGAGAGAAAGATAAATATTGTACACTTACACAATTACTTGTGTAATCATTATTTGTGATAGAGGCTACAAAGGATAAGCATATAGTTGAACAGAGGCTTAATAAAACAGACCTACAGATCAATAACAAGCTAAATCTACAGTCCTAAGACCTATACACCTTCTCTATTTGCAAATATACTAAATACAACATTATACATGTTAGCAAGGAAGTATAGAATAAAGGTACATTTTCCCATGCACCTAGTCAATTAATCTATGACAAAGGATGCAAGATTACACAATGTTGGAAAGAGTCTCTTCAACAAATGGTGCTGGGGAAACTGGACAGCCACATGTAAAAGAACAAAATTAGATCATTTCTTAACCCCACACACAAAAATAAGCGCAAAATGGATTAAAGACATAAATGTAAGATCAGACATTATAAAACTCTTAGAGGAAAACTTAGGTAGAACACTCTCTGACATAAATCACAGCAAAATCATTTTTAACCCATCTCTCAGAATAATGGAAATAAAAGCAAAAATAAACAAATGGGACCTACTTAAACTCAAAAGCTTTTTCACAGCAATGAAACAATAAACAAAACAAAAAGACAACCCACAGACTGAGGGAAAATATTTGCAAATGATGTGACTGGTAAGGGACTGGTCTCCAAAATTTACAAACAGCTTATGACACTTAATAGCATCAAAACAAACAACCCACTCAAAAAACGGGCAGAAGACCTGAACAGACATTTCTCTACAGAGGACAAACAGATGGCCTTTGGGCACGTGAAAAGATGTTCAAAACTGCTAGTTATTAGAGGAATGCAGATCAAAACTACAGTGAGATATCCCTCACACTGGTCAGACTGGCCATCATCAAAAACCTACAAACAACAAATGCTGGAGAGGGAGTGGAGAGAAGGGAACCCTCCTGCAACGTTGGTGGGAATGTAAATTGGAATAGGCCATTGTGGAGAACAGTATGGAGGCTCCTTACAAAACTAAAAACGGAGCTACCTAATGACCCTACATCCACTCCTGGGGGTATATCCAGAGAAAAACATGGCCTGAAAAGATACACGCACCCCAAGGTTCACTGCAGCACTGCTTACAACGGCCAAGACGTGGAAACAACATAAATGTCCACTGACAGAGGAATGGATAAAGAAATAAATATATATATATGCATGTATATACATATATATACAGAGAGAGAGAGAGAGAAGTGGGGGGAATGTTACTCAGCCATTAAAAAGGATGGACTAAGGCCATGTGCAGCAACATGGATGGACCTCGAGAGTGTCGTACCGAGTGAAGTAGAGGAGATATATCATATGACATCCCTTACACGTGGAATCTAAAAAGAAATGACACAAATAAACTTATAAAACAGAAAGAGACTCACAGACTTAGAAAATGAACCCATAGTGGCTGCGGGGAAGAGATAGTTAAGGACTTTGGGAAGGTCCTGTACACACTGCTGTATTTAAAATGGATAACAACAAAAACCTACTGAATAGCACAGGGAAGTCTGCTCAATGTTATGTGCCAACCAGGATGGAAAGGGTGTGGGGGAGAGTGGATGCGTGTGTATGTATGGATGTGCATGGCTGAGTCCCTTCACTGTTCACCTGAAACTGTCACAGCGTTGCTAACTAGCTGTAACGCAATACAAACTGGTTTTGGTGTTAAGAAAAAAAAAAAAAAGAATAAGGTACATTTCGAATAACAAAAAATTCAGATTAAATACTTTTCCTAATCTTCTACTGAAAATAGTACATTCCTGGGAGGTACCTGTGTGTATGTGGGGGGGGTGTGTGTGTCTGCGCACGCGCGTGCTCACTCATGTCTGACTCTGTGACCCCCTGGACTATAGCCCGCCAGGCTCCTCTGTCCGAGGACTTTTCCAGGCAAGAATACTGGAGTGGGCAGCCATTTCCTTCTCTGGGGATCTCCCGACCCAGGGATCACCGCATCTCTTGTGTCTCCTGCAGTGGCAGGGGACTGTTTACCACTGTGCCACCTGGGCTGGCTCTCAAGTTTAGATTCACCTTAACATACAGTTAAAACTCCCACCAACATTTTAAAGTCACACATTTCCTTTAAACTAACAAGAGTATTTGTTGAGTACTCAAAAACAATAACAAAAAAGAAACCCAAAACTTTGAACAAGCAAAAATAAGCATCAAATCACCAGAAATGATACCCTAACTTCTGAGCAAAAAGACTTCAGACACATATTTCATCAAGCCACTGAGGTCAATTTCTACTAAATGCTATCACTGATCAGTTCCAAAATTTTTAGAAAAACTGGGTTAATTCTGAATTTGTTTTTAATGTAAAATTCCCAAAAAAAAACTCTTTCCAAACAGTAGTCAATTGGGTAACTAGAGCTGCTTACCTGGAGTCATCTAACCGTACCAGATACCGTACAATGTCATGATGAGCTTTCAGTACAAGCAGTTCAGTGTAGGGGTTCTGGGTTTGTTCTTCACCTATTGTCTGTAAAGGAGATTTCTTGTAATGGGGGAAACAGAAAAAAACATAAAATGATTTATGATAAAATATCATATTGGAATAAAACTATATGGTATACATCTAAGAATACAAGATTTTAGAAACTGTAATATATGATATCCTAATACTATATATTATTTCCCCTAATATTAAGTAACTGCCAATTTAACATAAAACATTTCTCTTAGCACAAATCCACATCATAAATTTAAATATTTTCAGGTCAAAATAAATTTTAAAAGATGCATTTTGTTTTATGGAAATAGCATATTCAAAAGCAGAGACATTACTTTGCCAACAAAGGTTCGTCTAGTCAAGGCTATGGTTTTTCCTGTGGTCATGTACGGATGTGAGAGTTGGACTGTGAAGAAGGCTGAGTGCCAAAGAATTGATGCTTTTGAACTGTGGTGTTGGAGAAGACTCTTGAGAGTCCCTTGGACTGCAAGGAGATCCAGCCAGTCCATTCTGAAGGAGATCAGCCCTGGGATTTCTTTGGAAGGAATGATGCTGAGGCTGAAACTCCAGTACTTTGGCCACCTCATGAGAAGAGTTGACTCATTGGAAAAGACTCTGATGCTGGGAGGGATTGGGGGCAGGAGGAGAAGGGGACGACAGAGGATGAGATGGCTGGATGGCATCACTGACCCGATGGACGTGAGTCTGAGTGAACTCCGGGAGTTGGTGATGGACAGGGAGGCCTGGCGTGCTGCGATTCATGGGGTCGCAAAGAGTCGGACACGACTGAGCGACTGATCTGATCTGATACCTCAATAAACCTGATCTAAAAAACTAATGGGCCAAACCAACACAATATTTTTAAATGGGTGTTTCTCAAAATTTGGCAGAAATACAACTTTAAGTCAAAGGGGTAAAATATAACATAGACTAAAACAGTGCCTACGCCATTACAGGCACTCAACATGCGTACTGAATGAACAAAGGAAAAATGAAATAATTCATAGTCAATGAATTCAATAAATTCAACTTTGGACAATATTGATAAAGATAATTGGTAAATTTACACAGTATGATGCTTAGTCCTAAGACTTACACACCTTCATTTCTATTTGAAAATATATGAGTGGCAATCCATATGCCAGACACTGTATAAAGGCACATATGGCTTATAACTCACTGAATAATTCTGTAAGGTAGATCTTACCAATTCCATTCCTATAGTCAACTCCAGTAGTATTTCATGATAAAACTTCTTTCCTTAACCTCTAAATTGTAGCTTCTCAAACATGACAATACTGACATTTTGGACCAGGTAATTCTTTTGCTGAGGATTTTCCTGTGCTTTTCAGAATGCTGAACATCATTCCTGGCTTGTACACACTACATGTCAATAGAAATCCAACCTCTCCCTGAACCCCTCAATAGTGACAATGAAAAATGTCTCTGGACATTGCCAAATGTCATCTAACGGGCAAAACCATCCCAGTAGGCAAACATTGTTTTAAACTAGAAGCCTAGATACAAAGTTCCTGCATAATGAATGAAGAATCACTGCTTCGGATAATGTACAAATTCACAGCAGTTATAAAACACAAGTACTTTTACATGAAGAAATACACAATTTAACACTCATTAATGTTTAAAAAAAATTAACTCAAAGCAGTAATTTTTTCATTTATCCCATCGCCCTTCTAGCAGTGGTTTTGATGAGAAAAAGCAAATGCAAGAAGTTTGAAAACTGTACACTACTTCCTCCAAATGAAAGCTTGCTAAACAGGGCAGAATTAAGCAAATTCTATGATTAAAAAAAGAATTCGGCTAGTAAGGAACTGTCATATATATCACACACGAACTAGTCAATTTTCCACAATTCTTTCACAATCTTTAGAATTTAAGCCTATCTGTAATAAACCTAATTTTAAATAAGAAATACTTTTTAAGACAACGATAATAAGCCTCAACTGTAAAGATATGAGGAAGTTAAAATGGAGAAGACTGCTTACAACTCAAGTTTTTCTTAACAATCAAAATATTCCCTATAAAAAAGAGAGAGAATTCAACATGAATCCTATTCTTGAGTAGCATTTGAAATAAATTCCAGACCTCAATACTTTCCAGGTTCCAAAATTACTTTATTCTCAACATTTAAGTCTATTCAGCTATTCAGGCCCATGAAGAAAGTGTGACTATGGAACTCAAAATAATTCGAATATAATTTTAACTTTTAAGCAAATTATTGATTTTTAAAACAATCACATCTTTTTTGGTTTTATAGAATTAATGAAATTAATTTCATATTCCCTGAGCACACATCAGTTGATGTTAAGTGACAAAATATCAAACAAACCAAAAGTGTAAATCTGCAGTCACACCATCTTACTCTCTACTAAATTGGATGCTTTTTAAATTAGAATGAGACTGCTTTAAGTAGGCAGAAGACTAATTGGGCGTCCTTGATTCTGTCGTTGGACTCCATCAGTTTCCGTCTCCACACCTCCTGGAAGTGGGGTCTACCTAGCAGGGAAAGGGCCCCCACCCCCGCCGACCTCGCCCTCGGAACCCGCAGGCCCCGCCTCCGCCGGGTGTCCCACATCCAGATGCGAGTCGGGCTCAGACAGCAGCCACAGTTCGGGCAGGCTAGGCCGCTACGGCGGCAGGCAGGGTCCACCCGGCGATTTACCTCGGCCAGTCCCTGTGGTTCTCGGCCTCCCCCGATCAGCCATCGCAACATCCGGGCAGCGACGGCGTCCTGCAGGCCCCGGCCCAGGTCAACCCCAGCTCCGCGCAAGCCCGGCCTCTTCCTGGTCCCCGATAGCAGCACAGCGCACCCTCTGATACTTGCCGGCTCAGGTCTGCCCGAAAGACCCGTGAGCGCGAAGCGGAGCCTACCCCAGACGGAAGACTTTTGTCCCCAAAGAGCTGCCGTACCCAGCTACTAAAGGTTTGCTTTAGCGTAGCCACCAGGGGAGCAGCAGCCCAAAGCTAGGGTGTCCGCGGAGGTTCAGAGGCGTACACTACACCCAGTGAGCACGCGCGGGGCGTCGCCCGGTTTGCGCGCCCAGATTGGGTCGTTGGAGCGGCCCCTAGTGGACGTGTGTGGCGCTGCAGCTGGATCCGGCAGAGCAAGATCATGCCGGGAAGAAATACTACCCTCCTTTTTTAGATGGCTTGTGCATCTTTTACTTGGCTTGGGGATCAGGAAATCTTTCCCTCTCCCCGCAGTTTACTAAAGAGCTGCCTGGAGAAGGTGTACTTCCCTAAACCCTTTCATCTGGACTAATCCAGTGGCATATGCGTACACCAGAATTTAAAGAATACTCTTCTGATCTAGAAAGCACTGGTCCAGATTCCTCCTTTGCTTTCTTTTAGGGCAGCCGAGAAAGAATTTTATAAGAGTATACTAGAGAAACCTCAGGAAAGCAGAAAGAGTGGGAAGTACTAAGCCTTCCTCTGTCCATCTAGACAACAAATGTACTTGACAGAAACTGTTTGAACTATTCAATAGACTCTCAAGAGTCTTCTCCAACACCACAGTTCAAAAGCATCAATTCCTTGCCTCTCAGCTTTCTTTATGGTCCAACTCTCACATGCATATATGACTTCTAGAAAAAACAAAGCTTTGACTAGATGGACCTTTCTCGGCAAAGTAATGTCTCTGCTTTTTAATATGCTGTCTAGGTTGGTCATGGAGAAGGCAATGGCACCTCACTCCAGTACTGTTGCCTGGAAAATCCCATGGATGGAGAAGCCTGGTAGGCTGCAGTCCATGGGGTCGCACAGAGTCGGACACAACTGAAGCGACTTAGCAGCAGCAGCAGCAGGTTGGTCATTGCTTTTCTTCCAGAGAGCAGTTAGTTCAGTCACTCAGTCACGTCCAACTCTTTGCGACCCCATGAATTGCAGTACGCCAGGCCTCCCTGTCCATCACCAACTCCCGGAGTTCACTCAGACTAGCGTCCATCGAGTCCAAAGAGCAAGTGTCTTTTAATTTCATGGCTGCAGTAACCATCTGCAGTGATTCTGGAGCCCAAGAAAATAAAATAAAGTCACTGTTTCCATTGTTTCCCCATCTATTTGCCATGAAGTGATGGGACCGGATGCCATGATCTTAGTTTTTTGAATGTTGAGTTTCAAGCCAGCTTTTTCACTCTCCTCTTTCACTTTCATTTTGATGAAAGTGAAATAGTAACTATTCACATGAGTTATTTTAGGACAAGAAGTCCTGGTAAGGAACATGGAACTAACAAGCCACCACCAACTTAGAAGCATTTGGGAAAGGTCAAAAGGAGACATGTCCTACTTACCTCCCAGAATCCTCTTCACTGGCATTCATCTTGGTTGAGCAATGAGTGTGCCACCAGGAAGGACTCTAAGTCAGAATGATTGGCCAGAGACAGCCCAGAAACTAATCCCATCACCAGAGAACCAGGGACCCCGAGCCACATGGCAGAACAGTCCTCCTGGGTTCCTTTACCCTCCTGCTCTCCACAAGGCACCCCTTTCCCAATAAAGTCTCTTGCTTTGTCAGCACATATGTCTCTTCGGACAATTCATTTCTGAGTGTCAGACAAGAGTCCACTCTTGGGCCCTAGAAGTGGTCCCCCTTCCAGCAATAATTACCTGATAAAGAGTGTAAATTCAGAATATAAACTTTCAAAACATAATAGGGGTCCAACTTGGGGTAAGACAGATTAAATACACAACTCCTTTTCTTTCCAAGTAAACACTACAAAACCTGGATAGTGCAGCTGAATGAGAATCAAAAAAGAATGGTGGAAAAAATAATTCAAAACAACACCAACTCAGCATTGCTTTTTCCTCCAGTAACCCATGGACAGAGGAGCCTGGCAGGCTACAGTCCATGGGGTTGCAGAGTCAGGCACAACTTAGCGATTAAACAACAACTGCTCTCCCAGCCTATATCCAGTGCAGCCTCAAATCTAGAAGTAAGCACAGTCATATAGACAGAGGAAAATGCAGCAAAAGCCCTCTATTTATGGCTAGAACAGTCAGAATAGGAATCTTTAAAGTTCAGAGAGAACTGGAGCATCTGATTTCTAATCAGAGATCCAAAAGAGAGATCCCCAAAGAACCAGAAAACACTAAAAACATAGTGGCAAAAGGAAACACCACAGGGAATTTTATATTAACTCCTGAGGTCACTCCTCTCACCTGAATATGCATGGTTCTAACTAGCATACCAAAGACACTGAGAACTTAGCTAACATAAAATTTCACTCAGACCCAAGGCTAATTACTGGGTGGTACAATGAGGAAAAATTCAAATACCACTGCTGACACTTTAAAATTGAACCAAGATTGGAACCGCAGTCACATAAGGTTGGAACTAGCCAGGTTAATCGCTTACTAAAATAAAAATACCAACGTTCTCAAGGGGACTTAAAACAGGTTCTTCGTGTAATACAAACAAAGGTGTGAAATTCAATCTGAAATTACTTGGCATATGAAGAAATACAAAAAACTCACATGGGAAAATATAATTAAAGATGCCAATGACAAGATGATACAAATGCTGGAATTATCTGACATGACTTCAAAGAGCTATTATAAAACTGCTCAAAGGGCAACTGTGACACTCTGGAAACAAATGTTACAATGGAAAGTGAGGGGTCAGCAAGGGCTTCCCAGCCGGCCCAGTGGTAGCGACTCTGCCTGCCAACAACGCAGGAGCGGATCCATGGGTTGGGAGGATCCCCTGAAGAAGGAAATGGCAACCCACTCCAGTATTCTTGCCTGGAAAATCTCATGGACAAAGCCTGACAGGGTACACCCCATGGGGTCACAAAATGGTCAGATGCTACTTAGCAACTAAACAACAAAATATCAGTAAAGAAATACAATATATAAAATGGAAGAACCAAATGAAAATTTCAGAATTAAAAAAACAGTAATCAAAATTTAAAACTCATTGGATGAACTGAAAAGCAGAAGAGAGAAAAAAGTCAGTGAACTTGAATGCATAAAATCAATAAACCAAAATTTGGGGGCTTTAAAAGATCATTAAAATATCAATCCCAAAGAAGGGCAATGCCAAAGAATGTTCAAACTACCCCACATTTGGATTCATTTCACATGCTAGCAAGGTAATGCTCAAAATCCTTCAAGCTAGGCTTCAACTGTACATGAACCAAGAAGTTCTGGATGTACAAGCTGGATTTAGAAAAGGAAGAGGAACCAGAGATCAAATTGTCAACATTTGTTTCATCATAGAAAAAGCAAGGGAATTCCAGAAAAACATCTACTTCTGTTTCATTGACTATGCTAAAGCCTTTGGCTGTGTGGATCATAACAAAATGTGGAAAACAAAGAGATAGGAATACCCGACTATCCTACCTATCTCCTGAGAAACCTATGTGTAGATCAAGAAGCAACAGTTAGAACCTTACATGGAACAACAGACTGGTTCAAAATTGAGAAGGGAGTACAAGGCTGTATACTATGTTTATTTAACTTACGCAGAGCACATCATTCAAAATGCCGGGCTGGATGAGTTACAAGCTGGAATCAAGTCTGCCAGGAGAAATATCAACAACCTCAGATATGCAGATGCTACCACTCTAATGGCAGAAAACAAAGAGGAACTGAAGAGCCTCTTTATGAGGGTGAAAGAGGAGAGTGAAAAAGCCTGCTTAAAAACTAAGATCATGGCATCCAGTCCCATCACTTCACTGCAAATAGAGGGGGAAAAAGTGGAACCAGCAACAGATTTCCTTTTCTTGGGCTCCAAAATTACTGTGGATGGTGACTACAGTCATGAAATTAGAAGACGTTTGCTTCTTGGAAGTAAAGCTATGACAAACCTAGACACATATTAAAAAGCAAAGACATTGCTTTGCTGACAAAAGGTCTGTAGAGTCAAAGCTATGATCTTTCCAGCGGTCATATACGGATGTGAGAGTTGGACCATAAAGGAGGCAGAATGCCGAAGAATTGACACCTTTGAACTGTGGTTCTAGAAAAGATTCTTGAGAGTACCCTGGACAGCAAGGAAATCAAACCAGACCATCCTAAAGGAAATCAACCCTGAATACTCACTGGAAGGACTGATGCTGAAGCTCCAATACTTTGACCATCTGAGGCGAACAGCTGACTCATTGGAAAAGACTCTGATGCTGGGAAAGGCAGAAGGAGAAGAGGGCGGCAGAGGATGAGATGGCTAGATGGCATCACCGACTCAATGAACATAAACTTGGGCAAACTCTGGGAGATGGTGAGGGAAAGAGAGGCCTGGCGTGCTGTAGTCCGTGGGGTCGCAGAGAGTCAAACACAACTTGGCAAATGAACAACAACAACAAATTGGACAATCTGGAATAAAAAGGAAACGTCCTAGAAACATACAACCTACCAAGACTGAATCATGAAGAAACAGAACAATATGAACAGTCCAATGAGTAAAGAGAATTAGTCATCAAAAACTTCCCAACAAAGAAAAGCCTGGAACCAAATCCTACCAGAGTCAAAGAAGAATTGATAGTGGAACTTCCCTGCTGGTCTAGTGGTTAAGAACCTGCCTTCCAATGCAGGAGATCCAGTTTGACCCTGGTCAGGACACTAAGGTCCCCCATGCTGCTGGTAACTACTGAGCCCATGCACCTCAACTAGATTGCCCGTGCACCCTTCAGTCTGTCTGACAAAACCAGAGAGAAGCATTAAGCACCATGACGAAGATCCTGTGTGCTACAGCTCAAATCCAGCACAGTCAAGAGAGAGAAAGAAAAAAGGAAAGAACTGATAACCACCCTTTTCAAACTCTTCCAAAAAACTAAAGGCAAGAGAAAAATCCTTAACTCATTTCATGAGACCAGAATTACCCTGACACCAAAGCCAGATACAGTCATTGCAAAAAAACTACAGCTCTGCATCCCTGAGCACCACAGATGTAAAAGTTCTCATCAAAAGATTAACAAACCAAATTCAACAGCACAATAAAAGAAACACACACCATGATCAAGTGGGAATTTTTCTAAGAATGGTTCAACATTCATAAATCAATAAATGTGATATGCCATATTAATAGAATGAATGATAAAAATCATACAATCATCTCAATAGATGCAGAAAAGCACTTGACATAATTCAACATTCTTTTATGATAAAAACTCTCAACAGTATTTCAAAGTCCTAGCCAGAGCAACTAGGTAAGGAAAAAATAAAATACATCCAAATTGGAAAGAAAAATAAAACCGTCAATACTCACAGACAACATGAACACTAAAAACACCACCAAAAATTATTAGAAATGATAAATGAATACAGTCAAGCTGTAGGAAACAAAATCAATACACAAAAATCTGTTGTGTTTCTCTATACTTAACAATGAGTTAGTAGAAAGAGAAATTAAGAAACAGTCCTATTTACAATCATAACAAAAAGAATAAAAGACCTAGTGATAAAATTTACCCAGAGGTGAAAGACCAATATACTGAAAACTGTAAGACACTATTAAAAGAAACTGAAGACAAAAATAAATGGAAAGGCATTCTGTGCTCATGGTTTGGAAGAATTAACATTGTTAAAAAGTGTCCACATTACCTAAAGCAATCTATAGGTTCAATGCAATTCCTATAAAATCTTAAACACCTTTTTCATGGAAATAGAATAAAAAATTATAAAATGTATATGGAACCACAAAAGACTCTGAATAGCCAAAGTAATCCTGAAATAAAGAGCAAAGCTGAGGTATCACATGCCTTGATTTGCATTTAGATTTCCTTCCCTGGTGGTCCAGTGGCTAAGACTCCATGCTTCCAATCCAGCCGGCCAGAGTTTGATTCCTGCTCAGGGAACTAGACCCCACATGCCGCAACTAAGACCTGGTGCAGCCAAATAAATAAACAAGTTAATATTTTTAAAAGTAAAAATAAACAAATGGGATCTAATCAAAGGTATAAGCTTTTTCACAGCAAAGGAAACATGAACAAAACTGAAAGGACAACCTATGGGAAAAAATATTTGCAAATGATGCAACTGACAAGGTATAAATATCCAAAATAAATAAACAGCTCTTACAACTCAATATCAGAAATAAAAATATAACCCAATCAAAAAATAGGCAGAGGACCCAAGTAGACATTTCTCCAAAAAAGGCATTATTGCTGATTTTCAGTCGTGAAGTCCAGTCTGGCTGCAACCCCATGGACTGCAGCACACCAGGCTGCCCTGTCCCAAACTATCTCCCAGAGTTTGCTCAAACTCATGTTCATTGAATCAGTGATGCTACCTAACCATCTCATCCTCTGCCGCCCCCTTCTTTTGCCCTCAATCTTTCCCAGCATCAGAGTCTTTTCCAGTGAGTTGGCTCTTCACATCAGGTGGCCAAAGTATTGGAGCTTCAGCTTCCACATCACTCCTTCCAATGAATATTCAGGGTTGATTTCCTTTAGCATTGATTGGTTTGATATCCATGCAGTCCAAGGGACTCTCAAGAGTCTTCTTCAGCACAATTCAAAAGCATCAGTTCCTCAGTGCTTACCCTTCTAGATGCTCAACATCACTAATGATTCAGTTCAGTTCAGTCGCTCAGTCATGTCCGACTCTGCGACCCCATGAATCACAGCATGCCAGGCCTCCCTGTCCATCACCAACTCCTGGAGTTCACACAGACTCATGTCCATCGAGTCGGTGATGCCATCCAGCCATCTCATCCTCTGTCGTCCCCTTCTCCACCTGCCCCCAATCCCTCCCAGCATCAGGGTCTTTTCCAATGAGTCAACTCTTCACATGAGGTGGCCAAAGTATTGGAGTTTCAGCTTCACCATCAGTCCTTCCAATGAACACCCAGGACTGATCTCCTTTAGGATGGACTGGTTGGATCTCCTTGCAGTCCAAGGGACTCTCAAGAGTCTTCTCCAACACCACAGTTCAAAAGCATCAATTCTTCGGCGCTCAGCTTTCTTCACAGTCCAACTCTCACATCCATACATGACCACAGGAAAAACCATAGCCTTGATTAAATGAACCTTTGTTGGCAAAGTAATGTCTCTGCTTTTCAATATACTATCTAGGCTGGTCATAACTTTCCTTCCAAGGAGTAAGCGTCTTTTAATTTCATGGATGCAGTCACCATCTGCAGTGACTTTGGAGCCCAAAAAAATAAAGTCTGACACTGTTTCCACTGTTTCCCCATCTATTTCCCATGAAGTGATGGGACCAGATGCCATGATCTTCGTTTTCTGAATGTTGAGCTTTAAGCCAACTTTCTCACTCTCCTCTTTCACTTTCATCAAGAGGCTTTTTAGTTCCTCTTCACTTTCTGCCATAAGGGTGGTGTCATCTGCATATCTGAGGTTATTGATATTTCTCCCGGCAATCTTGATTCCAGCTTGTGTTTCTTCCAGTCCAGAGTATCTCATGATGTACTCTGCATAGAAGTTAAATAATTAGACCAATGCAAATTAAAACTACAATAAGGTGCATACCAGTCAGAATGGTTGTCATCAAAAAGTCTACAAATAATAAATGCTGGATAGTGTAGAGAAAAGGGAACCTTTGTACACTTTTGATTCTTTTTTAGAAATTATATCTCTTTATTGGTATTCTCTAATGAGACAATGTCATCACAATATCTTTTACTTCTTTAAGAATTATATCTTTATTTCTTTCAGCGTACTTATAAAGGCTGCTCTGAACTCTTTGTTAGATTCTATAGCTGACTCCTTCACAGATAGTTTCTTATACTTGCTTTTCCCCCCATGTGTAGGTCACACTTTCCTATTTCTTTGCACGTGCCACAACTTTCTTGTTGAACACTGAGCTTTTTAGGTAATATACTGTAGCAATATTGGCTACTTATATCCCTCCCTCTCTGAAGGTGTTTGTTTTTGTTGTTGTTTGGTTATGTATTGATTTGGCTAAACTAAATGGGTTTAGTGGGTTGGCTAAACTAAATTACTAAACTAAGAGAGTAGTGTCTAAACTGACAAACCAGTGATTATACCCTTGTTCCACATACACACACACACACACACACACACACCCCAGTATAAACACTCTTCTCTTCCTCATCAGAGCGTACAGCCTTCCTGATGGGATTGTCACCATGGACTGACTGGTTTTAGAAGGACTCTCTCTGCTTCATTCCCTAATCTTTAATCTTTCTTCCCCACTTTTGGTATTATACCCAGCTATCAGTCTCCACTAATTGTTGGCTAATTGTTGCTCTGGGGTAGAAATTGCTCCAAAATCTGATCCAATAAAGTTCAGGAATGGATACTTTTTGAGCCCAGTGTTCACAGTTTATTCTTTTCCCAGAAGAGCTCCTCTTCTTTGGAGGAGAGGCCACATCTTGTGGCATACATGATCTTTGTTCCCCAACCAGGGATCAAACTTGCATCGCCTGCAGTAGAAGCACAGGGTCTTAACCACTGGACCACCAAGGAAGTCCCAGAAGGGCTCTTCTTAAATGACCCTTCCCTTGGTTCTTTCTCTTGAACTGGCCTATGATTTACTTTGCTGCTCTCAATATAATTTTCTAATTGAACAAACCTATAAGATAGAAATTCCATTTTATTCCTGGAGCCCTCCCTCCTCAAGACTTCTGACTTCCTACTCCAATCTGAACTGATTGCTAAGGCCTGATGCACAGCTGTACAGCACAGGCCAGCTGGGGTATCCTGTGCATCTACCTGGGAATTCCGTTTGTTTCAGAGATCCCCAAAGTTCTACTCCCACATACATACCAAGAGAAATGAGAACATGTCCACACAGAAACTTGTAACATGCACGTTTATAGCAGCCTTATTCATAACAGCCCAAAGGAGGAAACAACTTAAATATCCATCAACGGACAAATGGATAAACAAAATGTGATATATACATGAAAATAAAATATTCAGCCATAATAGGAAATTAAGTACTGACACATGCTGCAACATGGGTGATCCTTGAAAACAGTTGCTAAATGAAAGAAGCTAGTCACAGAAAACTACACACCACATGATTTCATTCATATAGAAGTCCAGAATAGGGAAATTTATAGACACAGAAATTTGGGTAGTGATTGCTTAGGGCTGGGGGAAAGGGGTCAGAGCAATGGTAACTAAAGGATACAAGGTTTATTCTTGAAATGATAAAAACATTGTACAACTGACTGTGCTAACAGCTGCACATATCTGTAGAGATATTAAAAACATCGAACTGTACACTTTAAATGGGTTAACTCTATGGGATTTATAAAATACAACTATTTTTAAATTTAAGTCATTAAGACATTTATTGGCAATCTGAAGCTGTCACTGAATTTTGCTCCTCTGCCAACATATGAAAGTATTTACTAGAACCTCTTGAGAAACTTCCTCTTCACGTCTTGTTGCCCAAGATTGGGTCTCCTCTCCCTTTCTAACCCTGACACTAGTATGGAACTGGCATCTCCAGACTGGATCACGATTTACTCCACGGGAAGCGGGTCAATTCCTAAATTAAGGTTCTGCCAACAACAGTGAAGAAGAGAACGGCTGTGGCATAGGACATCAATAATGTTTGCCACACACTTAATTTTAGCATTTTCAGGTTTGAATCCCTTTCCACTACCCTAATTGTTCCTCATAACCACTTACGAAGTTGGTAGGAGAAATAGCTTCATTGTACAGATAATAAAACTGAGTCTCAAAGATGTTAATCGTGGTTATTTACACTGTCTGTTAAATGATAGAGCCAAGATTCAAAGCCAGGTTTTTGTGACTCAAGACTTTAAATTAGAATTTTAAAAACCACACCCCTACTAATTAGGATAAAGTATTACTTATAACTTTTAGACCTTCCCATCGAACGATCCTTTAAATCACAATTCTTATTTAAAGCTCCCTCATTTAAAGCTTTTTTAAAGCTCCAACAAACACAACCAGTTCATTTTCTCCAGCTGACCTCTTTTCAACACACTCGATTGCACCAATATATCCTGTGCTCCCATTCGAACAAAGAATCGTCCAGCTAAATATTTTGCATTTCCACTAAAGAGTCTGTTGTATACTTCAAGGAATTCAGTAGAATGCAGCAGAATTTTAAATTGAGTTCTCAGTCTCTATCTCTAATGGCTTTTCGTTCATAATTATAGTATTTGTAATGAGTCCATTGATGATGAGAGAAATCCACTGTAACATATTCCATTGTCTGCATTAGGTTCAGACTCTTATTTAATGCCTTATTAATCAACCACAGTCATTCAATAGTGTATCATATTAAATTCCTGAACAACACAAGCAAAGAATTTTTATCTTCTCTCCGTGTAAACCGTCGCGCAATCTTCTAACAATATGAATCTGTTCAAATATCCATCCACAGTTCGATTACATCTGCAGTTCTATTAGCAAAAGTCAGCTTAGGTTAGTTCACTGTCAGTAGCTAGAAAGTTGCAAGAATAGATGAGCTTAATTGCTTTATTGTTACTATTACTGTAACTGTTTGGAATTCTAGTACATAACACTTCTGAGATATTAAATCTCCATTTAGGTCACCGAGAAGCATTACTTAAGTTTGACTTCTTACCCAGAAGTCACCCTAATTATTAATACTGCAGATGAGCACATTTAAGACACTTCATAAATCAGTAATAAATAATGTGTATTATATTTATTTTACCACCTATTCCATTTTCACCATCCTTGGGGGTTTAAGGAGTTAGTCAATAAACGAATACAATATTCCATTGTGCGCACACACCCAATAATTATTGGTAAAGAACAACAATATTATGCCTTTAGCTAGACTAAAGGGGGGAAAACTAAAATGAATTTATAATTTTGCTAGCTTACTTGTTTATCTAGAACAGTGATTCCCAACTTTGCTGCACATCAAAATTACGTGAAGAGTTTTTCAAATATGTTGACGCTGGCATTCCACCCAGAATCTGATGTAACTGGCCTAGGGAGCAAATTGGGTATCAGATTTTTAAAACATTTCCCAGATGACTGTAACACAAACCCAAAGTTAAGAAAAGCCAAGGCTTGTAACTGTGTGTATTTCTGCTTGTCTGTGTGAGTACGCTTGTTAGAAGCTGTTATGACAAGAAGGGTAACAAGGAGGAATCCATGGGACATAAAATTGGGGTGGAGATCTCAACATTCCTAGTAGCAGAATGATTTTTTAAACTCTGAAAATAGAAATCAGCAATCTGTATATAAATGCATTATTATGTTGAACACTCACATATATAATACATTCCTACCAGATGCCAACCCGTTTCTAACCCTCAGGGAATCTCAAGTAGCAATGGAAATTTTCTGATTCAGACAGAATAAAACAGCTTATGATTTTTTCCTATTTAATTTTTCCTGCAGCCTAAAGGCCTAATTTAAATAATTGTTTTATTCCATAGATACTGGCTAAAACAGGTCTTTGGAGCACTTTGAGTATACATGGAACTGTCCACATCTGTATTCCTGGAGTAAGTAACTGCATGTGAACTACGTGGCATATGCACTTCTCTATATTTTCTCTGCTAACCCCTGTTTAGGGAATTCTTATGAAGCTTCCTGAGTCTAACTGACAGAATTCACTGTTTCATTCCTGCTTGGCAACCTACAGATCTGTGCATCTGCCAGTGACAACCTGAATTCTTCAGTGGCATTGCCTTTCTTATGTGGCTAATGGTCAGCATTCACCATATAACTAAATTAGCTCTTAAAATCTGTAATGCAACTTCCTCCTTCTTTCAAGGTTAGAAAACAACAGCAGAAAAATTCATAGCTGTCTGGATACACTGCCATAGCCACAGATCCTGATCCTGCCCTTTTTTCCAATTAGCAAAATGTTTCCTTGGGAACTAAATTACTATTCCCCATTCATCCATCTGCCTCCTTCCTCCTTGCATGCAGTGAAGGTATAAAACGTATTTTGCAAACAATTATAGAGATATCATAAAGAAGTTGCCCGGTTTTTCCAAACCAGGCATTTAAAAGGGCTACTGATTTTCTTTCCTTTGTAAAAACTTAAACATACCTTAACAGAACAACTTCCAAAAACTGTTCATCATTTCCACATACTATTTGACAGATTTTACATATAGCTTTTAAATGTTTATGAGCCCAATTAATTTGTCTAGCTCCCTTGATTATGAAAGACCCTCAGAATGACAGAAAACCTTCCTCTTCCTCTTAAATTGAGAGCAGTCAAATTTTTACACCCTCTGCACACACCTACAGAAGTCTCTTTTCATCAAGGATTGCTTCATCAAACATTTGTTTTCTTTATTTTGTCCTACAAAAACTTTCACTGTTTTCTTTCTTGTACCGTAAGAGTCAAAGCTTCCCTACGTTGTTGTGCTATTAGTTTTATATGTTAACATAATGGGGAAATAGAATCTCTCTCTTAAAAATTTCATAGAAGTATAGCACAATGTAGAAAATTGAGAAAATTTATGAGGGGAAAAAAATCACTTATAACCCTACCACTATTTAAATCATTCTTAGTATTTTGATGTATCCCTTCCAGTATTTTTTCTGTACATTACTGCAAATAATCACATTGTGGATTCATTTCTGTGTCCTGAGTTTTCCAGTTATTACAATCTATGCATTTTCCATGGTATTACTACATAATGTTTCTATCCATTCTCCTGATTAACTTCCGCTCATTCTGCAGATCGCAATTCAAGGTTACATCTTTAATGATACCTTTCTTGACATCTCAGTCTATGTAAGGTTGCCTTGTTACTTGCTTTCTTTTTTTCTTTTTTTTTTTTTTTTTTTTTTAAATTTTATTTTATTTTTAAACTTTACATAACTGTATTAGAACCATGTTCCTTTCCTACATAGCACAAACTCTAGTGTAATTCTTTTTTTTTTTTTTTTTTAATTTTTTGGCTGTGCCACACCCAGCATACAGAATGTGGGACCTTGATTGCCAATCAGGGCTCAAACCCATGTCCCCTGCAGTGGAAACTCAGTCTTAACCACTGGACCACCAGGGAAGTCCCCATAGTATAATTATGTCATCTGTTTCCCACAAGACTATTAGCTCCAAGAGAACCAAAACCATGTCTGTCTGCTTTTGTCCATCAGTAGGTATAAAACCTACAAAAATTCCTGAAATGTAGCAGACACCCACATCCAACAAATATTTATTGACATGGCACTGTATGCCAACAAATATGTTGAATAAGTAATCCTCATTTTCAATGGTCATTTGACAACTGTCTGATATATACTATCACACATTATTTAACCAATCCCTATTGATGGACATTTAGATTTTTCCAAAGTGTCACCATTATTCATAATGCCTCATTGAGTATCTTTGTGTGCATAACATTTTCAATATCTACAATTATTTCCCTAGAACTGTTTCCCAGGATACTCTTGTGGCACTTAACACATATTTCCAAACTGTTTTCCAATTTATGTTGCCACAAGCAATAAATCAGTGTAGCAGCTCCCTTTTTTAATGTTTTTGTTATGTTATTAACAGATACAAGACACTTTATTGTTGTAATTTACACTTGTAGTTCTAGGTTGAATGTTTTTCTTATGTTTATTATTTGCATTTCTTTACTCGATTGTAACAGTCCCTTTTCTAACCATGTTATGATGATGGTATCACACGGATGGACAACACTAGGGCAATAACATACAGATATGTTATTTAAAAATTAACTTGAAAATATGAATATATCTTTAGTTACTTGAGTCAATAAATGAACCTGCATTTTACATGACAATTTTATTTTTTGTTGTGTGTTCAGTCACTAAGTCATATCTGACTCTTTGTGATCCCAAGGACAGGCTTCCCTGTCCTTCACTATTTCCCAGAGTTTGCTCAAATTCATGTCCATCGAGTCAGTGATTAACTGCAAGGTATAGAAAACCCAAAATAACTGCATCATAGTAGAAGTTGACTTCTCTCCCAGGTAAGTGGCCTAGAGCTGTACGGCACTCCACAGACCCTGGCTCGTTCCATATAGATCTACTCGGCGTGTCCTCTACCTGACAGCCCAAGAGAGCAGCAACTTTGTTCCAGGTGGCAACAGACGAAGGGATGAAGAGGAGGCAAATGGCTTATGCCACTTAAGAATGGCTCTTCAGAATGTTTTCCAGAAGTTGCCACAAGGTATTTCTATTTACAACCCATAGGCTAGAACTTAAGTCACAGAAATATAGACTCTATTTGGGGTAGTCAAATGCTCAGTTAAAATCCTATTTCTACAAGTGGTTGCCAATGGGGGGGAGGAGGAGGGGGGAGGGTTGGATTGAGAGTTTGGGATTAGCAAATACAGACTGGTATATATAGAATGGATGAACAACAAAGTCCTACTGGACAGCACAGAGAACTATATTCAATATCCTTGATAAACCATATGGAAAAGAATATGAAAAAAATTATATGTATGTAAAACTGAGTCATTTTGTTGTACAGCAATAACTAATATTGTAATTCAACTATATTTCAATACAAATAATTTTTTAAATTCCATCTCTGTTGACAAAGATAAACACTGAAGAACTACAACTAGCTTCTGCCGCAGAAATGTAATACAGTTCAAATAAAAGATAATTTACAGATGTTCATTTTTATATATTACAAATCCCATCAACTCTAACCAGAGCTTCTGGCAGATGCAATCATGACCAGTTGACCAAAAAACGGATCAGATTTCATCACAAGTTTGTTCTCCTTGTTTTAAAGGGCCCTGCAGCAGCTAGACTTCTTTGAGTCCTCTTAACATGTGCATAAAATAGTCACAGACTCAGGCTGCAAACAACCAAATATGTTATCTCACAAATCCAGCCACTGTCTATTTCAACTTTTTTCTTTTCCCTTATGATATATTAATATATTTTCTGTTGAGACAATTAGAAAACTCCAAAACTGACTTATTCTCATTTATTGAACATCTACTATATATCAAGCTAATAGGTAATTAGCAAAAAGAAAAAAAGATGCGAAAAAAATGACAAATAGAATAATGAGATTTAAACTGCTTACAGCAATATGGATTTAAAAATCATACAAATGGGAAAGATATAGTTAAAGCATCAGATAGCAAAAGTCACTCTTGAAATTGTAAAAAAAAAATAAACAAACAAAAATACTATAAATAAAACACTACCAGCTCTTATATGTTTTTATCTCATGCTACCTCCTGATAGCACAGAGGGTCTTTCTTTTTCTTAACAATATTAAGCAAACTAGCATTCAGTTAGGACTGCTAAGGGACCGATGCAAATGACCTCTCAAAAATGGGTCTTGCACTACAACTACTTCTCAAATGCTACCCTTACTCTACGGTGGCTCTGTTGGTGTGACTAAGCCAAAAAAGCAACATATTTTCACTGCTATAGACGCATATTAGTATATGCCTTTTGGTTAAGCTTGTTCTTATTTGGTTTCACCTTGCAATCCTATTGCAATTTATAATGTAAAATTTTAAGACATTTGATGTTGTACATATCCTACCTTTTGAGAGGAAAAAAAACATTGCCTGGCTACAGGAAAGAAACATCTTGATAAGGTAAGATATCTGAGCCGGTATTCTTCCTGTATAATTACTGTAAATCAGTGAACGGGGAAAAACGAATGGTAATTATAGTTCTGAAGAACAAATGGGGGTAACTGTACATTACCCAATAGGAGTCTCAGTTTTAGTGAACTGTGATGTACTTAAAAGCCCCCAGATGGCATTATAGCCTTGTTTTTCCTAAGTCATTCATTTTCATATGGCACAGATCAGAAACAAACAAGAAATTCCCTTTACTCCTATGATAAACATGGATATGAAAAATATAATTTTCTTAATCTGTTAACTTCTTCACTTTGAGTAGGTTCTCTTAATTCTGAAGTAGTTATGAATTTGATTTATGTTTTGATTAAGAGAAAGCATTTTTCAAATAAAATAGTTCATAAACCAAAACTTCCAAAAAGAACAAAATGTAAATTTTTCAGAGATACTATTTTATCTCTAAAATCCAATAATATGTTTAAATAAATATATATGCACAGAATAAATACAATCTCAAATGAATAATCTCAGTGCGCAAGAGAACTTTATCAGCACTGTCACTAATTCTATGTGACTGCTGAAAAATTGTTATTTTCTTAGACTCAGTTTCTCTTCAAAGCAAGACCACTCACTTTTCTTAAACTGAAAACACCTTTGAGATCTCTAGTAAAATGCTAAGAGTAGTGTGAATAGCATGTTTTCAGCTAATACTAAATAATGGAATTTGTGTATTCAATAAATGCAATGTCGGGCATGTGACCAATGTAATTCAAGAGTAAATTACTGCATGAATACTAAACTGAAAATAATTTTTATTAAAATGTGCTGCCCAGTTATTTACATTCAGAAAGATAAACTTGTTTAAGTTGCATTTCTATGCACCTGAATACATAAGCTTTTAACACTACAACCTTCTGGAAGTTATTCTGAAAGTAGGTAATACAAAATTTATCAAACTATACTTGACAACAAACATCATCATCAATTCTATAGTATCACTTTCTAAGGACATTAATTTTTATATATATTTATTTACTAAATAATCAACATAATAATTAAGTTGAAGGTTTAGGTTGCAATTTAATTCCAATGTTCTTTCCAAATTTAATCTACCCACTGCTGTATCAAACTATTTTTAACTTCAAACATCATGTCACTTATCTGTGGAATCTAAAAAATAAACGCAAATGAATTTACTTGCAAAACAGAAACAGTCTCACAGACATAGAAAACAAACTTATGGTTACCAAAGGAGAAAGGAATGGGAGGGATAAATTAGGAATTGGGGATTATCAGGTACACCCTATTATATATAAAATAAGCAACAAAGACCCGCTAGCAACACCAGGAACTATATTCAATACATTGGAATAACCTATACTGGAAAAAATGTGGAAAAGGATATTTATTTATACAAATATATATATATATATATATATATATATATCGGAGAAGACAATGGCACCCCACTCCAGTACTCTTGCCTGGAAAATCCCATGGATGGAGGAGCCTGGAAGGCTGCAGTCCATGGGGTAGCTGAGGGTTGAACAAGACTGAGCGACTTCACTTTCACTTTTCACTTTCATGCATTGGAGAAGGAAATGGCAACCCACTCCAGTGTTCTTGCCTGGGGAATCCCAGGGATGGGGAAGCCTGGTGGGCTGCCGTCTATGGGGTCACACAGAGTCGGACACGACTGAAGTGACTTAGCAATAGCTATATATATATATATATATATATATATATATATATATATATGACTTCCTCTGGTGGCTCAGACATTAAAGAATCTGCCTGCAATGCAGAAGACTCGAGTTCTATCCCTGGGTTGGGAAGATCCCCTGGAGAAAGGAATGGCTACTTACTCCAGTATTCTTGCCTGGGAGAATTCCACAGACAGAGGAGCCTGGCAAGCTAAAGTACATGAGATTGCAAAGAGTTGGAGATGACTGAGCAACTAACACACACATACATATTTACATATATATAAGTCACTTTGTTGTACACCTAAAACACTGCAAATGAACTATATTTCAATAAAAAAGAAAAAATTACCTCTAACTTACTGTACTATGAAATTCAAACAAAATTTTATTTATTGAGAATTATTTAAGATTCAACTTGAAAATAGATTCCTGTGAAAACATAACAGATTTTAAAAATTTTTCTAAAGCAATATTGATAGAAACAGTCTGCTACTGCTACTGCTAAGTCGCTTCAGTCGTGTCCAACTCTGTGTGACCCCATAGACGGAAGCCCACCAGGCTCCCCCGTCCCTGGGATTCTCCAGGCAAGAACACTGGAGTGGGTTGCCATTTCCTTCTCCGATGCATGAAAGTGAAAAGTGAAAGGGAAGTCGCTCAGTCATGTCCGACTCTTAGCAACCCCATGGACTACAGCCCACCGGGCTCCTCCATCCATGGGATTTTCCAGGCAAGAGTACTGGAGTGGGGTGCCATGTTACTTCTACCCATTTCCCTTGTTCCTTACAGAACCGGTCTAATTGTAGAACAGTATTATACTTAAGAGACCCTCCAACTGGCCACTGTTCGCCGTCCTCCAATGGATACTGTGGCCATGTAGTATCACATAGGAAGACCAGGTATGTCTTCTTTAAGCCCTGGGGATCAAATCTATCCCAGTTTTTCAGGATACAGTTTAAAGGAGTGAGGCTGGAATTGTTAGCTCCCATCTGCAAGAGAGAAAAAAAGTGACCAAGGCCATTTTTCTACCGGAGGCGTCACTCCCTGCTCTAGATGGGGGTGTAGACAGACGTTACACCAAAAGCTTTTCCTTCCTGGTCGGACTTAGTCTGTCCCTTACCGACGCAGGCGCAGTCTGTGTCCCTCCCGGTTCTACCACCGAGATGGGGTGAGGATGTACCAGGGGTAGACCTGATAGCATCCCTACTTGACGTCCAGCTTTTCACCTTTAACCTTGCTTGCCTCTGATGTCACCTGGGGTGAATCAGAGTAACCTTGCAGAATGCCTCCCAAGCTAAGACTACTGGGGGAAACATTCGTCACCTGAATGCCTGTGCACGACCCTGAGTATTTCCTGACTACAACAAGACCGACACGAACATAAAACTGAGATGTTTTTTCCAAGCATCACCACACCAGTATAACAGCCTCCTCTGATCCACTAAGAGCTGGTGTTACCAAAGAAAAAAAACCCATTGCAGTCCCAATCTGAGTAACCTTTAACCTCAGAGATGTTCTTGGAGCTACAGCTCCATCTAGCTTCCAAACTTTCGATTCCTAGCAAGGCTAGGCGCTTTCTTGACTACCAATCCAAGTTTGGGACCTAAGCCTTAGTATACAATAACAGTATAGATTACAAGTCCCTTGAAAGTCTATGATCCTATAGGTTAGGTTAGTACTTCTAATTCCCAAAGAGTTATGAAATGGTCAGAGAGACTGAAAAGTTTGACCGAGAAAGGAGAGTTTGGTCCACACGCTTTGCCCATTTCTGGTCGGTTCCCGAAGGAGACATTGGGTGCCTCTTGGCATTGGCAGGTCGGTATAACCCCCCGACAGGTTTCTGCCATAAGCCGTATGAGATCACCGTGGAACCGCAGAGCAGGGCTCCTTACTTGCTTCACGCAGGGCATGCCATTCATTCACACAAGCATACCGTAGAGTTAGTAAAGCACAGCAGAAAACGTGTTCGCTAAGAGAACAAAGAACTAAAGCATCCTTACCTTGTCCTGAAGGAAACAGTCTAGTCTGCATCTAGATTAGGTAATTTAAAAGACTTTTTAATCTTTAATTTTCATCTTTATGTGAATTTGCATTTTTATGTTAAATGTAAAGTCCATGCCAAAGTTTTTCCAATTCTAGGCACGCACTTAAATTTTTTTCAGTAGTATACTGAAAAATTTCATGGTAACAAAATGCATGAAATCTTTTCTGCCATCTAACATACACAGATACACAGAAGAAAGCTATTATATTCAAAATTCCAGAAGTTTAATTAAGACTCTGATTATTCACAGCCAATATTAAAGAACATCATTCTTTCAGTGTAATATACTTCAATATGCATTACCAGTACATTAAAATTTTGTTTTTTTAGTAAGCTAAAGAAAAATGACTTTAAAAATTTAGGCCTCTAAATTGCTTTCCTTCAAATCAAGTACAGTGCTGCTTTCAGAGGCCTCATGCATAGCCTCCCTGGGAAAAACTGCATAATTGGAAAACTAACAGATAAGAAAACAAGGATAATTATCTATCTTTCCCTTTTGGTGTAAGACCACTCTCTGACTGGGTTCCAAGCCTATTTGATTAAATAAATTTAGATTTGCTAAACTAGAAACCACAGTTATAACTTGAAAAAATATTTATTTTAAGAATAAACATGCTTAAATACTATCTTTGTGATCTCATTAGATGCATTATTCTAGAGTCCAAATGATTCTATGATGGAATTGACAATGGCACTTTTGTCTAAAGATCTTTAACTGCTCTTCCAGCATTAACCTCTTAATTTTCACACTTTCTCTGTGAGACAGTCAGATATAAGTATGGTTAGCTTAATTTTCTACATGAAAAAGTCAAATCTCCAGAAATGAATTTCCTAAAAATTATACATGCAATGCGAACAGATGAAACTGAGCTCAAAACCCAGAAACTCAACTGAATAAGCAGGAAGTGTTTTAAACACTAGTACACACAGAATGATTTTACAAGATGGCAGAGTAGAAGGACCTACATGCATCTTCTCCTGAAAGAACTCCAAATTGCAACTAGCTGCTGAACAATCATTGGCAGGAGAATGTTCGATCCCACCAAAAAAAGATACCCCACGTCCAAGGGCAGAGCAGAAGCCCCGACAAGATGGTAGGAGGGGCGAAATCACATTTAGAATCAAACCCCATACGTGCTAGAAATGCTCGGAGGGCTCAAACAAAACCTTGTGCACACCAGGAACCAGAGACCCCACAAGAGACTAAGCCAGACCTGCCTCTGAGTGTTCGGGCATCTTCTGCAGAAGCATGGGCCAGTAGTGGCCTGCTGCGGGGACGGGGCTCTGGGAGCAGCAGACTTGGGAGGCATGGCATGAGACATAAGTCCTCTTGGAGGAGGTGGCCATTAGCCCCACCATAGAGCCGCTAAGCAGACAAACCCACAAACTGGAGAAGAGTTATACCAAACAAGTTTTCACACTGTCACAAAAGTTCTAGGGCACACAACACATTTTTCAACCTGGAAATCCAGCAAAGGGACTGAGAACCCCCAGGGAACTTGACGTTGAAGGCCAATGGGATATGATTACAGAATTTCCGTAGGACTGGGGAAACAGGCACTTGGAGGGCACAAACAAAACCTTGTGCACACCAGGACCCAGAAGAAAGGAGCAGTGACCCCACAAGAGACTGAGCCAGACCTGCCTACGAGTGTCCAGGAGTCCCTGGCAGAGGTGTGGGCCGGCAGTGGCCTGCTGCAGGCTTGGGGCACTGAATAAAATCATCCTGGGAGCCGCAGCATGCTGGCATAAGGCCTTTTGAAGGCGGTCCCTATTACAGCTATTATCCCACTATAGTTTGGCCTCAGGATAAAATACAGGGAGGGAACACAGGCCACCCATCAGCAGAAAATTCACTTCAGTTCAGTTGTTCAGATGTGTCAGACTCTTTATGACTCCATGGACTGTAGCACTCCAGGGTTCCCTGTCCATCACCAACACCCAGAGCTTATACAAACTCATGTCCATTGAGTCGGTGATACCATCCTCTGTCGCCGCTTCTCCTCTTGCCCTCAATCTTTCCCAGCATCAAGTTCTTATCCAGTGAGTCAGTTCTTTTCATCAGGTGGCCAAAGTATTGGAACTTCAGCATCAGTCCTTCCAATAACTATTCTGGACTGATTTCCTTTAGGATAGACCGGTTGGATCTCCTTGTGGTCCAAGGGACTCTCAAGAGTTCTACAACACCATCATTCAAAGCACCAATTCTTCGGCACTCAGCTTTCTTGATGGTCCATCTCTCACATCCATACCTGACTACTGGAAAAACCATAGCTTTGACTAGATAGACCTTTGTCAGTCAAGTAATGTCTCTACTTTTTGATATGCTATCTAGGTTTGTCATAGTTTTTCTTCCAAGGAGCAAGTGTCTTTTAATTTCATGGTTGCAGTCATGATCTGCATGGAGCCCAAGAAAATAAAATCTGTCATTGTTTCCCCATCTATTTGCCTGAAGTGATGGGACCAGATGCCATGATCTTAGTTTTTTGAATGTTGAGTTTTTAAGCCAGCTTTTTCACTCTCCTCTTTCAATTCCATCCAGAGGCTCTTTAGCTCCTCTTTGCTTTCTGCCATAAGGGTGATGTCATCTGCATATCTGAGGTTATGGAAATTTCTGCCGGCAATCTTGATTCCAGCTTGTGCTTCATCCAGTCCAGCATTTCACATGATGTACTCTGCATGTAAGTTAAATAAGCGAGATGACAATATACAGCTTGACATACTCCTTTCCCAATTTAGAACCAGTGCGTTGTTCCATGTCTATTTCTAACTGTCACTTCTTGACCCGCATACAGAGGTCCATAGGTCCGCTGGACAAGGGAATGGCAAACTACTTCAGTATTCTTGCTGTGAGAACCCTATAAACAACATGAAAAAACAAAAAGATATGGCACTGAAAGATGAACTCCCGGGGTCTGTAGGTGCCTAATATGCTACTGGAGAACAGCAAAGAAACAGCTCCAGAAGGAATGAAGAGGCTGAGCCAAAGTGGAAACAACACCCAGGTGTAGATGTGTCTGGCAGTGAAAGTAAAAGTCTGATGCTATAAAGAACAATATTGCATAGGAACCTGGAATGTTAGGTCCATGAATCAAGGTAAATTGAAAGTGGTCAAACAGGAGATGGAAAGAGTAAACATCAACATTTTAGGAATCAGTGAACTACAATGGACCAGAATGGGTAAATTTAATTCAGATGACCATTAAATCTACTACTGTGGACAAGAATCTCTTAGAAGAAATGGTGTAGCCCTGATAGTCAACAAAAGAGTCCAAAAATCCAGTACTTGGATGCAATCTCAAAAACAACAGAATGATCTCTGTTCATTTCCAAGGCAAACCATTCAATATCACAGTAATCCAAGTCTATGCCCCAACCACTAAGGCCAAAGAATCTTAAGTTGAACTGTTCTATGAAGACCTAAAAGACCTTCTAAAACCAACACTAAAAAAAGATGTCCTTTTCATCATAGGGGACTGGAATGTAAAAGTAAGAAGTCGAGAGACACCTGGAGTAAGAGGCAAGTTTGGTTTTGGAGTACAAAATGAAGCAGGGCAAAGACTGACACAGTTTTGCCAAGAGAATGCACTTGAAACAACACCCTCTTCCAACAACACAAGAGATGACTCTACACGTGGACATCACCAGATGGACAACACCAAAATCAGACTGATTATATTCTTTGTAGTTAAAGATGGAGAAGCTCTATACAGTCAGCAAAAACAAGATGAGCAGCTGAGGAGCTGACTGTGGCTCAGATCATGAACTCCTTATTGCAAAATTCAGACTTAAACTGAAGAAAGTAGGGAAAGTCACTAGGCTATTCAGGTATGACCTAAATCAAATCCCTTACAATTACACAATGGAAATGACAAATAGATTCAAGGGATTAGATCTGATAGATAGGGTGTCCGAAGAACTATGGACTGGGATTTGTAACACTATACAGGAGGCAGTGATCAAGACCATCCAAAAGAAAAAGAAATGCAAAAAGGCAAAATGGTTATTTGAGGAGGCCTTACAAATAGCTGATTAAAGAAGAGATGTGAAAGGAAAGGGAGAAAAGGAAAGATATACCCATATGAATGCAGCCTTCCAAAGACTAGCAGGGAGAGACAGGAAACCCTTCCTCAGTGATCAGTGCAAACAAACAGAGGAAAACAATAGAATCAGAAATATTAGAGATCTCTTCAAGAAAATTAGAGATACCAAGATAAGCAAGGTCCGATGCTGTAAAGAGCAATATTGCATAGGAACCTGGAATGTCAGGTCCATGAATCAAGGCAAATTGGAAGTGGTCAAACAGGAGATGGCAAGAGTGAACGTCAACATTCTAGGAATCAGCAAACTAAAATGGACTGGAATGGGTGAATTTAACTCAGATGACCATTGTATCTACTACTGTGGGCAGGAATCCCTTAGAGGAAATGGAGTAGCCATCATGGTCAACAGAGAGCCCAAAATGCAGTACTTGGATGCAATCTCAAAAACGACAGAATGATCTCTGTTCATTTCCAAGGCAAACCATTCAATATCACAATAATCGAAGTCTATGCCCCAACCAGGAACGCTGAAGAAGCTGAAGTTGAATGGTTCTATGAAGACCTACAAGACCTTTTAGAACTAACACCCAAAAAAGATGTCCTTTTCATAATAGGGGACGGGAATGCAAAAGTAGGAAGTCAAGAAACACCTGGAGTAACAGGCAAATTTGGCCTTGGAATAGGGAATGAAGCAGGGCAAAGGCTAATAGAGTTTTGCCAAGAGAATGCACTGGTCATAGCAAACACCCTCTTCCAACAACACAAGAGAAGACTCTACACATGACAACACCAGATGGACAACACCGCAATCAGATAGATTATATTCTTTGCAGCCAAAGATGGAGAAGCTCTATACAGTCAACAAAAACAAGACCAGGAGCTGACTGTGGCTCAGATCCTGAACTCCTTATTGCCAAATTCAGACTTAAATAGAAGAAAGTAGGGAAAACCACTAGACCATTCAGGTATGACCTAAATCAAATCCCTTATGACTATACAGTGGAAGTGAGAAATAGATTTAAGGGCCTAGATCTGATAGATAGAGTGCCTGATGAACTATGGTCGGAGGTTCGTGACATTGTACAGGAGACAGGGATCAAGACCATCCCCATGGAAAAGAAATGCAAAAAAGCAAAATGGCTGCCTGAGGAGGCCTTACAAATAGCTGTGAAAAGAAGAGAAGCAAAAACCAAAGCAGAAAAGGAAAGATATAAGCATCTGAATGCAGAATAGCAAGAAGAGATAAGAAAGCCTTCCTCAGCAATCAATGCAAAGAAATACAGGAAAACAACAGAATGGGAAAGACTAGAGATCTCTTCAAGAAAATTAGAGATACCAAAGGAACATTTCATGCAAAGATGGGCTCGATAAAGGACAGAAATGGTATGGACCTAACAGAAGCAGAAAATATTAAGAAGAGGTGGCAGGAATACACAGAAGAACTATACAAAAAGGATCTTCACAACCCAGATAATCACAATGGTGTGATCACTGACCTAGAGCCAGACATCCTGGAATGTGAAGTCAAGTGGGCCTTAGAAAGCATCACTATGGAAAAAAAAAAAAAAAAGAAAGCATCACTACGAACAAAGCTAGTGGAGGTGATGGAATTCCAGTTGAGCCATTTCAAATCCTGAAAGATGATGCTGTGAAAGTGCTGCACTCAATATGCCAGCAATTTTGGAAAACTCAGCAGTGGCCACAAGACTGGAAAAGGTCAGTTTTCATTCCAATCCCAAAGAAAGGCAATGCCAAAGAATGCTCAAACTACCGCACAATTACACTCATCTCACACGCTAGTAAAGTAATGCTCAAAATTCTCCAACCCAGGCTTCAGCAATATGTGAACCGTGAACTTCCTGATGTTCAGGCTGGTTTTAGAAAAGGCAGAGGAACCAGAGACCAAATTGCCAACATCCGCTGGATCATGGAAAAAGCAAGAGAGTTCCAGAAAAACATCTATTTCTGCTTTATTGACTATGCCAAAGCCTTTGACTGTGTGGATCACAACAAACTGTGAAAAATTCTGAAAGAGATGGGAATACAAGACCATCTGACCTGCCTCTTGAGAAACCTTTATGCAGGTCAGGAAGCAACAGTTAGAAGTGGACATGGAACAACAGACTGGTTCCAAATAGGAAAAGGAGTACGTCAAGGCTGTATATTGTCACTCTGTTTATTTAACTTATATGCAGAGTACATCATGAGAAATGCTGGACTGGAAGAAGCACAAGCTGGAATCAAGATTGCCGGGAGAAATATCAATCACCTCAGATATGCACATGACACCACCCTTATGGCAGAAAGTGAAGAGGAACTAAAAAGCCTCTTGATGAAAGTGAAAGTGGAGAGTGAAAAAGCTGGCTTAAAGCTCAACATTCAGAAAACGAAGATCATGGCATCTGGTCCCATCACTTCATGGGAAACAGACAGGGAAACAGTGGAAACAGTGTCAGACTTTATTTTTTTGGGCTCCAAAGTCACTGCAGATGGTGACTGCAGCCATGAAATTAAAAGACGCTTACTCCTTGGAAGGAAAGTTATGACCAACTTAGATAGCATATTCAAAAGCAGAGATATTACTTTGCCAACAAAGGTCCATCTAGTCAAGGCTATGGTTTTTCCAGTGGTCATGTATGGATGTGAGAGTTGGATTGTGAAGAAAACTGAGCACCGAAGAATTGATGCTTTTGAACTGTGGTGTTGGAGAAGACTCTTGAGAGTCCCTTGGACTGCAAGGAGATCCAACCAGTCCATCCTAAAGGAGATCAGCCCTGGGTGTTCTTTGGAAGAATGATGCTAAAGCTGAAACTCCAGTACTTTGGCCACCTCATGAGAAGAGTTGACTCATTGGAAAAAGACTCTGATGCTGGGAGGGATTGGGGGCAGGAGGAGAAGGGGACGACAGAGGATGAGATGACTGGATGGCATCACTGACTCGATGGACATGAGTCTGAGTGAACTCTGGGAGTTGGTGATGAACAGGGAGGCCTGGTGTGCTGCGATTCATGGGGTCGCAAAGAGTCGGAAACGACTGAGCGACTGAATTGAACTGAAGGGAACACTTCATGCAAAAATGGGCTCAATAAAGGTCAGAAATGGTACGGATCTAAGAGAAGCAGAAGATATTAAGAAGAGGTGGCAGGAATACAGCTTGCCACCTTGCCAATACAAGAATAGAAGTACTATACAAAAAAGACCTTAATGACCTAGATAACCATGATATGTGTTCACTCACCTGGAGCCAGACATTCTGGAGTGCAAAGTCAAGTGGGCCTTACGAAGCACCACTATGAACAAAGCTAGTGGAGGTGATGGAATTCCAGCTGAGCTGTATCAAATCCTAAAAGATGATGTTGTGAGAAGTACTGCACTCAATATGCCAGCAGATTTGGAAACTCAGCAGTGGCCACAGGACTGCAAAAGGTCAGTTTTCATTCCAATCCCAAAGAAATGTAATGCCAAAGAATATTCAAATTAATGCACAGTTGCACTCATTTCACACACTAGCAAAATAATGCTCAAAATTCTCCAAGCTAGGCTTCAAGTACATGAACTGAGAACTTCTAGATGTTCTAGATTTAGAAAAGGCAGAGGAACCAGAGATCAAATTGCCAACATTCGCAGGAACATAGAGAGAGCAAGGAATTCCAGAAAAACATCTATTTCTACTTCACTGACTACACTAAAGCCTTTGACAGTGTGGATCACAACAAACTATGGAAAATTCTTAAAGAGATAGGAATACCAGACCACCTGACCTGCCTCCTGCAAAACCTGTGTGCAGGTTAAGAAGCAACAGTTAGAAATGGACATGGAACAACGGACTGGTTCCAAATTAGGAAAGGAGTACGTCAGGGCTGTATATTGTTACCCTACTTATTTGATTTATATGCAGAGCACATCATGCGAAATCCTGGACTGGATGAAGCACAAGCTGGAATCAAGATTGCTGGGCGAAATATCAATAACCCCAGATATGCAGATGACACCACCCTTATGGCAGAAAGTGAAGAGGAACTAAAGAGCCTCTTGATGAAGGTGAAAGAAGAGAATGAAAAAGCTGGCTTAAAACTCAACATACAAGAAACTAAGATCATGGCATCTGGTCCCATCACTTCAGGCAAACAGATGAGGAAACAATGGAAACAATGACAAACTGTTTTCTTGGGCTAAAAAATCACTGCAGATGGTGACTGCAGCCATGAAATTAAAAGACGCTTGCTCCTTGGAAGGAAAGCTATGACCAACCTAGACAGCATATTAAAAAGTAAAGACATTACTTTGCCAACAAAGGTTCGTATAGTCAAAGCTATGGCTTTTCCAGTTGTCATGTATGGTCCAGAGTTGGACCATAAAGAAGGCTGAGCACTGAGGAACTGATGCTTTGAACTGTGGTGTTGGAGAAGACTCTTGAGAGTCCCTTGGACTGAAAGGAAATCAAGACAGTCAGTCCTAAAGGAAATCACTCCTGAATATTCACTGGAAGGACTGATGCTGAAGCTGAAGCTTCAATACTTTGGCCACCTGATGTGAAGAGCTGACTCATTAGAAAAGACCCTAATGCTGGGAAAGACTGAAGGCAGGAGGAGAAGGGGACGACAGAGGATGAGATGGTTGGATGGCATTACCCACTAAATGGACATGAGTTTGAGCAAGCTCCGGGAGATGGTGAATGACAAGGGAAGCCTGGAGTGCTGCAGTCCTGGGGTCGCAAAGAGTCGGACACGACTGAGTGACTGAACTGAACTGAGCAAAGGGTAATCATTTTGACTAGAAGGAAGCCACTGGAGATTTTGAAAGTGTAATTTCAGTAAAGACTATAAAGGAAGGTGTGATGTGTGGTGAGGAAACGAAGGTAACAGTTCAGAGCCCTCATGTGAGAAAGAATATAAACAACTGCAGTAGTCAGTTAAGAAAAGGAAAATTAGAAATGTACATAAAGGTAAATAACTCATGCATTTGAAAAATAAAATGGAATAACATTTTCTATTTTTTAGAATCATCTAAATAACATTTCTCTCTTTAAACACAAATTTTACATTTATCAAGTACTTGAAAAGCATATTATTCTGCTTTACAACTTTTATGAGGAGAAACAACTAATTTCACAGATGTAGTAAAGGCAAAGGTTTAAATCCTTTCTTCATTACTATTACTACTCCTACTTCAATTCAGTTCAGTCACTCAGTCGTGTCCGACTCTTTGCGACCCCATGAATCGCAGCACGCCAGGCCTCCCTGTCCATCACCAACTTCCGGAGTTCACTCAGACTCACATCCATCGAGTCAGTGATGCCATCCAGCCATCTCATCCTCTGTCGTCCCCTTCTCCTCCTGCCCCCAATCCCTCCCGGCATCAGAGTCTTTTCCAATGAGTCAACTCTTCACATGAGGTGGCCAAAGTATTGGAGTTTCAGCTTCAACATCAGTCCTTCCAAAGAACACCCAGGGCTGATCTCCTTTAGGATGGACTGGTTGGATCTCCTTGCAGTCCAAGGGACTCTCAGGAGTCTTCTCCAACACCACAGTTCAAAAGCAGTAATTTTTTGGCGCTCAGCTTTCTTCACAGTCCAACTCTCACATCCATACATGACCACTGGAAAAACCATAGCCTTGACTAGAGGGGAGTTCCTCTTTCAGTATCCTATCATTTTGCCTTTTCATACTGTTCATGGGGTTCTCAGGCAAGAATACTGAAGTGGTTTGCCTTTCCCTTCTCCAGTGGACCACATTCTGTCAGACCTCTCCACCATGACCCGTCCATCTTGGGTGGCCCCACATGGCATGGCTTTGTTTCACTGAGTTAGACAAGGCTGTGGTCCATGTGATCAGACTGGCTAGTTTTCTGTGATACTCCTACTTAGTAAGCCTTTATTGATTACCTACTATATTCAGAAAGTTATACTAGTGCCATGCCTATTATAGTGCCTAGCATCATTCAGTGCTTAATAACTTTTTTTCAAACTGCGCTAAATTAGGAATATTTAAATTTAGTTTCACTATAAGCCCTTTAGGCTTCCCAGGTGGCTCTGTGGTAAAGAACTTGTCCGCCAATGCAAGAGACACAGGAGATGTGGGTTGGACCCCTGAGTCAGAAAGTTCCCGTAGAGGAGAAAATGGCAAGCCACTCCAGTATCCTTGCCTGAGAAATCCCATGGACAGAGGAGCCTGGCAGGCTAAAGTCCATGCGGTCACAAAAGAGTCAGACACAACTTAGCAACTAAACAACATAAGCCCTCAGGAGTACCGGGCTCTTTCTTGATTCAACAGTCTTCTAAATGGTTAAAAAAAAAAAAAAAGAAAGAAAAAAGATTTAAATATACCTGCATATATACCAAAAAAGAAAAAACAACTGATTATAAAGAATAAAGATCAAATTACAGTTCAATAAGAATTATGAACATTAAATATTGACTCTACTGGCTCAGTAAATGTCCAATCATTTGAAACCTAAGAAAATAAGAGGGAAAAAAAGACCTGAGTGAACTAAGAATTTGAATTATGCAGTCCTTTTGTTAAAGAGTAACAAGGCATCTAATTATCTGAGGAACTGACAACTTTTTCAAATTATTTGCTATTTCAAAAAGTATATATGGTACGATTTTCATAAATGTGTTTCCTTACACTTCTTATAAATGATATTTCACAGTTCAAACCAGCAGGGTGCCTATACTGATACACAAGGACAAAACAGGTTATTTCTAAAGAGAATATGAACATTTTAAAATAAACAATTCATTTTTCCATATTACTATTCTAGGATTTTCATATAGTGCAGTTGAGGCATTTTCTACCAAAGTACCACAAAAAGAATAAAACGTTTACCCAGGAATTGGGGTAGGAAGGGCATTAATAGCCCAAAAGGCTCTCCATAATCTCATGATGTATCTTAGAATTGTGTTAGTTGGACATTCTACCTCACAATACATTCATGATTTTTAATATAAAACAGTGCTCTAAATTATTTACGAATTACACTGTTGTTGTTGTTCAGTCGCTAAGTTGTGTCTGACTCTGCAACCCCATGGACCTCTGTCCTCCACTATCTCCTGGAGTTTGCTCAAGTTGAAATCCATTGAGTCAGTGACACTATCTAACTATCTCATTCTTTGCTGCCCTCTTTTCCTTTGGACTTTAATCTTTCCCAGAAGCAGGGTCTTTTCCAATGAGTCAGCTTTTCACATCAGGTAGCCAAAGTATTGGAGCTTCAGCTTCAGCAACAGTCCTTCCAGTGAATATTCAGGATTGATTTCCTTTAGGATTGACTGGTTTGCTCTTCTTTGCAGTTCAAGGGACATTACATTTAAGGACATTACAATTCCTTAAATATTTGAATACAATCAACCCCCCAGGAAGATATACCACAAATCCAGTGGCTTTCCAACTTACTGGCCTCTCAGCCTGTTTTATAACTATAGCTGTAGGAGTTTAGAAGGGGACAAGATGGTTGGATAGTATCACCGACTCAATGGACATGAGTTTTGAGCAAACTCTGGGAGATGGTGGACAGGGAAGCCGCGCATGCTGCAGTCCATGTGGTCACAGTCAAACAAGACTTAGCGACTGAAAAACAATAGGAGTTTAGGTAATGAGAGGAGAACATAATGTTTTCTGATCAAATGAATTTTTCAAGAGACAACATGCTGCTGGGGATTACTGGTGAGGATGGGGTAAGGAGATAACACAGAGATGAGTGGAACAATGGAAATGCACTCCATTGGGGAGAGCCAAAACTTTCTAACTTTAATAGTAAAGAAGGATTTATATTCTTTTCATTATGTCCCATGAAGTTAAATTAAATGCCACTGAAGTATTTTAGTTCCTTTTCATTCATTCATCTATTCCTTCATTCAACAAATATGTATTATGGCCCTTTACATGCCACACTGTGTCCCAGATACTCAAGATACAAAAACAAAATAGAAAATCCCTACCTTGAGAATCTCAGTCTTGGGGGAAGTAAACAGAGTAAGAGCTATAAAAATAATCTACACATAGTGAGCACAGAAAGACCAACTCTTCCTGGGGGAGTTGCATAAAAAAGGAAGCATGAAATTTTTAACAACACAAGCTGAGGTGTTCTACTGACTTGGGGTTTAGGGAAGATCCAGATCTCTGGTCACTTAGCATTCTTCCTTCACTTGAAGAAGTTCCTTAAAACCACCAGAATTCTAAGGGCTCAATCTGAAACTTAGTATCTTGTATATATTCCCAATTCTAGTAAATAAAAAGTTCTTCCAACAAGCCCAGTAGAAATGCAGCACACTGAGAACCACAGATGAACTGAAAAGGATTTTTGGCCAATGTCTCATCTTAAAAACAAATACACCCTGAGGCCCAGACTGGTAAAGTACCCTGCCAAATAGGGTGGGACTCACTAGTAATAGCTTGAAGCCAGTGCTCATTCCACTACAACAATTGCCAGCTCTATCTTTAGTACCCTCTGGTTCGTTTTCTAGCCACTAGTCATTTTTAACCCAGGTTCGATCCCTGGGTCGGGAAGATCCCCTGGAGAAGGGAATGGCAAGACTCTCCAGTATTCTTGCCTGGAGAATTCCAGGGACAGAGGAGCCTTGTGGGCTACAGTTCATGGGGTCGCAAAAAGTCAGACACGACTGAGCAACTAACACAGAGACAGAGACAGTCATTTTTAAAATCTTATATAAAAATTTTATCCATCATGAAAACACTTAAACTTTTTTTGAAAATATTTGTATTTTTAATATTAAGATGATACAGTGGTTTTCCAGGAATGCGATCTTGAGAAAGAAGAATGGAACTGGAGGAATCAACCTACCTGACTTCAGGCTCTACTACAAAGCCACAGTTATCAAGACAGTATGGTACTGGCACAAAGACAGAAATATAGATCAATGGAACAAAATAGAAAGCCCAGAGATAAATCCACGCACATATGGACACCTTATCTTTGACAAAGGAGGCAAGAATATACAATGGATTAAAGACAATCTCTTTAACAAGTGGTGCTGGGAAATCTGGTCAACCACTTGTAAAAGAATGAAACTAGAACACTTTCTAACACCATACACAAAAATAAACTCAAAATGGATTAAAGATCTCAACGTAAGACCAGAAACTATAAAACTCCTAGAGGAGAACATAGGCAAAACACTCTCTGACATACATCACAGCAGGATCCTCTATGACCCACCTCCCAGAATATTGGAAATAAAAGCAAAAATAAACAAATGGGACCTAATTAACCTTAAAAGCTTCTGCACATCAAAGGAAACTATTAGCAAGGTGAAAAGGCAGCCTTCAGAATGGGAGAAGATAATAGCAAATGAAGCAACTGACAAACAACTAATCTCGAGAATATACAAGCAACTCCTACAGCTCAACTCCAGAAAAATAAATGACCCAATCAAAAAATGGGCCAAAGAACTAAATAGACATTTCTCCTAAGAAAACATACAGATGGCTAACAAACACATGAAAAGATGCTCAACATCACTCATTATCAGAGAAATGCAAATCAAAACCACTATGAGGTACCATTTCACACCAGTCAGAATGGCTGCGATCCAAAAGTCTACAAGTAATAAATGCTGGAGAGGGTGTGGAGAAAAGGGAACCCTCTTCCACTGTTGGTGGGAATGCAAACTAGTACAGCCACTATGGAGAACAGTGTGGAGATTCCTTAAAAAACTGGAAATAGAACTGCCTTATGATCCAGCAATCCCACTGCTGGGCATACACACTGAGGAAACCAGAAGGGAAAGAGACACGTGTACCCCAATGTTCATCGCAGCACTGTTTATAATAGCCAGGACATGGAAGCAACCTAGATGTCCATCAGCAGATGAATGGATAAGAAAGCTGTGGTACATATACACAATGGAGTATTATTCGGCCATTAAAAAGAATACATTTGAATCAGTTCTAATGAGGTGGATGAAACTGGAGCCTATTATACAGAGTGAAGTAAGCCAGAAAGAAAAACACCAATACAGTATACTAACGCATATATATGGAATTTAGAAAGATGGTAACAATAACCCTGTGTACGAGACAGCAAAAGAGACACTGATGTATAGAACAGTCTTATGGACTCTGTGAGAGAGGGAGAGGGTGGGAAGATTTGGGAGAATGGCATTGAAACATGTAAAATATCATGTATGAAACGAGTTGCCAGTCCAGGTTCGATGCACGATACTGGATGCTTGGGGCTGGTGCACTGGGAGGACCCAGAGGGATGGAATGGGGAGGGAGGAGGGAGGAGGGTTCAGGATGGGGAACACATGTATACCTGTGGCGGATTCATTTTGATATTTGGCAAAACTAATACAGTTATGTAAAGTTTAAAAATAAAATAAAATTTTAAAAAAATTTTTTATTATAATTTTCAAACATACATTAGAAAAAATAGTACAATTACTCTCATAAAACCTACTGATCAAATACAATATCTTTTGTAAAGCACATTTTGGTACATGTGCTTTACCTCTCCTTTTTTTCTTTTTATTTGTTACCACAAAATTCTAAAGTAAGCTCCTGACATTATGTCTAAGTCATTTGAACCCCAAATACTTCTATGTCTAGATCAGAAAAATAAGGACAATTTCTTACACAACTGTAATATGGTCATACCTACAGAATTAACAATGATTCCTTAATAATATCTAATAGCCAACCAATATTTAAATTTCCTTAATTATCTCAAAAAATGTCTTTTTTACAGTTATTCTGCCTAAAATATTTATTTCTACTTTACTACACAACAGTATTCAACATTTGGATTCAACAATCCTATTTCTCCTGCTTTTCACATACTTACATTCTGAACTTGTACTTCACTTACAAGGGTCTTATACATAGGTCATTAACTTCAGGTACCACCTCCCCAACCCTTATCCCAGTCTCAATATATTTTTAACAATTCAATAATTACTTCAGCTATCCTTCCTGCTTTTTCATCCCACTACACATAAACTATGACTCTAGTTACTCTACTATTACTTTCTCTAGTCTATTAAAATTACAATAAAACTCCATTAAAAAGGTCCTTTTAATATCATAGGTAAAATTACATTACAGATATATATATCGATGGCACAGTGTGAGTCATATAACTGTAATTATAATTCAACAAACCTAGATTTTCCCTACCTGTCAAGGCAAAAAATAACGACTGAGTTTCTTACATCTGTATACCTGATATGATTCCCTTCTTGGTCATATTTTCAAATGTATATATAACATTTTCTAAAATTGAGCATGTGTGCAGCAAAACAAATCTCAACAAATTCCAAACAACTGAAATCATACAGAGTATGACTGAAATCATACAGAGATGTTCTCTGACCACACTGCAGATAAGCTAAATGTCAATATTTTAAAAGATAACTTGAAAATTCCCAAGTACTGGGTGGTGGAACAAATCTATCTCTGGAAAAAGAGGCAAGGGAACCCTAAATCAGAGACCTAAAGTGAAAGGATCAAAATGCCCCATTGCTCACCACTTCATTTCTGGAAGCAGCTCCAACTCTGGACCCAAGTAAGTCCCAGTAATTTCAGACAACTGGCCCAATGGTGTCCCAAGAGGACGATTCTGGACTTCTGCCTAGTATTGCTAAGGAATATATAAGAGGAGTCAAGTAATTAAAGAAATAGAAAAGATATAACCACGTTTGTATTTCTGGCTGGAGAAGTGGGTTTTTCAGGTTAGATCTAGTTCATTAAGCAATCCAAGATTTAAAAATATGCTGCTCAGGTAGAGGATGTGAATTCAGATTCTTATTCAGAACTTACTAGTCATATGGTTCCTATTTCAAATACATTATACATTAAACACTTAAGGTAAGGATGTGGAGAGTTGTCTAAGGAGGAGACCTTACAAATAGCTGAGAAAAGAAGAGGCAAAGAAGAAAACCAAAGATATAACCATCTGAATGCAGACTTCCAAAGAATAGCAAGGAGAGATAAGAAAGCCTTCCTCAGTGAACAATATAAAGAAATAGAGGAAAACAACAGAATGGGAAAGACTAAAGATCTCTTCAAGAAAACTAGAGATACCAAGGAAACATTTTATGCAAAGATGGGAACAATAAAGGAAAAAATGGTATGGACCTAACAAAAGCAGAAGATATTAAGAAGAGGTGGCAAGAATACACAGAAGAACTACACAAAAAAGATTTCAATTACCCAGATAACCACATTTGTATTTCTGGCTGGAGAAATACAAATACGTACAAATATGATGGTGTGATCACTTACCTAGAGCCACATATTTTGGAGTGCGAAGTCAAGTGGGCCGTAGGAAGCATCACTATGAAAAAAGCTAGTGGAGGTGATGGAATTCAGCTGAGTTATTTCAAATCCTCAAAGATGATGCTGTTAAAGTGCTGCATTCAATATGCCAGCAAATTTGGAAAACTCAGCAATGGCCACAGGACTGCAAAAGGTCAGTTTTCATTCCAATCCCAAAGAAGGGCAATGCCAAAGCATAAATTTTTCGGTACTCAATCTTATTTCAGAGAATGCAATAGCAACCCACTTCAGTACTCTTGCCTGGGAAATCCCATGGACAGAGGAGCCTGGTAGACTACAGTCCATGGGGTCGCACAGAGTCAGGCACGACTGAGCAACTTCACTTTCACTTTTCACTTTCATGCACTGGAGAAGGAAATGGCAACCCACTCCAGTATTCTTGCCTGGAGACTCCCAGGGACAGAGGAGCCTGGTGGGCTGCCGTCTATGGGGTCGCACAGAGTTGGACACGACTGACGTGACTTAGCAGCAGCAGCAGCCTTCTTTATAGTTCAACTCTCATATCCATACATGACTACTAGAAAAACCATAGCTTTGACTAGACAGACCTTTCTCAGCAAAGTAATGTCTCTGCTTTTTAATAAGTTGTCTAGGTCATAACTTTTCCTCCAAGGAGCAAGCATCTTTTAATTTCATGACTGCAGTCATCATCTGCAGTGATTTTGTAGACCCCCCAAAATAAAGCCTCTGTTTCTATTCTTTCCCCATCTATTTACCATGAAGTGATGGGACCAGATGCCATGATCTTAGTTTTCTGAATGTTGAGATTTTTTTTTTTATGATTCCAAATTATTTCCATATCCAGATTATGGCATTAATAGTAGTATTTAAGAATATCTTTATCTTTTTTCTTCTTCTTCTTTCCTTGATATTTTATTTTTTTAATGAATTTATTCCAACTTTTTCACTCTCCTCTTCCACTTTCATCAAGAGGCTCTTTAGTTCTTCACTTTCTGCCATAAGGGTGGTGTCATCTGCATATCTGAGGTTATTGATATTTCTCCCAGCAATCTTGATTTCATCTTGTGCTTCATCCAGCCTGGCATTTCACATGATACACTCTGCATATAAGTTAAATCAGCAAGGTGACAATATACAGCTTTGACATACTCCTTTCCCAATTTGGAACCAGTCCATTGTTCCATGACCAGTTCTAACTGTTGCTTCTTGACCTGCATACAGGTTCCGCAGGAGGCAGGTAAGGTGGTCTGGTACTCCCATCTCTTGAAGAATTTTCCACAGTTTATTGTGATCCACACAGTCAAAGGCTTTTTTAGCATAGTCAATAAACCAGAATTAGATGTTTTCTGGAATTCTCTTGCTTTTTCTATGACCTATGAACTGTGGTGTTGGAGAAAATTCTTGCGAGTCCCTTGGACTGCTAGGAGATCAAACCAGTGAATCCTAAAGGAAATCAACCCTGAATATTTATTGGCAGGACTGATGCTGAAGCTCCAATACTTTGGCCACCTGGTGCAAACAGCCTGCTCATTAGAAAAGACCCTGATGCTAGAAAAGATTGAAGGCAGGAGAAGAAGGGGATGATAGAGGATGAGATGGTTGGACGGCATCACCAACTCGATGGACATGAATTTGAGCCAACTCTGGGAGATGGTGAAGCACAGGAAGCCTGGTGTGCTACAGTCCATGGGGTCACAAAGAGTTGGACACGACTGAGTGACTGAACTGAACTGAACTGAGTGACTGAACAATAACAAGAAGGATGTGAAGAAGTATAAGGTGTAGGTCCCGCCCTCAGGAATCAAAGTCTAAAAACAATAAATGATGTACAGTGGTGGTGGTAATGGTTCTCAGTGTCTTTACTCCCCTAGACAAAAGGGAACGTTTTTATTGTATTTATAAAATATCCACAAATTAAGACAAAATCATTTTGTAGTTATTTTAGATGAGTCTCTGAAGACAGTAATTAAACTTAAACTGTATCTGGGACTTTAACAATTTAGGGCAAATATCAGAGCTATTCATGGATCCAGTGGTTTGAGTTTGCTGTTTTTGCCTTTTTATTTTAAGAGAGTCATGATTAGTTTTAGATGGATAAACTCTTGAGTCCGGTCATTCCTGTCTTGCTAAACTTCCTTTGGTCTCAGTTGGAGCCAACCAAGAGTTGCCCCCCTTCTGCTCCCTGTTCACTGTAGTGAGGAATTTTCTCTCTTAATTGTCAGGGGCCAGATTCTCCCACTCCAGCTTCCCCTTCTGCACAGGACACCTCATGCATGTGAAACATGCATGGAAGTAGGGAGAAAGGTGCTATACTCATGCAAAGGGTGGTTATTATTATTGATGTTTCTCATAAATACTGAGATTTAGAATGTCAAAAGTAATATCAGACCCTAAAGTAACAACAAAGCTTTTTTCTCTTGGAAATCTATTGCATTATGTTTGCTTTGATGTCAGTTATGTCTGCAATGTGTAAACACCTCCATGGAGGCACAGCTCAGAGGCAGGGATGACTAGTCCAGAGGGCTAATAACAAAGACTTGATCTTCTGCCACATCCCACCAGTCAAGTAGTTCTCACAGTGGTTACCCAAGTCACAAAAATACTAGGAAGTTCAACTCCGTAAGTGACAAGAAAAGGAAAAAAGTTAGCCTAGCTTCAACAGTTTGTCCTAGACTCACATAAAGTGTCTTTATTTATTTGTCTAGTTTTTACCAGTCACTAGTACTAATGAATATTTGGCAGATAGTCTCTGCTTTTGGATTAGAGTATTATGCTTTAGGCCTCAATATCAGAAATCTAAATTATGAAAATGAGAATAAATGAAGCCCACATGCTAGGATCTGCATGCTCAGCTCATGTAAGACCAGCTTAGTTCTACTGAGAAATGGGCCAGTGAATATGTTTTTGGTTTCATCTGCCCTCATAAGGATAAATAAGTTCACAGTCAAAGTTTTTGTCCAAGGATTTCACCATCACAATGAACCTGGATCATCAAGATCTGAGCCAGAAAAAGTTGAAGGTGATTAGTCTAATCGGTCTCCCATTCCATGGAATATACTAAAGAATGATATACTGTTTTGTTGGCTCAGTGCAAATATCCTCATCTACTATATACACATATAAGATTATGCTAGCATAAGAGGAAAATTATATATAGGACTTAGGTTCAAAAGGGCAAGCCCTTTCACAAGTGTCCTGATGATTAATCCAGCCTTTTCACTTCAGCATTTATTGAGAGCCTATGATCTGTGCACCCTGTTGTACTAGGTACCGACGATAACACTATAAATACCTCCCTTGCCCTCAAAGAGCTTAGAAAGTACTAAGAGAGAGATGTAAATGAAGCAAAATGAAATAATGACTCTAAAAGATGCATAAGCAAGTGAAAAAAAATTATGAAATTTACATGGAGATACCAGAGAAGCTTCCATGGAAGATACAGCAGTTGAACTAAAAATAACATTTCTGAAGTCAGAGAAGGGAAGAAAAAGGGGATTACAAACAAAGTCAAAAAAGCTTAAGAGTTACATAGTTCAGAATTATATTTTAAAAGAGAAATAAAGAACACTGGACTTTAAGTCCCAAGATTAAGGCTTTAGTTCCTGCCTCATCTCTGACTCTCTACAGAAGCTGAGTTGATAAGAAAAATAGGATTAGGGTATACCTAACAGAGGAGCTATTCAAAATCTTTAATATCCTGTATGGACACTGATCAATCAAAATGAATGTCAGCTATAATAATCAGTATAGACATTTTGTTGAATACCAACCAATCTTATCTACATCTTTTTTCCTTTCTGTCATCCTCTAGAATGTAGCTTCTATGACAGCAACCACTGTCGATCACTGTATTCTAAAAATGTACCAGGGAATTGTTTTAAGCAGCTATGGGAAGACATGAAGACACAGAAATGATCATCAAGAAAGAAGACATTTGTACTTGCAGATCCCTAAAACAGAAGAGTTTCTAAAATACGCCAGTAATATAATAATAATAATAGCAGCAACAAGAACAATGATCATATTCAGAACATCCTCAGAAACCCAATTTAGATCCAAGAAGACTCTAAAATGGTACCTAACAACCCTTCAAAAAGAATATTTATGATAGTCTAATTAATTTTCTCCTCCCAGGAAGAAAACAAGAGTAGGTTCTTTTTTTTTTTTTTTTTTTTTTAAACTTTACAATAAGGAGTAGGTTCTTTTCTTCTACATAACTAGGCCTTTTCACAGAGAATCTAGTTCACAAGCTAAAAGACAGGTAAAAAATGAACAACCTGGAAGACTATCTCTTCAGTTCAGTTCAGTTGCTCAGTCATGTCTGACTCTTTGTGACCCCATGGACTGCAGCACGCCAGGCCTCCCTGTCCATCACCAACTTCCTGAGTTTACTTAAACTCATGTTCATTGAGTCGGTGATGCCATCCAACCATATCATCCTTTGTCATCCCTTTCTCCTCCCACCTTCAATCTTTCCCAGCATCAGGGTCTTTTCCAATGAGTCAGTTCTTCACACCAGGTGGCCAAAGTATTATAGTTTCAGCTTCAGCATCAGTCCTGCCAATGAATATTCAGGACTGATTTCCTTTAGAATGGACTGGTTGGATCTCCTTGCCGTCCAAGGGACTCTCAAGAGTCTTCTCCAACACCACAGTTCAAAAACATAAATTCTTAGGCTCTCAGCTTTCTTATAGTCGAACTCTCACATCCATACACAACCACTGGAAAAACCATAGCTTTGACTAAACAGAATTTTGTTGGCAAAGTAATGTCTCTGCTTTTTAATATGCTATCTAGGTTGGTCATAGCTTTTCTTCCAAGGAGCAAGCGTCTTTTAATTTCATGGCTACAGTCACCATCTGCAGTGATTTTGGAGCCCCCAAAAATAAAATCTGTCACTGGTTCCATTCTTTTCCCATCTATTTGCCATGAAGTGATGGGACCAGATGCCATGATCTTAGTTTTCTGAATGTTGAGTTTTAAGCCAACTCTTTCACTCTCTTATTTCACTTTCATCAAGAGGCTTTTGAGTTCCTCTTCACTTTCTGCCATAAGGGTGGTATCATATGCATATCTGAGGTTATTGATATTTCTCCTGGCAATCTTGATGCCAGCTTGTGCTTCATTCAGCCTGGCATTTCAGATGATGTACTCTGCATGTAAGTTAAATAAGCAGGGTGACAGTATACAGCTTTGATGTACTCCTTTCCTGATTTGGAACCAGTGTGTTGTTCCATGCCCAGTTCTAATTGTTGCTTCCTGACCTGCATACAGATTTCTCAAGAGACAGGTCAGGTGGTCTGGTATTCCCATCTCTTTCAGAATTTTCTACAGTTTATTGTGATCCACACAGTCAAAGACTTTGGCATAGTCAATAAAGCAGAAGTAGCCATTTTTCTGGAAATCTCTCGCTTTTTCAATGATCCAACGGATGTTGGCAATTTGATCTTTGGTTCCTCTGCCTTTTCTAAAACCAGCTTGAACATCTGGAAGTTCATGGTTCACAGACTGTTGAAGCCTGGCTTGGAGAATTTTGAGCATTACTTTAATAGCATGTGAGATGAGTGCAATTGTGTGGTAGTTGGAGCATTCTTTGGCATTCCCTGGAGAAGGGAATGGCAAACCACTTCAGTATTCTTGCCTTGAGAACCCCATGAACAATATGAAAAGGCAAAAAGATAGGACATTAAAAGATGAACTCCCCAGGTCGGTAGGTGCCCAGTATGCTACTGGAGATCAGCGGAGAAATAACTCCAGAAAGAATGAAGAGACAGAGCCGGAGTAAAAACAGCATCCAGTTGTGGATGTGACTGGTGATGGAAGTAAAGTCCGATGCTGTAAAGAGCAATATTGCATAGGAACCTGGAATGTTAGGTCCATGAATCAAGGCAAGTCGGAAGTGGTCAAACAGGAGATGGCAAGAGTCAACATCAACATTTTAGGAATTAGCGAACTAAAATGGACTGGAATGGGTGAATTTAACTAAGATGACCATTATCTCTACTATTGTGGGCAAGAATACCTTAGAAGAAATGGAGTAGCCATGATAGTCAACAAGAGTCTGAAATGCAATACTTGGATGCAGTCTCAAAAATGACAGAATCATCATTGTTCATTTCCAAGGCAAACCATTGAATATTACTGTAATTCAAGTCTATGCCCTGACCAGTAATGCTGAAGAAGCTGAAGCTGAACAGTTCTATGAAGACCTACAAGACCTTCTAGAACTAACACCCAAAGAAGATGTCCTCTTCATTATACGGGACTGGAATGCAAAAGTAGGAAGTCAAGAAATACCTGAAGTAACAGGCAGATTTGGCCTTGAAGTATAGAATGAAGCAGGGCAAAGGCTAATACAGTTTCGCCAAGACAGTGCACTGCTCATAGCAAACACCCTCTTCCAACAACACAAGAGAAGACTGTCTCCTAGCCTCCATTAATCTGGTGAGGAGAAAAATGGGAAATTGCCCAGCTAAGAGGGAAATGGTTATGGTCTCTCATCACTCCTGACAGCATTCTCCATCTAGAGTCAAAAGAAAGAGGTGGGGGGAGGGGGGGGAGGGAAGGAGCAGGGGGGCGGGGGAGGAGGGGAGAGGAGAGATGGTGCATGTCCCTGTAACAGCTGGAAGGGGTCCATGAAATGAGTCTAGCTTTGGTCATTCTGTCGATATGTCTCAGCAGGTACAGCAGCAGCAGCACCAAGATCTCGAACTGGTCTTGTCACCTCAAGCTGCCTCCAGGAAACAGGCGAAGAAACTCTTAAATCTCAACTCTTACAACTTTTCAAGAGTGGCTAGACATTTAGAGGCCATGCTGTCTGGGTCCAAATAAGCCAATAATGCCTGTTAAATATACTGCTAAGAGCTAACTGACACTCTGAAATTTCAAACACAGTTTTGAGTCTACATTCAAACTGCTGCATTATAATCAAGTTCTATAAACCTGTCTCACATTTAAGGCCTATGTTGTTGCTGTTCAGTCGCTTGGTCATGTCCAACTCTTTGTGACCCCATGGACTGCAGCACGCTAGGCTTCCCTGTCCTTCACCATCTCATGGAGCTTGCTCATACTCATGTCCATTGAGTCGGTGATGCTATCCAACCATGTCATCCTCTGTTGCCCCCTTCTCCTCAAGGCAAATGGGCTTCAGCTAATGAAGGAGACAGCTTGACAACTAAAAGGAAAAAATATTGTTACACCATGGCAGACACATGGGGAGTTGAAGTCCTGGAAAAAAATTGTTTCAAGACCTCTACTAGTAAAGTTCCTGAGGTTATCACTACAATAACAATCTTTATAAATTTTTGGTTATACTCTAAGGGTTATTACACTAAACTTGAGGAATACAGTATCTCAAGTTAACATATCTATATGAGGCATTTAAAAAAATTTTTATTGAAGTGTAGTTAATTGACAATGTTTAATGTGTACAGAAAAATTATTCAGTTACACATAAATATATAGATCTAGTTATGTACTCTTTTCAGATTCTCTTCCATTAGAAGGTAAAAGATACTGAACATAGTTCCCTGTGCTATACAGTTGGTCCTTGCTGGTTATCTATTTTATATATGATAGTGTGTATCTGTTAATACCAAATCCTAATCTATCCCTCTCTCACTCTCCCCTTTAGTAACCATAAGTTTTATTTTTTTGTATCTGTTAGTCTATTTCTGTTTTGTAAATAAGTTCATTTGTATCATTTTTTTAGATTCCATATATAAGTGATATTGTATGATATTTGTCTTTCTTCACTTAGTGAAGACTTACTTTGACTTACTTCACTTAGTATGATAATCTCTAGGTCCATCCATGTTGCTGCAAATGGCAGTATTTTGCTCTTTTTCATGCCTGAGTAACAGCCCATTGTATACTATATATCATACCTTCTTTATGCATTCATCTGTTGATGGACATTCAGGTGCTTCCATGTCTTGACTATTGTGAACAGTGCTGCTATGAACACTGGAGTGTGTAATGTTTTCAAATTAGTTTTCTCCAGATATATGCCCAGTAGAGGGATTATAGGATTGTATGGTAACTCCATTTTCAGTTTTTTTTAAGGCACCTCCATACTGTTCTTCACACCAGCTGCACCAATTTACATTCCCACCACCTGTGTAGGAGGGTCCCCTTTTCTCTTCACCCTCTCTAGAATTTATTATTTACAGACTTTGTGATGATGGTCATTCTGATTGGTGTGAGGTGATACCTCATTGTGGTTTTGATTTGTATTTCTCCAATAATTAAGTGATGCTGAGTATCTTTTATGTGACTGTTGGCCATCTGTACATCTTCGAATAATTAAAGATTTCTATATTACCCAGAGATCCTACTTCTAAGAATGTTCTTACAAGAAAAAAAAAAAGTAAAAAACTCATATCAGCAAAGTTCACGACCATATTTATAACAACAACAAAAACTCAAAACACTGAAACCAATCTTAATCCTAACAACTAAAATAAAAATAATATATCAATTCAATGGAATATAATCCAGCTATTATGACTCAGTAGTTACCAGCTTCAAGTCGTAACAATACTCTGACAATACAAAGAAAACAGCAACTTGATAGGACTGTTTGCAAAGAACATCTCATATTTTATGATGATAAATTGTGTGGGATTTCCCAGATGGTCCAGTGGTTAAGATTCCAAGCTTCCACTGCAGGCAGCACAGGTTTGATCCCTGGTCAGGGAACTAACGGAGAAGGCAATGGCACCCCACTCCAGTACTCTTGCCTGGAAAATCCCATGGACGGAGGAGCCTGGTGGGCTGCAGTCCATGGGGTTGCTGAGAGTTGGACACGACTGAGCGACTTCACTTTCATGCATTGGAGAAGGAAATGGCAACCCACTCCAGTGTTCTTGCCTGGAGAATCCCAGGGACGGGGGAGCCTGGTGGGCTGCCGTCTATGGGGTTGCACAGAGTCGGACACGACTGAAGCAACTTAGCAGCAGCAGCAGGGAACTAAGATCCTGCATGCCATGCAGTACATCAAAAAAAAAAAGAGCAAAAATGGGAGAGTTGTATCAAATGTTCTTATTTGGCTTAATAATTACTTTTGTGACTTCATCTATAGAGGATATCTCAGTCCCACTCAATGTCAATATCACACACAGATGCTACTGCTGTTTAGTTGCTAAGTCGTGTCTGACTCTCTGTGACCCCATGGACTGTAGCCTGCCAGGCTCCCCTGTCCATGGGATTTCCCAGGCAAGAATACTGGAGTGGGTTGCCATTTCCTCCTCCAAGAGATCTTTGTGACTCAGGGATGAAACCTGCATCTTCTGTATTTGGCAGGTAGATTTCTTTACCACTGAGCTGCCAGGAAAGCCTCATCACACATAGATACTTTGGTTCAAAATTAACAAACGGCAGGTAACTAAATACACTATGTTAGGTACAGAAATGATTTTAAATCATTGTGAACATTAAGGATGACTAGAACCTCCAATTTAATTACCTTCAAAATAAATATGAACTTTAATTTCCAGAAGTATGGTGGACTAATTACCCACCATAATGACCTGACTAATCTCCTAATATAAACATTAAAATTCTATGTGAAGTATTAAAACCTCCTTTTTAAAGGAATCAATGACCTTGTAAAATATTAAAGACTATTCAGATATCAAAAACTAAGTAAACGTGGGGATCAAGAGATCCCCACTAAATCTACTAAATCCCCACTAAACTCTACTCTTCTTTTGGGAGTACAATCAGCCCTCCTATCTTCACGCTCACATGCACAGATCCAACCAAACTCTGATCAAAAATATTCAGGAAAAAAAATCCCAAGGAGTTCGAAAAAGCAAAACTTCAATTTGCCAAATATCACAACTATTTTTACATAGTGTTTACACTGTATTTCCAACTATTCATGTAGCAGGTACATTGTATTAGGTATTACAAGTAATCTAGAGATGATTTAAAGTATACAGGAGAATGTGAGTAGGTTATAAGTAAAGACTACACCATATAATATAAGGGGCTTGAACATTCATTGATTTTGGTATCCTCAAGAGGGTCCTAAAACCAATTCCCTGAGAATATCAAAGGATGGTTCTATATGCCTAGTTAAATGATCTTGAGCTGAGATTTTCATGGCCTCCTAGGAGTTGAGAGATAAAAGAAAGAGATCAGGGCCTTCTCAAGGTATAATAAACGATTCCTCCAATAAAGATGAGACCATAAAGCACTACACTTCCTGTGTAAATATATCATATAAAAATAATCCCAACCCCCTTCCTCCATGCCTCCAAAGAGAACTGCAGGGAAAATCTCCCTACCTTAGGGCAGAACAAATGAAAGTGGAAAAAATTTTTTAAAATCCCAGGTACTAATATCTACAACAACTTTCTCATGGCATGCATCCTGAATTCATGCTACCTAGGTGGTCAGAAAAGCTTCAAACCAAGAAATTAGAGTGGTTCCAGACATACAACAGAAGCAAATATGAATCCTCTTTGCAACAACCACCTTCAAGATAGACCTTAAAGAATTCCTAGTCTTCTAAGAAACATCAACTCCCAGTCACCAAAATTGACAAAACACATAAGAAAACAAGGCAGTGTAAGAACCAGCAGATATAACCAATAGCAGTATCAACTGTATGAAAACTACATATCAATATAAATCACAGAATATAAATATTTTAATATTGTTAGTGAAGTAGGAAATTAAAATGAGCAAAAAACAAGAAAAAATAAGTTACAACTAAACATCTGAAAAATAAATATATAATAATTGAAATTTCAAACTCAATGAGTAAGTTCTATAGCAGATTAAAAAGAACTAAAAAGACAGATAGTGAGCAAGAGGATATATTTCAATAATCTGTCCAGAATGCTGCAGAATCACATGTCTAGATAAGGAAATAAAAATATAAAAGAAAGGTTAAGAGATATGGAATACAGAGTGAGAAAGTCTTACATATATGAAATCATAATGACAGTAGGATAAGTTACATTCAAAACTATACTCTTCACTTCAGTCACTCAGTCATGTCCGACTCTCCGCAACCCCATGGACTGCAGCATGCCAGGCCTCCCTGTCCATCACCAACTCCTGGAGCTTGCTCTAAAACTCACGTCCATCGAACCAGTGACGCCATCCAACCATCTCATCCTCTGTCGTCCCCTTCTTCTCCCACCTTCGATCTTTTCCAGCATCAGGGTTTTTTCCTAATGAGTCAGTTCTTCTCATCAGGTGGCCAAAGTATTGGAGTTTCAGCTTCAGCATCTATCCTGCCAATGAATATTCAGGACTGATTTCCTTTAGGATGGACTGGTTGGATCTCCTTGCCATCCAAGAGACTCTCAAGAGTCTTCTCCAACACCACAGTTCAAAAGCATCAATGCTTTGGTGCTCAGTTTTCTTCACAGTCCAACTCTCACATCCATACATGACTACTGGAAAAAACATAGCCTTGACTAGACAGACCTTTGTCAGCAAAGAAATATCTCTGAATTTTAATATGCTATCTAGGTTGGTCATAGCTTTTATTCCAAGGAGCAGCATCTTTTAATTTCATGGCTGCAGTCACCATCTGCAGTGACTTTGGAAGCCTAAGAAAGTAAAGTCTGTCATTCCTTCCATTGTTTTCCCACCGATCTGCCATAAAGTGATGGGACCGAATGCCATGATTTTCATTTCTTGAATGTTGAGATTTAAGCCAGCTTTGTTTCACTCTCCTCTTCACTTTCATCAAGAGGCTATTGAGTTCCTCTTCACTTTCTGCCATAAGGGTGGTATCAACTGTACGTCTGAGGTTATTGATATTTCTCCTGGCAATCAGTTTGTGCTTCATCCAGCCTGTCATTTCACATGATATATTATGCATGTAAGTTAAATAAGCAGGGTGAAAGTATACAGCCTTGACGTACTCCGTTCCCAATTTGGAACCAATGTGTTGCTCCATGTCCAGTTATAACTGTTGCTTCTTGACCTGCATATAGATTTTTCAGGAGGCAGGTAAGGTGGTCTGGTATTCTCATCTCTTAAAGAATTTTCCACAGTTTGTTGCGATCCATACTGTCAGAGGCTTGAGCATAGTCAATAAAGCAAAAGTAGATGGTTTTCTGGAACTCTCTTGCTTTTTCTAAGATCCAGTGGATGTTGGCAATTTGATATCTGGTTCCTCTGCCTTTTCTAAATCCAGCTTGAACATTTGCAAGTTCTCAATTCACGTACTGTTGAAGCCTTTCTTGGAGAATTTTGAGGATTACTTTGCTAGCGTGTGAGATGAGTGCAATTGTGTGTAGTCTGAATGTCCTTTGCCATTTCTTTTCTTGGGATTGGAATGAAAACTGACCTTTTCCTGAGTCCTGAGTCCTGTGGCCACTGCTGAGTTTTCCAAATTTGCTGGCATATTGAGTGCAGCACTTTTGCAGCATCATCTTTGACTCAACTGAAGTTCCATCACCCCCAATAGCTTTGTTCATAGTGATGATTCCTAAGGCCCACTTGACTTTGGACTCTGGGATGTCTGGCTCTAGGCAAGTGATCACACCATCGTGGTTATCTGGGTCATTAAGATCTTCTTTTGTATAGTTCTTTTGTGTATTCTTGCCTCCTCTTCTTAATATCTTCTGCTTCTGTTAGGTCCATACCATTTCTGTCCTTTATTGTGCCCATCTTTGCATGAAATGTTCCCTTCGTATCTCTAATTTTCTTGAAGAGATCTCTAGTCTTTCCCATTCTATGGTTTTCCTCTATTTCTTTGCATTGATCACTGAGGAAGGCTTTCTTCAGATAGAGAAAAACATTCTTCAGATAGAGAAAAATAATCTCAAATGGAAGGCTTACATACAAAGAAAATGGTAGATATGTGATTAAGTAAGCATCAATACTTATAAAATAGCAATATTAATGATTTTTGGAGCTAAGCAAAAAGAACAAGTTATAATGCATAACAACAACAGCATACAAATCAAAGCATGCAAGCCAGGAGTGCTAAGAATACACTTACAATAAGGACTCTGTATGTTTAAGAAGAGGGGTAAAGACAGTAATTATAATGTTAGATTTTGATAAGTTAGAATTCAAAAGCTAATTCTAGAGTGACCAAAATTAAAATAACAGAATATACAATTTCTAATTAATACGGAGAGATTTAATGAGAAAAAAAATATGCAATAGATTCAAAGGAGGACAAGAAAGAAATGTAGATTGAGCTCAACCCAGTGCTCTGTGACAACCTCAAGAGGTGGGATGCGTAGGTCTGGAGGGAGGCTACATATGTACACCTGTGGCTGATTCATGCTGACATATGGCAGAAACTACTACAATATGGTAAAGCAATTATTCTTCAATTAAAAAAAAAGAAAAAACACTTTAAAAATATAGAAAAGGCAGGACAAATAAAAATCACTAAAAAATTAAGATAAATATAAATGGATCGGTTATTTAAATAAATATGAAAGGACACATAAGGATAAATTATACTAACAATGAACATGCCAATACTGAAATTAAAAACATAATAAATTTATAATCACTTCAAGGAAAATTATATGCTTACATATAGCATATATATGTACATACATATGTATATACATACATATAGTACTTAACATATACAGGATCTATATGCTAAAATTAAAAAATACTGATTTTAAAAAAGTCACTCAAAAAAAAAAAAGTCAAAGAAAACTTGAGAGAGAAACAATGTTCATTAGTTGGAAGACTCATTATAGTCAGCACATAAAATCTCTCAAATTGGTCTATCAGTTCAGTTCAGTCGCTCAGTCATGTCCGACTCTTTGCGACCCCACGGACTGCAGCATGCCAGGCCTCCTTGTTCATCACCAACTCCCAGAGTTTACTCAAACTCATGTCCATTGAGTCAGTGATGCCATCCAACCATCTCATCTTCTGTTGTCCCCTTCTTCTGCTGCCTTCAATCTTTCCTAGCATCAGGGTCTTTTCAAATGAGTTAGCTCTTCACATCAGGTGGTCAAAGTATTGGAGTTTCAGCTTTAACATCAGTCCTTCCAATGAATATTCAGGACTGATTTCCTTTAGGATCAGTTTACAGTTTATTGCAATTCATACCACAACACAAACAAGATTTTTTTCATAGCAAGATTATTCTAAACTCTATATGGAAAGGCTCAGGTCCTAAAAGAACTAAAACAATCATGCCAAAAAAAGAATGAAGATGTGGCAGAAAGTACTCTGTCTCTGCTGCTGCTGCTAAGTCGCTTTAGTTGTGTCCGACTCTCTGCGACCCCATAGACGGCAGCCCACCAGGCTCCCCTGTCCCTGGGATTCTCCAAGCAAGAACACTGGAGTGGGTTGCCATTTCCTTCTCCACTGCACAAAAGTGAAAAGTGAAAGTGGAAGTCGCTCAGTCGTGTCCGACTCTTCATGGACTGCAGCCTACCAGGCTCCTCCATCCATGGGATTGTCCAGGCAAGAGTACTGGAGTGGGGTGCCATCGCCTTCTCCACTCTGTCTCTACTAAGGCTTATTAGATGGCAAAGTAATCAAGACAGTGTGATATGAGCAGAGAAAGAAATACATAAATCAATGGAACAGAATAAAAGGCTCAGAAACAGATATCACAAATATGCCAAAGGAACAGAATAAAAGCCTCACAAACAGACCCTTACAAATATGCCATACTGACTTTTAACTGTGCAAAATCAATTCAATAAAAGAAGGATAGCCTTTCCAAAAAATTTGTCAGAACAATTGCACATCCACAGGCTAAAGAAAGATAGAACCTCAGCCTAAGTTCCACATTATACAAAAGTTGGCTAAAAATGGATCACAGACTTCAATAAAATGGAATAGCCCTCATAGTCAACAAGAGTCCAAAATACAGTACTTGGGTGCGATCTCAAAAACAACATAATGATCTCTGTTCATTTCAGAGCAACTCATTCAAAATCACAGTAATCAAAGTCTATGCCCCAGCCACCAAGGCCAAAGAAGCTTGAACAGTTCTATGATGACCTACAAGACCTTCTAGAACTAACACCCAAAAAAAAGATGTCCTTTTCATCATAGGGGACTGGAATGCAAAAGTAGGAAGTCAAGAGACCTGGAAACAGGCAAGTTTGGCCTTGGAGTACAAAATGAAGCAGGGCAAAGGCTAACAGAGTTTTGCCAAGGGAACACTCTGGTCACAGCAAACACCCTCTTTCAACAACACAAGAGCTACTCTACACATGGACACCACCAGTTGGTCAATATCAAAATCAGATTGATTATATTCTTTTCAGCTGAATATGGAGAAGCTCTATACAGTCGGCAAAAACAAATCAGAGATACCAAAGGAACATTTCATGCAAAGATGGGCACAATAAAGGACAGAAACAGTTGGACCTAACAGAAGCAGAAGATATTAAGAAGAGGTGGCAAGAATACACAGAACTATACAAAAAAAGATCCTAATGACCCAGATAACCACGATGGTGTGATCACTCGCCTAGAGCCTAACCCTATGTCTATCCTGGAGTCTGAAGTCAAGTTGGCCTTAGGAATCATCACTGCAAACAAAGCTAGTGGAGGCAATGGAATTCCAGTTGAGCTATTTCAAATTCTCAAAGACGATTTTGTGAAAGTGCTGCACTCAATATGCCAGCAAATTTGGAAAACTCAGCAGTGGCCACAGGACTAGAAAAGGTCAGTTTTTATTCCAATCCCAAAGAAAGGCAATGCACAAGAATGTTCAAACTACCGCACAACTGCACTTATCTCACACACTTGCAACATAATGTTCAAAATTCTCCAAGCAAGGCTACAACAGTACATGAACTGAGAACTTGCAGATGTTCAAGCTGGATTTAGAAAAGGCAGAGGAACCAGATATCAAATCACCAACATCCATTGCATCATAGTAAAAGCAAGAGAGTTCCAGAAAAACATCTACTTCTCCTTTATTGGCTAAACTCAAGTCTCTGACTGTGTGCTGCTGCTGCTGCTAAGTCGCTTCAGTCGTGTCCGACTCTGTGCGACCCCATAGACGGCAGCCCACCAGGCTCCCCCGTCCCTGGGATTCTCCAGGCAAGAACACTGGAGTGGGTTGCCATTTCCTTCTCCAATGCATGGAAGTGAAAAGGGAAAGTGAAGTCGCTTCAGTCGTGTCCAACCCTTAGTGACCCCATGGACTGCAGCCTACCAGACTCCTGCATCCATGGGATTTTCCAGGCAAGAGTACTGGAGTGGGCTGCCATTTCCTTCTCCACTCTGTGTGGATCGCAACAAATTGGAAAATTCTTCAAGAGACCTGCCTCCTGAGAAATCTGTATGCAGGTCAAGAAGCAACAGTTAGAACTGGACATGGAACAACACACTGGTTCCAAATTGGGAAAGGAGTACATCAAGGCTGTATACTGTCACCCTGCTTATTTAACATACATGCAGAATACAACATGTGAAATGCCGGGCTGGATGAAGCACAAGCTGGAATCAAGACTGTCAGGAGAAATATCAATAACCTCAGATATGCAGATGACACCACCCTTATGGCAGAAAGTGAAGAGGAACTAAAGAGCTACTTGATGAAGGTGAAAGAGGAGAGTGAAAAAACTGGCTTAAAACTCAACATTCAAAAACGAAGATCATGGCATCTGGTCCCATCACTTCATGGCAAATAGATGGGGAAACAATGGAAAGAATGACAGATTTCATTTTCTTGGGCTAAAAATCACTGCAGATGGTAACTGCAACCATGAAATTAAAAGACACTTGCTCCTTGGAAGAAAAGCTATGGCCAACCTAGACAACATTTTAAAATGCAGAGACATCACTTTGCCAACAAAGATCCATCTAGTCAATGCTATAGTTTTTCCAGTAGTCATGTACGGATATGAGAGTTGGACTATAAAGAAAGCTGAGTGTTGAAGAATTGATGCTTTTGAACTGTGGTGTTGGAGAAGACTCTTGAGAGTCCCTTGGACTGCAAGGAGATCAAACCAGTCCATCATAAAGGCAATCAGTCCTGAATATTCATTGGAAGGACTGATGCTAAAAATGAAACTCCAATACTTTGGCCACCTAATGTGAAGAGCTGACTCATTTGAAAAGACCCTGATGCTGGGAAAGATTGAAGGCAGGAGCAGAAGGGGATGACAGAGGATGAAATGGTTGGATGGCATCTTTGACTCAATGCACATGTGTTAGAGCAAGCTCTGGGAGTCGGTGATGGACAGGGAAGGCTGGTGTGCTGCAGTCCTTGGGGTCACAAAGAGTCAGACCGAGCAACTGAACTGAATCGTTATAGGAAAGCATGTTAAGAGAAAATTATCAGAATCTGGGGCTAAACTAATGACTCTCAGACATAACACCAAATACACCATCCATTTTAAAAAACTGATAAATTGGGCCTACTGAAATTAGAAATTTTACTCTATGAAAGCCAATATGAAAAATATGAAAAGACAAACTACAGGCCAAAAGAAAATATTTGCAAACCAAATATCTAACAAAGGACAAGCATCTAGTCTGTATAAAGCACTCTTAAAATTCAACAGTAAGAAACAAACAGTCCAGTTAGAAAATGAGCAAAAGATAACAGACGTTTAACTGAAGAGGATATACAGATAAAAACTGAATGTCTGCAAGTATGTCCATCATCACTGACATTAGAAAAACGTATAGTAACACCAAAATGAAATATTATTACATACATATCATAACCATGAATATTCTAAAAATCAACACCAAATGCTGGCAAGGATGCAGAGAAAATGGCACATGCATATAAGACTGCTGAAAATATGAAATGGTACAACCACTCTAGAAACAGTTTTTTCAAAAAAAAACTAAACACGGGACAAGCATGCAAGCCACTAACTGGACTCCTGGACATTTATGCCACGGAAATGAACATTATTTTCACTCAATGATCTGAATGTAAATGTTTATAGCAGCTTTATTTGCAATTGCTAGAAAACTGAAATCATTGGGTATAAACTGATTTTTTTATATAGCATGAAATACAACTAAGCAATCAAAATGAACAGACTATTGATATATACACAACTTGGATGAGTCTCTAGAGAACTGTGTTGAATTTTAAAAAGTCAACCCTCGAAAGATACAGAGTGTATGATTCCATTTATGTAAATTTTTTGAAATGACAAAATTTTAGAAATGGAGGACAGATTAGTGATTACCAGATGGTAGAAAGTGACAAGAGGAGGGAGAAAGATGGTGAAGTTATAAAAGATAAGAGGAAGGATCCTTGTGGTGTTGGAAATATTGAGTATCTTCTATAGTGATAGTGGGTACACAACAGAACTTACACATACCAATACGATTAAAACAGAAAGTCTGAATAAATCAGTGGCTAACATTAACCTCTTGGCTGTAATATTTTATCATAGTTTTGCAGAAGGTTATCATTGGGAGAAAATGGACAAACTGTTCGCATGACCTCTCTGTATTATTTCTTACAACTGTATATGAATCTACAATTATCTAAAAAAAAGACATTACAACAGCATCAAGAAATATAATGAGCCTAAAAACAGGCATATGGATCAATGGCATAGAATAGAGAGGCCAGAAATAAACCCACACATCTATGGCCAGTTAATCTTCCACAAAGAAGGCAAGAATATACAATGGAGAAAAGACAATCTCTTCAGCAAGTGGAGCTGGCCAGGTTGGACAGCGGCATGTAAATCAATGAAGTTAGAATACACCCTCACTTCATACTCAAAATAAGCTCAAAATGGCTTAAAGACTTAAATATAAGACAGGACATCATAGAACTCCTAAAAGAGAGCATATGCAGAACATTCTCTGACATAAATTATACCAATGTTTTCTTAGGTCAGTATACCAAGGAAACAGAAATAAAAGCAAAAACAAACAAATGGGACTTAATCAAACTTACAAGCTTTTGTACAGCAAAAGAAACCATAAACAAAATGAAAAGACAGCCTACAAAATGGGATAATTTGCAAATGATGTGACTGACAAGGGATTAATCTCCAAAATATACAGACATCTCATACAACTCAATAACAAACAACCCAATTGAAAAATGGGCAGAAAACCTAAACATTCCTCCAAGGAAGACATGCAAATAGCCAACAGAAACATGGGAAAATGCTCTTCATCACTAATTATCAGAGCAATGAAAATCAAAACTACAATAAGGAACCACCACACATGAGTCAGATGGCCATCATCAAAAAGTATACAAATAACAAACGATGGAGAACGTGTGGAGAAAAAGAACTCTCCTACAATGCTAACGGGAATGTAAATTGGTAGTCAGTATGGAAAACAGTATGGAGATGCTTCAAAAAACTAAAAATAAAGTTGCCATATGATCCAGCAATCTGACTCCAGGGCATATATCCAGACACAACTATAAAATGATACACGCACCTCTATGTTCATGGAAGCACTATTCACAATAGCCAAAACATGGAAACAACCTAAATATCCACAGAAAGATGAAGAGAGAAAGAAAATGCGTTATATATACACAATGCAACACCACTTTGTCATAAAAAAAATGAAATAATGCCATTTGCAACAGTATGGGTGGACCTAGAGATTATCATACTGAGAAAGACAAGTACTATATGATGTCACTTATATGTAGAATCTAAAGTATGACACAAATGACCTTATCTATGAAACAGAAACAGACTCATAGACATAGAGAACAGACTTGTGATTGCCAAGGGGAAAGTGTGGTGGGTAGGGATAGATTGGAAGTTTGGGATCAGTAGATGCAAACTATTATATATAGAGTGGATAAATAACTCAGTCTTACTGTAGCACAGGCAACTATATTCAGTATTCTATGATAAATCATAATGGAAAAGAATACTGAAAAAGAAACAACGTGCCTGGATATATAATCACTTTGTTGTAAAGCAGAAAGTAACACAACATTGTAAATCAACTATACTTCAATAAAATTTTTAAAAAGATATATAATGTGCCTAGAAATAACTCTAAAAAATATATAAACAATATGTAAGATTCTTAGAGAAATTTAAAAATTTTGTTGACACTAAAGAACTACTACATAAATCGAGCTATATCTTATAATGGATCAGAAGACTTCAGTTCATAATGTTATAAAGACTCAAAGCTATTCCAGCCAAAATCATAAGATTTCCTTGTGGAAACAGGCTGAGTATAAAATTTAAATTCTAAAATTTACATAAAAAGAACCAAGACTTTTTAAGGAGGAAAAACAAAATGAGGAGATTTGCCTTACCAGATATGAGATGCAATATTACAAAGCTAGGACAATTAAGACAGTGGTATTGGCAACACAAACGAAAAACCCAGCAGAGTAAAATAGCCCAGAAACAGACTGGATTTTTGACAGAAATTGCACAGCACACCATAGGGGGAAAAAACTTCCATTTACCAAAAAATTCCACAGAAAGAGTAAATAGATGAAGCACACACTGGGAGAGTTATTTGTAATACCCACTAAATGATCAAAAAAAGTTGTACCCAGAATAATATAAAGAATCACTATAAGTCAATAAGAAAAAGAGATAAATCCAATAGAAAAATAGAAAACTTGAACAAAGCATTTCACAAAGAAGCACAAGTAGCCACAAGCAATAAAAAGACAAAAGATGCTCATAATGAGGTAATATTTCACATCTGCCAAGCTTGCAAAAATTCTCAATTCTGACAATATTATGTTATTTTTAGGCACTAGAACACATGTAGTAGTGGTGAAAGCGGTGAAAGTGGAGTCGCTCAGTCGTGTCTGACTCTCTGCGACCCCATGGGCTGTAGCCTACCAAACTTCTCCATCCATGGGATTTTCCAGTCAAGAGTACTGGAGTGGGTTGACATTTCCTTCTCCAGGGGATCTTTCCCACCCAGGGATTGAACCCGGGTCTCCCGCACTGCAGGCAGATGCTTTACTGTCTAAGCCACCAGGGAAGAAGCCCAGCAGTACTGGTGGTAGTATAAATTAGCATAATCATTTTGGAAAATAATTTGGCATTACCTAGTAGAATGGGAGGTATGTAATTAGACTTTATGTACCTTAAGAAATCCGTCCACATACACACCATGTAAAGGAATAGTCACAGTACAGTAGCACTACTCATAATAAAAAATAGCAAACAACCCAAATACTTACCAACAGTAGAATGAACAGACTGTAGTATATTGCATAAAACTATATGACAGTGAAAAATAATCACTCATAGGAGAAACAATAAAGTCACAAAACAATATGTACAGTAAAAATTTCTTTATATAAAGACAAAAAGCTGGCAGAATTAATCAATATATTGCATAGAAGAAAAAGTACGTTAGAACAGTAAATAAAAGCAAGCAAATGAAAGCTCCAAGTCAGTATAAATGGTTACCTCTAAATAGAGAGGAAAGGGATGGGTACACAGAGTACTACAAATGTTTTTTAAAAGAAAAAAAATAGAAGTGGACATATGTAATCATCAAAATTTTATTCTTAAGATATTGACATATTTTAATATTTAAGCTAAAAAACCTTTTATAAAGAAAATACCATAGATCTTGAATCCTTTTTCTTTAGGGGAGGAAAATTTAACGTGGCTACATTTTAAGGGGATAATGAGCTATTTCTCATCAGTGAGTGTAAAACCAAGAAGAGAAAAAAGTAACAAAATGGAAAACGGAAAATTCTTACATTAAGGGCTCAGCAACAGCAGATAGCCCACCTTTCCCAGGGAGTCTGGTTATACAAACGGCCTATGGAAGCAGAGCAGATTGGTACACTCACCAGAAAAGTCTTGCTGACCTGGGCTGTGTTCCCCAGAGGATGGGAATCCCCTTATTTTCACATCATTAGCCTTCTTAGGATGGGCTGAAGTTGCTTCCAATTTGAAAATTACCTTGGATCACAAGCTGAGGTTTTTAATATGTTTATACTGATGATTAAGCATCCTGAGATGGGAATACTAGACCACCTGAACCTGCCTCTTGAGAAACCTATATGCAGGTCAGAAAGCAACAGTTAGAACTGGACATGGAACAACAGACTGGTTCCAAATAGGAAAAGGAGTACGTCAAGGCTGTATATTGTCACTCTGCTTCTTTAACTTATATGCCAAGTACATCATGAGAAACGCTGGACTGGAAGAAACACAAGCTGGAATCAAGATTGCTGGGAGAAATATCAATAACCTCAGATATGCAGATGACACCACCCTTATGGCAGAAAGTGAAGAAGAACTGAAGGGCCTCTTGATGAAAGTGAAAGTGGAGAGTGAAAAAGTTGGCTTAAAGCTCAACATTCAGAAAACTAAGAACATGGCATCTGGTCCCATCACTTCATGCCAAATAGATGGGGAAATAGTGGAAACAGTGGCTGACTTTATTTTGGGGGGGGCTCCAAAATCACTGCAGATGATGATTGCAGCCATGAAATTAAAAAGATGCTTCCTCCTTGGAAGGAAAGTTATGACCAACCTAGACAGCATATTCAAAAGCAGAGACATTACTTGGACAACAAAGGTCTGTCTAGTCAAGGCTATGATTTTTCCAGTGGTCATGTATGGATGTAAGAGTTGGACTATAAAGAAAGCTGAGCGCCAAAGAATTGATACTTTTGAACTGTGGTGTTGGAGAAGACTCTTGAGAGTCCCTTGGACTGCAAGGAGATCAAACCAGTCCATCCTAAAGGAGATCAGTCCTGGGTATTCACTGGAAGGACCGATGTTGAAGCTGAAACTCCAATACTTTGGCCACCTGATGCGAAGAGCTGACTCATTTGAAAGGACTCTGATGCTGGGAAAGATTGAGGGCAGGAGGAGAAGGGGACGACAGAGGATGAGATGGTTGGATGGCATCACTGACTCAATGGACATGGATTTGGGTGGACTTCGGGAGTTGGTGATAGACAGGGAGGCCTGGCGTGCTGTGGTTCTTGGGGTCGCAAAGAGTCAGACACAACTGAGTGACTGAACTGAACTGAGGTACAATTATTAATCATCTACATAGAGAGATAAATTTATTTTAACAAAAATGGTCTTTGGCATGGCTCTACTATTTATACTATTGCAGTGAGTTTGTTCCACAAATCTGTTTTCTAACACGTTGAATCTAAGGATTGTTTGTCAGTCCCGTAAACTCAGCAATAAACTGCCTGATGAATTAATACGGAAGACATGAACTGCTACATAAATTATGAGCACATGATAACTTTCCTCCTTTCAAAATAGTGAAGTCACTGAAAAAAATATTTTTCTGTATTTTCCAAATTATCTACTACACTATAAGGAAAAACTTCATTTTTAAAGTTTAACAAGAATTAGGGCTCAAGTTCCCTAGGGAGTCAAATATTTATCAAATATGTTTATATATTGCTTTTTGTAAAAGCTCTGGGAAAACTATTATTACTCTCTTGGAAGGACTCAGAAATAAATTACAGAGAACATGCGCTGAGTTGTTACATACTGTAATTAAAGTAGTGGTGTGCTGGTAAATGGTTAACAACCAGTTCTATGGTTGGGGGAAGGGAAGGGGGGGGTCTTGATTTGCCAGCATTTGCCAGTTTCTCTGGTGTAAATACTCCCACTACAGCCAATTACAAGCTACCAATCTGAAGTTACTAAATGTGGAGTTGGGAAGAAATATCCAGTAGCATATCACTGTCTAATATTTTCACCATACATATGTAATAGATAGATGTAAATAACCTTAAGCACATAGATAACAATAAAATGTAGCACAATAATTAGGAAGTGATGTTTCAGCATTTACTGGCTTTGTTTTCAGTATAATTTATTTTAATGTAAGTTTATGTGATTTTAATTTTAACAACAGGCTGGCAAAATTCCTGACACTTTGTTGCAACTTATCACTTATGAGGCTGCACTCAGTAATGTCCCCAAACTGGTACAATCAGTAAATGATGTGAACGTGACCGTATACACATTCCCATCCATTTAAGACCTGTACATGAGAAAGAGTCACAACATTCTCCTTCAATACTTCTCAGTAAAATACACACACAATTCAAAAACAGCAATGTTAATGGACTGTTTTACAGATAGCAGCCTTAATTTTCAGAATTTACCCTTTAGTCCAGCCAGATCAGACAGAGCACTGTAACAGAGAATTTCTGAATTCTTAACAAAGTCGTGCAGCAGGCCTGAAAAACTCCAGTAACATTCCCACTGTCTAGTCAGTGAATGAGACACAAGGTAGGAAAGGAAAAGGGGGTGGGGGGGTGGGGAGAGAGACTCCCAAAGGATCCCTTCCACAATTAATTATGCAAATCACAAGTAAATTAGACACTAAAAATTTAAGATTGATTGAAAGGCTTGCTCAAATTGCTTTAACTGTGATTCATAAACCAATCAGGCAAATTCATGTGTTAGGTTGTGCAAAAGAAAAAAAATTGGAGAGATGTAGAATGGAATAAGATTACCTTAATTTAAATGTAAAAGACATGGTTGCTGATGTATGAGTCTCTCACACTGTTAGCACTAGCCCATCAGATGTTAACAAAATCTGATATGCAACAGTTTTACATATCCCCTCCTGGGAGAAAGATCAACTTGTGATCTGCTTTATAAATCAGCTACAGTGTTAGTGTTAGGCTACTGTAGCTAAATGGCTTTTAGATATGCTTCCTGTTTTAAGCTACCATATTTACAAATGAAAGCTTTTTCAAACCATGGCTTTTAATATAATTTGCATATTTAGTAATACATTGATTAAAATTAAACACGGATTATTGCAATTTATTTCAGAAACAGATGGGATGCATTAAGTGAAAAGCCAGAGCTTTTAAACAGAACAGACTCACTGGTTGACTACTGATGAGTGATGAATACAAAAACTTTGTAAATTGGCAAAAAGGGGAAAAAAGCCCTTTGCACCCATTTCGTTTCAAGGCTTTCCTGACAAGTGATGCCATGAAATTAGTAATCAAGTTAATTTAAAATGAATAATGTATATCAAAGGTATGCATCAGCCTAATGAAAGCAGATTTTTCAAAATAAAAAAAACACTTCCACAAACTTTGAATCTTTCTCATATGCAGTGTTTGTGTCCTCAGATTTTCCTAATTAAATATGGGTTTGATAGGGTTCACCAGCAGATGGCATTCTTCCATTACATACACTCCTGCAGGACTATTTTGATTTTACAGTTTCATGAAACTTCACCACCTAGTATAAATTAACCATGAATTCACTCAATGGTAGAGTTGGTTGGGCCCAGTAACTTGTTTCTAAAATAGCATATTCCCAAATTAGTCTTGGTCACTGTGAACCTGATTAGATTATAAAGAGTATTTCATTTTTTTCTCTGATCTCTGTATCCATTGCTTTATTGAATATCATTCACGAAATCTAATTTGTTAAGATAACATATATCTCTCTAATGTTAACCCCTCGTCCGTTTTTTCTTCAAAGGTAGAAGAACTTTCGCCTTGCCCTACTCCAAAGCAGTGGATATAATTCAATCAGATCATATTAATAAGCTAGTTCCATTATGAAAGTAATGTTTGGATATAAGCTTTTCATTTTTGTAAAGCATAGGCATTTTCCAAGTTAATTTAGCAAAATCTGGCCTAGTTTGCTTGGCTATCCAATTCTTATTAATCTAGGCAATTATTTCTCAGAATGCCACTAAAAAAAAAAAAAAAAACTTACCAAGTAGGTAGAGAATTTATAATTTTAAACACTTTTCCTCTTGGATTTTTTTTTTAACTAGAGGCGAAAAAGGAATTTGACTCATAACATTTAAATAGTATTTGTATTATTCAAAACGCTCACTGGACAGTACAGAAACCCTATTAACACACAACTCGGATTCAGTTGGACTGGACTGCTGAAGGTAAACTTACACTAAAATCAGACTAGTCCTATTATTTCCTACCTAATAAATGCTAATAATAAACGCTCAGGATAAGCAAAACTGGATAATTTAACACAAAAACTGCTCCTCTCATACTGGATCAATGGCACATATTTCAAGAAAGCAAATGAAAACTAGTTTTATATAAAGTTTCTGATGACTTTGTTTCATTAAAGCATTCATGAATAGCAAAAACAAAAAAGATTTTTTGATCAAAATCCTAATTACAGTAACATCGTGCTGGGAGGTTTTATTTTGCTTTGTTTTAAAATGTAAACTATTATCAAAAATCACCTCCAGCTTTTTCAAAGTTTGATTAAATACTCAAAAGTACTTAAAAGGTTAGTTCCCAGTTTCAGAGCTATGGATTACTCTAACATGAAGTTTCTGTCACCTATTGTGAGTTGTGAAAATCCTCCTGTATCCAATGTGTTTTGTTTGGATTGAGATGGCATGCAGTTGATGGCTGTGACCTTCATGGTGGCTTAGATCCCTGGCTGGCACTGATTTTTGATTTAGTGCCGATCTGCTGCGCTTGTCACAGGCTGCAAGGTGCTTTCCATGCACTAATGGAACAGCTCAAGGGCAGAGGGGCCCTGTAAATGTCTATCTCTCACCAACCACGGACTAAATGGAGAAGTGAGTTTTGTACATGTGAATGACAGACTCTGAGATTACATGCAGGAGGTAACACAAAGTTTTAAAACCTGCTCTGACTTCATTAAATACAAGCATTTGCAAAACGCAAACTCTAAGGTTATTCTGCGTGCTAATGAATATGTATCTGCACTGTTAAAATGGAATATTTAACACAAATACTGATAATATATCTTCATTTGATGGCAGGGAACTAACAATCAGTTGGTGTGTCCTTTGGTTCAACTATAGTTGCTAATAAATTCTGCTACTTAATGATGTCTTCAACAGAAAATTGCATATGTCCAAATCTTTTCCTTCTAAGAGCACACAAAATGGTATGATAATTGTCATAGGAATAGATAATTTAGAGACAAAATATAACATTTTGGCCTATGTGTCTTTTTGCCTAGGCATCTTGAACGAATGAAAGCTGTTTCATATAAGCAGTTTATAAACACACACACACACACACACACACACACAAACACAGGTGAGTTTTGCCATCTAAATCTACAGGTTACTTGTGCTGGCTTAGATGAGAGTAATTCAAGCCAAGAGACTAGTAGACATTAGTCATACATCTGTAAGTTACCAGATCCTATTCATCCTTCAAGACTCAACTCAAGTGAGCAATTCCTGACTCTCCCAAGAATTTTTCCTTCCTTGAACTTCTTACTGGTATTGGATTGTGAATTTTTTTTTTTACTGTTACTATTGCTCTTTACCATGTATAATAGACATCTCTCATTTCCTGCCATAGACTATAAGCTCCTTAAGAGCAAGTCCCACTTCTATTTTATTTTTTTATACCCATCACTTTACCTGGCCCTGTGCTTGACATAAGTGCTCATCATGTTTTTACTGAATGAATGAGTTATAAATACATGACTACACCATGGTAGCAGTCTCTAGTTTGAGGAGATGTTAAAGCTATCAGACTTTATCATTAACACTAATGTCTGCTTGACTTCCTCAATCTCCACTTTTTCAATCACCACACATGGGCAAATGGCCCCTCTAACATTTGGCAATCTTACTTTGATAGTTCTGATTTCCGACTCTGACTTCCATTAGCAAAACCACACGCTAGACCTTATTCTCATCTAAGACAGATCCACAGCCAAGCTCACCAAACCAACACTCCTCTGCATATACTATTCAGATTCCTTATATGTATAATATCCCTAGATTCCCTCACTTATCACATGGTAATTCAAATGATATAAACTTCATCCATTTCCAACAAATCCTTAAAAAGCGTTTCAAGAGAAATTACCTTCTTCCTATATTCAGCTACCCTCTCTGAACTTTTGACACATTAATTTATCAATCCTTTACTGAATACCTACTATGCACCAAGCAGTAAAGTTAATTAGGATATAACACTATGCACCCTCATGAGGTACTAGGCAGTGTGTCATGGAATACTTGGAAGTCACTAAAAAAAAAAAAAAATGGTACATCGTACTGGGTGGGGAAATTAAGAAATTTAAAATATTATTTTTATATTATGATAAACACAGATCAAGTGAGGAATAGAATGCAACATTTACATGAATTTTTAAACCATAGAATTCAAGAAGTCTCTACTTTTAGTAGACTACTTCTGATCCTCCTGGATATTCACATTTCTTCTGCCATTCAAGACAATGCAGTGAAAATTTGCAATAAATTGTATGAAAGAACACTATTTTTAGAATAAGGAAGTCTTGATTATTGCTTTACAGTAATTAGAGGAGAATCCCAATTATTCCTCTTTCTAATTATGTTTCACTGGGAAGTTAGTCAATCACTATGTACCAAACTGTTGTCATCTATGAGATGTATGGAAAGAGTAACATGGAAACTTACATTACCATAAGCAAAATAGATAGCCAACGGGAATTTGCTATATGGCTCAGGAAACTCCAACAGGGGCTCTGTGTCAACCTAGAGGGGTGGGATGGGGCAGGAGATGGGAGGGAGCTTCAAAAGGGAGGGGATATATGTACACCTATGGCTGATTCATGTTGAGGTTTGACAGAAAACAGCAAAATTCTATAAAGCAATTATCCTTCAATAAAAAATAAATTAATTTTAAAAAGCAGCAAGAGAAAAGCAACTTAAAAAAACATATATATATATATATATATGCATAACACTTTCTGAGGCAATTGTAAAGATTAAATAAGTTATACAAGTTGATACATGTAAGTGCAAAGACAGCACCTACTACCTAATAAGTGACATTTTTCTCCTTCCCATTTCCTTCCTTTGGGATATTTACTCATCCCCTAAAAGAGACCTACCGAATCCTAACGCTCTTGTTTCACAAGTCTGCCACTTCAAATCTTTGCACTTGAACCACTGGACAAACAGTATGATAATTTAACCATCAAATTGCATTCTTCCACAATACATTAATATTCTGTGTGTTGTTGTTCAGTTGCTCAGTTGTGTCCAACTCTGTGCGACCCCATGGACTGTAGCACGCCAGGCTTCCCTGTCCATCACCAACTCCTGGAGTTTGCTTAAACTCATGTCCACTGGGTCGGTAATGCCATGCAATCCTCTCATCCTCTGTCACCTCTTTCTCCTCCTGCCCTCAATCCTGTGTGTAGAACAGCCCATTGATACTTCATGGATAATGTGCAGATGGTCTACGTAAGTTCTGTCACCATTTTTTAAACTTTCAGAATCCTCCAGTTCAATCATCTCACATTCTAAATGGACTAACTTCTTTGTCTCCCTTGCTGGCTGAAATCATTTTACTGTCTCTCTCTCCAGTGGATAGGTATCGTATCCAGGTTGTACTCTTTAATACTTGGCCTCTTCTCTTTCTGCACTTATTCCCCTAGTGGGGGCATGCTCTAATGGCTTCAGCCACCAACACTATGCCAGTGACCTGAAATCTTTGTCTCCAGTCTTGACCGTCAACTTGTGCTCTGGGCTTCAGGTTCTACCTGGCTCCAGGATAATGCACTGTTAAATGAACTCGAGCTCAACTGGCTCACAACTTGTCTCAGCATGCCTTCCTTCAAACTACCTTTCTTCCTCAGAATGGAAACTTTCTATCACCAGTTTCTTTTCTAAGACATCATCCACATCTAAATAGTTCTTTCAACTCTCACTGCCGTGACTCTAGTCCAGGGTCTCATACCTAGAGGGTTTCAACATAAAACTCAGATTTAGATGAGGAAATAAAGACAGAGAGGTTGAGGAAATAAAGGCAGAGGTTACATTACTTAGCACCCTTACACAGTTCACAAATGGAAGAGCTGAAAGTCAAACCTTGGCCATCTTTTCAAAGCTTGAGCTCTTAACCAACAGAATGATAGAATATTAGCACCAGATAGGGCTTTAGTGGCCATCCAGCTCTGCCTAGTATTAAGAAGATATTATTCTATTTGTTAATCTTTATGTTTGTTTATTTAAAGGCATCTGTTTTCTATTCACTTTCCTGTATGTCCCTTAAGTCTCGCAGATCTCTCTGTATACCTTTATTACATAACTCTTCAGATGACTCTAAATGTATACTTATTAGCTGCAGTGATGAGTACCTAACAAAATCTACGGCAAATAAAAATCCCCACTGAATCAAACTGTCCATTTTGAAGGGCATTAAAGCAGGCCGAGACATGTATTTCATTAGAGGGTTTCCTTTTTGGCATTTTTGGACTTTTGCTGTCTTTTTTTTTTTTTTTTTTGTAAGGAAAGCATTTGTTAAATCAGCATGTTGGGGTTGTGTGTGTATGTGCTTGGTTGGCAGTGGGGCAGGGGACACAGGGGCTTAAAGAAAATGCTTTTGGAAGCAGATGTCAAAATTTGTTCATGTCAGGGTAATAAGTGACTTGTTTTCTATGCTGCTTTTATGTTGTGTACTACTTCTGACACACAGACCTGCTGTATCTCAGGATGTGTGAACTGACTGCACTCAGTTCGCGTGTCTAGGCTGGGGGTCTAGTATTCCTGACAGTCAGCATGATCTGATGGGCACAAGTCACTGGGGTTAAATGGCACTCCATGTGATGGAATAAGACACTTACGTCAGCTCACGTCAATGGGAAAATATAAATTCCAACATTCAGAAGAGAGTCCAAAATCACAGTACATGAACCAGACTTGCTATTTTGGGCCAGATATGTTGAAACTTTGAGCCCTATTAAAACGCTAAAACACAAATGGGGTGGAGAGACATTGTCCATCGCTCTCACTTACACCAACGTTGCCTTCCACATACTTACTGGTGGCTCTACTGAGACAAGTAATAAGCTCCAGATGTTTCGTGCCTTCAAGTTTGAGAACAGCATGAATAACTGAAATCCATACATAATGCCACAGTTTCATTTTAGTCAAGGTTTTAAGTCATCTCTCCTCAACGAAGCTTTTATATTAGCTAACAAACGCAACTGACTGGCCTGCATTTCAGGTCTCAGTCCTTTCTGTACACCTTCTAGGTTCTCATTAACGCCTGTTAATGAGCCACGGGAAAGGAGACTGCACTCCAACCTTGTCCACTATGACCAACTAAGTACTGTCTAAGCACGATGGCTGGCTGATGCTGGGATTGAAAAAGCACCACCATTTTTCATTCTCACAGAGCTGCTTGACCCATAAACCTGGAGACATTGCAGAATTAATGTAAACTTCTCATTCCAAATTGCAGCCCAAATACTTCATGAATGCAACTTTTTTCAATCACTTGTAAGTAGTACCTTTACAGGCTAATTATGTACTAAAGTAAATGTGATACAGATACCCTAAAGCACCTATCAAGAAAAAATATTCAAAGCTTGGAACTACTGCTATTTTGAATCATCTAAAAATTTTGTTTAAAAAAAAAGAAAACAAGATTCCCTAAATTCCCTTCTGAGAGTCTGACACAATAGATTTGGGCCCGAGAATCTGCATTTTAATAAACACCTCACCCTCCTCACTGCAACCATCACCCTAATGATTTATGTATGGACCACACTTTGAAAATCACTGCACAGGACATAAAAAAAGTTGGTTCCATAAGAAAGAGGATTTTTTGGGGGGGGGGCGGGGGGGAGTTGCTTTTCTGGTCCTACAACCCCCAAGTGAGTTGAGTCAAGATCAGCTATGCTGACTTACAGGCCATGTTAAAGATCCAATACACACTTCCTCTAAAGCAAGAGGTCATAAAAGTATTCAGTTACTGGGTGTATGAAGGTTTAAGGTGTAGCCTCAAGGGCTGCTTAAGGGCAAGATCAGGCTTACAGATAATGAAATGTACAAGACAGTGATACTGTCCAGCCAGAATATGATCCTGCCATCATGCTCTGATCCAAGCAGAAAAAGCAGCTGTTGAGGCCAAACCATGACAAGGGCTATTTTTGCCTGACATTGAAGAATTTATTCAAGAACAGTTCCCCTTGGCGCCAGGATTTCCACTGTACAGCTCCAAAGGTTGCTTAGTCCTTGATTGACCTACTGTCTAAACTTTCTCAAATGTCTAAAATAAAGCTAATCACTCTTCCAAGAATTACAGATTTATGTAACTCTGCTAGCTGGGGACAAAACTTGTGGCCCAAATTTCCTCTGGTCCATATACTTTGAAGAGTGGTCACTTGGTAGTGACTGTGAATAACCCAAATATTAACAGCTCCTTGCACTGGTATTATGATTTGTGAGAGAAGATGACTTCCCCTGACATTCCCATAGTTCACAAGGGTCTCTGTGAGGATTAAACAATACCCATGAAAGCAGTCTGCATACTCTCAGATGCCATGAAAACACTAAAAATTATTAAATAGTACATAGCAGAAAAGATTCAAACCATAAATGTTCAAGGAAGGTTATTCTAACACAGAAGTCAATCAACTCACTGGGCTCTCCTAGAAAAGCTCCTCTGTGTGTGTCTGGCTTCCCCACACCTAATCCAGGCATACAAACAGTATATGTTATGTGTACTAGATTTCTGTGGACTGTGGCAGAAAAACCCTGAGCAAGAAAATAAAATTGTTTTGTCTTCATTTCAGCAGAGATAGACTGTGACGTCACGGAGTGTTTCCAGAGAATCTCCTCAGACCTCCCGCATCGCTGTGCTCTGCCTTTCTCTGCTGCTTTCCTCCTATCTGAGCACTTTTGACATGTTGTGGATTATGGTCTCAGGTTCTTTCATCAATTTAACATTAAAATTCCTGTGAAATATTAATGAAATAATGTTTAAAAAAAAGAAAAATGTTCCTACAATACTGCAACATTTTAATGCCTCATTAAAATCATTAGCAATGCTAATACTAAAGAACTTACTTCATCTTTCAAGGAGCCAAAAAATAAATCATAATGAAATGTTTGTTAGTGCTACATCTGGAGAAGTAAATTATACAATGCTTTTCTATATGGGCTTTACATATTCTAAAGATGGCGTGCTAAGGTCACACTATTAAGTATATGCAACTAGTTTTTTCTATGGAAAACTCACAGTGTATTATTTTATAATATTCATTAACACTGTGAATATTGTTTGTGTTTTTCATTTATGAGAAAAATATATGGTGTGCCTATCAACCAGCCGGCACTCTCATGGAACTCGGGTTGCAAACAATGACATGCTTCACTGACCTGAATGACTTACAAAAGCTATTTATATTCAGTACTCTCATTTATGCTTCCTTTAAAAATGAATAAGAGACATATATTAATAGCAAGAAACTGGTAGGATGATTGCATCACTACCCATCTCCAGACTTACTGCAACACTTCATTCTCCATCAGTTGAACTGACATGGGAATGTAAATGTCATATATAACAGTCATATAAAATTTTACTACATGAGTGACTTAGGCAAGTATAACAGTTTCCTTCTTTTGTTGACCAACTTTTATCTGGAAAGGGGTTTAATGACATGGCAAAGTTCTGGCTAGCTTGTCACTGAAGGAAATCTTATACCATTGAGTGGGGTATGCAGCAGAAGAATATTCTCTTAAATAAATCTACATATCCTAGGGGTGGGGGGAATGTGTTGCACCGCACAATATAGCCTCAGTATGTGGGCAAATCCAGAAGATCTTGGGAACTTCTTTTCTACCTCAGAATAATCCAGTGTGTTAGAGACAAAGATACAAAAAAACAAAACAAAATAAACACCACCCATAAAAGTGCTCCCATATCTCCTTAGAAAAAAATAAGTAGTAGGAACCTAGCCAAATTCACTTTCAGCCACAGCTATTTAGTACTGTATTCCATTAGAAATTAGCACTTGCTAACAGCATGATTTTCACCTGGGCCTGATTTCTCTCAGGCTCTCCATCATGGGCTATAATGTTTGAATGTTTCTTTAGGGGTAAATATTATCTATGGATTTATATATTTTCTCATGAAAAAGAAAGCATGCAAACACCTATTATTATTTACTGTTAATGATTATCATTGTCACTCTAATCATTATATGACTAAAAGATGATTGTTCTCATTCAATGGGGAGCACTAGGGACCGCTGCTTACGCATGAAACCAAAATAACTATTAATATTTGCAAGAAACAACACTTGTCAAGTAGGGGGGAGAGGAGAGATTATGCTTCATTATGTCATATAGTATGTACTAAATCACAGATGTTGCTAATTTCACATTAGTATATCCAACCCATAGTGCTGAAATGTTATATAAGCTTAGCTAAGTAATTTTTTAAAGAAAATATAATCCTAAATTCTTAAAATCCAAGGACTTAAAGGCACAATTTCCAAATCAGAAAACCTAGTTCAGCACTTTCAATTCAAATTATAATTTAGTTCAGATAAATAGGTAAGGGTTTTTAAAAATCACATATTTAAATCATAAGCAAGCTTTAAAAATGATAAAATCATTCATTAAAAATTTCAGCTACATCTCCCTTAGCCATCCATCTCTTCAGAGAGCAAGTTAATTGTTCCAATCTAGTAAGCAACAAAGAAATAGTCGACAAAGGGTGAAATATGATCATCAATGGTAAGTTCTGAATTTACCCTATTTATCTTGAATGTAAGCTCTCATGACCCACTAAAACTCAGTTCACAGTGTTTTATGAAAAATAATGGCTGAAATTGAATGTCTTAATTTACATTTAATGCAATTAAGAATGGTTTAAATCATGACTGATGAACAGCACACACAGATGTCAGTCAGTTTCATCAGAATAAATTGAAGTCAGTGTCAATGAATGCTCCACTGATAAATCCCACTTTACATAAAATTAATAAAAAAATAAGGAAATATAGTCCTTAACTAATTGCAAAATGGTCTGGAATTCCCCTGAATTTTGGGAGAGAAACATTACCGAGAAAACCACAGCATTGTTTGGAAAAGGGTTTCGTTTTTTTTAATAGTCCGTGACTCTATCACCGAAAAGTCCTAAGGAGTTACAGGATACAAAATTCTATAATGAATTATGCAAATATTTGTGGTAAGAGGCCAGAAGAAGGAGAGGAAAGGGAGGAGAAGAAGAGAAGGAAGAGGAAGGGGAGGAGGAAGGAGAAACTGCAATAACATTTGTGTGAAATCAATGCACTTGGCGGCACCTGCTTCAGACGGCTGCACTCCCACGCTTCCTCAGTCTGCCTGAAGCGCAACACTGGACTCACATCTCGCTTTGTAAAGCTTCTCCAAGTTTTTGCTGTAACCAACGCTCTCCTTCAGTGTTTTCATATCAAGCTAGGAAGACGGTGGACACAACTGCTGGCTGAATTCCTGGCCTGCAGACAGAACTCTTCCTCCATGGCAGACTCAAAAGCTTTGTGGGTTGCAGCAGATGTTACTGCTTTTGAAGTTAATAGAAACTTTATGGACCATTTTTCACTCTCTCTTCCAGGAGCAAATGTCAACTGTCGTTTTTATCAAAACCTGAATTCTTGGCTCAAGGACTAATTGCTGTTAATGTGTTTAAATCCCAACTCTCAATGAAGCGGGGAGGGAATGTTCTTCTGTTGGAAAAAACTGGGTTAATATTTGCATTCTTAGGACCTGAATAAGTGAGAAAAATGGTACGCTTCTGGGTCACACAATTCTGCAAGCAACCAAGGGAGGTCCAAGATCAGGTTCTTCTAGGCTTACTGAGTTAGTAAGTTAAGGATTAAATGGATGTTGATATTTCAAAAAAATGTGGAAAATTGTTGAGGAAGACAGGCTTAAAATTGAATGAGAAGGTTCACTTTATAATGCTATCTTAATAATAACAGCAACCACTATTCCTATTACTGTCTGTACAGCACTTTAAAATTAACAATAACAATGCACTTCCATTGTGAGAAATGCTGTTTTTTAATGTTATTCTACCCATTTCACAGATAAGTACTCAGAAATTAAGAGACACAGCTAGGAAGCAGTAATGCTGAAATATGAATCCAGATCTTTTGACTCTAAATCTCATATTCAAAAAAATTCTGACATGTATCTGCTCTAGCTATATGAATTAACAGTAATTTGAAAAGCTCTCAAGAGTATTCAGTATTTAAATGGACAACAGGCATATGAAAAGGTATTCAACACCACTAAGTAGAAGGGAAATGCAAGTGAAAACCACAATAACGTATCAGCTCATATCTGTTAAAATCACTGACACTGAAATGGTAAGAGATAAAAAGGACTGGTGAGGATGAAGAAAAAAGAAAACTCTTGCACACTGTAGGTAGGAATGTAAATTGGTATAGCCACTATGGAAACAGTATGGAAGTTTCTCAAAAAATTACAAAATGGAACTACCTTTTGGTTCAGCAATTCTACTTTTGGATATGTATCTGATGGAAATTAAGTCACTATCTCAAAGATATATTTACAGCATTATGCACAGCAGCCAAGACATGGAAACAACTAAGTGGTGACAAATGAGCATAGAAAGAATATGTGGTTTATATATATATAATGGAAAATTATTCAGCCACAAAAAGAAGGAAGCCCTGCCATTTGTGACCACATAGATGAAACTTGAGGGCATTATGCTAACTGAAATAAGTTGACAGAGAAAGACAAATACTGTATGATCTCATTCATATGTGGAATCTAAAAAATTCAAACTCATAGAAACCCAGAGTAGACTAGAGAAGGCAATGGCACCCCACTCCAGTACTGTTGCCTGGAAAATCCCATGGGTGGAGGAGCCTGGTAGGCTGCAGTCTATGGGGTTGCTAAGAGTCAGACACTACTGAGGGACTTCACTTTCACTTTTCACTTTCATGCATTGGAGAAGGAAATGGCAACCCACTCCAGTGTTCTTGCCTGGAGAATCCCATGGACGGAGAAGCCTGGTGGGCTGCAGTCCATGGGGTCGCACAGAGTCGGACACGACTGAAGCAACTTAGCAGCAGCAGCAGGAGCAGCAGTAGTTATGAGGGGTGGGAAAATAGGGGAGAAGGGTGAAGTGGTCAAAGGGTACACACTTCCAGGAATAATGAGTTCTGAGACATAATATACACCACATTGACTATAATTGACAATACTATGTTGTATATGTGAAATTTACTAAGTAAATCTTAACATTTCTTACCACAAAAACGATAATTATGTGAGATGATGGATCTGTTAACTAATCTTACTGTGTTAATCATTTTTCAATATACACATATATTAAATCAACATCCTACACACCTTAAACTTACACAATGTTCAATGTCAATTATATGTCAATGAAGAGAGGAAATTTTTATATGAAAGAGTATTCAGTGATTGCCGGTTTACATGAGCTATAACCATTAAAAATGTTAGTTCAAGGGAGTTTTATTTTCTTGTTTTATGGTACAAACCTTTAATCTGATTTGGAACTCTTAATATCTAATATAAATACATTGAGTAATTGTAGATATTTCCCACTGACAATTTTTACCTAACCATTTCCTAATTTCGTGACATAGTTTGAGGGTAAATGAAGGCCAGTCTTAACGAGAGAGAAGTAATAGGTAGTCAATCATCAAAAGTACAGAAAATTTGGCCTGTCAAGAAACATCTTCCCCGCTATTCTGACACTTTACATTTCAGAAACATTTATTTGCAGCAAGGCAAATTTTCTCAAAGTAGTCAATTAAAAAAAAAAATCCTCAAGCGAGCTGCTTGGCACTTATTTGACCAAAATCTATCTGCTGGCAATTGAGTTTTTCAGTAACCATTATTTGATCCTCATCGCATGTCTCTTTCATTAGTTCAATCCAGCCCCAAAAGTGATGTATAAAAACAGGAGTCTCTTTGTGTATACAAAGAAGTGAGCAGTCTCTTTATATCTCCTATGCCTCTCTTCCTCTTTACTAGTCTTCCTCTCCTATCCCCATCAAACCAAAACAGCACGTGGCGTCACAGCTGCTCCTGAAACCACAGAGAAGCGGTTCAGATGTCACTGCCCTCAAGCTTACAATCAAAGGTCCTCTCTTACCCAGGATAGAACTGTTTCTACCACTTTGCCCAGCTACCTGCAAGGCTTAGGGATTTCTAGAAAGTAATGGGATCTCAAAAGACTAAACCAGGCACAAGTCAAGTGCTGGACTTCTCCTTATCTACTCCAAGATTCTCCTAATTTAATGGGTTCTTCAGAACATTGCCAGAACATTCATAAGCCCCACTCAATATAGAAATTACATGTTATTCAACTTTATCCCAATTCTCTAAACTTGCAGAAGGGGCTTACATAAGAATCAAATATACAACTTAATAAAAATTGTTAACTGGTAGATTTTCCTCCACCAACTCTTCACAGTGCCTCTGCAGGCTGAGGAATTGTTCTGCAAGAAGTCACACAATTTCCAGCTCTAGCTAATGGCCATCCAGCGCTGAATCCAAAGCTCAGAGGTGCATCTCAGCAGCTTTATAGGAACCAGGAAGAATCAGAGTGGGGAAAGGTTTAAAAGACACTGACCTCAGAAATCTCCATTAGAACCAGCTGTGGTTTAGGCAGTATCACACACACTATCCACCCTTCCCCTTTCTAATACCTCTGCCTTAGCTCTCTGAGCAACACTGAACAGGTTGTGAGAGGAAACTATAACCTATGTTATTTGACTCAAATTTCATATCTAGCACCACAGGCCAATTTTTCTAGGAGTGAGAACCAAGGCCTCATTATCCCTTGCTTCTCCCATCTACCCACCCATCACACCCCAAGTAAGAGCCATTTTCTAACAAAGATCCTTTTCAATTAAAATTCCTATGTGCATGTGATTGTGTTTGGCAAACTGGTTTCTGACTCTCTTTCTTTCTCCATTCCAAACTCCTAGAGACACAGCAGGTGTAGCAGAGCTAGAAGTCAAGAAAGGAGGAGATCAGATACTACAAATATTCAGCGTGGGTGACATATAAGCCAATAAACACTGTGCAGGCTTTCTATGTATATTTTTTCATTTGACTTTAAGGGATCATTACTCAATGTTATTTCTCATATTGAAGAATCTAAGGCTAATGCTTTGACTTGATTTTAAAGACTGAATTTTTTCTGCTGGTATAAATAGTATGGACACAGTAAAAGTACTTGAGAGGGCCTAATGAACCATTTCTTACACCCCATTACCTTTAGTCTGATATGACGGAGAGTGCAGGCACTAATTATCCTCTCTTTCACAGACACCGACATAGATCTACAGGAGCTCTTAAAACACAATTTCCCATACAACTCAACACTTCCTTGCATAATACATTCTTATATTTTTCTTGTTACACTTTAAATGACGAAGGCCAAGTTCTCATCTTTCTACAACTTTTCTAACAGCAAACAGCCTATACAGTTATTGATACTTCTTAATTTCCAGAGCCCAAATGGAAATTATGCACAACTGGAAATGAGAACTTCTTTTAAATTACAAAAATAAAATTTCATAAAGGCCTCTGTCCATGGAAGAAAGGTCTAAAATGCATTTAGGAAATTAAAAAATAAAGATAACTTATTTCCTACTAGGATATATGAATGATATTATTAATTTATTAACTTATGTACTTACTATATTAATATAATTAAGTATAGTAAGCATATACTGTAATATAATGTCTGAAACAACATATTTTCTCCCAGCCACTCTAACTTGTGAAAGAAATAACTATAGTTTCTGAAAGAAAACGAGTCAAAGAATAAACTATGACACATATCAGATTTGGTGCAGTGAGAAACAGAAACTTCACAATGAGATAATTTAGAGACTTATAAAATATATTTGAATGTAGATGGTTCTTTAAGATAGTATGTACATTTATGAAGGTGATATGGAAACAGCAAACATTTGATTTCAGCATATACGCATCCTTCCATATTAGACATTGAATAATTTGTGAAAAAATTTAATGGTAGAAGGGAAAAGTCTTTTATCATATAGCAGAAACTAAAAAACAAATAAAAGCGTGGGAGAACGCAGCACACTTTAAAGTGTGGGCGAGCGGAGACCCCAGTTGGTATCATGGCGCATCAAACGAGGTACAAGTGGTGCTCAGGTGTGTGCAAGTCCTTAGGGCAGGCAGGCAGGAACCCCTGGTACCAGCTGTGAAAAGTCATTCACACCAGTGTGCAGGACAAATACTATCCTTTTTTTCCCTGTATGTTATGATGTATTAAAAAAAAGGTTGGGAGACACTGCAAGAGAAGCTTCTTGATTCATAAGGTAATCCTGATGAAGAACTGAGACTTTTCCCATGGAGTTGTGTATAGAGATAGGGGAAAATTATAAGGTAAGCAAGATTTCTTTTCTTTCCCACCTGCCACATTTTAATGTAGTAGAAGAAAAAGTGCCCTAAAAATACATCAAGTATACAATATCCTTGATCCCAAAGACAATGAAGTGGCAAAGCTCATGCCTGTGGTTCCTTGGGTATTCAGGCTACACAGAGAAGCAGTTAGTTGTACCTGGTCAAAATGAACTTCACCAAATGGATGAAGTCTTCAAGACACCATGAAGATTTAGTAGCTCTCTCCTTCATAACTTATCACTTTGTACATATATCATAGCACGTCTTAAACATTATGTAATTATTTGCTGTGTGACAAAACACATCCTTATTCTCTTTCCTTCTTGGAACCTGTGCTCTGCCCCATTTCCTCCTGTCTCCTGGAAGTCATATTCTGTTTTGCCTATCTACAATGGTGTGATCACTGACCTAGAGCCAGACATCCTGGAATGTGAAGTCAAGTGGGCCTTAGAAAGCATCACTACGAACAAAGCTAGTGGAGGTGATGGAATTCCAGTTGAGCTATTCCAAACCCTGAAAGATGATGCTGTGAAAGTGCTGCACTCAACATGCCAGCAAATTTGGAAAACTCAGCCGGGGCCACAGGACTGGAAAAGGTCAGTTTTCATTCCAATCCCAAAGAAAGGCAATGCCAAAGAATGCTCAAACTACCGCACAATTAACACTCATCTCACACGCTAGTAAAGTAATGCTCAAAATTCTCCAAGCCAGGCTTCAGCAATATGTGAATCGTGAACTTCCTGATGTTCAAGCTGGTTTTAGAAAAGGCTGAGGAACCAGAGATCAAATTGCCAACATCCGCTGGATCATGGAAAAAGCAAGAGAGTTCCAGAAAAACATCTATTTCTGCTTTATTGACTATGCCAAAGCCTTTGACTGTGTGGATCACAATAAACTGTAGAAAATTCTGAAAGAGATGGGAATACCAGACCACCTGATCTGCCTCTTGAGAAATTTGTATGCAGGTCAGGAAGCAACAGTTAGAACTGGACATGGAACAACAGACTGGTTCCAAATAGGAAAAGGAGTACATCAAGGCTGTATATTGTCACCCTGCTTATTTAACTTCTATGCAGAGTACATCATGAGAAATGCTGGACTGGAAGAAGCACAAGCTGGAATCAAGATTGCCGGGAGAAATATCAATAACCTCAGATATGCAGATGACACCACCCTTATGGCAGAAAGTGTAGAGGAACTAAAAAGCCTCTTGATGAAAGTGAAAGTGGAGAGTGAAAAAGTTGGCTTAAAGCTCAACATTCAGAAAACGAAGATCATGGCATCCGGTCCCATCACTTCATGGGAAATAGATGGGGAAACAGTGGAAACAGTATCAGACTTTATTTTTCTGGGCTCCCAAATCACTGCAGATGGTGACTGCAGCCATGAAATGAAAAGACACTTACTCCTTGGAAGGAAAGTTATGACCAACCTAGACAGCATATTGAAAAGCAGAGACATTACTTTGCCAACAAAGGTTCCTCTAGTCAAGGCTATGGTTTTTCCTGTGGTCATGTATGGATGTGAGAGTTGGAGTGTGAAGAAGGCTGAGCGCCGAAGAATTGATGCTTTTGAACCATGGTGTTGGAGAAGACTCTTGAGAGTCCCTTGGACTGCAAGGAGATCCAACCAGTCCATTCTGAAGGAGATCAGCCCTGGGATTTCTTTGGAAGGAATGATGCTAAAGCTGAAACTCCAGTACTTTGGCCACCTCATGTGAAGAGTTGACTCATTGGAAAAGACTCTGATGCTGGGAGGGATTGAGGGCAGGAGTAGAAGGGGACGACAGAGGATGAGATGGCTGGATGGCGTCACTGACTTGATGGACGTGAGTCTGGGTGAACTCTGGCAGTTTTGGTGATGGACAGGGAGGCCTGGCGTGCTGCGATTCATGGGGTCGCAAAGAGTCGGACACAACTGAGCGACTGAACTGAACTGATTTCTCCTTCTGTTCTCTTTCCTTCACATGTAAATATGTACAGCCTATCACATCTTTAATCACACCCTCTCCAACCTCATATGCCCTTCCAGATGTTGTCTTCTCTCTCTGCTTCCCTTCATGACATCAAGTTCCCCAAAATAAGGCTCTCCCTCACTTCAACATTCTAACATGTCGTTTATTCCTTGATTTTCTCCAGGATAGTTTTCAACCTCTGACCAAGCCAAGGTCACATTTATGACCCCTCACCACCAAATCTTACTTGAGCTGTTATCAACTACACCCTCCTTGAAATTCAGGCCTTATATTCCTTGTTTAACTATTGCCTCCCTCTTGAAGCTCTTCTCACCCCTAGATTCTATGAGTTCTTCTAAAGCTCTGATTTCCTCAACTCACATCGCTTTACTGTCTCCTCCTCTTCCTATCCTGTTAGGTGGATTTCTGTTCTTAACCCTTTCTCTTTTCACACTCCAAACTCTTCCTGGACAGTTCTATGTGGACACTTTACAGGCAGCACAACTCAACATGTCCAAAACTGCAACAATCACCTTTCCACAAACATTACTCCTTCCTCCTCTACAATAACCTCTATTTTGATTAACAGCACCACTATCAGACCAATTTGAGAGTTGTATTAAAGTTGGTTGGTTTTTTAAATCTGTTTTTGTGGTTATAAGCAAAAGGAAATTGACTCCAGATTGCGTAATACTTTTTTTTTTACATAAGTGAATATTGAAAGGATACTGCAATATTTCACAGACTCAAAGAAAGAGCCAACATTTTAAGTGAAGGAACCAGGACATCCAGTCTCCTGGAGACTTCAGGAGATGATATTTTTTCCCAAAGCCTAGGTACAAACACAATTCCAGGCTCTCTTGGCGGTGTGGGTGGGTGTGTGGATGGGTGTTTCTAAGTTTCTTTTGTATCCCTGGGAAAGAACTATACTGGCCCAACTAGGGTCATGTGTCACCTGCACGTCAGTCAGCTATGGTCCAAAACTGGAAAAAGTTAACTTGCAACCCATAAAACCAACAAAGAACCAGTACCACAATATAAAAATATTCCCTACAAATATTTATCCCCATATTCCATCCCCACATCACCCACAAAAAAGAAAGGGAAAGAAAAGTGGGCATTATTTACAAACCAGGAAACAATTATCAACAATAAAAGAAGTTGCCCAATATCAGTACTAATCAAGAGATATAAAATTAATAAAAAAAAATCATTTCACATAAAATTGAGAGTTCAGAAATAAAATCATAAACTACAGACAACTGATTTTCAACAAAAGTGCCAAGACCATTCAATGAAGAAAAAAATAATCTTTTCATATGCCAAGACAACTGAATAGCCACATGCAAAAGAATGAAAGTTGGATCCTCACCTCACACTATACACAAAATAGTAACTTAAAATGTTGAGAAACCTAAACATAAGAGCCAAAACTTTTAAACTCCTAGAAGAAAACGTAGGATAAATCTTTATAACCTTGGATTTGGCAAGGGAGTCTTAGACATGATACCAAAAGCACGAGTAACAAAGGAAAAATTAATTCCACTTCATCAAAATTAAAAACCACGTTAAGCCACAAAAGCCTTAACAAATTTAAGAAGACAAAACAATTTTATCAAGTATCTTTTATGAACACAACAGTATGTCAAGAAAACAAAACTGGAAAAGTAACAAAACTCGCTACTGAATAACCAAAGCCCATTCTGAACATTTCACAAATGTAATCATACAATATGCAGGCTTTTGTGATGGGCTTCTTTTACTTAATGTTCTCAAGGTTTACCCATGTTATAAGATGGATCAGTTCTTCATTTATTGTCATTGTCAAATAACACTCCATTGTATAGATACACCACATTTTATTTATCCTTTTCTCAGTTATTGGGTACATTCAGGTTGTTTCTACTTTTGGGATACTATAACTAAAGCTGCTATGAACATTTGTATACAAGTTTTTGTGAGGATGTATGTTTTTATTTCTCTTGGATATGTACCTCTAAGTGGGATTGCTGGAATCATATGGTAACTATGTTTACAGTTTCTGAGAAACTGTCAAACAATTCCAAAACAGCCACACCACTTTACAGTATCACCCACAATATATGAAAGCTCCAATTATTTCACATCCTCACCAACTCTTATTTTCTATTTTTAAAATTACAGACAGTTCAGTTCAGTCGCTCAGTCATGTCCGACTCTTTGCTACCTCATGAATCGCAGCACGCCAGGCCTCCCTGTCCACCACCAACTCCCGGAATTCACCCAGACTCATGTCCATCGAGTCAGTGATGCCATCCAGCCATCTCATCCTCTGTCGTCCCCTTCTCCTCCTGCCTCCAATCCCTCCCAGCATCAGAGTCTTTTCCAATGAGTCAACTCTTCACATGAGGTGGCCAAAGTATTGGAGTTTCAGCTTTAGCGTCAGTCCTTCCAATGAACACCCAGGACTGATCTCCTTTAGAAGGGACTGGTTGGATCTCCTTGCAGTCCAAGGGACTCTCAAGAGTCTTCTCCAAAACCACGTTCAAAAGCATCAATTCTTCGGCGCTCAGCTTTCTTCACAGTCCAACTCTCACATCCATACATGACCCCTGGAAAAACCAGAGCCTTGACTAGACAGACCTTTGTTGGCAAAGTAATGTCTCTGCTTTGCAATATGCTGTCTAGGTTGGTCATAACATTCCTTCCAAGGAGTAAGCGTCTTTTAACTTCATGGCTGCAATCACCATCTGCAGTGAGGTCTATAATAGCCTTCTTTCTAAACTCTTCCTTTAGTAAAACATTTCAGATTTCAAGTTGGCACCATTTTTCTGAAAGGTAATATGATTACACACTGAAAGTCTTTAAAATGTCAATACATTTTGATCTAGTGATTCCAGTTTTAGCAATTTGCCCTAAATAGATCATGGATAGGACACAGTATAAAGAACTAGCTGCAGATGTTTGCCACCATGTTACCTATAGCGCGCTCTTCTATGCTGGATAGGATTTCTGCAATCCCCTCTTCCCTCTTGCAGTAAGCAATCCAGAGGTTTCCCTGTAACTTCTGGCTTCATTTCTGATTCTGCTGAATGTTAATTCTACTGTACAAACTATTCCTTTATCATCACTTGGGTTATGACTAAAGCATTTGTTGGTGGTGTTCAGTCGCCTAGTCATGTCCAACTCTTAGCAACGCCATGGACTGCGGCACACCAGGCCTCCCTGTTCCTCACCACTCGTGGAGTTTGCCCAAGTTCATGTGCGTAAGACATGGCTTATCTTGAGTTCCCCCAATAAAACACTGCCATGGGGTAGCTGTGTGCTGGGGAGATTCAGGGATTAATGGGCGAAGCTTATTCTGGTGCATAACTATACGAAATGTCCCTATTCTTTAAAAAACTCCCCCAGTCATTTCTGCCTACTCGTACTTCAGCCTTGGTTCTAAGTTCATCACCCTCTCACCACTCATCCGCCTATCTTCTTATCTCCTCTCTCCTACTCTCAAATTATTATTCACGTTTTTCAAGTTACTTTTAGCTGTGTCTCTGTTTTTTTCTTTCAACCCATTTCCTCAGGGCCACACTTCTCATGTAAAGTGGCAATCAAGGTGTTTTTCCAAACAAAGGCAATTGACAAAACAGTAACTTTTCTTATCCTACTATATGTATAACAGAAACATGCTAAACAAAACCTTCAGTCATTCAGCAAATATTTTTCACAGGCATAGTTCTTGGTGCTAGGGATTTTAAAGATGAACAAAACAGATGTAGTCCTAACCTCAAGGAGTTCAGCTACTACTGACAGGGAGGGGTGGAGGGAGGAAAGGTAGGGAGGCAGTAACGTCAGAAGAGAACAGCCATGGAAGCAGAGGGTGGGGCGCAGCGGCCGAGGCAGAGAGAAGGTTCCAAAGGCGCGGAGGCACCGCATGACACAGTGCTCTACAGGCCAGCTAAGGATTCTGGAGTTCAGTCTAACGATGGTTGCAGAGCTGTCTTTGATTGCCATTAAAAAGAAAAAGATTTATCTACTTAATGATTACAGTCTGTAAGGGGCAAGAGCAGAAATAGAAATGTCAATGAATAAACTATGGCAGCATCACAAGGAAGATATGGTGATGCCTTTGATTGTGTCTAGTAATAGAAAAAGGGTTAAATGAATCACAGTAAACCCATATAATGGAATATGATACAGCCACTGTACGTGATGTCCATAGCAAATGATGTAAAAGAACACATAAGGACACAGAAAAATGTTTGTATTAAATGTAAACAAAGCAGGTTATAAAGGTAGACCATTATCTGAGTCACAAAGTTGATTCATCCGTGTATAGTATGATGCTATCTTACAAAAAAATTAATATGCATGGAATATTAAAGCCAGAAGGCTTAGAGCTCATCCAGTCTACCAAAACCAGAAAAGCTTCAAAACTTAATGACAGTAAAGACTAGAACAAAGATCTAACTCTCAAAATAACACTTATTCTTTATTGCCCATGGTCTCTCCATTATATTGGCTCTCACAGATACACTTGTTAGTCTGACATTCAAATATGAAATTAGAACAGAATTTTTCTTTTACTCATATTATACTATGCTATGCTAAGTCACTTCAGTCGTGTCCAACCCTGTGCGACCTCATAGACGGCAGCCCACCAGGCTCCCCCGTCCCTGGGATTCTCCAGGCAAGAACACTGGAGTGGGCTGCCATTTCCTTCTCCAATGCATGAAAGTGAAAAGTGAAAGTGAAGTCACTCAGTCATGTCCGACTCTTAGCGACCCCACGCTGCTGCTGCTGCTAAGTCACTTCAGTCGTGTCCGACTCTGTGCAACCCCAGAGACGGCAGCCCACAAGGCTCCCCCGTCCCTGGGATTCTCCAGGCAAGAACACGGGAGTGGGTTGCCATTTCCTTCTCCAATATTATACTATATATAACATATTAAAAATCTGGTTAAATCTAGATTCTTAAAAATGTATCTATAATTGACAGAAGTCTTGTCAAATTTTAAAAAGGCAGGAGAGGGGGGATAATCTCAAAATAAGCCAAGAACATATACATATTTGTGTTATTCAGTCACTAAAGCGTGTCTGACTCTTTGTGACCCCATGGACTGTGTGACCCTCCCAGGCTTGGTCCATGGGCTCTCCCAGCCAAGAATACTGGAGTGGGCTGCCATTACCTTCTCCAGTATACATATATATACACACACAAAGACATACATATATTTGTAGGACTTTGCATTAATCAAGTCATTGACTGTTAACAGATATACTTCATGTTAGCACACATGATTAAAATGTCTGTGGTCAGTGGTTTTTTGAAATTCTAACAATGCTACACAGAATCTCTTAAGGAAATAACATTCTTGGGCAGCAAAACACTGTTTCTGTGACACCAGTAACCATTTCTCTTTTGAATCTGCAGGTTTCCCTGGCTATGATTTTATTTTAGGCCAGGAAGGGCAGAGGCTCCCTCTAGAAACCAGTAACCTAACCCCCTCCTTTCTATGGTAATATAGCACAGCCCTTCACTGTCTGACCTACAGGAAAAAACCTGCTGTTAATTAACCATTAATTACTTGAATACAGCCTGCATTATGTGGAAAAATGTGTTACCTTCATCTTAATTTAAAAGACATCTGAGGTTCAAACTGGCAAGAAGATACACTTTATAAACACATTTATATCATTATTCTCCTTCAAAGAATTAGAAAAGAGATTTCTTTTCCTATGGTTCTGCAGGGCTTGAAATGGTAAGAAAGGTACAATATGAGAAAATGACGGTTTCTCCCTAAAGCTTTTTGCCAGGCAGAAAATACATTTTTTTTAATTTGAGAGATTTTTGATTATTGTTAGTTACCTGACTAATGAAGATGGGATCTTATTGAGGGTTAATCAAGTCTATTTGAAATTTAAGATCTTTGTGTTGAATTTGCCTTAAATACACATTAAAGTTATCTGAATTTGTGAACTAAATTAGATCAAATAGAAAATAGAGAGGATTTGTCACAGGTATAGAGTGCATGACCAATAAATCAGGTTCAGCTATAAGAAAGAATGTTTATAAATATGGGGGAAAGTTGCCTCAATATTTTTATAATTTTATGTGCATTATTTTTCACATCTTAAAGCTGCCCAAGTATAGAAAAATATAGGACTTCAATAACAGTTACCAGCATGATTTGCTTTTATTACCTTTCTGTTCAAGACCCTTGTTTCCCCTTGTAGCATGTCAAATTGCCCCCAAAACCATATTATACAGCAGAGAAATGTTGTTCACACTTCACTGGCTATTGATTTACTTTATTTATTGGCACAAAATCAGCTTGAGATAAACATTTTGTCCCCCATTTCCACTATTGTAAGCGGTGTTCTTCATTGCAAGATAGGTAAGCCCAAATGTGCAGGGTCACAATTCGACATGGCTTTCTAATCAATGTGTGAAAAATTATCTAATGAATAATGGGTTGCACATTTCCACAAACAAATTAACCAGGGTGAGACTGAAACTAATGATTATATTTATCTAATGTAATTTCACATCTGTTACTAGTGGTAGTAATTTTTTTCTCTTTCATCCATGGTGTCCTCAAAATTACAGCTTAGCTTTTCAGATACAGTTATAGGACATCAGTTTAACTAGAAAATAGACAATTTTGTGGAATGTTCTTTTTTTCATTGAATACCAGCAGCCCTGAGAAATATGATGCTATTTTATAAAATTTGTGAATTCAGGTACTGCTTGATTATGAGCTCTGTTGTGTTGAAGCATGCCTGTGGGCTTAATTTCATAGCCTGTGGGTCAAATCTTATCTCATAAAGAGCAAATGACCCCTTTCTATCACTGTAAGACCATTCTTAATTCTGTCTGTCCTTGTAATAAAATAATATTTATCCTGATTTAAAGTGTAGAATTTTTAAGTAGAAACAGTTCCCAACTTAGAAAAAAAATTAAATCCTAAACATTTGATTTGGAATTCAGGGCACCTACGGCTCCCAGGCAAGCCCATAGAAGTCTATTCCATCCACATGTAACTTCGTCATAGAAGCTAGCCACAACTGGTGTTTTATTTCCTATAGAAGAGAGCATTCAGAGTTTAAACCAAGAACACCTGTCTTTCAGCTCTGGCTTCCCACTCTCCTGCCATCTGCCAGGGAGTTTAGGGAGTCTCCTACTATAACATACAGATTTTGGCATCATTGGAGAAGGGACCTAAAAGGATGAGTTTGAGGTAAAAAGGTAATTTCACCTGCAAAGAGGTGAGGAGTTTTAGGAGCATTTGCTGAAGTATATACCAGAGAGGTTTCTTGGCCCTATTTTTGCTCCCTAACCAGACAGACTTCAGCCTAATTCTGAAACCAAATCCTCTGATTTTAATAAAAAGTTCCAGTGATTTGTATTCTAAGATTTCCATTATTAGAAATTAGGCTCTGAGAAGATCTGCAAATTCTACCACATAATTTAAGAATTCCCTAATAAATTTTCACTTTTGTGAGGGACTCTTTGATTAGGTTCACTACGAAGAAAAAGTAGAGTACCAAGAAAGTTTGATCCTTAGTAGGAAAAAACAGCCCTGAAGACAACAATTCTCAATGTTTGAGTTCTCAAACTTTCCTGGGCCCTTAAAGATTATTGAGGACTTCAAAGAGCATTTGTTTATAAGTTATATCAAGTGCTATTAGGAATTAAAACTGAGAAAAATTTTAAGTACTTATTAATTCATTTTGAAACAAAAGTAAACTCATTACATGTTAACATAAATAACACAAATAGTTCATTAAAGATATAGCTAATCCTCAAACAACATGAGGTTAGGGGCACTAACCCTCTGCACAGTCAACAATCTGAGTATAATATAGTCAGCTCTCCATATCCTCAGCTCCACATCTGAGGATTCAACGAACCATGGATAGTGCAATACTGTATTTACTACTTTTAAAAATCTACACAGAAGTAGACCCACGTAGTTCAAACTCATACTGTTGAAGAGTTAACTGCAAACGTGTGTGCACTGTGTTGTGCTTAGTCCCTCAGTCGTGTCCGACTCTTTCCGACCCCACAGACTGTAGCCTGCCAGGCTCCTCTGTCCATGGGATTCTCCAGGCAAGAACACTGGAGTGGGCTACCACACCCCTGCTCCAGGGGAACTTCCCGATCCAGGAATTGAACTGGGGTCTCCTGTACTGCAGGCAGATTCTTTACCAGCTGAGCTACCCAGGAAGCCCCAACTGTAAATGTATCCCCTCCAAAAAAATTTAATAAAAAGACTGTCTTAATAGAAGACGGCTGAATTCTTATAAATGCGCTTCCTCTTTGTCATGGTATGTTGTTTTGACTAAAGTATACTTAAAGAGAAAATTCAGCCCCAAACAGATATGTAGCTGGAAAGAGGTTATTTTAATAGTAATTTTGGATAATTGTGGATATTTTGCTTTGATAAAAAGCTAAAATGTGTCAAGTGAGTTTCTTTTTAATTTATTTATTTATTTTAATTGGAGGAGAATTACAATATTGTGATGGTTCTTGCCAACATCAACAGGAATCGGCCATGAGTATACATGTACCCCTCCCATCCTGAACCCCTCTTCCCCTCTCCCTCCCCACCCCACCCCTCTAGGTTGTCCTAGAGCACTGGCTTTGAGTGCCCTGCTTCATGCATCAAACTCACCTGGGCCATCTATTTTACACATGGCAATGTGCACGTTTCAATGCTGCTCTCTCAGACCATCCCACCCTCTCCTTCTCCTACTGAGTCCAAAAGTCTGTTCTTTATATCTATGTCTCCTTTGCTGCCCTGCATGGAGGATCGTCAGTTCCATCTTTCTAAATTCCATATTATGTGTTAATATACAATATTTGTCTTCCTCTTCCTAACTTACTTCACTCTGTTTAATAGGCTCTAGGTTCATCCACCTCTTTAGGACTGACTCAAATGTGTTCCTTTTCATAGCTGAGTAATATTCTCAGTGTATATCAGTTGTGTATCTACCACAACTTCCTTATCCATTCATCTGCCAATGGACATCTAGGTTGCTGGAATATCCTGGCTTTTGTAAATAGTGCTGCAATGAAGTTAGCTGCAGTACAGACTGTGAAACCATACCAATGGAATTTTCATACTTCTGACACTAAAAATATATTGGCTTATTCAGTATTCTTGCCTTGAGAACCCCATGAACAGTATGAAAAGGCAAAATGATAGGATACTGAAAGAGGAACTCCCCAGGTCAGTAGGTGCCCAATATGCTACTGGAGATCAGTGAAGAAATAACTCCAGAAAGAATGAAGGGATGGAGCCAAAGCAAAAACAATACCCAGTTCTGGATGTGACTGGTGATAGAAGCAAGGTCTGATGCTATAAAAAGCAATATTGCATAGGAACCTGGAATGTCAGGTCCATGAATCAAGGCAAATTGGAAGTGGTCAAACAGGAGCTGGCAAGAGTGAACGTCGACATTCTAGGAATCAGCAAACTAAAATGGACTGGAATGGGTGAATTTAACTAAGATGACCATTATATCTACTACTGCGGGCAGGAATCCCTTAGAGGAAATGGAGTAGCCATCATGGTCAACACGAGTCCGAAATGCAGTACTTGGGATGCAGTCTCAAAAACTATAGAATGATCTCTGTTCGTTTCCAAGGCAAACCATTCAATATCACAGTAATCCAAGTCTATGCCCCAACCAGTAATGCTGAAGAAGCTGAAATTGAATGGTTCTATGAAGACCTACAAGACCTTTTAGAACTAACACCCAAAAAAGATGTCCTTTTCATTATAGGGGACTGGAATGCAAAAGTAGGAAGTCAAGAAACACCTGGAGTAACAGGCAAATTTGCCCTTGGAATACGGAATGAAGCAGGACAAAGACTAAAAGAGTTTTGCCAAGAAAATGCACTGGTCATAGCAAACACCCTCTTCCAACAACACAAGAGAAGACTCTACACATGGACATCACCAGATGGTCAACACCGAAAGCAGATAGATTATATTCTTTGCAGCCAAAGATGGAGAAGCTCTATATAGTCAGCAAAAACAAGACCAGGAGCTGACTGTAGCTCAGATCATGAACTCCTTATTGCCAAATTCAGATTTAAATTGAAGAAAGTAGGGAAAACCATCAGACCATTCAGGTATGACCTAAATCAAATCCCTTATGATTATACAGTGGAAGTGAGAAATAGATTTAAGGGCCTAGATCTGATAGACAGAGTGCCTGATGAACTATGGTCGGAGGTTCGTGACATTGTACAGGGGACAGGGATCAAGACCATCCCCATGGAAAAGAAATGCAGAAAAGCAAAATGGCTGTCTGGGGAGGCCTTACAAATAGCTGTGAAAAGAAGAGAAGCAAAAAGCAAAGGAGAAAAGGAAAGATATAAGCATCTGAACGCAGACTTCCAAAGAATAGCAAGAAGAGATAAGAAAGCCTTCCTCAGTGATCAATGCAAAGAAATAGAGGAAAACAACAGAATGGGAAAGACTAGAGATCTCTTCAAGAAAATTAGAGATACCAAGGGAACGTTTCATGCAAACATGGGCTTGATAAAGGACAGAAATGGTATGGACCTAACAAAAGCAGAAGATATTAAGAACAGATGGCAAGAACACACAGAAGACCTGTACAAAAAAGATCTTCACGACCAAGATAATCACGATGATGTGATCACTGACCTAGAGCCAGACATCCTGGAATGTGAAGTCAAGTGGGCCTTAGAAAGCATCACTATGAACAAAGCTAGTGGAGGTGATGGCATTCCAGTTGAGCTATTCCAAATCCTGAAAGATGATGCTGTGAAAGTGCTGCACTCAACATGCCAGCAAATTTGGAAAACTCAGCCAGGGCCACAGGACTGGAAAAGGTCAGTTTTCATTCCAATCCCAAAGAAAGGCAATGCCAAAGAATGCTCAAACTACCACACAATTGCACTCATCTCACATGCTAGTAAAGTAATGCTCAAAATCCTCCAAGCCAGGCTTCAGCAATATGTGAACCATGAACTTTCTGATGTTCAAGCTGGTTTTAGAAAAGGCTGAGGAACCAGAGATCAAATTGCCAACATCCGCTGGATCATGGAAAAAGCAAGAGAGTTCCAGAAAAACATCTATTTCTGCTTTATTGACTATGCCAAAGCCTTTGACTGTGTGGATCACAATAAACTGTGGAAAATTCTGAAAGAGATGGAAATACCAGACCACCTGACCTGCCTCTTGAGAAATCTGTATGCAGGTCAGGAAGCAACAGTTAGAAGTGGACATGGAACAACAGACTGGTTCCAGATAGGAAAAGGAGTACGTCAAGGCTGTATATTGTCACCCTGCTTATTTAACTTATATGCAGAGTACATCGTGAGAAATGCTGGACTGGAAGAAGCACAAGCTGGAATCAAGATTGCCAGGGGAAATATCAATAACCTCAGATATGCAGATGACACCACCCTTATGGCAGAAAGTGAAGAGGAACTAAAAAGCCTCTTGATGAAAGTGAGAGTGAAAAAGCTGGCTTAAAGCTCAACATTCAGAAAACTAAGATCATGGCATCTGGTCCCATCATTTCATGGGAAATAGATGGGGAAACAGTGGAACAGTGTCAGACTTTATTTTTCTGGGCTCCAAAATCACTGCAGATGGTGACTGCAACCATGAAATTAAAAGACACTTACTCCTTGGAAGGAAAGTTATGACCAACCTAGACAGCATACTGAAAAGCAGAGACATTACTTTGCCAACAAAGGTCCGTCTAGTCAAGGCTATGGTTTTTCCAGTGGTCATGTATGGATGTGAGAGTTGGACTGTGAAGAAAGCTGAGAGCCAAAGAATTGACGCTTTTGAACTGTGGTGTAGGAGAAGACTCTTAAGAGTCCCTTGGACTGCAAGGAGATCCAACCAGTCCATTCTGAAGAAGATCAGCCCTGGGTGTTCTTTGGAAGGAATGGTGCTAAAGCTGAAACTCCAGTACTTTGGCCACCTCATGTGAAGAGTTGACTTATTGGAAAAGACTCTGATGCTGGGAGGGATTGGGGGCAGGAGGAGAAGGGGACTACAAAGGATAAATGGCTGGATGACATCACCGACTCGATGGACATGAGTCTGAGTGAACTCCGGGAGTTGGTGATAGACTGGGAGGCCTGGCATACTGCGATCCATGGGGTCGCAAAGAGTCGGACATGACTGAGCTACTGAACTGAACTGATATTGGTTATTTGGAAAATATCAGTTCACTAATTTATGCAGATCTTTCAAACGTTGACACATTTCATTATATAGTATTTAAAGAACACATTTACCAATCTTATCAGAAAACGTTAAATACTGGAATACTATCAAGCTCATAGTGGCTAATACAAGTCTTCCAAACTTCTAATTTTCACTTGAAAGGTCAAATTTTTATCACTGGCAACAAAACTTTCCGTTTTCCTTGAACTTTCCTTAAAAAATCACTCTGTTCATTTTTGAGAAAAATATCCACCAAACACCGAACTCTGAATAGCCAGAGTCTGTCAGTTACCCTTGCAAGTAAAAATAGTATTCCATGGAAAAAAAAAACAAAAAACAGCTAGATCAGCTCACAACTCAAACAATCACACAAACGTTTTTGCTCAAGAACCACTGTACTTTGGTATGCAGGCAAAAGTGTTTTATGTACATTTCTCATTTCAATCACCAGAATATTAAAAAGATATATACTCAAGAGTTGAGACTTAATAAAATAAATTTTTATTGATCAAAATGTTCTGAAGTGAATCTTTCTTTCCTTTTTACTGTAAGTATACAATGACTACTGATACAGTTTTGATTCATTCTAAAACATGAACAACTTTTATCGACCATTGCTTTTGTACCATCAAACCAAATATCAACACAGCAAAAAAGGTTAATCATATCTTAGTCTTACAATGAAAATGGCTTTAACCTCCCAAATCTCCTCAAAGGAGACCCTCAGGTATCTTCAGCCTACCTTTGAGGATCACTGCTCTCAACAATGTATGGACAGAACGTAGAGGTTGGGGGAGAGGGATAAAGTCTTTCTAAAAGCAATCCAGAATTGAAGAAAATGTGTCCTGAATATAAATGAATATTTAATTCATTAGGCTTTCCTTACAGCTTGACTTTAAAGAACTACCTCATTTAGTTTTCTACTTTGCTTCTGGCCCTGATCAGAGACTGGCCTCAATGAGTAGTTTTATCAACAGTCAATACTAAGCAAATGATGAAAGAAATTCCATGGCTCCCCAGCAAATAAATGCCTGTGAGGGCCAGTGCCGTCAGTAATCTAAATAAAAAAGGAAGCCTCAGGTTCATCTGACTTTATATCTCCCTTTCGTGTTTTGTCTATGCCAGAATGTAAGCTACTCGAGATGCTCCTTGAGCTCCTTGTTTTACTCACAGCTTTATCCTCAGTTCCTAGGACAGTTACTGGCTCATAACAGGCACTGAACAAATACTTATTGGATGAACGCAGGCAGCCTGTAGGAGCATATACAAGGAGTAAACTAGAAACAATATAATTCATCATTTTACAAACACATCCAGGAAAAAAAAAAAAAAAAAAAAACACATCCAGGTGAATGGTTCAACCTTCAAAATAATTACAGAAACTACAAACATTTCCAGTGATGCTGCAGCTACTGCTCAGGGTATTTTTTAAACACCAGCGAGGAAGTGCTGGAAATGCACTGCAGCTGGACTCAGAAAGACTGGCTAAACTCCTGGTGCTAGCAATTGCCACTGATATGAAACTGGGCAGTGACTTAACCTGAGATTATCTCCTTAACTTAAAGCTGAGAGAGAAAGAATTATCTCACAGAGGCATTGTGAGAATGGAATTAAATGAAACTACATTTGTGAAAGTACCCTAGTCAGTGCCTAGCAAATAGAAAATGACAAGCATGTGTAAACGCCAGCGCGTCGACATTTGGTACTGGGCTATCACACATCTAAAAAGCATGAATTTTACTACATAAAATTTTCTCTATATATTATCTATCTACATATTTTAAAAAGCCTTAAACACTCTGTATATGGTCATCATCCAAGGCAAGGATAAATTCATTAAAGACATTGTCAAAAAAGGGGTTCAAGTAAAACTCAAACATTGGAGTTCTGAAAGCTCATAAGGGCAAACAGTCCCTGTGAAACTGAAGAACTATAACTGAATGAAAAACGAGGCATGGAACTGACAGTAAAGTGGGAATGGTATTATCACCTAAAATATTTTTAGCTATCAGAAGGAAAATTTTAGAGTGAAAACTTGACCCTTCATAGAATTCTAATTTTGCCAACACATACTACCTGAGATGAACCCCAAACTAAACTGGGTCTGAAAGTTAGAAATCACTTTATTTTCCAACTGCTGGGAATCAGTCAATTGCTGATGTCCAGGGGATGAAAATGGTAATGCTATTTCATCTTCTTGAAAGCCTCATCGGAAAGAATTGCAAGCACGTCAATAAAATAGAGAAACTATGCATAATATTAATGCTTAATTTTTCACAAAATTTAGATCGCAAGTTTAGAAGAGTAGAGAAAAGCAGCATGGAGACACGCTGTATAAGCTCTCTAACACACTGTGACTAAGAGTTTGGATAGCAGAAGAAAAACCTCTGCTGCTCCGATCAGAAGCTGCTTCTCTGAATGTTACTGACATGTCAAGTTCACTGCTCAGTAGCTTATCTTTCCTTACCTCTGATATCTCCCCCAGAGACTTAGAGTGGAAATAAAGTAAAAAATAATTCCTCCTCAGTCTCTTTTTCTATTCATAAATCTCCAGACTGAATCTTTAAAAATCATCCTCATTTGTGGGAAGACCAAAATTCTCATAAACTGTTGAAACTAAAAACTCTTGGGGAGGATAATTTGACATTATCTTAAAAATTAAAAATGCAAAGCTGTTTAGCCAAGCAATTCTGCTTCCAAGAATATCCAAAGGACACAGACATCAGAAACAATTTATGTTCCACATAATTTACTACAGCATTAGGTGTAGAGATGCTGAATAGATGTAGAAAGAAAAAGACCAAAACCAACTTACACATCCATCAACTGCTGTTTGGTTTCTAAGTCGTGTCCAACTCTTTCATGATCCCGTGGACCGTAGCCCACCAGGCTCCTCTGTCCGTGGATTTCCCAGGCAAGAGTACTGGAGTGGGTTGCCATTTCCTTCTCCAACCGTCCATCAATAGGGCATTTAAATAATTTATATTATATCCATACAATGAAATACTATGTGAAAAGAATGAAAATGCTCTTTGTGTACTGGTGTAGAAAGCTTTCCAATACACATAAAAAAAAAACAATCGACAAAATAGTGGAACAGAATGTCAGTAACCAATTTTGTACAAAAGAAGGGAGAAGAATATATAATTACATTTGCTTACAATGCAATTTTTAAATCTTTAGCATATACATGAAACTAATGACTATCAGTTAAAAAGGAGAATTTCAATGTTTGGCAACAAAGGCGAGAGGAAGGCTTTGTACTACAGACCTTCTCGTGTTTTGATTCTTTTTTTCTTTTATTACTTTTTAAAAATTTTAATTGGAGGCTAATTACTTTACAATATTGTGGTGGTTTTTGCCATACATTCACATGAATCAGTCATGGGTGTACATGTGTTCCCATCCTGACCCTCCCTCCCAACCTCCCTCCCTATCCCATCATGTTTTGATTCTTTACCATATAGATGCATTGCTGCTGCTGCTGCTGCTAAGTCGCTTCAGTCATGTCCGACTCTTAGCGACCCCATGGACTGCAGCCTACCAGGCTCCTCCATCCATGGGATTTTCCAGGCAAGAGTACCGGAGTGGGTGCCATTGCCTTCTCCGATATAGATGCATTACATACTTAAAATTTTTTTTTTTACCTTTTAAAAAAAATCTAGCCTCTCCAACTGAGGGAGCCAACTTCTACTTCCTGGATGAGACACCGAAGACACGCTCCTGGCAGTATCCAGAGGTGACAGCAGCTAGCTGGGCACACTGTTATGGTTGCCAACCCTCTGGGGCCCCTTTGGCTCCTGCCCATCTTCCAAGCCTTCGCCTTCTACTCTGGGTCCTATATCATTTCTGAGCCTCTATCATCCTTCTAAGAAAGCTGTGCACTAACAACTATAAGGCATTTTTCTGTTTCTTGTCATGAAACACCTTGACTGATATACTCTCAACAAAAATGTGAGTTACCTGTTATGAGCAGGGGAGGATACACATGTATAAAATACGAATACTATTCACTGTTCTCAAGGAGATTATAATCAGATTTAGAGTCATAAAGAACTAAAAAATATGTGTTAATGAAGGGGATGGTCAGAGGACAAGGAAAGAAATCAGCGATTTGAAGTAGTCAGGGAAAGCTAGATGCTGTGGCTCTCCCAGGAAGAAATGATCATACCTGCCGTCCCAAGCAGAATTCATTACACTTTCCAACTGTCCTTTTTTATTTATACTACTATTAAAGTTAGCTGTTTATATACCAGTTTCTCCCACAGTCTCCACTGTCTGAGTTCCTTGAAGAAAGATTTTTAAGAGACTAACTTGTACCAGAAAAGTTCATTCATCCATTAATTCCACACACAGTGCTAGAAACTGGTCATAACTATGATATGAGCCAATTTTCAAGGTATTTACATAAGGGTAAGAGAGAAGAAAAGGCACAATGGCATTAGAAAATGGATAAAGGTTTCCTATAGGGGAGTAATCGGAGAAGGCAATGGCACCCCACTCCAGTACTCTTGCCTGGAAAATCCCATGGTGGAGGAGCCTGGTAGGCTGCAGTCCATGAGGTTGCTAAGAGTCGGACACGACTGAGCGATTTCACTTTCACTTTTCACTTTCATGAATTGGAGAAGGCAATGGTAACCCACTCCAGTGTTCTTGCCTGGAGAATCCCAGGGATGGGGGAGCCAGGTGGGCTGCTGTCTATGGGGTCACACAGAGTCGGACACGACTGAAGCGACTTAGTAGCAGCAGCAGCATAGGGGAGTAATAAGAAATAAAATTGGTAAAATACACTGCAGACATTATTTTGGGCACTGAAGACCATGCTAAACATCAGGAAAGGTGGCATTCTCATAATGGCTACAGAAACAAATAGGGAGTGCCGATGAATGAAGTGAGTTGGTTAAAAGCAGTAGAATCACACAAACTGGAGTGAGTCTATGCCTTGCCTAAAAGCGTTCAAATTTAAAAGCAAAAAGAAAACGCACTTTGTAGTCACTAAATGGTTTGCAGGCCACAGACTTCTGAGAGGCCATGAAGTTTCTGAGTAAGAAGGAAGCAGGATCAGAAGGATGTATTAAGAAAAACCAAGCAGTAGTGCAGACAGAAAGCTAAAAAGCTCAGGACAAGCAAGAAGGAATAAGGCTCTGAATTAGGATAAGAGCACTATTCCTCAATGGGTGAAACCATTAGATAAAAGTTTAAATAAGGAACTAAACAATGAAGGTAAGGCTGTCACCACTTGAACCCGTTGATCAATTACGGCATTACTAAAAGGGAAAGAATAGAGGCTGCGATAAATGCTACGAAGAAAAACTCCACAGGGACGAGACCCAGCTCCACCTACCACTGAGCAGAAACAGGAGATTAAACTAGATGCTTGATCTATGTGACTCTTATAGGTCTGATATTCCACAATAAGTTTGGTCTAATGTGTTTAAAATGTCACAGAATACTGAGGGAAAATGGATTTTTTAATGACATAAATTTCTTATAATACACACACATATGAAGAAAATATATAAAAATAACTGCTTCATTTTAAGTGGCATAGAAATGAATTTTAAAATGCTTTTTGTTGATTCTGTATATATTTTAAGGTTTCAAACTATTGCCTTTATCTAAATTCCCCAATTCCATTCCTCCCATTCTCACTTAAATGTACTCCAATCATGCTTGTGCCCATTTTAAATTTCATTTTTTTAAATTAATTTATTTATTTTGATTGGAGGCTAATTACTTTACAACACTGTGGTGGGTTTTGCCATACACTGGCAGGAATCAGCCACTGGTGAACATGTTTCCCCCCATCCCCAACACCCCTCCCACCGCCCTCCCCTTCCCATCCCTCGGGGTTGTCCCAGTGCACCAGCTTTGAGTGCCCTGATGAAACCAGTTTTTAAAAGAAAGTTGTGGTGAAATACAAATTAAAACATTTACCATCTTAAACCACTCTTAGTCTACAGCTCAGTGGCATCAAGTACATTAAGTACACCGTTGCCGCGAGCATCACCACCACCAATCCACAGGACTCTTCACGTCTTACAAAACTGAAACTCAACATGCATTACATAATAATTCCCATTCTCCACACAGTCCTGGTAACATCCATTCTACTTTCTGCATGCATGGAGTTGAGTACTCTTGGTACCTAATGTAAGTGAAGTCATACAATACCGGTACTTTTTTGACTGGCTTATTTCATTTAGTATAATGCCCTCAAGGTTCATCTAAAATGTAGCATGTGTCAGAATATCCTTCCTATTAAAATCTAAGTAATATTCCATTGTATGTATTTACCACATTTTACTTAATCATTCATTCATCAATGGACACCTAGATTGCTTCCATCTTTTGATTATTGTGAATAAGGCTGCTATAAACATGAGTAAACAAAAATGTCCTCGAGTCCCTACTTTAAGTTCCTTTAGGTATATATTCAGAAAAGCATTTGCTGGATTGTTCAGTAATGTTATTTTTAGTTTTCTGAGGAATCACTGTACTGTTTTCCATAGCATGTGTACCATTTCACATTCTCAACCACACTATACAATACAGGGTTGTGATTTCTCCACATCCTGGCCAAATACTTATTTGTTTTTCTAACAGTAACAGAGTCGGACACAACTGAAGCGACTTAGCAGCAGCAGCAGGGAGGTTACTGGAGAAGGAAATGGCAACCCACTCCAGTGTTCTTGCCTGGAGAATCCCAGGGATGGGGGAGCCTGGTGGGCTGCCATCTATGGGGTCACACAGGGTCGGACACGACTCAAGCGACTTAGCAGCAGCAGCAGCCCTCTTACTGGGTATGAGGTGGTATCTCACTGTGGTTTTGATTTGCATTTCCTTAATGATTAGTATTCTCTGTGGTTTTATCAAAAGAACATGTAAGCCAACACGAAGAACTCCTATTGGCCAAAGATGGGGTACTCTGAGCATCAAAATAAATACAACTGACTAAAAAACAGTGAATATATAAAGGTCAAGTTTGTAGTGATAGTAAAAAAAAAAAAAAATAAAAACCACCCTCTATGAACACTACTAGAAAGAACTAGGGTATACACAACTTATTCTGAAGACTGACAGTTAAAAGGCAAAAGAAACAGGCATTTATCTTGTCTTTTCTATACAAAATGTATTTTAGGATAACCAAATAACTCTAGTTGATAAAAGAATTCCAGCTCATAAATATGAAAAGAATAACAGAATTAGGTGGGAAATCACCATTTTGTAAGCCTTGGTGAACTAATTGCTTCAGGCAATATTGATGAACGGACAAAACCATTAGATAATGTTGAGGGGAACTGTACACTGGAGGCCAGGCTGCCGCCACCTGAACCCACCGGGCAAGCACTGCATCACTGCAAGACAAGCAAACGTTCGCGCCACTTGGTGTGATCCAACACAAACCGTGCGCACTGCCTGGGAAGCAGTCACGCCCCCAAGAGTTGACCCCACATCTGATCACACTGATAACCACTAGCTACAGGTAGCTATTTAAAAAGTAAAATTAAAAATTCCCAACCACACATGCTCAAAGCCACACGCAGCCATCTGAAAGTGCAGACACAGGACAGTGCCATCCCTGCAGAAGGTCTACTGTATAAAGCTGCTCTGGAAAGAAACATGGAGAGGGAAAGGGGTAAATGACACCAGAAAGAAGCAAAAAGAAAAGGCCAGGACACAGGGCATCCCACAGAACAGTAAGTGGGTGCCCGGGGAAAAGAGAGACAGAAAGAAGCTACTTCTTATTTTAAGACTTAAGATATGAAATGTCCAGAAAAGGAAAATGTATACAAAGCAGAGCAGATCAGTGGTTTCCTGGGACTCGAAGCTGAAGGACAGAATGACTGCAAATAGTCTAGAAGAAATTTGGGGGAGTGTGGAAAAGCTCTAAAAGTGGCTTATAATAGTGGCTGCTCAACTCTATAATAATCACTAAATTTTGTGCTAATCACGAAATTGCATGCTAAGTCACTTCAGTCATGTCTGACTCTTTGTGACCCTATGGACTATACAGTCCATGGAATTCTCCAGGCCAGAATACTGGAGTGGGTACCCTTTCCCTTCTCCAGGGAATCTTCCCAACCCAGGGATCGAACCTAGGTCTCCTGCATTGCAGGCGGATTCTTTACCAGCAGAGCCACAAGGGAAGCCCAAGAATACTGGAGTGGGTGGCCTACACCTTCTCCAGTGGATCTTCCCGACCTAGGAATCAAATCAGGGATTCCTGCATTGCAAGTGGATTCTTACCAACTGAGCTATTAGGGCACCACCTAGGAAGCTCCACTAAATATTACCAAACTGTTAAAAAGAAGTAATAAGAGATAATTATAACAGACGGCCCCTTCATAGATCACAGCCTTGTTGTCGTAAAGCAGCTTGCATAACTCAATAAAGCTATGAGCCAGGACCTAACAAAAGCAGAAGAGATTAAGAAAATGAAGCAAGAATACACAGAAAAGCTGTATAAAAAGGGTCTTAATGACCTAGATAACTGCAATAGTGTGCTCACTCACCTAGAGCTGGACATCCTGGAGCGTGAAGTCAAGCCTCAGGAAGCATTACTATGAACAAAGCAAGTGGAGGTGATGGAATTCCAGCTGAGCTATTTAAAATCCAAAAAGTAGATGCTGTTAAAGTTGCACTCGATATGTTAGCAAACTTGGAAAACTGAGCAGTGGCCACAGGGCTGGAAAAGGTAAGTTTTAACTCCAATCCCAAAGAAGGGCAATGCTGTGGAATGTTCAAACTACCATACAACTGAATTCATTTCACAGCAAGGCAATGCTCAAAATGCTTCAAGGTAGGCTTCAGCAGTATGTGAACCAAGAACTTCCAGATACACAAGCTGGGTTTCAAAGAGGCAAAGGAACCAGAGATCAAATTGCCAACATTCATTGGATCATGGGGGGAATTCCAGAGAAACATCTCCTTCTGCTTTATTCACTACAGCAAAGTCTTTACAGAAATGGTATGGACCTAGCAGAAGCAGAAGATATTAAGAAGAGGTGGCAAGAGTACACAGAAGAACTGTACAAAAAAGGTCTTAATGACCCAGATAACCACGATGGTGTGATCACTCACCTAGAGCCAGACATCCTGGAGTGTGAAGTCAAGGGGGCCTTAGGAATCAACACTACAAACAAAGCTAGTGGAGGTGATGGAATTCCAGCTAAGCTATTTCAAATCCTAGAAGATGATGCTGTGAATGTTCTGCACTCAATATGCCAGCAAATTTGGAAACCTCAGCAGTGGCCACAGGACTGGAAAAGGTCGGTTTTCATACAATCACAAAAGGCAATGCCAAAGAACACTCAAACTACCGCACAATTGCACTCATTTCACAGGCCAGCACGGTAATGCTCAAAATCCTTCAAGCTAGGCTTCAACAGTATGTGAACCAAGAACTTCCAGTACAAGCTGGATTTAGAAAAGGCAGAGGAACCAGAGATCAAATTGCCAACATCTGTCGGATCATAGAAAAAGCAAAAGAATTTCAGAAAAATATCTACTACTGCATCATTGACTATGCTAAAGCCTTTGCCTGTGTGGATCACAACAAACTGTGGAAAATTCTGAAAGATACGAGAATACCAGACCACCTTATCTGCCTTCTGAGAAACCTGTATGCAGGTCAAGAAGCAACAGTTAGAATCGAACATGAAACAACGGACTGGCTCCAAATTGGGAAAGGAGTACATCAAGGTTGTATATTGTCCCTATTGCTTATTTAACTCATATGCAGAGTGCATCATGTGAAAGGCCGGGCTGGAGGAAGCACAAGATAGAACCAAGATTGCTGGGAGAAATATCAATAACTTCAGACATGCAGATGACACCACTGGCAGACACAAGACGGCAGAAAGTGAAGAAGAACTAAAGAGCCTCTTGATGAAGGTGAAAGAGGAGAGTGAAAAACCTGGCTTAAAACTCAACATTTAGAAAACTAAGATCATGGCATCCAGTCCCATCATTTTATGGCAAATAGATGGGAAAACAATGGAAACAGTGACAGACTTTATTTTCTTGGGCTCCAAAATCACTGAGGACGGTGACTGCAGCCATGAAATTAAAAGACTCTTGCTCCTTGGAAGAAAAGTTATGACCAACCTAGACAGCATATTAAAAAGCAGAGACATTACTTTGCCAACAAATATCCATCTAGTCAAAGCTATGGTTTTTCCAGTAGCCATGTACAGATGTGAGAGCTGGACAATAAAAAAGGCTGAAGAATGGATGCCTTCGAACTGTGGTGCTGGAGAAGACTCTTGAGAGTCTCTTGAACAGCAAGGAGATCAAACCAGTCAATCCTAAAGGAAGCCAACCCTGAATATTCATTGAAAGGATTGATGCTGAAGCTCCAACACTTTGGCCACCTGATGTGAAGAGCCAACTCACTGGAAAAGACTCTGATGCTGCAAAAGACTGAAGGCAAAAGGAGAAGGGGGCAGCAGTGGATGAGATGGTTAGATAGCATCATCAACTTAATACACATGAATTTGAGCTCAAACTCCAGAAGATAGTGGAGGACAGAGGAAACTGGCACGCTACAGTCCGTGAGGCTGCAGAGTCAGATATGACTTAGCAACTGAGCAAGAACAAATAATGTATAGACCTTGTTTGGACCTGATTCAAACGAACTAATTCTAAAAAAGACATTTTTCAGACAGGCAAATGTGATTATAGATTAGAAGATAAAAAAATAACTTAAAGGACTTCCCTAGTAGTCCAGTGGCTAAGACTCTGTGTTTCCAATGCAGAGGACCCAGGTTTGATCCCTGGACAGGGAACTAGATCCCACATTCTGCAACAGACATTTCTCATGTTGCAACTAAAGAGCTGCATGCCGCAACAAAGACTGAAGATCCTGAGTGCTGCACTAAGACTCAGCACAGCCAAATAAATATTTGTTTCTAAAAATTGCTTAAAACTGCTTATCCGTTTATATTTTTAGAGATGTATATTTAAATATGTGCAATGTGTGAAGTGTGCTTTAATACACTAAACAGAAAAATTATGGAAAGAATAATAAATGAAGCAAATGGAATACAAAATCTTTATTACACCTGGGTGATAGATATAGGGGAGTTCATTGTTCTCTCTACATCTGTATATGTCTGAAATTTTTTTATAATTTAAAAAATTAATGCATGCTACAATAACATGCATTCATAGTCAATGCTATATAAACTAAGTCAATGATGAGTTTGTGATTCTCCAATATTGTCAGCAAAGAGGATACTAGGCTATCATTTTTAAAAGTTTCCATTTTAAAACTAAGTTCCCACAGTAAAAAAAAAACTAATTGGTTATATTTAAATCACCATTTAAAACTCCAAAAAACTGTTTAAACATACTCTACGTGTTTTGAGGGAGGAGGAACTGTATATATTCTTTTTTTCTTTTTTTTTTTTCTATTAGCTCAGTTGAATCTCTGCACTTTACATACCTGACACTGCCCAGGTCATGAAATAAATCCATCAGGATTCTCAGTGACTATCCTGTGATAAATACGCCTGCTACCAGTGCAGGTAGTCAACCATCACAATCTACCCCTTTGGGCACATCTGCAGGCTTCTTATGCACATCTTCATACAGAATCCACAACCATGATCTGCATTATAATTAATGAAACAGCACATCTGACCAGGTCCACCAGGTCTGATGTAGAACCATTTTCAAGATCTTCAGGGAATTGAAGATACCCTAAGGAGAAAGTATGGCTAATTTCAGATCAGGCACTGGATAAACTGTAAGTGATAAGGCAGTTGTTTCCTCAAACAGCTACGACATTGCTGGAGGAGAATCTGAGTGTGTATATAACTACTTTAAATTATAGTTGATCTACTCCTGAACCCTTACTACATCTCCCAAATAGCAACTCTAAATCACCAACATACAGTCCCAAATTTACATATGGATCCAATTTAAAACCTCATTATAAAAGGACTCTTTGGTTAACACTGGCAGAGCAAATCATTGAAGTGTGGACTATCATAGTGGTATACAGCAAGCACAGAAATATTAGACCTGAACTGCACATCCTTCTCATTCTATACCCCTAGGTCATTAACACGTTCTTCCTCGGGTCCCCCTTCCCCATTTTAAAAAACCTTTACTTTGAAATCTACATAGAAACCCAACGGCTACGTAAGTTCTCCCATATCTCTTCAAAGGCCCTCAGGAGCACTCACTGCCAAGTTACATGGTACAAATCCATAGCGACACCACAGAGTGAAGTCCCATGGAACTCAGCAAGAGGCAGAGAAACTTGATTCTACATTGCCCTAGTCTAGACTTGCACAAGTCCACACTGTCCATAAAGCTTTCTATAATGATACCCTTTCTATAATGATACCCAAAATAGTAGCCACTAGGCACTTGCCAGCAAATCTGGAAAACTTAGCAGTGGAAAAGGTCAGTTTTCATTCCAATCCCAAAGAAGGGCAATGCCACAGAATGTTCAAACTACCATACAATTGCACTCATTTCTCATACTAACAAGGTCATGCTCAAAATCCTCCAAGCCAGGCTTCAACAATATGTGAACTGTGAACTTCCAGGTGTACAAGCTGGACTTAGAAAAGTTAGAGGAACCAGAAATCAAATTGCCAACATCCATTGGATCATCGAAAAAGCAAGAGAATTCCAGAAAAACATCTACTTCCACTTCATTGACTACACTAAAGCCTTTGACTATGCGGATGACAACAAACTGTGGAAAATTCTTCAAGAGATGGGACTACCAGACCCATTACCTGCCTCATTAGAAACTTGTGTGCAGCTCAAGAAGCAATGGTTAGAACCAAACATGGAACAATAGACTGGCTCAAAATTGAGAAAGGAGTGCATCAAGGTTGTATATTGTCACCCTGTTTGTTTAACTTACATGCAGAGTACATCTGGAGAAGGCAATGGCACCCCACTCCAGTACTCTTGCCTGGAAAATCCCATGGACGGAGGAGCCTGGTAGGCTGCAGTCCATGGGGTCGCTAAGAGTCGGGCACGACTGAGCAACTTCACTTTCACTTTTCACTTTCATGCATTGGAGAAGGAAATGGCAACCCACTCCAGTACTCTTGCCTGGAGAATCCCAGGGACGGGGGAGCCTGGTGGGCTGCCATCTATGGGGTCGCACAGAGTTGGACACGACCGAAGCGACTTAGCAGTAGCAGCAGGCACTTAAAATATGGCTCTTGTGACTGAAGAAGTGAACTTCTAATTAACTTTTAATTTCGATTAAACAGCCACATGTAAGGAATTTCCGAGACCTGGGTTCAATTCCTGGGTCAGGAAGATCCCCTGGAGAAGGAAATGGCAACCCACTCCAGTATCCTTGCCTGGGAAATCCCATGGACAGAGGAGCCTGGAAGGCTATGGTTCATGGGGTCGCAAAGAGTCAGACACTACTGAGCGACTAACACTTAATACTCACTTAGCCACATGTAACTGGTAATTATCATACTGGATAATGTGGCTATGAGCATAGAACTTTCTTTTGTTGTGTTTTCACTCAGGACACTTGATATGCACAAAAGAGTCTTTTAAAATAATTCTCTTTCTCTCATCTGTACACATACAGAACACTAATACATCAAATCTTAATAGTGCCTAACTAGGTGATGGGGTTACAGAATCAGGCATTCAAATATATTTTGAATGAATAAATGTGTTTAGACTTAATTCTTACAATAAACAGGTAATATTTATCAACAGAAAAGACTATGTAATCAGAAAAATTACTAGTACTATAGTCATTAAACCTATAAATAGGAAGACATACTCCAATATGAAAAGTACACAGAGGCAGAATGCAAAATATCACCTATTTTTTGTCACAAATATTAAAAAAGTTAAATGGGCACACATACAAGGAATGAAAGGGATCACAAACCAATGAAAACAATCAGAGGAAGAGATTTTAAGTGGATTTCATTCATGTTGCTTTACATTAATATTTATATACAAAAAAAGCTTTTGAAAAATAAAGTTGAAGAGTAATGAGCTCTACAGGACAGAGCACAAGAATACCATAAAATTTAAATGCAAGGAGCAGATGACTACCCTCTGTCAGCAGTATAAGAAAGATAAGAGGGCAGCAGACATTCAGGGGCAGGAGCATGAGTGCTGCCTGTTGAGAAGAAACAACAGGATCACCACAGAGGGGAAGAAGGAGACTCAAAGCAGAGTGCTGCCAAGTCGCTTCAGTCGGGTACGACCGAGCGATCCCATAGACACAGCCCACCAGGCTCCTCTGTCTCTGGGGTTCTCCAGGCAAGAACACTGGAGTGGGTTGCCATTTCCTTCTCCACAAAGCAGAATATTACACAGTGGGGGAAAAAAAAATGGACTCTGGGGATTTCAAAGCCAAGAAATAAAAATAAGGAAGAAAAAGAGGAGAGGAATTTTCCAAAGGACCAGTGAGGGAAGAGGACTTCTTTAAAGCCAGTTCAGTTCAATCGTTCAGTCGTGTCCAGCTGTTTGTGACCCCATGGACTGCAGCACGCCAGGTCTCCCTGTCCATCACCAACTCCCAGAGCTTACTCAAACTCATGTCCATTGAGTCGGTGATGCCATCCAACCATCTCATCCTCTGCTGTCCCCTTCTCCTTCCACCTTCAATCTTTCCCAACATCAGGGTCTTTTCAAACGAGTCAGTTCTTCACATCAGGTGGCCAAAGCATTGGAGTTTCAGCTTCAGCATCAGTCCTTCCAATGAACACCCAGGACTGATCTCCTTTAGAATGGACTGCTTGGATCTCCTTGCAGTCCAAGGGACTCTCAAGAGTCTTCTCCAATACCATAGTTCAAAACCATCAATTCTTTGGTGCTCAGCTTTCTTTACAGTCCAACTCTCACATCCATACATGACTACTGGAAAAACCATAGCATTGACTAGACAGACCTTTGTTGGCAAAGTAATGTCTCTGCTTTTTAATCTGTCTAGGTTGGTCATATCTTTCCTTCCAAGGAGCAAGCGTCTTTTAATTTCATGGCTGCAGTCACCATCTGCAGTGATTTGGGAGCCCCAAAAAATAAAGTCTGTCACTATTTCCAGTTTCTTTAAAGCCAGGAGGCAAATAAATGGCTGAAGTGACTCTGCAGCCCAGCCCTTGGGTTTCACCAAGGAGAAGCGAACAGTATAGAAGGTGTCTCTATGTACTTAGAAGCTTTTAGACAATCAATCTCTAAAGCAATCTGTAAAATCTTGGTAACTCTAAAACAGCTAATATCTGAAGATGGGATACCAAGGGAGGGAAAAAATTACCAGTGGTACTTTGCTATTGTGTTCTTATTGGGAAATATGTCCAAAAAACAAGAGTATATATGCCATTTGAAGAAAAATTTTTAAAATACCTGTGTTCCCACCTCCCAAATGAAGCAAGTTTTCCTTTACTCCTTTTCTCTCCAACTCCTGGAGCAGCCCCAAGTGACAGTGAAGTCGCTCAGTCGTGTCCACTCTCTGTGATCCCATGGACTGTAATCTACCAGGCTTCTCTGTCCATGGGATTTTCAGGCAAGAGTACTGGAGTGGGTTGCCATTTCCTTCTTCAGGGGATCTTCCTGACCTAGGGATCAAACCCAGGTCTCCTGCATTGCAGGCAGACACTTTACCCTCTGAGCCACCAGGGAAGCCCCAAACAACTACAGATTTGTAGGGCCGTCTTAGGTATGGCATAACTTCCTTGAATTGCAGAACTGCCCTGGGCAAATAATCTCCAACATCATTCCCAGCTGTTTCCTTATGCTTAAGTTTTTCAGACAGATTAAGATAAAGGCATTCTTTCTACAACAAAAGAGTTTTAAAGGAATGAGTTAGGACACTGCTTTAAATCTGGTCAGTCAAAATGTAAATATTACCAGCTAATTTCCTATTTTGAATGAGGAAAAGGATTTGAAAGTCCTGGCTCTCAAAATTCACAGGAGGGAAGAAAGTTGGAGGCTCACAATAAAACTCCACATACCTTACCAGTTTCTCCTGGGCTTTGATGATTTGCCTTCATCCATATATAAAGAGAGGTTATGACCAGAGATACTTCCTAGCCTATGTACATTTGCTCTCCTGAATGCTCTAGGGTGCCCATGTTTCTCCTCCCACATGGTGATAAATACCGTGGCAAGGTATTGCCATGGCAACTGAATAAATATGCTGTCACTGTCCCACACTAGCTTCTAAGTAGCTGTCCAGTTGCACTGCTAACTTTATATAAATCACTAGCACTATCTGCATCCAATCAATCCAATCCAAATCCAAAGAGTGCTTCTTATAGGAGACTATGTCTTGGGTTTTTGTTTTTGTTTTTTTCCTAATGTCTCCTTTTCAGTTAAATGCATGGTATAGCCAAACTTTAAAAGTGTCAGTCACTCAGTCATGTCCAGCTCTTTGTGACCCCATGGACTGTAGCCCACCAGGCTCCTCTGTTCATGGAATTCTCCAGGCAAGAATACTGGAGTGGGTTGCCACTTCCTTCTCCAGGGGATCTTCCCAACCCAGGGATCAAACACAGCTCTCCCAAAGTGCAGGCAGACTCCTTACCCACTGAGCCACCAGGGACCACCACCAACTGCCATGCTTCACTGGATGGTACACAGCCCCATGGCACAAATGATTTCAGGACAGGGATGGGGCTTCCCTTGCACAGCCATATTGTCTACGGAAAGTTTAAATCTGCATGTTCCAATCTTCCTTTCCTCTCTGGAAAATAATTCTATTGCAGCCCCAACCTCTTCCCTAGTCCTATTACAAAGAGGTTACTATGAGTGGGAGGACCTCTTCAGCAGAACACTGAGGTTTTATGCTTACCTTTTCACTCCCTTTAACACAATGCTGACTGGACTCAGAATCAGGTCCTCTTCTGCCAGATAAAAGGACAATACCTTTCAAAGAAACAGACTAGGCAAAGGTCAGTGCAGGCCTCTGATTATCAGGTGGTTTTAACTGATACGCCCACACTAGTCAGCCATACAGAGTTCAAACATTATGTATTATAAATGGTGAGCACTGGGCAAGAACGTCAGATATCTGAGGAAACAGAACCACACAGTTGCTAAGAGACAGGAACAAGACCATCCAGTAAGATAATGGCTGACCAAGGATTACAACTATGTTTTTCCAACTGTGCTTCATTTCTTCAAGGTCCCCAACTATAACAGAGTAGAGTCAGGACAAATATTGATATTTTATAACTAAAAGAAAAAGAAATCTCCCTGAGAAGCGGCAACCTCCTAACGAGCAACCCCCACCAGAACCTGAAGGTCCTGCTCTGGAGTTCTGCCTAAGGAGAAAATTCTCATCATAACTCTTCAAACCTGAAATGTCTCAGAGCATACAACCAGTTCTCAGAGAAGTTACTAAGTTTAAAATGAAAATGAAGCTCTTAAGTCTTCCAACAGGGAAATTCAAAACGGCTGGTTTCCTGGCAAGCATGTGCTCCTCCCTCTATTGTGCAAAACAATCCAGTCACTGGAGTTTCTAAGAGTGGCATATTAACTCTTCCAAGATACCTGAGCATCACTTACAAAATTATCTTTTCGAAGATGCTACGTGGGCCCTCAGTTCTTTGGAAAAGGTAATTAGCCTCCCACAGGTGGCCAGTTTATTCCAAGTGAGCAAGGAGCTCACCATAGAATGAGCATGGTCTCTTCTGGTGAGAATGAATTTATTATTTTACTTGTTATCAGGAGTAATTCATTTGTTTTTCACCTTAATGGAAGCCCTTTAATATATGATATTTTAAAAGTGGTAACTACTCCCTGAGATATGACAGACAAATACCAAGTGCAATAAGCAGGGAGGTTTAACACCAACATATCTGAAATTCAACTTAATAAACATCTACTGAATACCTACTATGTGCCAGAGTCTATGTTAGATGTTGGGGAATTATACTGCTACAATTTATCCAGCTGGGTAGTATCAGTGATATTGATAACACTATATCAGATTATGAATGGCTATTAACCTGAGTATGGCAGATGGCCCACCATGGCTTGTCCTGGTCATTAGAGGCCTGAATCTGATCAGTGGCTTCAAATTTAAGAGGACAGGTGGAGAATTTAGTAACAATATAGGAAACCAAACACAGTTTACTGATGTGAAATGTGACCTGCAAGGAAAGGTCAAAAGAACCCTAAGTGGAGAGGAAAATCTCAAGGAAGGCACTGCCATCCTCTGCGGCCCAGTCCCTTCAGGCAGCCTTGCCCAGGAACTCGAGCCACAAGGAGTTCCTGCTTCTCTGAATTTCCATTTCATTTAAAATAAGGATCAGAGTACTGAGCACTTGATCAAATCATTAAAAACTGCCTTGTACAGTTTTCTTTTTAAAATATATTTGTCTTGTCCCCTTAATCACACGGTAGGTTTCTCAAGAGCTTGGATAGCATCAATTTCTCTAGCACCCTCCCACCTCCATGCCTTGTCAGTAAGCACACACAAAAAAACAGTTGACTTCCAAGTATAAAAAACATGTAAAGTAAGAGAACTAGAGGTGTTTATAACAGGGAAAATAAGATTGTGGCAGAGATATTCTACTCACTGACAATCCACATGCTCCCCTACATTTGCCAGCCCTCTTGCAATTAGGGAAAGCCATCTAACTAGCTCTTGCTTATTGAATCTTGAACAGAAGTTTGGCCCAAAGGTGAGAGTCAATTCACACCTTCAAGTTCTTTCTTTTCCTTCCCCAAAGATGAAGAAAACCCCATAATGAAGTAGTCGAGCCACAAAATGAAAACAGCTTGGATCACTGAGTCACACATGGAGGAATGGTGTCCATGAGAATCACTTCACTTACATGGAATTTGTATAAGCAAGAACAAACCATACTTATGTTCAGCCAGAGAGGTTTCTCTGGTTTCACAGCATAGCCCAGTGGTTATACTGACTGATAAAAATATTAATAAAAGACTAAAAAGAAAAGTAATTTCAGTACTAAGAGGTGTAATAGAAAGTCCCCAGTGAGGGAAGACTATAGAAGAAAGAGCATGAGGCAGACTAAGCTCAATCTTACAGAAAAACACAAATGAACTTCTCGGCCAAGCCAACACTTACTGGAAGTTGGGCCAATAGTAGAGGTTTTGTGCTCAACCAGAATCTGCCGGTCTACTTGGTGGGAAGTGAAAAACAGACAGCTGTGCTCAAGAGATCTGAACATGACTTCAAAGAGACCTTCAAATGCTAAGATTTTACTTCCATGATTGACAGAGGGTTAGGAATATGTGGAGAACAGAAGGGTGAGAAATAGCTTATATTGAGTTGTGACTACTTCATATTACATAAAAGCAACATCAAAAGATATCCCATAACATCTTGCAGGGACAGACAGAAACATGCTGGAAGCACCGAGGGCATTGAGGATCCTCTCCCCCGTGGACAGACCATCCCGCCTTCACATATGACGCCGCCAGCGCCAAGCGTCCCCAGACCTAGTTCCCAAGTTTCCTGCCACCTCAGCCCAGAGCTGTCACAGGAGACAGTTTCATTGCTAACGATTGCTCATACAATAGACAGCCTTCTCAGTGGCACACCAGAACTATCATGAAAGAATTAACCTCTAAAGAAAGGATAAAATCTAACAGGAAATGAGTATTCCTACACTCTTGAAACCATGTTTAATTTTATCACAGTTACCTATGAGTTTCAATTTCTTTGCAAAATAGAGATTATAATATCTACTTCATAAAGATGCCATGATGATTTAAATGAGATAATGCCCTCTAGCAGTACTCTTGCCTGGCAAATCCCATGGACAGAGGAGCCTGGTGGGCTGCAGTCCATGGGGTCGCTAGGAGTCGGACATGACTGAGCGACTTCCCTTTCACTTTTCACTTTCATGCATTGGAGAAGGAAATGGCAACCCACTCCAGTGTTCTTGCCTGGAGAATCCCAGGGACGGGAGAGCCTGGTGGGCTGCAGTCTATGGGGTCGCAGAGTTGGACACGACTGAAGTGACTTAGCAGCAGCAGCTGAAAAATGGGGTGCAAATGTAGGCTACTGGAGGAAAAGTAATAGGTACCCTCAGAAAATGTTATTTCTGAAATCAGTATTGCAGTACCTAATAGCAGACTAAGCAGGTGATAACTAATAAAGCAAGGGCAGCAAAAAAGAGACCAACTCAACTTCATTGAGCTCATTGAGAATTCAGAAAGTAGAAAATCTAGAAAGAATTTAATTTCAGTACACCTATGTTTTGTGTTTTACAATTTAGTATTGCTAATTTCATAAGAATCACATATCTTTTTGGTGCTAAGGGCTTCTAGGAGTTCTTAAACTGACCTTGATTGGATTCGTCTGAAACAGAATCAATAAGGACTGTGAGTAAAAAGCACGTAAAGTCCTGTGACATTTAAATGAAAGACATAAAGAGTATATAGTATATGTGTCTTATGAGTTAATTATATATTTCTTGGTACTTGTGAATTACTTCAACTCAGAACTAAGATGAATTGTGGCAGCAGGAACAACTGCAGTAAGTACATCTATAATTCAAGGTGGCTTTAAAGATGGACACTGGGATGTATGGGATATCTGATCATGTGGATGGAAGATGCAGCTTACCTGCACAAACTAATTGTGTCTGCCTAAAGACTGATTATGACATTGTCAAAAGCAAAAGAGGGCCCTCTGTGTAGCTCATGCCTGAAATTCCTTAAAAGCATGTTCCAGGAAGTTGTACAAATTCAGGCCTTGTTTTGATAGAGTATGCATGCGGAAAAGCATTGTTCTGTTTCTCTCTGTAAATGACCACATGTAAACAGGCCACTGTTCCAGTCCCAAATGCTCTGCACTGTTGAGAGCTAACAGAGAGCCAGGCAGGGGGCGCCCCCCTTTGCTGCTGCTTTCATTTTTAAAATGAATCATAATTTCTGCATTGGATACAAAGATGGGTTTACAGCTATTAGCCATCATATTAATAATTTAGAAAATACATGCCCAATCACTTGTGTTCTTTCAATTCCCTACGAACACAGCTGCAACCCACATTAGAAGCGAGGGTGAATGGATATTTTTCAGATGAGATATTTGGGTTGAATTATTAGGGTAGCCTGTACTACAAAATTACTAATAAACATTGCTTCTGGCTCAATTTAGTCTGAACTCAGTGACCTAGCCAATGGTGACAAATCAAAAACTCTGAAATGCCCGATGAATGAATCCAACTAATCAAGGAACCCTGTAGGAAGTAGATGCCAGGATTAATGAGCCAGTAGCTTCACCATGCCATGCTGTTATTTCTTCACATAAATGCCCTCAGATGAGATTATCTTTATGTCATGAAAAGGAGAAAAGGAAGGTTACCTTCTTTCAACTGACAGGTTAACTACTGCCATTACTAGAAGACACATCTTTGTGGGTGTTTTTCCTTTACCCTAAAAATTCATACGTTTGAAGTCCACGACACAAATTAAAAACATTTTCATGTTCAAGGTAAGCAGCCACTGATGACATCAAACATAAATTGCCTCAAAGTTAGAACTTCCTCTATATTTTCCATTTACATCTACCTTGATTTACCCAAATGGCTCTGCACGCTATTTTCTATTCAGTCTCTAACGTCATCTCTGGTAGGCTAAAGTCCTATATTCTGTTTCTCCCACCATCAACAAAAGGTAAACTGAATGCAAGATCACTACTCTGCCATCACTTGCATGCCACGTACGATATTCAGGACCGACACTGAAAAATACAGATACAAAGATAAAAGTGCGTATTCAAATAAATCAGTCATATAGTTACATCATGATAGACTTTGACTTTTCCTAGCTAGCACGTGGTGTTGGTATTCAATGCCAAAAAAGACTACTCAGCAAAAAGTACAATTCATTAGAGGCAGGACATCTGACATGCTGTACTTATCTACCTTGTTCTCCGATATCACTCATCGTTTGTTATTGTCTCTATTCCCTTATGGAATATAATTAGTTATTTTTAAAACTTTAACAGTTTTGAGTCAGAATTGCTGATAAGGAGTAAAAAAGTAACATGAAGCATGACTCTGTTGTTAGTTTTTTTTTCCTCCCTCAAAATGCAGAAATCTCTCAGGCTTGTGATTGAGATTCTTATTATCTGCTTTTTATCACTGCTAAACTGTAAACCTTAACAATTTAGACCAGGTTGCCTTCCCTTATGCTAATGGCATCTATGACATTAGAATGTTCAGAATTCTTAATACAAAAATCTATTGCCATAGAAACAAATATTATTCCAGAGTCAGGTAAAGTGAAAAACTCTGCACACTTTCATTATAATATTGATAAATAACCATTACATTATGAAATATAAGTATCTTTGAAAGCATCTATCACTTCAGTTGATTTGCAACTTCTCATCAGTGTTCTGAGTTGCCCCATTTTTTTTCAAATGAAAGTCCCATTTCCCTTGCCTTGCAGAAATACAGTTTTTAAAGATTCCACTTAGCATCCTTTATTGCATTCCTACATCATAAAGTTATGCTTTATAGCAGCATAAAAAAGCTGTAAAATTAGCATCCTTGTAAACAACCTTCCATGCTCAGTGGTGAAACAATGTGTGATTTGTACTGATCTCTTAAATGTGACTTGAGATTACAGTATCTACAAATTCACCTTAAAAAAAAAAGCACTAAGCCAACGGAGAATATGACAAAATGCAAAACCAAGGAAAAGTATTTTTCATCTACAGATATTTTAGAAATTTGGTTATCACACTTAAATTAAAATCTAAGATGAGTTCTAAAATATAAAACTGTTCCATTTTTATATGAAATCCCACAAGAGCCTGTTTTTATCTTCTTTAATAATTTAACATTATATTAAATACCCTTTAGAAATACCCTCTAATATTATATACCCTTTAGAAAATGTAGAACTGAAATATTGTGTGAACCCCTTTAATTAAAATTCCTAAGATAACATGAACCAATGATTTTTCATTATCATAGAAAACCATGCCTTTTTGTCCTCAGCTTCCAGGAGATCCCACTGTGTTCTCTTAGTTGAGTAACAAATTACAACAGGGCCCTAAGCTCACACCTAAGCCAACGGTTTGAAATTGTGTTCTAGGACAAGGGAGTTTTTAGGGTTTCCATTCTGCGGCAACTAAATTAGAAATCTTCCCATGGGAAAGGGTGCATTTTAATGCCTATAATGACCGTTAAATTTCAAACCACAAGATTGATTTTGGTTAGTCTTCCAAAGGAAGCCTGCGATACCGATTTGCCTTCAAGTTTAAAAAAAAACCCGAAACCTTCCGCCTCATTCTACCGCAAACAAACCGCAGCAATTTTTCACTACCAGTTAGTGTGGGGACGTGCGCTGAGCACGTGGCTAAATTTGAGGTTAGCTCGACCCAAGCATGGATCCTCAGAAAACTAAAGCAAACCCAGTGTAAACCAGGGAAGGCCTGACAGGCCCTGATCCGCAGCCAGGGCGCCCCGGACACCCTTCTCCCGACGACGTGCCCCCACCTGCAGCCCCAGGTGTCTGAGGCCTCGCCTGGACCCCCGACATGGAGGGGACTGGCCGCCTCCTTCGGACGGCCTCGAAGCCTAGGCCCCCGGGGAGGGGCCCCGGGCCTCTCTAGTCCACCGGGTACCTTGGGGCAGACGCCAGAAGGAAGAGCTCCGGAGCTCTCCACGCTTCCTTCACCGTGGTGCTTCCAGACGCAGCCCTACGACGAGGGCTCCCGTCCGCTGCTTTGTCCGGTAGAGACCGTTCACGCGAGAAGCTTGTCGACTCTCGGGCCCTGCGTTAAGTGCGGGCAGCTGCGCCCGGAGGCCCATCTCGGGCTTAGAGGCAGGGGTCGACCTGAAGCCTCGCGAGGCCTCGAGCTTGCGTGAGGCGATCGCCCCGCGGCTTCTCACTTCCGGCCTGCGTACCCAGGGACTGCAGGCTAGGCCTGCCGGCGGGGACGCTGTATCCGTGCGTCCTGTCTAGGGTGCGGTGCGACCTAGGAACTGTACCCAGGCCCACCGAAGAGCAGACGAGTCTCAGACGCGGGGACCCCGCCAACTGGGCACCGAGAACCTCTTAGAAAAGTTCTCTTCCCTTCGCCCCACGAGACCCTTCTGTCATTCAAACTCACACCAAAACCCATCATTCTCCGTATCACATACTGAAAATGATTTTATTTTATCCATTTACATTTAACTTGATATAAACTTGTTCGGAAAAGTCAAATAATATGCTTTATATTAGCTCAAACATTTATTAAGAAAACCAAATTCCATAAATAAGCACAGACAATAAGTTAAAACATATCACAAATTGACCAGTATGTAACAAGAATGCTTTATCTACACAAAACATCCTATTTCACATGTTTGTTCATTCTTCGAAAGCGCTTCTGTTCTCTGGGTTTGGATTTGACCAGCACATGCAGAAAGAGCTGATTGCGTTTCTCTGTACAAAGTTGCAGGGTTGTAGATGCCTGAGTGCACCCTTCGGCAGCCGGCAGGGGCCAGGGCAGTGGCCGAGGGGCACGAGGAAAAACAGGACGACCACAAAACAACCAAGGGCACAGAGCAGCGCGAGGAGAGAGAAACGGAAAAAAGGAAGCAAACCAACCCCAGTCCTGAAGGATCCAGAAAAAAAGATGTGGCTTTTGGTTTTACAAAAGGAAAATTTTCTTACGTGTTTCTTTTATTCTTTCTCATAAAGACATTTATCAAAATGGGTAAGATCACCTCTTCATCACATGACTGCTTTAGTCTACTCCAGCCACCCAATCCACTGACATGTTCCTCCTGAGAAGCCTTCCCTCAATACCCTCACATAGTTGTACCTAAGAAAATAAAAGATGAAACAGAAACGTTCTCTTGCAAGCCAATACACGGCTGCAGGTATGTGACTGGATGGACAAGGCAAGGAACGGCTAGTGGGAGAAGAAAGAAAGGAGTTCGGTGCAAGAATACAGGGATAAATCAAATTGTAATCAGGCCCTCAGATGAGGCGGTTGGTAGTAGATGCTTGCCCTCCTTTTAGACAAAAATCCTAACATTGTGCTGTCTCTTGAACACGTCCGTGTGTGACCTAGGTGCACTGTGTATGAGTGTGTGCGCGCGCGTGTGTAGTGTCTGAGAGTGAGCGAGAGTGCGGGTGTGTGTGTTTCTGCCCACAAACCAGTCCACTGGTGTCTGATTTCAGATCCTGAGTCTACTCCCTGCTAAGTAAAATGGCGGGAAGGATGCTTTCGGCAGGGCGCGGGAGGATGGGGCGTGAGGAGCGGGGCAAGAAGGGACCGGGGGCGAGGCGCGGGGCGAGGGGGCCGCAGGCGTCGTGGAGAAGGTGTGGGTGGGCATGCCGCCCGTCGGAAGGCCAGGCGGAGGGCGCGAGCACGGCGAATGCGGGCCGGGAGGCGGGGAGGCGTGGGGCCCGGCGCTCGCGACTGGGCGGAGGGAGGGGCCAGGTGAGGCGGGTGGGGCGCGGCGGGGAGGGTGCGGGGAGCGGAATCAGGCGGGAGGGAGGCCTCGCGGGCCGAGGCTCGGGGTGAGCCCGGGAGAGTGGAGGACGGAGGGAAGGAAGGGCCGGACGAGATGTGGTGGAGGCCGGGCGGGGAGGGAGCAGGGCGCTGGCGCTGGGGCCGCGGCGGGAGAGCGGGGCAGGGCGCCCGGGCGAGGGCCGGGGCAGGGAGCGGGGGGCCCGGGCGCGCGCCGCCGGGGCCTCGGGGCGGACCGGGGGGCGGTGCCGGGGGCGGAGCGGGCCGGGCGCGGCGGTATTAAGTGAAGCTCATGGAGACTGTGTGCTCTAGCGCCTTGCGGCGGAGGGAGGCGATGCTCGTGCCCCGCCACACATCGCTGCTGTCCGGGGAGCTGCAGAGCTGGGGCGAGCCGGAGACGTTGCTGGGGCCGGGGAGGGAGGCGGGCACCATGCCGGGGAAGGCGGGCTGGTAGAGATGCGACTGCAGCCCCGCGCCATTGGAGCCCGCCAAGCTGTTGGACAGGCCCATGGAGTTGGGCGGCGGCCCGGCCGCCAGGCTGCACTGGGACAGCGACTGCGCCATGGCTTGCTGCCTGCCCAGCGCCGGCGGCAGCGGCAGCTGCGACACGCCCGGCATGGCGGCCGCCGCCCAGCGGGTGTCGTTGGCATGGAAAGAGCACAGGCTGTCGCCCATGGCGGCGGCGGCGGCGGCGGCAGCCGACGGGAACTGGGGCAGGCCTGGCGTGGGCAGCAGCGTGCCCGGCGCGCGGAACACGTTGGTGGTCTTCTTGCGCTTCTTCCACTTAGCGCGCCGGTTCTGGAACCAGACCTGGAGCGGACGGGGGTGGGGAGACACACAGGGCGCTGTTAGCCCGCGGGCCGGCCAGGAGCGTCGGGGGCCCGAGCCCGAGAAACCCGCGGCAGGTCCACCCCCTCGGCCCCAGGCCGAACATGTGCCATCGGCCCGGAGCGCCCCCACACGCCGCCGGGCACCCTGGTTCTCCACCAGCCCTAGGCAACCGGCGCCCCGGGCCTCCACCGGGCGCCAACTCCAGGAGAACTGAGTGACCGTGCCCGGGAGCACTTACGCACCGTGCAGACAGACACCGCACGCAGCATTCACCACGCCCCTGCGCGCCGGCACATTCTGCGAGCCGCTCAGACGCACTGGTCTGCAGGCAGGCATGTTGTCAAACCTGGACCCACAGGTGTACAAATGAAGATAAACATGTGTACCCGTGTGGCCTAATAGCGTGCCATTAACAATGATGGGGTATAGAATTTTCAGAAACGCTGGAAACTTGGAAATTGATGAAGAGCTGTGGATGACAAAGCCGGTTTCAAAATCGAAAGACAAAAGAAAACCCCTAACGCCACGGATGACGGAGCGGAGAGCTTAACATAGTGATCCATGTGGGAAAGCAAGCGCCACTGAGCTACGGTGTAGTTTGGGTCACCACAGTGACTTCTGATTCGTAGCGACTGGTACTACTGCCGCAAGTCCGTGCCTCGTGCTCAAGCCCCTCTAAGGGTACCTATATCTGGGTTGTGCAGGTGTGCTGGAACCTGCTGCTAGAGCCCTAAGCCTCAGGGCTTTCAAATCTATTATTTCCAAGAATTTACTGTGGATCCCAAATAACAAAGCCTCCAGTTCCCTCAACCCCACCCCCACCCCGCCTCATTTCATCTATAAATTAAAAGCAAATCTTCTGACTACTACAAACCAAAGGAAGTCGTTTAAAGATCACACTACCTATGAATCAAATTTAATTTTGCTCAGACAAACCCAGATGTCTTTTTAAAGGAGATGTGTTTGATAAAATATACTCCAAATGAAAATAATCTTCCTATTAGTTTTTTCTTAACAGTAGACCCTGAAAGTTCAGACTTTATAAGACAAATTTGCCTGTCAATGTCAAATTCACTACCACAGGGGAAGGAAAGGTTCTTCCCAAAAGACATCAAGTAAACCCTGACCAAGAAAACTTCCCCTCACCCCATGTTTAAATTTGATTTTTTTTTAAAGCCAGCCTGTCCATTTGGCAGGCTTGCAGTTCAACATATAGTCAGCTGGAGGTTTACTATGCATAAATATAAATGATATGGGACACAGCTTAGGTACTGATTGAATTTTCTCATAATTTAATTTGGTCAATGCAACTTGACCACTGTAAGGTCATGCATTAACCCAAACTCTTTAGTGTTTATTCTGCAAACTATCACAAGTATGGGAGTACCTGACCCCCTTTCCCAGTAAACCAGTTCACACCCAAGCAAGTGGAGCTACACTCCCCATTTACCAATATGAACAGCCCTGCAATCTAGAATTCTCTTCAGCCTTTGGGCTGGCCCTGGCTTTTCTACCATACATGCATCATCACCCACCACTTCATCTCTTTCTGGTTTCTACCTCATTTTCCATGTTTTTGCCTACTGTAGTGTCCAGATTGGGTAAAGATGCAGGGTCCTTTCCCTGGTAAAGCCCCTTGAGCTGGTGGCGCAGTGGATTAAATGAGGCAGCAGGGCCCTAGATAGAGACTGGGATCAATGCGGGAGCAGGCGGAGGATTGAGCTGTTAGTGGAGAGTAACCCACAGGAGCCCAGGAAAGCACCTCTAGGAGACTGACTGCCACAGGTCGCTTTGCATTATCCATCCAAGGCTGGACCAGGTGGAGCCCTAGACAGGACGGTGTCTGTGACCAAAATGGTCCCCATACCTCACATTCTGCACCCAGATATATTTCGAAAGGTATCTATAGATTAAAGACCGGTTCCCAGAACCCTGCAAATGTCAGTGACTTCTGAAATGTCTGACTGACTGCGGTGGGCATGGTGTGGAGAGTGGGGAAAGAAACAGAAGAAAGGGGGGAGGAATTGCCCAGAAGAATCTCAGTAGAAAACATGCCTGCCAGAAAGATTTCTGAATCTCAGGCACAAGCAGAAAAGAACAGCTGTTGAAGAACTAAATATTGTAGAAATAATCGAAAAATTGTGCTCAATTATGTTTGAGGGTTAGTAGTCAAATGATGGCTACAAAATTTTTTATGTTTCATGGCTTACTGGGATGGGGAAAAAAAAATCTGCATGGGATCTGAGCACCTCCGTTCCAAGGTATGATGCATATGTTTTTAAAATGTGAATGTTTCCACTTGAAAACTAGAGCATGACGGATTAAAATGCAGGTAAAACCTAAGGGAGATTTTGAGAATGCACAGATGACAACTCCAGGAAATATATTAACCGCAGCCACAGCCAACTTTGTACTCAGTTTGAAATGCAGCTCTTCTCAGAAGATGCTTAATACAACAGTGAGAATCTAATGGAGGTTGGAATTTAAAAATCCACTTTCATGATATCTGCTGTTACAGTAATATAGACATACTGTAAATGTATTTTAAAATATATAGCCCGTTTAATTCCCCACCTATAAATGGCTCAGAAATAGAGAAAGAGAGGAGAAAGAATATTACTTTTTCCCCCTCTTGAAGCAAACGCTTTATGAAGATCTCATTGGAATCCAGCAAATGATTAATGTGAAGATTTGGGAGGAAATCTGGGGAGCTGTATTAAAGCCTAGATCTCAGGTTCATTTCGATCAGCCAGCCGTGAACTCTGGGCCGAATTCATTACACTTTAATAGTGCTGGGAGAGGAAGAAAATGCAATTTCTCATTCCATTAGAAAACTAGAAAATACTCTCGGCTTGTCCCCCTATTAAGATGTGGCAGGTGACAGGGCCATTCTGGGGGACACGGTCAATGGAATTACAGCACATTATTTTTGTTCGTATAAAATATTGAAAGGCAAGCCTGACTGTGCAGAAGTTATTTCACTGATTTGGTTTTTATGTAAATAAAATATTGAAAGTTAATTAATCCGTGCTAGAGACTAATGATTATGCTTATTATATTGCATTTGATCGCGTAATTTGCATGATTCTCGCATTGCTGCTTAATAAGCCATTCCAGGTTATAAATAATTCTGAAATTGGTTTCTAATAATGGCATGCTATAAAAGGAATGGTTTTATTACACTAGCCAGAAAAAAGGAGAGATATCAGACATGGAATTGGCCTCCGTGTGAGTAGAGGTGCTTTAATAAATACTTAAAAGGATGATATATGGCAGATATAGATAAAAATAAGTATATTGGATCATTTAGCCTAGAATCAAAAAGTATCTTTAAAAACATACAATTGCAATAAATTAAATGTTTAGATCATTTTTAATCAGTGCAGTGGCCCACATACTGAAAAGAATTTGTGGCAATCTGTTAACGATAAAGAAAACTATGAAGTACTCATCATATAAGAACATAAACCAATTACTACTTAATTTGAATTTGGTCAAGGAGCAAAGATACAGTGAATTGTGAAGTAAATACATTTTACATAAATTATTTTTGCATTACATTACATAATGTTAATCATTTTGAAATGTTAATTAAGAAGGTTATGTTGATCTGATTACTTTTTAAACTATGGAACATTATTTTTAAAAATATTGAAATTACCATTCTATTAAATTTTTCCTATCAGCAGCATCAAGCTATTATCTTTGGTTGAACATTATGCTAGAAGAATTAAAGTACTCTGTCTCTATCCTTCTTGATTATTCTTTTGTGTACTTCTTAAAAATAACTGTTTCTATTACATAGTTTGTGCTTTATTTCATTTATAACTTCTTATATTAAAAGAATCACTGCCATTAACCTTTGGAAGACCTAATAAAGTTTAATAGACCTCGTTTTCTTTTTTCATAAAGTCAGTTGTCCAATTATATTTTATTTGTGATTCTAAGTTATATTTTAATTCAAACTAATTACTAGTAAGCCTAGGTTAAGCAACAGCATTTTAGTCCTTAAAAATTATTATATAGTATTTCTCTTGAGTGAAAAAAATGTATGAATTTTGAACCGACAGGATTTTAACAAGCCAGTACTATCATTAACAGTAATGAAAATATTGAAATTGTATATTTCTGTTAAGATATGAACTCAATTTCAGATTTAAAAGAGGAGCAAGGTTTTAAAAAAAAAGCTTAAGAGCATTAATAATATATATCTGTACTATGCAATTAACGTGCCTCTGATGCTTAATTTCAGTGGCCCATGGTTCAGGGCTTCCAGAGTTCACTAAAGAAACCACCAGATTTACACTGAGTAAAAATGTTAATATAGTGTGCTATACCCTTTATTAACTTGACCACCTTAAGTCCCCAATGACATTTATTTGCTGACTGTTTAAAACAGAAGGTTAGACAGTCTTTAAAATGCTGAATGGAGACAGAAAAATTCAACACTGTGATTATGAACACTTTTGACTTTTAGATCAAATGTAAAGTAACTGAGACCTTTAAACTTTGATGTTTAAAATTTGTAAAATGGAGATCTTTAACATTTTTGATAGCAGCTAGAGCTGAGATTGACACAGGATAAGGAACAGAAAAGACCCTGTCGAGGACAGGCTAGAAAGGTTTTCAGCACCCTGGATAGCTCAAGTCTAACCGCCCCTCTTGGAATTTCACCTCCAGCACCTATCCATAAAATATTTGATATAATGTTTTCATTCTTCTAAAAAGTGGGAAAAATCTGAGATTCATTGGACTTATACCCCAATTTTCAGAAAAGTTACAGGGGTGGTTTGTAAGTTATATATAATTTACAACTTGGAGGGTGGTTGGACCAGAAAGAATAAGGGGTCAGTAATGATTTTGTTTACTACTGGTCAATCTTTTCTGACCTAAATGTCCTTTCTTCAAATCGGGTAGCTATACCAGAAAGCCCTTATTCCCTCCCCCGCCCCCCCCACACACACACACTGCCCAAGTTACTTTAGGGGAAACCAGGACTCAGGCTGTGGGGGATCGCTCCAGCTCCCCCAGCGCATTGGAAGGCCACCAGATTCGAAGCCTTTATAAGCATCGAAGCTAGAGGGTATTTTGCCTGAGCGCGGCAGGAGTGTGATATGCAGGAAAACCCAGGTGTGGATCTTTTCTGAAAGGCATCCACTTCGCCTTATTTTCTCCTTTTTCGTGTTTTCTGTATTGTATGATGCATTCTCCCATTTATCCAGACACGACACAAACTCATTAGGGGGTAATGAAATATTTGTCTATAACGGGAGCTGGAGTGGAATTGCCCGCGGGGGTTAAAACGCCGCCTAGGAGACACGGAAGGTGGAAGACCCGGAGATTTCCTTCTCGGGAGGAAGGAAGAGACCTAACAATCGAATGACGCCGGCTTCGCTTTGGAGGAGTTTCCGCGGAAATATGGTTATACTGGCAGGAGATGGGGGCACTGTCTGCCCATCGATGGGGTCAATTCGCGGGCAGAGGAGCTAACTTCACCCAGGAAAGCTTAGCCCAGGATCCCTGTAAGGGAAGAAAAGACCCTGCTTCCTTTGCCTAATTCCTCCCACGCCCTCCTTGTCTTCTTCCCTGGCGCCCAAGCCCAGCGTACCTGCACTCGGGACTCAGTCAGCCCGATACGAAGTGCCAGCTCCTCGCGCATGAAGATGTCGGGGTAGTGAGTCTTGGCGAAGCTCCTCTCCAGTTCGTTGAGCTGAGCAGGGGTGAAGCGCGTTCGATGGCGCTTTTGCTTCTGTTGGCCCTGCTGCTGACCGGCTTGGCTGGGGTTCGGGCCGCCCTGGGGCCCCGGCTGCTTGTCCGGGTCCTTTGCGCTCACCGCCAGCGAGGCCGGCGTAGAGCCCACTGTGGTGATGTCCTCCCCAGGCAGCAGAGTGGCTCCCTCGACTGGGTCGGAGTTGGGCGCTAGGTCCCCCGGGTGGCCCCCGGGGTCAGAGCCCCCTACGCCCAGCCTACACTTCACCGCCTCCCGGTGGCCCAGAAGCTCGGCGGCATCTTTCATACCTGAGGAGGCAAGGGGATGGCGGTCACTACTGCTCTGGCCATTCCAGGAGGGACTGTACGCCCCGCGTGATCCTTTTCCAGCCCCGTGCTCGGCTCCCTCTGCGCCCACGGTCGCCCTACGGAGCAATCTCCCGGGGTGCTCAGCCTGGGGCCCCAGGATCTGGACTGTCAGGTTGCAAGACAGTCTCCCGGCCTTTTCCCTTCTCTCCGCAGCGGGGTCCCTTAGTAAACAACACATGCTTTCGTCTCTCCCACAATGAAACATTCCTAGTCCCGGCAATGAAACATGCCTCGGAGACCCTTTCATGAACCGTACCCCACGGCGTTCTAGGAACTCCAGAGCTTATCCTGGAACCGAGCGGGGGTTGGGGGGAGGGGGGAAGAAAAGAAAATTAAACAATTTTCTCCGTTGCTGCCCCACCTGCGCTTAGGCAGCCTGAGAAACTCTACCTCCGACCCTCAGCCAATTCCCTCTCACTTTCGGAAAATGAGTAAGTTTCCAAGCTTTCCACCCCCTGAAATCAACCCAAATCAGCTCCGCCTCCCCCTCAAATCAGAGAAAGTGTTTGGAAAATGGAGTCACATCCATCACCAAAGATTTCCAAACCGGAAACCCAGAGCCCAGTAACCCAGACATCTTTAAGAAAACTCAAGTAAAGTCTCTAGACATAACAGTGAATCAAACTTTAGAGAATTCAACTTTTCTTTCCGGAGATATAAAAGGTGTGTTCCTCTCAGCCATTGATTGGCAATGCCGACTCCCTTTGCAGGCCGGATGCCTACGAGGATGAATCTGGCTTTTCTCCTTTCTCAGTGAGTACACTTAGTAAATTGCTTCTATTGCAGTGGCTTCTCCTTCAAGACTGAGTTTTACAAATTCAACCATACTTAAACGAGGAGCAGAAAGAGGTATGAGGAGAGAGAAAGAGAGGGAAAAAGAGAAGAAAGAAATCTGAAATTAAGGCAAACAGGAGGGGAAAAGAAAAAAAAAAAAACAAACACGCCTCCAAACAAATTATCACGGGGTAGATCGCCCCTTCAAAAAAATAAAAACAATAATAAGGGGGAGGGAGGAAGTGAAAAAATAAAAAAATAAAAAAAACAAAAAGTAACAACATCACCCAACTCCTTTGAATCTACATATTCCATAGATTTTTTTAAGACGATGTTAAATTAAATTAAACTTTAATGCAGCACAATTACTTTTAAAGAAATTAGTCCATTTAGGGCACATTAAGGTAAAATAAGGAACAAATTGACAATTTCCTGCCCGGGCTTCTCCTGGCTGCCCGGGCGAGAGGCGCGCACTCACCTAGCCTGGCGTCCAGGAGGTCGGCGTGAGACAGCATCGCGCACCGCTCCAGGGCGAAAGCTGTTCCCCCCCAAATTTTAGCGGCTTTAAGTTATTTAAAATAGATATAAGCTATAAGCTATACGATATAGATATATATAGATCACCTAAATGAAAGAAAATTCGGTTTGTGGTTAAAAAGGGGGCTTCTTGCATTATAATGTCCTTTAGAGAGACGGGGAGGTGCTTAACAGTTGAATGAACCCGTGAGCAGCTCTGCGAGGGGACCAATCAGGAGGGCAGCCTGCAAATGTCAGCGCCCGGAGAGTCCCCCACTCCGCCCGCCCGCCCGCGCCCGCCCGCCCGAGGAGGCGGCGGCGGCAGCCGGGGCTGCTCCAGCCCCGAGCAGCTGCTAAAGCAGCGGCGGCCGCCTCGGCCTGGCTTCTGGGCCCGACCTACGGTAGTTTTTCCCTAAGATTTTCTCCAGGCACACCTTGCCTTCTGGTCCCGCCTAGGTCGCTCCAAAGGCGCAGCTCTGTGTCTCTGAGCTAGGATCTTCCCCGGGGCAGAGGTAGGGCAGGGGACAGAGCAGGGCATAACCCCTTGGTGACCCGGGAGTAGCCCTGGCCTGCGCGCTGGGCAACAGTGGCCTGCTGCTGGGGCAGGCCTGACAATCCGCAGCACAACAAGGCACGGCGCCCTCCAGACCGCGCCTAGACTTCGCGGCCGCCCAGCAGGCCTGCGCTTACTGTCCAGACGCCCTGGCTGGGACCCCGGGCCTACAGAATCCCATTTTCGGGGCATGGCTTGAGCGCACAACAGTACCCGACTCCCTCCTCCGCCCCCCTCCCCCCACCGCCCACCCCCCCACCCCCATCCCCGCGCCCGCCCGCCCTCCGCTGCTTCCAGGCCCCGAGGTCTACTTCGTGGACCCGAGCGTGGTGTCTTTTTTGCACTTTGCACCTCCTACGCCCGGCTCCAGCTTCTCAGCCAGCCTACACTGGCATCCTGGCCCACAACCTGCTCCTTTGGTCAAAGTTTCTAAGTTCAGTACGTCTCCCAACTCCACTTTAGGCTGTAAATAAAATTAAATGCTCTTTATTTTCCTCTCGAATGTGTTAAACTCCTTGAACAATTTAAAGTGCTTTGCACAAGTGAAGCGAACCATTTCTAATGTTCTGATTTTTCAGAGCCAGCCAACAACAAAGTTTAGATTAGTAATATATTTCTAACCAGAGTAATTTTCAAGATCATTAGGCATTTATGTAATTAGTGCCAAATCTATAAGCTTTTATTACTATTATTAGAGTAAAATCAGTATAAATTTGTACTAATTTACTACTGTTTAGACTTGGCTGTCAAGACCAGAGGTTCTTATTGTAAATGATAACTGAGGAAATTAAGTGCAAAATTCTGTACCGTTTCTGATCTGCTCCTAAACAATCCGTTTCAATTGTATTTGTAGCAGAACATAATGCCCTTTTAAAGTTATTTGACTTGTATTTTTATTTGCAACACAAGAAAAATGCCCTCTTCCCAGGCACAATGAAAACTGATATTTACTACTCTCAACTTGATTAACATTGATTTTTAATTCGAGAGTGATGCAATTAAGATTATTCATTTAGTGCAAATAAAGCTTCCACAAAAGGGTGGCCCTATGAAGTCTGTTTTAAATAATACCGAGCAAATGGCTTTTTTTGTTCGCCGTCCAATTGACTTACACAAAACATTGGAAATGCTGCCTGAGAGCAGATGCGAGAGGAATTGTGTGTGCGCGCGCGCGTGTGTGTGTGTGTGTGTGTGTGTGTGCGCGCGCGCGCTTGCGGTTGCGCGCGCTTGTGTCCTTAGCTATGTGTGTGACAGGGACCGAGCAAGTAGACAAAGGAGGCTGCAAGGCGAACTCTGGGGCAGTTTTGCTTCCTCTTCTCTCCTGCAGCCCATTCCACTCTTCCCATGCACACACACGTGCGCGCGCGCGCACATCCACACACAAGTGTGAGTGTCGGGCATCAGCCACATCGGTTCCTTCCGAGCAGCGGAGATCGCTTCTCCGGAAGCTCGGAGCCGGGCCGAGCTTCCGCGATCGTCGCGGAAGCTGCTGCCAAAGCGGCCTAAACGGGACTGGGGCGCCGGGACCGCGGGCTGCGGCTTGGCGGAGCCCGAGCGGCGGCGGCGCGATTAGGAGCCGCGAGGGTGTTTGCCTTTTGCCTAAAGTCCTTTCGAGAAAAGCTTTGTTTGAGAGGCGAATACCTAGACCTAAAGCAGAGTCCTTCCTATAAAAGCTTCCCCTTCCCCAACGAAACGCCAAATTTAGAAGCCACAGAGCCTGGCGCGCGCTCTAAGAGGGAGGCTAGCGGCCCGGAACCCGGCGACGAGCTCCCTGGACCCGGCTCCCGAACGCGCACCTGGCCGCACGTCCCCGGGGACTGGGAGGGGGTTTGTGCCCACCTGGGTGGGGCTCGGGGGTGGCCGAGGACGCGGGGGCAGAGGTGGGCAGAAGTGTCAGGGTTAGGGACGAGGCCTGGCGGGAGGCACCCCGCTCCTGCACACCGGCGGGTCCTCGGAAGCCGGGACCCCGCGGCTCCGCACCCTGCCTGGGGGCGGGAGGAGAGGCTGCCACCTGGGGAGGCAGGAGAGGGCGCGGGCCCTACACAGGTGTGCACAGCGGCGCTCGGGGCCTCGTCCCACAGCCGCCCAGAACAGCCGCGGGCCGTGCAGCTTTCTCCCACACGCACACGCTCGTATATTCTGTTTTGTTGCATCTTTCAGGTCGATAAATAAATGTGTAACAGTTAATGTGAAGACACATCAGAGTAATAACAATGGGACGAAATCAAAGGATTATCCATCTCTGTTAGTAACCGCTGAATAACAATGTTGCGGCGTGATTGATAGCCCGCTTCATTTTATGACTTTTCTATTGGTCTTGATTTTTATAGCAGTATAAACAAACTAAATCATTTCTTCCAAGACTTCAGAGCATAAGCATCTGATGGTGGGGGTTGGGGGGAGAGGGAAAAAGGAAAGGCGAAAAAAAAAAAAGAAAGAAAGGGAAATCTGAGAGTGGGAGGGGGTGTCTGGATGGTGTGGGGGCGTCGAGGTGGGGAGGGAGCAAGCTGGGGCTGGCCGGCGAGTCAGCAGTCGGCTGCCAGCAGGCGTGGCGAGGAAAATGACAATAGTCTGGACGTAAAATGCTCGCCCCCGCTCTCGGTTCCCTCTCTGCAGCTCGTTTCGTTTGGCCAATGTTTGAATCCACCTGGGCAGCTCCTGAGATGTATTTACCAGAGTTTTATTCTCCGTCATCTTCCCACGTTCCTCGGGCAGCCGGAAAAGTGCCGGTCAGGCCCATTGCTATTGATAATTTAAGGCATTTCCCACATGATCATGGGAACTGAAGTCCCTAACAAGGCGAGGCTTTAGCCCAATGGCCCCCAAATCTTCGGAATGACAAGAATGTCTTCAGAAATCACTTCAAAGCAAAGTAAAAGGATTTTCTATGACGGATCCAGTGATTTTTCCTCAATAAATAGGTTTTAGATTGTTACACACACGTAGAAGTGGAACAAAGGGAACTACCAGAAAATATATTGGTTGCCCCTAATAAAATTTATTTAGACAGTTTACTTCTCATAAAAAATAGAGATTGAATTTTGTACAAGAGCCTGCCAAGGGGCGATGCACAGGGAAATCATTTTTTTCTTTCTTTTTTTTCCCCCGCTTCTTCTTTTTAACGAAGCACAAAGAGCATTTAAAGGCCAGGGAATCCAATCCAGCTCTCGCTGGGCCACGTGCTGGGACAGAACCAGAGAACTTTGTAGTTTTGAAAGAAGGTGGTTTTCTGGGATATATATATATATATGTATATATATTTAAGAAAACAAAACCTCAAAGATTGATTGTGTAAATTACCAATACAGCAACTACAAAATCGGTGCCTTTCCTTCTGCTTTCCCATCCTGGTCCAGAGCAAGATTTAGGAATAGAGTGTGACTGGATAGAGGGGTGGGATGGTATGGGAGATCCAGGCAGCAAGTGCTTTAATGATGGATTTATGCTGATTAGGTTTGTAATTCTGATTTTCTCTCTAATTATATTTCCGCGTTCATTGCGAATCCTTTGTAGAGACCTAGAGAGAGAGAATAAAAATATATACCAGATGCTCCTGAAGAAATGGGTAGTGTGCCCAGAGCCCTAATTGCTTTTTCCACTTACAGAAGCCTTGGGTGTTTATTAAATGCAACTTTCGGTTGCTTGGGATGTTTGTAAACTACTCTCTCTTTTTTTTTTGCAGACAGTGGGCTGAAATACAGCGCGTTATTATTCACATTCCTGCTATTAAATGCTGAATTGTAACATTGTTCCCTTTAATGAGGAGCGTCTCCCTCAATAATTAACGATCTCACATTTTCCTATTTTCTTGCCTGATGAAAAGAATCAATTTTAATTCGTGGTAAATTACAGCCATGCTTTTGGGTATTATTTGCTTACAGAAAACAAATCAAGTGACTTGAACACTCCTGTTTACTTTTCCAGATATGCAATAACAAGCGCGATGGCGAGTCAGATGGCGTTCTGCCTTAAAACTTCAAACAGAATAAAGAGTGGGGGGCAAATACCCGAGGAAAAAAACCAGAAAGGTCTCAAGTCCACTGCGCTGGAAAGAAGGGTAACCACTTTCTCCCACAACTTTCAAATTCCCCAGCACTCACCCTCACCACCCAAACTCCGTCCCGGAAAGGGGTCAGTGGCGCACACTACGGTTTAGGAGGGCTGGATGTACGTCTCATCTGGGGGCAGTCGATGGGAGGATGGGGTGAGTGGAAGGAAAAGGACCTGGGAGGGCTGCCAAGTGTCTGGGAAGGGGTGACAGGTGCTTCCACACTTCTCTGCATAAAAGAACACTCTCGAGGTCCCCAGCAAAAGAGGCCATAGCCAAAGAGGCTTTCAGCACTCCTGTCCGGCCCCAGGGAAAGGGCCCTCGGTTTGTCCTCGGTTCTTTCTCCAGGGCTAAATGCGCGCCTTCAACCCCTAGCCGAACAGGTCTGGGCCCGGCCGCCAAGTGCATCCTCCAGTCCTTTCTGCTTTGGGAGCGCAGGGACTCCCGGCCTCTCTCAGCCAGGGTTTTTCCCATTGATGTCGCCGCGGAGCTCGTGGCCAAAAAAAATCCTTGCTCCAGCTCAGAAGCTAGAAGACAAAGATCCACCCTCTAGACTTTATTTATTATTATTATTTAGGCGCAGGGGCCGGAGCTGCGTGCGCGTGACGCGTGTACTTGTGCGGGCGTTTGTGCGAGCAGTCTGTGTCCATTGCCTGCGCACCCGAAATCTCGGGGTTGTGCCGAGGGGGGCGGAGGAGCGAAAACCCGCCGCCAGAGTCTGATTTCCTACCCTTCCCAGAAGCCCGTGGCGATACTCGAGCTCAACATATATATATTTTTTTTCCACCGCAGTTAAGTTTCCCATACATTCGAGTTTGCAAACTACAGCCATGCAGTCCACCTGATGACTCTTCGTGGGCGCTGGAGTGGGTCCCTTGCTTATTGTTTCAATCTCTGCCTTCCAACAACTAACATCCGCGGTCCTCAACGCAGAACACTCGGCACAAAACAATGACGGATCAGTCCCGCCCGCCAGACTCCTTATCTCCTCTATCCCGCCTTTATTTAGCCCTGCAATTTTAATGGCCCCAATTAGCCACATGGAATATAATAAGTGACATAGAGATTTTGTTATGTGTTAAGTTCGCTGCTTTTCTGATTTCTATTTACTCAGGATAAATAATCATATATCAGCTATTCAGTTAGGTGACAAGGCTAGTAATTGGAATAAAAAGAAAAACATCTCATCCTTATCTCTTTCTATAACTAGATATAGCGCTAATAAGACTGCATCAATCTTATCTAGCAAATAAATAAAATAGACAAACAAACAAATTCGCCTCCAACAAGTTAATGCGGTGTATCTGAGTGGAAAGTAGATATTTTCACGCATTCTGGAGATGAGGAGTGACTTTTAATAAAATCACAAGAAAAACAAATGTGATTCTGTAAGCCATTCTTGGCGCCGCCAGAGCCCCCACCTCCGCGCTCGCTCCCCGCCCGGCCCCACTATCCCAACATCCTTCTTTCCGCCAGCAATTCGGTCCCGGCCTGAGACCCGCGCGGGCGCCGAGGTTCCCCTGCTAGTGTGCACTTGGGGGGCGGGGAGGGGGGCGATAAAATTCTAGGGGGAGGGAGCCGTCGTCCAGGAGGATTTCCTCCTTGCTGCCCTCTCCTCTCTCGGCCGGCCTGCCCTCGCTCCTTTCGCTTCCCTTTTCCCTTCCCTCTCCCTTTCCTCTTCTCCCGCGTCCCTCTCCCTCCTTCCTCTCTCTTGCCTTTCCGCCTTCCCATCCCTTCCTCTCGTTCCCTCCCTGTGCCTCCATCCTGCAGTCCCCTTTCTCAGACTTTTCTCCCCCTTTCTCTCTCTCCCCTTTCTCTCCTCTGCCTCCCTCTCTCCTCCCTTCCCCCTTCCCCGCGGCCCGAGCGCGGCTAATTCCGGGCGTCTATATTCACTCAATTAGAGAAATCTACAGAGAAGATCGATCTTCCATCTGCAGACATGCCAGCTTAACAAATTAGATTCTTGTTTCGTGCAGGTGATTTGGTGACAGTTGGGGAATTAGAAGTAATAAGTTGTTGTGTTTGAGCCCGGGCCCCCGCCCCCCGCCCGCGCCCCTCCCCGCCCGCGGGCCCCCCGGCCGCGCCCGCCGCCCGGGCGCCCCCTCCCCGGTCCCCTCCCCCCCAAAGTTGGTCCGCGCCCGCCGCCATCGCCGCCGCCGCATCCCCCGCCGTAATTAGTGCTGCTGCCCTCCATGTGGGCTCGATTAAACCGTGATTTAGCCGAAAGAAATATAATTATGGCTGCAAATAAAATAATCAGCATTGAAGAGCGATTTCCTTAATGAGATGGAGCGGTTGCACGTCACGGAGTAAAGGGGTCTCATTAAGAGGTGGTAATGAGGCTTGGGTGGATGGTGCCGTCACAAAACTGCCCGACTCCTCTGCCGGCCCGGTCCGCCCGCCCGAAGCGGCCGCCGCCCCGCGGCCCCGCCGTCCCGGAGGGGCGCCCGGCCCGACCCCGCCCGGCCCGCAGGGGGCGCTGCGCCGGCCGCGCGGCCTGCCCCCTCCCCGGGCCCGCGCCTCTGTCGGGCTGGCGCGGGTGGACAGGGGCGCCCGCGATCGGCATCGCGAGCAGGGTTTGCACCGACGACTCCGAGGACAACGGTCGCTGGAGGCGCCAGTCGGAGCGAGGAGCCCCGGGCTGGGCCGGGGGCCGAGGAGCCATCCACGGAACCTGTGGGCATAGGTGGACGTGACTCCGACCCCACGAGAGCAGCACACGGGCAGGTGTGTGCCGGGGCAGCGAAGCATCTCCGCGGACGCGTCTGCACGAGGCAAAGACTGAGCCTTCACTGGCATCGAGTCCTGAGAGCAATGGCCCTGGGGGTCTCAGTCTGTCCGAGTCATTGTCCAAACCTTATTAAAGTACTGAAAAAGCAACAACTCTGTTTTGAGCACCTCGTGGGGGAAAAGAAAAAGTCTAGAATAAGTTATTCCAAAGATTTCTTAAATGGGCAGGTCTAACCTTTCCAGTGTATTAGGTTTAGGACAGCCTGTGCATTCCTTCGGAGAAGGCAATGGCAGCCCACTCCAGTGCTCTTGTCTGGAGCTGAGGAGCCTGGTAGGCTGCAGTCCATGGGGTCGCTAAGAGTCGGACACGACTGAGTGACTTCACTGTGACTTTTCACTTTCATGCATGGAGAAGGCAATGGCACCCCACTCCAGTGCTCTTGCCTGGAAAATCCCATGGATGGAGGAGCCTGGTGGGCTGCAGTCCATGGGGTCGTGAAGAGTAGGACACGACTGAGTGACTTCACTTTCACTTTTCATTTTCATGCATTGGAGAAGGAACTGGCAACCCACTCCAGTGTTCTTGCCTGGAGAATCCCAGGGATGGGGGAGCCTGGTGGGCTGCTGTCTATGGGGTCCACAGAGTCGTACACAACTGAAGTGACTTAGCAGCAGCAGTGCATTCCTGCTTTGCATCAAGGTGTGTCCAGATGTGGTGATACTTCAGTATTTATATTTCTAATTAGGTTATTAACTTTCTCCCTGGTTTTATCATTTGGAACCATTCTCAGTTGGAGAAGGAAATACACTATCCACACAGTGACTGATGCGGTTGCTGACCCATGTTTGCCCAGCTCCTACTATGTGCTGGGCAGGGTCAGTGATGGGTCCTGGGGAGTGAGAGGTGAACAGAGGGTCAGATCCTTGGCCCGGTGGAGCTTACAGTCCAGCATGCCCTGCTCTGCGTTTTTCGGCCATGGTGGACTGGCCATCAGGCATTTTCGCCCTGAGAGAGGCAGCGGTAAACGTGGGAAGCAGCTGTTTTAATATGCTCTGACCCTTCCACCTTCCCAATCAATGTTCTTTTTCCACCCAGGAACACGGATCCTGAGGAAGAAAGTAATTTTAGGTGTTAAGAGTTAATGTAATACCTTTTATAGAATGTTCCCATTTTAAAAGAGGAATGCAAGGTAAGGCAAATTGCCTAGATAAATGACATCCATGTCTGTCTGGTGGTAGTGGGAGGCTTGAAAGGGGAGGATTAGGGGATAAATCACTGCTGTCCAAAATGACTGCTTTCCTAATCAGCCTGGTTTGCTCTGATGGTAACTCCTGTATTTAAAATAATTTTTTCTTAGGGGGGGTCACAGATCCCTTTGAGAATCTGATGAAAGCTATACACCTCCTCCCACTAAAATGCATATATATTTGTAAACAACTTGGGGAGGTGTGCAGGCCTCCCAGAGCCCCAGCTTGTGAAAGGGTGGTATATATGCAGGTGAATCTTTAACATTTGTGATTATCAGGAGAAATAATACAAATATCCAGAGGAGTTCTATCAATCAATCTGAACCTAGGGAGGAGCTGAGTCAAGAATCAAAAATCAATTGCCAAACCAGTAAGTTTCAGCGAAAAAAACTGGTTAGTGGATGCATGCAGTCTGACAGATTTATAACAAATTCGTATCTTCCATCTGACCCAAATATAGGTTGATATTAATCCAAACCTATATACATTGTTTTCATGTGGTAGAGAATTGTCGGGAAAACTACCTTGTTGGTGGCGACTCTTGTCCCCAGATGCAGGCCCTGGGCACCCGGCACTCTGGCTGGGGAGGGCAGCAGCCTCACACAATGGTGGGTCATAAATACGCAGACCTTGTCCTGGGTTGCGATGTAAGTGAGTGTATTAAAATTCACACACTGGGACCACAGGGAGTGAAGGGTGATTAAAAGTCTGTTGTAAGCCCACTAAAGCCCCCAAATCCAGAGCTTAAGTTAATTCTCTTATTCACGCCCCAAAGGCATGTTCCACATTAGAGCCTGAAGCCAAGCAGCAGGACTGCCTTCTCTGCCCTCCCACGCTTCCCCAACATGTTAACATATGGAACCAGGGAGCCTTTCCTGGGTGGAAGGTAACGCTTTCCTGGCTGCTTTAGAATAAGGGTTTATTCTCCGCCTCTCCCTTACTTTTCAAGAGGTCCCCAAGTTACCCATCAGAAGGGCTATTGACTTTTCTGTATATACTTTTCATAATCTCCTTTTCACTCTCATGAAGCGACTGCATTAGGGAAAGGATGATGTATTAGGTAGGATACATATTAGGCTGCTGTACCAGCCACCCCAAATTGGAGTAGCTTAGACAAGATAGAATTTTATTTCTCTCTCACATTCCATACAGAGATCCAAACGATTGAGAACTTGCCCTTCTTTATTGTCCTGCCTTCCTCAACATTTGGCTTCCATCTCATGGTCTAAGATGGCTGCTCCAGCTCCTGCCACCACATCTGTATTTCAGACAGCTGGAAAGGGAGATGAAGAAGCAGCTTCATACCCTTACAAAGGGTATGGCTCAGAGATGCACCTGTCTCTTCTCACAATGCATTGACCAAAATCTATCTCAATAGAGAATGAGAACTGTAGTCTTTACCCGAAGTAGTGATAACATTAAAAAAGGAGGTTTTTCTGAGTTTTCTGCTCTGGGAAGCATATAATTGCTATCTTAGACATGGCCTTCACTTATGACTTATGACATCCTCACTTATTTTCTGAATTTGCACTGAAAGATTGGTGTGTGTTTTGAGGGGGAGGAGAGAAGGGAAGTAGAACCAGAGAGTCCAGTTAGGAGCCTAATACAATAATCCAAGGGAGAAGCAATGGTTACTTGCATCAGAATGAGAGCAGCAGGCAAAGTGATAAGTGATTGGAAACTGAAAAATTTCCTTAGGAAGAGCCTAGGATTCGCTTCTAATATAGGGTATGAGACCTCTCTCATATTGAGTCACAATAATGCTATTCATTCATTGGCTGTTCATTCACTCATTCATTTACCAAATTGTTACTGAGCACCAGCCATAAGCCAAGCACTGGGCTGGGCTCTATGGACACACAATGGGGTGTAGTCATGCCTTTACAGCTGACCAAAACTGAGAGCAGAGGAATAAATACAAGCATGAGGTGTATAATAAAGAACAAGTACCAGAGGCTATGAGATACTAACACAGAGGAAAGCAACTGGTCTAGGAGCCTGGGCAGCATTGTCTAAGCTGAGACAAGAAGGGTAGATAGGCATTGGCCAGGAATTTGAGGGTGGGATGGGGCAGAAGATGAAGAGTGTTCCTGTAAAGGAATATTCTCCAAGTCTTAACTCCTTCCATGGCCTCATGTTATCTAACTGACATAGTATATGAAACCCTGGGCTGTGCTGTCTGGAAACTTGAACTTAGTTCATTCTGTTTCTTAAAGAGAAACTCCTTTTTGAAGTTCAATTCAACTTAATTCAACAAACATTTGTAGATCCTGGGCCAGATTTCCAGTCCACAGACAAAAGCCTCTGGTACCATTTTACTGAAAGAAGATAATAAAAGGGAAGTCACTGAATTTTAGGAAATGCAGAGGCATTCTCCATGAGGTCAGACTAAAACTCAAAGAATATTGACTAGAAGGACATGTGCTGAGCAGTGATGTGATCAACGTCTATGTAATTCAGAAAGAATTACAGGAGAACAAACATGGATTAGGAGACAACCCATAGTCTTCAAGGCAAATGAAGGGAAGTCCTTTATACAGGGGAAATTAAACTTGTGAGATTTGTTACCTCCAAGAGGTAGTAAAAGTACTGCCTTTGTTGGGATGAGGTTTCAGTGACTACAAAAGAGACAAACAACAACAAAAAAATCAGCAGTGGCTTAAACAAGATAGAAGCTCTTTCTCACTTAATAGTCCAGATGTAAGAAAGCCAAGACTGCCCTGTTAGGTCCATGGTGTCAGGGACCCAGTACCTTCTGTCTTTTCTGCCTGCGAGGGTGTCCCCTTGTCCATGTTGCTCAGGATGGCTAGCCACCATGTCGCACTCCAGCCAGCAGGAAGGGAGAAGGAGGAAGAGGAGAGGAACTTTCTTCCTTTAGAAGAACAAGTTATGCAAATTACTTCTATTCAATCCCATTGACTAGAACTTTGGTCCAATGATCAGACCATGCTTCAAGGAAGCGTGAGGAGCAGTGTCTTTATCCTGGCCACTTGTGCAGGTAACACTGGGGCTCTGAGCAGATACTGAGAGCCTCTACTAGTCTTGTTGTACTAAAAGGGTTTCTTCGCACTTTGCAACGTTAGTGCTGGAAAGAGTACTTTCAGGAGTGTGTGTGGTGCTAGGGGTTTTGGAGGGACTTCTTCAGGGTCTTCTGCTTGAGTTCCTGCCACCCCTTCAGGTGGTGCTGCCCCCTTAAATATTCTGCCTCAAGCAAAGATGAACACCTTTCTGTGGGTTCCCTTAGCCAAGACTGAATAGAGCTTTCAAAGAGTTGGCTAAAGGTGTCAAGAGAACAAAGAAGAAATAAACAGAAAATATAAGAAATTTGTAAACTTCCTGGTTAAATAGTCCAAGATATCTATCAACTCTTTCTCACTCTGGTCCAAAAGGTTTAACCTCTGGCACCTTGACAACATTCCTCACTTCCTGGTTTGCAGCTTAATTTTGCATGAAGGATCCTTTCTTAAACATTAGCCGTTCAGGAACCATCTATAACATCAGTCATTCTTGGTCAAGCAGGTATCCCCTGCCTTGGACCCTGGCTGTGCATGGTCCCCTTGGACCCTCTCCAGCCGCTGCCCATCCAGAGCCTACTCTCTGCCCTCTGGACCACCTGGTGCTCCAGAATTCCCTGCCCAACAGTCCTGCTCTTGATTCCAGGGCTTGTATGGGCCTCTTCCTGTACTAGCCTGATTGACCATTTTGCAATATTTAGACATACAGTACTTGCTCACCTGTACCTACTCCAGATCCTGCACGTTAGAGGTGAGCCTGTCTTGCCACCTACATTGTCATCTTTAAAGACACACTGTAGAAGATTCCTTCCCTGTAGCTCATACTTGACCAGTTAGATAAAGAAGGCTAACTCTCACCCCTCAGAGGAAAGGCTGCCACCCAGAGACACACAGATAAGCATCATTGTTCCTACCTCAGGACCATTGCACTTTGCTTGTTCCTCCTTCCTAAAACACACTTGCCTGGACCTTCACCTAGTCTGGTCTCTCTCTTCATTCAAATCTCTGCTCAAATGTTACCCCAATAGAGAGGTCTTCCCTGAATTCCCTTCCCAAATTCCTTTTCCCCTGAAAAACTCCCCCAAAGAGTCAAAATATCATTTATTATCCCTTACCTCGCTTCATTTTTTTCAGCATGGCATTTATCACTACTGGAAACAGTGCTACATGCTTACTTGGTTAATGTCTCTTTCCCGAATAGAATTCCAGCACCATGAGGGCTGAATCTTTGTCCTCTTACCTCAGGATTGCTAGAGCCCTGTACAGTGCCTACTATATAATAATGTTAAGAAAAAAAAAGTTGGATTTATGAATGAAAAGAAAAATGAATGAATGGTCTAGATGGTCAACAGCAGTTGAGAATCAGATTTCCCAAATCAAATCACCCTTATGAAGCGATCTTTATTACCAAGGATTCAGGCCCCCCCACGCAGAGTGGGGTTCACCTGGCCAGCTCTGTGTAGCGCAGTGCAGGATAAGACTGGCAGTGAGGCGTCAGAGCGGCCCCGAGGCACCCACTGCAAATGAAGTCAGCCTCTCCCTCTCCAGCTCTGTGCTCAGGTTTCAGCCCTGGAAAGAGGCCCAGGGCAGGGACTGCCATTCTCCGGTGGCGAGGGACTCAGTATTTGGACAGGGGACTGGAAAATACAGGAACCATCAGAACCACTCTTAGGGATCGGTGCCTAACATTTCTGTCTTTAAAGATGAGAAACTGGGGCCAAGAGGAGTCAAGGTCTCACAGAGATTAGTGTGACGGTTATCGCTACATAACTTTTTTTTTGTGGCTGTGCTGTGTAGCTTCTGAGATCTTAATTCCTCAACGAGGGATCAAACCAGGCCCTGTGCAATGGAAGCAAGGAATCCTAACCAAGGGACTGTCGGGGAATTCCTCCTCATTTGCACTTTTAATTCCTATCCATCTGTTCTTACTGAGAAAGAAAGCTCCCACGTTCTTGCTGAGGTTGTATTACTGACCACGGTGATTCTGAAAACAGGATTGGGCCCTGGAGTTCTAACACAGGATGGAGGTTTGAGAGTGTCTACAAGAGGTAACCTTCCAACCAGGCCCAGTGCCAGTAGCATCTAAAGTAGCTGGGGACAGGTCTGTGAGCACCCAGGCAGCATCTGGTTTCCTCTGGTTGCTGCCCCAAACCTCCTTGGCAAGAAGCTGCTGCTCTTCTGCGGGGCAGGGACACGCCCTGAGGGAGCCCTGGGAGGGCCTCCCAGTTCCGTTTTCAATTTGGGCCCTGGGGTGAAAGAGGTAAATTGAGAATGTTGACCAGCCCATCAGCTGCCATTACGTTGCTCTGTTCTCCCCTTCTGAAACGGGAAGCAGTGCTCGTGAGAGACGGAGGCCACCCCACACAGCACTGTGCCTGATGCTCAGGCCACGTCCCATCACCACGTGGGCAGCTTGATGCTGGAAAATCTTGATTTCAGTAGTTCTTTATTCCCTACTCATGGCCACCAAACTTTTCACCTTCTCCAGAGGGGAAGGTGCAAAGTGGAGTGACCTGGGCTAAGGGAAGTTCCCATGAAGGGGTTCTAGGATACCACCTGACCTGGGCTCTCAAGGAATTGCAAGACCTCTATCTTCCTGGGGGTGAAAAGTTGTTCATTTCAAGAAAAGAATGGGGACCCAACTTTAGAAGGAAAGATAGGAGGTGCAGTAACCAGCACCAAACATATTTAGGTCACATCTTGGCAGAAAACTGTCTGCCTCTTTTGTTTCCAGAATTCTGAAGCCAAGTGTCATCAAATCACTGATTTTCAGAGACAAACACCCACACTCTAAAACTCGTCTCCATCCTTGGTAGTAAGCATCATTGCCTACCTCCCTATTTCCCCTTGGTCTCTACACGCCACCCTCCTTGGCCTTGTGGAAATTTATAAAACAATTCTCCCTCTAGTTCAAGGCTTTCAGGCCTGCTGCTCCCTTTGCCCTGAAAGTCCTCCTCCCGTCCTTCACATAGCTGCTTCTCAGCTTTCAGATCTCAGTTTAAATCTCACCTCCTAGGCAATGTCTTCTTTAACCCTCTGCATGCGTGTGTGCTCAGTCACATTTGACTCTTTGCAGCCCTGTGGACCGTAGCCCACCAGGCTCCTCTGTCCATGGGATTCTCCAGGCAGGAATACTGGAGTGGGTTGCCATGCCCTCCTCCAGGGGATCTTCTTGACCCAGGGATTGAACCCATGTCTCCTGTGGCCCCTGCATTGGCAGGTGGATTCTTTACCACTAAGCCACCTGGGAAGCCCTCCTTTACCCTCTAAATTGGCCCTTTCCTATGGGAGGGATGGAACAGGAGGCTGGGGTTAATAGATACAAGCTTTTATATAAAGAATGGATAAACCAAGGTCCTGCTGTATAGCATAGGGCACTATATTCAATATCTTGTGATAAACCATATGGAAAAGAATATAAAAAATGTGTGTGCGTATATGTGTGTGTATTATATATGTACATATACATATATAACTAAATCACTTTGCTGCACAGCATAATTTAACACAACACTGTAAATCAACCCTACTTCAGTTGAAAAGACAAATAAAATAAAGTGGCCCTCTCCTCCCTGTGGTCACCTCCCATCCCAGAGCCTGCTGAAGCCTTGCAGCCCTCTCCCAGGCCCTCACTGTGTTTGTGAAGCGCACTCTTACCCATTGTCTATCGCTCCCACTGCACAGTGTGCTCTGGGAGGGCGGGCATGGCTACTCCCCACCTAGAGGGGAGATGGAAGACTGAATATGTCCCCCTTCTGCTCAGAATCTCTAGTGATCACACACAATCAACTTCAAACCGCTGCCATGACCTATGAGGACTGTGTGCCAGGCCCCTGGCCCCTTTCTGATAACAACTTGAAACTGTCTCCCCTTCACTTCACTCCAGACGTGCTGGCCCCTCCTCTGCTCTAACGAATCCCAGGCATGCCCCTCAGGGCCTTTGCATTGGCCTTTTCCTGCCTGAAATGCATTTTTTTCCTCCTAAATGGGGCTCAGAGCTCACTTCCTCACTTCACTCAGCTCTTACCCAATGTTCCCCCTGCAGCAAATCCTTCCCTGAAGAACCTGTCTCATCAGTCCTGCCTCCCCTGTGATTTGTCCTCTAAACATTTTCCTTCAAATTTTAAATGTATTCAATTGCAAGTACATTTATACTGCATTTTTGGTATTTTGAAAAATTTAATTTTGTGGGTAAATATATGGTTTAGAACTCTAAAATTAGAGAAAGGCAAACAGTTAAAAGTCTCTGTTGTTCATGTCCCAAAGCTACCCAGTTCCTCTTCTCATTGGGCAACAAAAATTGCTAGTCTTTTATGTATGCTCCCTAATAGAGTTTAAGTATATACAACTATTTATATGTATGTCTCTGTTTCAACATATTTATTCTTTTAAAACTTTTTTTTTAAACTATATAGTGACTCACACGGTAAAGAATCCACCGGCAATGCAGGAGAGGCAGGTTCAATCCCTGGGGTGGGAAGATCCCCTGAAGGGAAGGGCCCCCCACTCAGTATTCCTGCCTGGAGAATCCCATGGACAGAGGAGCCTGGTGGGCTACAGTCCAGGGGGTCACAGAGTCAGACAGGACTGAGCAACTAACACTTTCACATCTATTTATGGATGTATGTATCTATCACATATTTACCTTTTATATGCTTTTTAATCAAATGGCAGCATATTTACATACACTATTTCACATCTTGTATGTTTTTGTTTAATAGTATATTTAGATATGGCTTTGCATACGCATATATAAAGAGTCTTCTCACTCTTCTCTGCAGCTACGCAGGACTCCCTGTCATGGGTGTGTCGTCATTTATTTAATGCACCCCCTACTGTTACACATTTAGGGTGTTTCTAATCTTCTGCCATTAAACATGGCGCCGCATCATTTCACACACATGCAAATGCATCTGTTGAATAAATTCCTAGAAGTAGAAGGAAGCTGGAGACAAAGTGTTTGTAGCAAACTGCCACCCAATTTATATTTCTACCAGCAGTCTATGACAATGCCTCTTTTCTTATCTCCTGGCTAATCCAGTGTGTTATCAAACTCCTGGACCTTTGCACATTTGATGAAAAATAATATAGTTTCAGTATACATTTCTATTATTACATGTGGAGTGTTTTTCCACTTATATTTAAGAACCATCATATATACAGTCCTATCCATAAAATAAACAAATAAAGGACCTACTGTACAGCACGGGGAACTATATGCAATATCCTGTAATAACCTATATGGGAAAAGATCTGAATAAGATGTAAATATATACACATATATATATAAATCTGAATGGCTTTGCTGTACACCTGAAACTAACACAGCACTGTAGATAAACTACACTTCAGTAAAAAATTAGAAGAACCACCAATATTTTTTGTCCATAAACTATTCATTTTTCTATTTGGTCATGGATCTTTCTTACTGATTTTCTGAAATATATATATATATATATATATATTAGGAAAAGTAACACTTTATACATACGCATTATAAATACCTTTTTTTTCCTGTTTGAACTTTGTCTTTTGTTTTTGATTGTCTGATTTATCAATCTTTTCCTGGCTTCTGGGTCTCTAGTGGTTTCTTCATTTTTAAAATTGAAGTCTTTAATCTGTTTGGAATTTATCCTAAGATATGGGGTCCCCTTCATGGATTGCAGCCTTGCCCTGGCAAAGGGGCTTGCGTAACTCAAAGAAGCTATAAGCCATGCTGTGCGGGGCCACCCAAGACAGACAGGCCATAGCGAAGACTTCTGACAAAATGTAGTCCACTGGAGAAGGAAACAGCAACCCACTCCAGTATTCTTGCCTGGAGAACCTCATGGGCAGTATGAAAAGCCAAAAAAATATGTTGTCAGAAGATGACCCCCCAAGGTCAGAAGGTCCCAATAAGTTAGTGGGAAAGAGTGAAGGACAATTACTAATAGCTCTGGAAAGAATGGAGAGGCTGGGCCAAAGCAGAAACAATGCTCAGTTATGGATGTATCTGGTGGTGAAAGTAAGGCTGATGCTGTAAAGAGCGATAGTTCATAGAAACCTGAAATGTTAGCTCCATGAATCAAGGTGAACTGGATGTGGTCAAGTAGGAGATGGCAATATGGAATATTGACATCTTAGGAATCAGTGAACTAAAATGGACAGAAATGGGCAAATCTAATTCAGATGACCATTATATCTACTACTCTGGGCAAGAATCTCTAAGAAGAAATGAATAGCCCTCATAGTCAACAAGAGTCCAAAATGCAGTGCTTGGGTGCAATCTCAAAAACAAAATGATCTCTGTTTGCTTCCAAGGCAAACCATTCAACATCACAGTTATCTAACTCTATGCTCCAACCGCTGATGCTGAAGACAGTGAAGTTGAACAGCTCTATGAAGACCTACAAGACCTTCTAGAACTAACACCAAAAAAAAAAAAAAAAAAAAAAAAAGATGTCCTTTTCATCATAGGGGACTGGAATGCAAAAGTAGAAAGTCAAGGGACATCTGGAAAAACAGGCAAGTGTGGCCTTGGAGTACAAAATGAAGCAGGGGAAAAGGCTAATAACAGAGTTGGGTCAAGAGAACACACTGGTCATAGCGAACACCCTTTTCCAACAACCCATGAGACGATTCTACACATGGACATCACCAGATGGTCAACAGGGAAATCAGATTATGTTCTTTGCAGTAAAAGATGGAGAAGTTCTTCTATACAGTCAGTGAAAACAAGACTTGGAGCTGACTGTGGCTTGGATCATGAACTCCTTATTGCAAACTTCAGGATTAAATTGAAGACAGTAGGGAAAACCACTAGACCATTCAGGTATGACCTAAATCAAATCCCTTATGATAATTATACAGAGGAGGTGACGAATGAATTAAAGGGGTTGGATCTGGAGGTAGAATGCCTGAAGAACTATGGATGGAGGTTTGTAACACTGTTCAGGAGGCAGTGACCAAAACCATCCCAAAGAAAAAGAAATGCAAGAAAGAAAAGTGGTTGTTGGAGGAGGCTTTACAAATAGCTGAGGAAAGAAGAGAAGTGAAAGTCAAGGGAGAAAGAGAAAGATGTACTCAACTGAATACAAAGTTTTAGAGACTAGCAAGGAGCGATAAGAAGGCCTTCTTAAATGAGCAATGCAGAAATAGAGGAAAACAACAGAATGGGAAAGACTAGAGATCTCTTTAAGAAAACTGGAGAGATCAAGGGAACATTTCATGTAAGGATGGGCATGATAGTCGACAGAAACAGTAAGGATCTAACAGAAGCTGAAGAGATTAAGAAGTTGCAAGAATACACAGAAGAATTATATAAGAAAGGTCTTAATGACTTAATAATCATGATAGTACGGTCCCTCAAGTACAGCCAGACAACCTAGAGTGTGAAGTCAAGTGGACCTTAGGAAACATTCCTACAAAACTAGTGGAGGTGACGGAATTCCAGTGGAGCTATTTAAAATCTTGAAAGATGATGTTATCTCTGTGATCCAACGAATGTCGTCGATTTGATCTCTGGTTGCTCTGCTTTTTATAAACCTAGAAAATCGGTATTTGCCCTTGTTATGAGATGCACTGAGCTCTGTAGAGTTAGGCCAAAATCATCAGTGACACAACATGACAATCTTTCCCTCTTAGGAGAAGCAGATGAAATTTTAAAAGGATGATGATTTATCTACTGTTCTTTGGCAAGGTGCTGCCAAGGTCCCAGGACTTCTCCCCTAACGACAGGCTATATTAACAGATCCACTGTCTACAGCATCTTTGTTTAGAAGCTCTGTTGAATTAATTTTCTGGTATTTTGCTTCCATACATAAACTGAGGAGAAACTTCTTCCTTTGCAACTCAGATAAGAGGAAAGAAATTTATAATCGATGTCACCATAGGGCCACATTTTTTGCACCATGGAAAGAACTCTTCTATTTCACCAATGAAACAGCTGCCTGATTGTCACCCAGGGGCCTGCACAAGCTCTAGACTCCAACACTGTGTTGAAGAGTAGATGATATAGAATAGTGCTTGGCATCGTGCGCTGTGAGCGGAGAGAGAAACCCTTCGGCCAGTATCTTGCTTTTGGGTCCTGCACCCATCTCACTGTGATGAGAAGAATCCAAGTGCTGTCTAGCCCAGAGAGAGGAGTCATTGCTAATCATGGCGAGTTCTAAAATAACGGTGTGTTTTAAGTGGCATCTAGCACTCAACAGGCACTTAATAAATATTCACTAATAACATTAGGCCACTCAGCACCAAGAGGAAAGATAAGGCCATTTTTTTTTTCTTTTGGTTGTTTTACACTTGGGTAATTGATAAAAAATAATTGCAAAGCTTTAAATGGTTAGCAGTGATTAGCTAAAACCATCACCTCAAAGCCCTTCCCACTTTGACAAACTCATTCCCATGAAAATTCTCAGAACCTGAGGAACAGCAGGGAAAGAAGCCAATAAAAGCAGCTCAAAGAGTTTTACATTATCTCCATAAGCTATCTAATCTAGCCGTTTTGAATGATCTATGTAAATTAATTACACTTTTTAATTAGGTGGCCTTTTAGCTTGCATATTGAAGTTTACCACTAATTACAGCGAGGCAGGAGGTCACTTGACTGGTATGGGAAACAAGAGGCCTTTATTTCATTGAATTGAAACACTGAACTGTTAATGCTTAGGAAAAAAAAAATTGTAAAATTTATGCCAGTTTTCAAAATTCAAACTGTGCAGCTCTTGTCCTTTTTTTTTTCCCCCCTTCTATGGCTCACTGGGGGTTTTTCTTTATAAATATCAGAATGACTTCTCAACACCCACTGACTCAAAACTATTCTAATAGAGCAGCTCAGAAGCTTGAATTTTGCATCCCTAATGCTAGGGGGAGAAAAAGCTACCCTTTTGATATTAGTCACATTAAATGCCATTTAATTACTAGTGCAGCTGTTTCCAGATGTGACTTTATTTTGTTTCAGCCAGACAGTATGTGATTTTCATTAACTTCATTTAAAAACAACCACCAAAAGCAGCCTCCCATAAAACCTAGTGCTATACTTTATGCTAAGCAGAACAAAGTATTCTTTAATTAATTAAAACATAGTGGTCATTGTAGTGAACAAAGTGCATTTAACATCTTTAAAATATTTCTGAATGGCATGTCATGGCTTTTTCCCTCATCTAATCTTGCATCAAGCACCAGGATCCCAAATTTCCCTTTTTTTCTACATCCTAGTGACCTGGACTGTCTAATGAGTGAGTAGAGAGCTATGCAAGAAGCATTTGCCGATTTAATGCAATCCTTGGAAAAATCAAGACGGCTAATTAAAAATCACAGAGTGAATAAAAGTCTTGACCCAGAGGACCTGTCCTGCCTGTGGCTCAGAGGGGCCTTCATTTTCATGTCAGCATACACATCATCACAACCCTGGTAGTTCAGTTAATTTTCTGCTGGTCATGTTTCCACCTGGACCATGGCTTTGCTTCTGTGAGATGGCCTGCCCATCCCCCTATTCTCCTCCCCAAAGGGCAAGAGCAGATTATTTGAGTCTCTTTATTCAGCTTTGCGTTTCCAAATCACTTCCAACAGGGCAGTGTAATAGAAGGGTCACCAGCTTGGGCGTCAGGAGGCGTGGGCTCCAGGCCCTGTTCTCTACACAGAGAGCCAAGTGATTGCAGCCAGCCTTCAAATCCCTGGGGGCTCCCGCTCTCCTCATCTGTGAAAGCAGGGACTCAAGTGGACCCAGGTGCTCACAAGTTCCATCCTCTTCCAATAACTCCCAAGCTCGCCTCTGCTGAAGCTTTTTTTCCCCTCCAATTCATTGTGCATTTAGCTACACAGATGGTAAGCTCTTAGAAGGCAAGAATCAGATACTTTTTTTAAGTCTTTATTGAACGTGTTATGATACTGCTTCTGCTTTGTTTTGTTTTTTTTTGGCCATGAGGCATGTGAGATCTTAGCTTCCTGACCAGGGACTGGACCTGCATCCCCTACATTGGAAGGTGAAGCTTTAACCACTGGACTGACAGGGAAGTCCCAAGAATGAGATTTTATTCCCTTTCCTGACCCCTAGCTCCTAAAGACTTAATGTTGTAAAAGTGCAATAAACATTTGTTGAATGAATGTGTGTGCCAGTCACTCAGTCATGTCCAACTCTTGGCGACCCCATGGACTGTAACCCTCCAGGCTCCTCTGTCCATGGAGTTCTCCAGGCAAGAATACTGGAGTGGGTAGTCATTTCCTTCTCTAGGGGATCTTCCCGACCCAGGGATTGAACCTGGGTATCCTGCATTGCAGGCGGATTCTTTACCATCTGAGCCACCAGCGAAGCCTGAAAGAATGGGACTGAAAAATCAAGATGATGAAGTAATACATTTTATTAATGTTAGTAATAGCTGTAGCAGCAGAAGCAAACTTATTTTTGAACGCACACTCTAAGCTAAGCATGGTGCTAAAATCCTTTGTGTGATTTGTCTCATCTAGTTGAAGGAGAAGAACCCATATTTCCTTTTTCCCTGTCTGGTGGACACTATTAAATAGAATTTATTCATGTATGGATTCATCGTTGACTTTAGAATCTCAATGTTGCTTGAGGCAACGATGCAAATGTTAGAACAATTACCTCTCCCAGAACTCTTGTTTCCTGGGGTAAACCCAAGTGGCCCAGTTCTGGCCAATAAAATGTAAGCAGAAATCTATAAGGTAGGGTTCCAGGAAAGGGAATTCCAGATTAAAAGGAATAATATCAGCTGGAATTTGCCTTCCATCATTGTACCTTGTCTTTCTTCCTGCTTGGGACCTGGACTCAGAGCTGATAGGCAGGTGGATCTGGTTACCATGTGAGCAAAAGCCACAGGTAAAGGCTGGCGGAACAGGAGGCGACAGGAAGCCTGGACCCGGGGTGGCTTCCTTGAGGGGCTGCCTCGGCCCTTCACTATAGCCCCAGGCTCCTGGCTATATAAGAAAGCTGCACCTAACCGATACATTCTACCTCGTCTACCTCCCTCCATGATGGTGCCACAGCGAGCGCTTTCCCAAACACAGAGCATTTCTAACATTGTTCTTACAAGTTTCACCCTACTCCTACCAAAAGCCGTGTCACTCCTGCCTCATTGCCTGCTTCATCATGACTTTTTACCACTTTAGTTCAGTCTTTGACCATTTTTGTATTACCTGTATTTTCCTATTTTCTATATTTTTGATGCTCTGACATCTGGGGCCTCGCTGACTAGGGAAAGACTGACACTCCCAGAGCTTAGTCAGTTCTTAAGAGACAGCAAACAACTCACTGGGGAGCATACCTTTCAAATGCCAACTGACCAATCCAGAGTCTTGAACCTGAACCACCTCCCCTGTCTGGCTGTTACACACTAGGCAATTATTTTCTGCCCTAATCACCCCAGGTCCAGGAAATGGACAACTGGGGACCATGCTTACAACCCAGAGGCTGCTATCAATTATTCAAACTATCAAACTACCCAGTCCTGAACCTGCTTATTACCCTGCCTCACCTGTTCCTTCCTGCAAAAACCACAGTCCAGGGTTTTGACCATTTGGTGCAGCCACTATGGAAAACAGTATGGAGGTTCCTCAAAAAGCTGAAAACAGAGATGCCATACTATCCAGCCATCCCATTCTTGGGCATGAAAGTGAAAGTGAAGTCGCTCAGTCGTGTCCGACTCTTTGCAACCCCGTGTACTGCTGCCCACCAGGATCCTCTGTCCATGGGATTCTCCAGGCAAGAATACTGAAGTGGGTTGCCAATACATCCAGACAAAACTACAGCTGGAAAAGACACACGCACCCTCTGTTCAGAGTAGGCCTATTCATGATAGCCAAGACATGGAAGCAACCTAAATGTCCATCGACAGAGGAATGGATAAAGAAGATGTAGCACAAACATACAGCAGAATATTACTCAGCCATAAAAAAGAATGAAATAACGCCATCTGCAGCAACATGGATGAACCTGGAGATTATCACACTAAGAAAAGCCAAATAATACATAAGATCACTTACACGCAGAATCTAAAATGTGACACAAACGAACTTATCTATGAAACAGGCTCACAGACAATAGAGGACAGGCTTGCCAAGGGGGAGGAGAAGGGGAAAGAGGAGGACTGGGGACTTGGAATCAGCAGATGCAAACTGTTACGTACAGAACGGAAAAACAAGATCCTACTGTGAGCACAGAGAACTATGTTCAACATCCTGTGACAAGCCATGATGGAAAAGAATATGAAAAAGAATATATATATATATTTCTTTGCTATACAGCAGAAATTAACACAACATTGTAAATCAACTACAGTTCAATAAAATAAAATTTAAAAGCCACTCCAAAAAAAAGTCTTTTATCCAGGCTTTGCACTCCATCCTCATGACCCTGGTGCTTCCCTATGTGGTCCCATATGGCATGGCAGGAACTGTAAGTAACAAACTGTCTTTTCAGTGGCAATCATCTCTGGATCTATTGGCCTCGCCATATCGGCATAAACCCAAAATCCTGGGTACATTTTAAAACAACTTCCAGTAGCTTCACCTTCCCTTTCTCCTCCATCCTCCCACATCTCATGCCAAGACCTGTGCAGCGAGGACAGGGAGAATGCACTGTTCCTCCCACACTTGCTATTCCTGTTCCATTTTCAGTCCTGCACTTGGTCACCGCTACTGATCAGGGACGATAAGCCCTTTAACTAGGATTAATTATTGTCTCTCTTGATGGATTTAAATTTTATCCCTTAGCAAATGTTTCTACAAAGTCTCCGCAACATCAGAGTGACGATACAACACCCAAGTGATGATAAAATACACATTAGCAAACACTGAAAAACTAAGAAAGTAACTGGTCACGCAGATTCTCATGTCAAAGCTGTCTTTGGAAATCATCTAAGAGAGACCAGATTCCAGTCTAAGACCTGTGACCCAGAGAGATAAAGTGACTTATTTCTAGACATTCAGGGAGCCAGTAAGATTCAAAAGTACAGATAATTTACACGAGTGTCTTCCTTCTCTGTGGAGCACTCAGGATACCAAAAGTAACACACAGATGCCAGGAAGAGGGCTGAGAGGGTACACTCAAAAGATAGAGCAGACCTTCATCTGCCCTCTCTTTAAGGAGAAAATAAACAGTGATAAATAACTAGAGCTCAGGGTAGAAACAGGGCTTTCAGGTACAGATGAGAAAATTGGCTATACATGTGATCTTTCTTTACTGAAACCCCACTAAGAAAATACTACACAGGGCTTCGCTGGCAGTCCCGTGGTTGAGAATCCACTAGCCAATGCAGGGGACAAGGGGTCCCTGGTCTGGAAAGATCCCACACGCCAGCGGGCAACGAAGCCTGCGAGCTGCGACTAGTGAAGCCCGCAGCTACTGTGGGCCTAGCGTCCGTGTTCCGGACAACAGAAGCCACTGCAACGGGAGCCTGCGCAGCACAGCCGGGGAGCGGCCCCTGCTCACTGCAGCTGAAGCAAAGCCCACGCAGCACCGAAGACCTAGCACGGCCAACACGTGCATACATAAAATACAGGAAAAAACAGAGAGTACTACATAATTAAAAGCTAACCCACACGGGCAAGAGAAAACAGTAGACGAAAGATTTAACCAGTTTCTAAAAACGCAAAGCAGAAAAAGCAGACGTAGCAGAAGTTACGACCCAAGGAGCACACAGGGACCCAAAACGGGAGGCCCTTGGCCTGAGCATACCGGAGGAGCTCAGGGTTGGATGGATTGCAGCCTCTTTCCCATCTCAACGCCCAGGTATGCGACTCCCTCTACTTTCCCAAGAAGCAGAAATTTATTCTCTAGAGATACTGAACCTGAGACCATCCGGATTTGAAAAAGTATCAGGGAGGTCCCGGAGGAGTAAAGTGCTGAAAACAGTGGAATTAACCAGCAAGTGATAACTGGACTCCCAACATCTCTCTCCTTTTCCCTAACTACTTACCAAGATTAGCAGCCTGGAGGATTCTTCTCTGGAGAAATTTGAAAAAATACCAGAGAAAAAGCCTCCACACCCTAACACTTGGTGGTGATGGGTATCTCTTAAAGAAAGCTCAGCCTTCCATCTCATTAACCCACAGTGAAGACCGCCAACCAATGAACCATGTACACAGGATTTCCAGGCAACTTTTTGGTGCCTCTTGAACTGAACGGATAGCCCAAAATTATTATACCAGAGGAAAGCCTCCAAACTGAAACATGGAGAGCAAAGAGAATGAAGAAGCTTGTAGCAAACTAGAGTGGCACAAACAGAAAAAAAAAAAAAAACGTCAAGAGAACTAGAATCACAAAATCAGAGAAATGAGAAAGTACTGTACTTGTAAAAAATGAAATGTGCTAGGTAAAAGGAAGACTACTAGACCAACGAAATGCTCTTGGAGATTAAAAAGACAGCTGTTATTAGAAGTTCAGTAGAAATACTGGTATGCGGAATTGATGACATTTTCAAGAAAATGGAATCATAAAAGAAGGAAAACAGAATGGAGAAGGTGATACATCTGAGAGCGCTGCTGTCCAACAGTAGGATATTACAAGCCACACTGTAACTTTGATTTTTTTAAGCAACCACATTAAAAAAGGAAGACTAAACAGGCAACATCAATTTCAGTAATATCACTATAGTCTATTTAACCCCAAAAGCCCAAGATACTACCATTTAAATATGTAATCAGTATTAAAATTATTAATGAAATATTTTATCATCTTTTTCTCATACTAAGTCTTACAGCACACCTCAATTTGGAGAATCTGTATTTTAAGTGCCCAATCGCCACAAAGGGCTAGGGGGCTACCTTTTATATTATTTGATTTTTAAAAATTCTGCTCATATATTAGGAAGCATAAAAAGTTATAAATACATATATAGGAAAGTAATAATATGGAAAAATGCTAAGAGAGTTAAGGGGAGAGATTACATACTTCCAGGAGGAGGGAGAGAGGCTGAATTTTCACTGTTCCTTGAGATATTATTACAGAGTCTAGAATAGTAATGCCTCACTTTTTTTTTTAATCCCCAGGGGTGGGTGTTTAAATAAATAAAATACATCAATTCCTAGATATCTTTGAATTTGAGAGGAAAACAGGTAAAAATACTGCATTCTCTGCAATTATTTTTCCTTTGTGACTACTCAAGTTGCTGAAACTGATGAGCCTTTTAGAACTTGAGTTAGGAGGATCTCAGCGATGCTCTAACCTCATAATCATCCAGGGAGTTGTTGAATAAAGAATCTATTCTAGGGTCCAGCCCCAGCCCCACTGCATCAGAATCTCCAAGGATGAGGCTCAACTATCTGTATTTTTAAAAAAAGCTTGCCAAAAGACTTTGGCAATTAGCCAGGAGTGATATGCTCACTAAATAATCCTTCCTTAATTTTACAGGGCAGGGAAACTGACATCCTGATGGCTAAAACCTGTGGTTCTCAGCTGTGATACCAAGACAAGCACTTTTACCAGCAACTGCATGTTAGAACTTGTGAATTCCAAGACCCCACTCCAGAACTTTTAAATCCAAAACTGTATGCATGCTTATGTTTGAGAACAATTAGGTTAAATTCTCATCCCTGAGCAGCAGTTGGTATAATAGAAATCTAGGTCCAAAAGAGTCCTTACTCTGGTCACAAATAACACGTACAGATGCTCAACATCACTATTATTAGAGAAACACAAATCAAAACTACAATGAGGTATCAGTTCACACCAGTCAGAGTGGCCATCATCAAAAAGTCTACAAACAGTAAATGCTGGAAAGGGTATGGAGAAAGGGAAACCTTTCACACTGTTGATGGGAATGTAAATTGGTACAACTACTGTGGAGAATAGTATTGACTTTGTTTAAAAAACTAGAGCTCCCATATGATCCAGCAATCCTACTCTTGGGCATGTATCTGGAGAAAACCGTAATTCCAAAAGACACATGCATCCCAGTGTCCACTGCAGCACTATTTACAATAGCCAAGACATGGAAGCAACATAAATGTCCATCAGGAGAGGAATGGATAAAGAAGATGTGGCATGTATATACAATGGAATATTAGCCATAAAAGAGAACAAAAAAATGCCACAAGGATGGACCTAGAGATTATCATACTTAGTGAAGTAAGAAAGAGAAAGACAAGCATCATATGCTATCACTAAAATGTGGAATCTACAAAAAAATGATACAAGTGAACTTACTGACAAAACAGAAACAGACTCAGACGTGGATAACAAATGTGAGACGGTCACACAGAACGATGTATGTCAGACAGAAAAAACAAATATTGCACATTAACGCATATATGTAGAATCTAGAAAAATGGTACAGATGAAGCTATTTGCAAAGCAAAAAGAGAGACACAGGCACAGACAACAAACATATGGATAACCAAGAGGGGATGAGGGGGTGGGACGGACGGGGATACTGGGACTGACACACGCACACTGCTGCATATAAAACAGATGAAAAGAGCCAATTGTGCGGGACCGAGAGCTCTGCTTAGCGCTCCATGGCGACCTAGGCGGGAAGGGAATCCAAAGAAGGGGGATATGTGTATATGCACAGCTGATTCGCGTTGCTGTACAGCAGAAACTGACACAACATTAGCAACCACACTCCAATAAAAAATTTAAAAAAGAAAACAAACATATGTTACCAAAGGGGAAATGTGGGAGGAGGTATAAATTAGAAGCCTGGGATATACACACTGCTATATGTAAAATAGATAACCAGTATACAATACATTACACACTGCTATATATAAAATAGATAACCAACATACAACATATTACACACTGCTATATATAAAATAGATAACTAATATATAACATATTACACACTGCTATATATAAAATAGATAACCAATATATAACATATTACATACTGCTATATATAAAATAGATAACCAACAGCAACTTACTGTATAGCACAAGAAATTCTACTCAATATTCTGTAGTAACCTATATGGGAAAGGAATCTGAAAAAGAATGGATGTGTGTGTACAACTGAACCACTTAACTGTACACCTGAAACCAGCACATCGTAAATCAACTCTGCTGCCACTGCTGCTGGTTAGTCACCAAGTCGTGTCTGACTCTTTGTGACCCAACAGACTGTAGCCCTCCAGGCTCCTCTGTCCTTGGGGTTCTCCAGGCAGGAATACAGGAGTGGGTTGCCATTCCCTTCTCTAGGGGAATCTTCCTGACCCAGGGGTTGAACCTGCATTATAGGCGGATTCTTTACCACTGAGCCACCAAGGAAACCCAAATCAACTACATTCCAATTTAAAATAAAAATGAAATTTAAAAAAAGTTAACAGCAAAAAAAAAAAGAGTGCAGAAATCTTACTCATCATCTAATCTCAACTGATAGTGGAAAAATGGAGACCCAGGAAATTTAAATGACTTGCTTACCAGGGTGACAGCACCCATGCCAGTGGCAGAGGGAAGACAGTAGCTACCAGCTGAAAATGATACAGCCCAAAAGGCCAAGACAGCCTGCGCCCTAAAACACCTCGCTGAGCTGCTGTTCTGAGCTCAGAACCACTACCCTCGGACTTCTAGTTGTGAGGAACTCCTGATCACCTTTGGGGTTCCCTGGTGGCTCAGCAGTGAAGAATCCACCTGCAATGCAGGAGATGTGGGTTTGATCCCTGGGTCGAGGAGATCCCCTGAAGGAGGGCATGGCAACCCACTCCAGTATTCTTGCTGGGAAAATCCTATGGACAGAGGAGCTAGGTGGGCTGCAGTCCATGGGGTCACAGAGTCGGACACGACTCAAGCGACTGAGCACACTCAGCACACCTGATCACCTTTATTGCTTCAATCAGTATTGGTGAGGTGTTCTGTTACTGGCAGCTGAACATATTCTTTGTGGTCCAGGGCTCTTTTGAAAACTCTTGCCCAAATTTTTCATTTTATCTCCTGCTTGAGATAACTTGGACGGCTGTGGTGTATTGTGTGAAATCCAAACTGAAAGGTTTCTGTTTGACCCTTCTTGGCTCCAGTAAGACCTTCTATGATTCTGATTCCAACACCAATTTTGATGTATGAATTCCCCTGCCTGCCCCACACCGCCCTGCCCCCTCACCGCACCAAGAAATTCTCCATCACCAGATGGGTGTCCCACAATTCAACTCAATTCTGTTGCTATCTACCTGGAGATAACATTATATCCCCAAAGTTATGGGCTCAGTCTTGTAAGAGTGCCTCCACCCCAATACTCAGAGGTCAACTGCCAGCACAGGTTATTACCAATCGACTACAGATTGGAGGTTCCAATAACCCCTTCCTTGGGTTTGATTAATTTGCTAAAGTGGCTCACAAAACTAAGAGAAATACTTTATTTACCAAATTACAGGTTTACTGTAAAATGATTTAACTCAAGAACAGCCAGATGAAAGAGATGCATAGGGCAAGGTATGGGAAAACTGCTCAGAGCCTCCAAGCCGTCTTCCCAACCTTTAATAAGAGTTCACCGACCGGGAAGTTCTCCTGTTGAACTTTTATGGAGGCTTCTTACACAAGCCTGATTATTAAATCAACACCTCCGGATGTCAGAGGGTAGGACTAAAAATTACAAACCTGTCAGGTTCCCTTGGCAACCAGCCCCCATTCTTCCAAACTTTCCAAAAATCACTGCATTAACACAAACTCAAGTGTGGTTGAATATTATTATGAATATTATCACTCATCACTTTGAATATTATGAATATTATCACTTTAAGGGCTTCCCTGGTAGCTCAGCTGGTAAAGAATCCACCTGTGATGCAGGAGACCCTGTATCGATTCCTGGGTTGGGAAGGAATAGGCTACTCACTCCAGTATTCTTGGGCTTCCCTCGGGGCTCAGCTGAAAAATCCGCCTGCAATGCGGAAGACCTGGGTTCAATCCCTGGGTTGGGAAGATCCCCTGGAGAAAGGAAAGGCTACCCACTCCAGTAGTAGTCTGGCCTGCAGAATTCCCTGGAGTGTATAGCCCATGGGGTCACAAAGAGGACACGGCTGAGTGACTTTCACTTCCTATCACTTAGGAAATTTCAAGGGTTTCAGGAGCTCTGTGCCAGAAACAAAAAGATGACCAAATAAATATTTCTTTCTCTCTCTTTTCCTTCCTTCCTTCATTTGGTAGCATAATCTTTTTTTTTTTCTTCCAGTTTCATTGAGACATAATTGATACACAGCACTGTATATGTTTAAGATATACAGCATAATGATTTGATTTACATACTTTATGAAGTGACCATCACACTAAATCCAGTAAGCATCCATCATTTCATATGGGTACAAAAATCAAACAAACAGAAAAAACGTTTTCTTTCTTGTGATGAAAACTCCCAGCACGTACTCTCAACTTTTATATATAACCTACAGCAATGTTAATTATATTTATTATGTTGTACATTGCATTCCCAACACTCGTTTGTCTTATAGAGTGGAAGTCTGTGCCTTTGCCTGTCCTGGTCTCCCTTCCCCATTCCCCATCTCGCACCCTCTCTCATCGCTGGTAAGCACAGATCTGATCTCTTTTGTACGGCTCTGTTTTGAATAGGTATTTATTATGAATCTCAATATCACACTGAGCTTTATGACAGCACCTGGTCCCCCACACTGTAAGGATTAGTTATCAGATCATGAGCTTCTTATAACGTTGCATTCCCAGAGCCTAGCACAGTGCCTGGTACCCAGTTAAGTGCTGAAGGCAAGGTTGTGCCATGAATGGAGGAAGAACTGGTTCTAATTCTGTGTCCATGTCCATGTTACAAATCAGTATGCAGCTACTACGTCTAGTTCAGTTCAGTTCAGTCACTCAGTCGTGTCCAACTCTTTGCAACCCCATGAATTGCAGCACGCCAGGCCTCACTGTCCATCACCATCTCCCGGAGTTCACCTAGACTCACGTTCATCGAGTTGGTGATGCCATCCAGCCACCTCATCCTCTGTCATCCCCTTCTCCTCCTGCCCCCAATCTCTCCTAGCATCAGAGTCTTTTCCAATGAGTCAACTCTTCGCATGAGGTGGCCAAAGTACTGGAGTTTCAGCTTTAGCATCATTCCTTCCAAAGAAATCCCAGGGCTGATCTCCTTCAGAATGGACTGGTTGGATCTCCTTGCAGTCCAGGGGACTCTCAAGAGTCTTCTCCAACACCACATTCAAAAGCATCAATTCTTCGGCGCTCAGCCTTCTTCACGGTCCAACTCTCACATCCATACATGACTATTGGAAAAACCATAGCCTTGACTAGACTGACCTTTATTGGCAAAGTAATGTCTCTGCTTTTCAGTATGCTATCTAGGTTGGTCATAACTTCTACCAAGGAGTAAGAGTCTTTTAATTTCATGGCTGCGTCTAGAGGCCCAGCTATTTCCTCACCCCAGAGTTTGCTAAATTCCCTATTTATAAATAAGGTTAATACTTTTGTTTTCAATGTAGCCTTTACCCTAACAGAAACATGCAGCTTTTGCAGCTAAATCATAATTTTCCCACCACCCCTGGGATGGCCATATCTCTCTCCGGCAGAAGTGGCATGTGAAAGGTGGGTATTCAGAAGAGAACAACCTCTAACTGCAATTAACCTGCACACTAAACTATGTTCTGCCAAGGGAGGCTCTGGAGGGAGGGGAGGGTTGGAGCCATCAGGGCGGTGGGATCTGAGGTTGAGCTGAGTCTCTAGAAAGTAGGCCACAGACTTCTCAGGGCCAACCCAAGGCTAAGTGACCATGTCTGGGATCCTTGCACCTAAGAAGGCCACCCATCAGAGTACTTGAAGGGGGCTTGTTTTCCATCTCTCCAGGGGCTTTCTGGTGGAAGGGGAGGCTCAGGGCTGATGGTCGCAGCTCTCGATGGGGAGAAGACACCAGCTGCGCTCTTCTCCCCGGAGTCTGTCCAGCTGGGGATGCTGCTGGCAGCCTGATGGGAGATTTGTACCCTTGGAACGACCAGCAGAGAGACACTGGTTTGCTTCTTATGACTCAGTCTCTACAGAATAACAAGATCTTTAAACAATGCTAATTAAATCGTGTCACTCCCTGGGTTAAAATCTTTGTGGATTCTCATTAGAATAAAACTTTAACTTCTTTCCTTAACAAAGCCCCCCAAATTCTTCTACGACTTTCCCCATTACTCACTTGGCTCCTGCCCCACTGGTTCTTGCACAGAACACACTCCTGCTATTTTCTTGTCCATGAGATGTATGCTCTTCAACAGCAGAGATCTTTGTATTGCTCACCATTGCATCCTAGCTTCAGAATAGTGCCTAATAGTATAGACTCAAGAAATGCTTGTTGCATAAATTTAATTCTTTAATCTATTTAAGTTTTGTTGTGTGAAATGAGATAGAATCAACTTTTACTTTTCTCAGACTGTCCTAATTCCATTTATATATTATCTATCCTTTTACCAGTAACTTGAGATGCTACCTCCATCAGATACTTACTACTGATATACATACTTAGGGTGGGTTTGCATTTTCTGGTCTATTATACTGAGAGTTTAACGTTGTACTGGTTTCACTGTTTTAAATGTAGTAATTTTAAGTTTCAATGTCCATCTGTACTACCTCTTACACTTATCCCTTCTCCCCCTTAGTAATTACCCACTTTCAAGATTTTCTTGGATAGTCTCACCGTTTTTCTCTATCTCTATAATTTTGATAATTGTGACATTGTTTATATGTTACTTTGTGGAGAACTGCAGTCTTTAAAGTCTCATGAACAGTGTATTAGATTTTCTATTTCCCTATACTCCATTGCATAATGTCAATTAAAAATTCTTTGTTAATCTATTAGCTTCACCAATTTTTTTTCCTTTTTATATTGAAATTTTTGACTCAGCTGAAATTTACTTTGGTGTGAGAGGTGAAACGCAGATTCAACTTCACATTTCCTCCAAATGGTAAGCCAGTTACCCCACTATGATTTACTGAGTAATCTATCTTTCTGATAAGTCTGAAATATTCTTTATCATATACTATATATACACACACACACGCAAACACTATAAATTTGTGATAGTGAGCAGAGCTAGTTTCTCATCACTATTCTTTTTTCATATCCCCCTCTCAGACATTCTTTCCTGTTAAACATTTTTTTAGGACTTACCTGGTGGTCCAATGGCTAAGACTCCACACTCCCAATGCAGGGGGCCTCAGTTCGATCCCTGGTCAGGGAACTAGATCTCACATGCCTCAACTAAGCCCTGACACAGCCAAACAAATAAAAAATAAATATTAAAAATAAAAATAAAAAAAAAAAAAAAAAAAGAAACAATGGAGATACATAGCAACCAGAAAACAAAAAATAAATGGCAGAACTAAATCTTCATTTATCAACAATCAGTCGAAATGTAAATGGATGGAGCTCACCAATGAAAAGACACACAGTGGTGAGGTAGATTAAAAAACAAGACACAAGTCTATGCTGCCCCCAGGAGACTCATCTCTGCCCTAAAGATGGACACAGGCTCAAAGTGAAGGAATGGAAGATAATACTCCAAATGACAGCCCAAAGAGGGTGGGTGTAACCATACTTTGTCGGACATAATAGTCTTCAAGCTAAATAGACTGCACTGCACAGTGATGGAGGGAAACTAGATTCCTGGTGATGAGCATGGAATTGTGTATGTAGAAGTCAAACTATAATGTTGTGCACATGAAACTTACACACTGTTATAAAACAGTGTTACCTCAATAAAAATAGAAATCAAGTAAATTTAAAACTTAAGAAAATAATACAGTCGAATACATATTTTGTTTGACGAAATACTAAAGGAAAACTACAATGGAATATGATTTAGCCATAAAAATGAATAAAGTTGTGATACATTCTGTAAAAAAAAAAAAAAAAAAATTTAAACTGCATTTTAGAATCATTTCCTTGTAACACTCCACTCCTCTCTCCAAACCATGCTGTATTTTATTTCACTGAACTTACAGTGGACGCAGGGAGAAACCACATTTTGACAATATCAACTTCCCATACGTAGTACAAATTTTAATGTCATCTTCTGTGACTCTCCTTAGGGATTTATTTTTCCATTATGTTTGGTTATTGCTGGCATATAGAAAAGCTGTCGGGTTCTATGTATTCATTTCTAAGACTACTGGAACAAAGTACAGTGGCTTGAAACAACCAAAATTTATTGTCTTACAGTTCTGGAGGCTAGAAGCCTGGATCAAGCTGTTGGCAGAGCCATACACTCTCCAAGAACCTAAGGGAGAATCTGTTCCATGCCTTTCTCACAAGAGGCTGGTGGCACCTTACTACTCCTTGGCTTGTAGCAGCGTAACTCCTCTCTCTGCCTGTGCCGTCCTGTGGCCTTCTCACGGTATGTCTTCACATTGTCTCATTAGGGCATCAGTCAGAACAGACTAAGGGCCTACCCTGTTCTCCAGCCTGACCTCACCTGAACTGATGAAATCTCCAAGGGCCCTCTTTCCAAATGAGGTCATAATCTAAGTTCCTGGGGGTCAGGATTTCAATGTATCTTTTTGAAGCACATAATTCAATCCCTACCAATTTTATACATTCATTTTGTAGCTACCTACTTTAATTTCCTCATCGCTTCAGTTATTTTACAGATGATGCTCTTGTGTTTTCCTGGTACATATCAACTGCGTATCCTGTAAGTGATGCTCTTTTCCCATTTGTTTACTTCTTTATGCTAAACTCATTGGCTAGTACTTTATCATACCTAGTCAAACGTATTCTCATCTGTAAAATTTCTGCTTCATTGTATTTAAAACTTGAATTTGATTACTACTGAAGTGAAACATTTAAAAAAAAACCTATTCATTTGTGTTTATTATTTTATGAACTGTTTTCGTCCTTTATCTTTTACACTACAAATTTTTTCTTATTAATATGAAAAGTCTTTTTGTGTTTTAAAAATATTAACCTTTTGGGATTTCTCTGCTGGTCCAGTGGTTAAGACTCCTTGCTTCCAATGCAGGGGGCATGGGATCAATTCCTGGTTGGGGAAGTAAGCTCCCACATGTCGCACGGTGCATCCAAAATATTAAAAATATTAACCTTTGGTGACATATATTGCCCTCAAGACTTTGAAATCACCTTGTCAACTATCCAGCTGCCAAAAGAAAGCACAAAAAATGTAAGAAAGGTGTAGATCCACTGAAACATAATAAATTAATCATACCTTTCTGTGCAACAGTCTAATACGTGAACAAATACCTCTCATAAGAGCAGTAAGAACGAACAGTGGAGTGCAGTGTAGATTTTTATGAAGCACTCTTGAAAATTTCAAGTACACTAATACTTGTTTCATAGTGCACCATTTCCAAACCATTCAATTTCTTTCCAGCTAAAGCACTCAAAAGAGTCTCAAGGACTAAATTACCTGATTAACCCTTTAATGCCAAATACTTACGTCACAGCTCTTGTTCACACACTATCAAGTTTACACTGATATCTAAAGGCCCTAACTCACCATCAAAGAAAGTATTAATCTGTCCTTGGTTTATGTAAATGACCAAATAATAAGATTTAAGTGATAACCAGCTGTAAGATATGTCCTTATTAAATTTGATAGGATTTTTTAAAAGCCAAGTAATGTAATGAAGTTTGCAAAGTAATTTAGATTAACCAGGTTTGACTGCTCAATTTGGAAGTGATTCAGTGCACAGGTAGAGGCATAGACACAATTTTTAAATATTAGGCTTTGACCGTCCCTCACCAGAGATTCAAGAGAAGTGAAACGAACATTACTTTAGCCAGGTTTCATTACTCATAAACACGTGCTTATCTTAGCAGTTAAAAAAATCCTCCCCACAAGTTCCATTCCTTCCCAAGGATCTGTTTACATGACTTATCCACAAAGTACAAAATAGGATAAGTGAAGGACAACCTAGTTCTTGACATGTTAGTACTTATCCAAATCGTATATGTCCCAAAAGCCCAGACAGGAAGTTCCTGTCCAGGACTTTGGGAGATAGCCAAGAACGTCCAAGTGAAAATGCTGAAACTTGGGAATATTCTCAATGGCATTAAAACCAGCCTGGATTTGGTCACTTTACTCATTTTGTATATGTCTATTTATTTATCCTATATGTACATTCTTCGGAGAAGGCAATGGCACCCCACTCCAGTACTCTTGCCTGGAAAATCCCATGGATGGAGGAGCCTGGTAGGCTGCAGTCCATGGGGTCGCTAAGATTGGGCACGACTGAGCGACTTCACTTTCACTTTTCACTTTCACGCATTGGAGAAGGAAATGGCAACCCACTCCAGTGTTCTTGCCTGGAGAATCCCAGGGATCGGGGAGCCTGGTGGGCTTCCGTCTATGGGGCTGGGTTGCACAGAGTCGGACACGACTGAGGCGACTTAGCAGCAGCAGCAGCAGCATGTACATTCTTACTTACTTAGAAATGACGTGACATTTGTTGTATAGAAAAACATGGAAACATTAGGTTTACTTACTTGATTTTGCCACTTGTCTTTGTTTTGCCTGTCTAATCTATGGATGCCATTGTACTGGTCTGTGCAAGGACAAGGGCATTTAACAAACGTTAAGTGATTACATATTACCGTGACACTTCATGCCTGTAACGTGTAAATTTGTAGCACACATTCACCGAGACAACTGCTTTGAGATCTAAGAAACTGATGAAGATATATACCAAATAAGTTTATACAGCTATACATTGTTTATGCATCTATATAAAATAATGTGTTTCTTACTGTGCTTTTTGGTCAAAACAGCTTGAAAAGCATTCTATTAAATGTGTTTTGTCTATGATGAGATATAATCCTTCAGAGCATTCTCTGTCTCATTCTACATGTTAGACAGGCTTCCTTTGTGGCTCAGGTGGTAAAAAATCTGTTTGCAATGCAGGAGATCTGATGTTAGACATGTTCTTGCTTTTCACTTTTTCTACAAATGTTTATTGAGCAGCTGCTATGTTAATTGGAGGTCTTAGTTTAGGAAATTTCTACTTATTGTTACACAAATAGAAGGTTTTAAATAAAAGCTTAAAAACAAGTTAACGCTTAATCGATTATAACTGCTCTTAATGTGCCTCTTGGCCACAAGAACAACTGGAACATGTCAACAATTCTCAGAATGTTTTAATGAATTTAAAAACTCAATATGCCAAAAACAAAAAAACAAGTCTGAAACCAAAAAACCTCCACCTGTTCTTAACACCAAACACAAGATAATCTAAGGAGTTCAATTCTTCTGATCCCCAAATCTCTAGTACTGAATCTTAGTATAAAATTTTACATTGTAATTATAGTTTTTATTTCCTCACCCTTCCCCTCTTCTACCTCAAATACTTTAAAATGGCATGTAATATGTTTCAAAATGATGACATTTCAATTTAGAAATGCTTCAGATATATGTTATTCTCTGATGAAGTAATTTTCTAAATGAGTGAAAGTTTTATAAATGATACATTCTATGCTTTTAAACAGAGTAGGCTTTAGAAAAGAATAGTATTATTTTTCTCTTCTCTGATCTTTTTCAGATTCAATAAATGTTAGTTTCCAGTTATCATCTGCAACTTCCAAAATCTGATCAACCATATTATAAGTATGTATTTTATAGCAGCAAAAATTCATTTTCTTATATTTTCAATTATGAGTTTTAAAGTATAAATGTATTACTATTTTGGTTCATTAGATCATGGTTCATGTTAGGTTGGTGACATAAGGCCCATACATATTTTCTAGAAATATAATAAAACAAGTATCATATATTTTAAAAAAATAAGCTCAAAAGATTAAGTTATAGGTTTACAATAGTACTAGGAAAAAGCTTTGTGATGCAACAATACCCTTTTCTAGTCAATCAAGATAATTCAGGTTTGGCTGGACCAGTGCATGCTGTAGCTGAGCTAGCTTGAACCTTCCCAATTCCGTTCGGTGAAGTCACATTAGTCACTTGAAATTGGTCACAGTGGGAGTATTTACACTACAGAAAAGAGCAAAAGCTACAAATCAGAGGTTCCCTTTCCATTTAACATTTCCCAGCATGGTACAACATTTATTTATTTATTTCCCAGTACTGGCAACATTTATTATTCCTTTAAAACACAATTCAATTCTTTATTATTCATAAACATTTTATTCTTCAAGATTTAAATGGTTGGTGTTTTCTGTATACATTTTTCTGGAAAAAGATTTAAATGTTTCCTATTAGTTCATAGTAATGGAAATGTTGGATTTCACTGTGAAGAAATAAATATGTAAGGCTGCATCCATAGAGAAGTTCTTACTTTTCCTTTTTTAGTCTTCTGGCCATGCCACGTGGCATGGGGGATGGTCTTAGCTCCCCAACATGAACCAAACCCTCACCCCTTGCCTTGGCAGCATGGAGTCTGAACCACTGGACTGCCAGGGAAGTCCCGCGTTGTTACTTTCTTATCTGGGAGTTGTATGCTACTCAGAATAAAATACTCAAAATTTGGATATTTATCTTAGAAGAAAAAATCACCCTGTTTTTAATTTAATTCACGCTTAAGCAGCAAAACATCTAGACTTTAAATAGAACCTAACAGATTTTAATTCTCTGTCAAAAATGGCTATGACTTAATGCTAAAAGGTTAATTAAAATACTCTGTAAAGTATGAAAGAAGCAATTTTATTAGATGAACTCATTTATTTGACACATTAAATTAGGCAAAGAAAAATATATGCACTGCATAAAAAGAATCACATTTTCATACTACTTGAACACACAGCAGTGGTCAAAAATAATGAATTGTGGAATGGATCCTAGGATTGCAAAAAATACCCTGTACAGAAAAATTCAGGCTTCTAACTTCACTGAATCCAGTACTAAACGTGCCTCCTTATATTCCTCAGCTTCTTCCAAGTCTTTTTCACTCTCCTGAAATTAAATGTAATAAAAATTAGGTTTATTCTTCTTGAACTTCAGTACTAATTACTCAGATATTACAAACTATCAAGATAAGCAGCTCAAAAATTAAAACAATATATATTTTTTATATATTGTTATACATAATATACAATACTGTATATTCTTATATAATAAGCAAAAAAATGGTCATCTAAAGCCACTTACAGTAAGTAATTAAAACCTCAGAAAAAAATTAAAACATTGTATCTCACTTTATTAACACAATAAAACGGGGTTATTATTAATGCACTAACAGTAAAAAATTATTTACTAAAGCATTACATACATGAGGACACTCAGACCGAAACAATCCTGCAGCCACTCACAATGACAAAGAGGCCACAGGTCACACTAGGGTTAAGGGCAGCCTTTGAATCAGAAAAGGGAACTGTCTTCTTGTTGATGAGTATTATATACCCTACTACATGGAAACAACAGCTTTCAGTTTCTGACATGTAAAGACTGAGTTCTTCCTTGGTATATCATACACAAAACTATTATTTAATTGTAACAGATAAATGAAATAATGTAAGTTAATGAGCATAGAGTATAGCAAATTTTGTTTGATTTTTTAGTAAACAAAGCTATGGTCAGCAATTCAGGTCACGAAATAAAAGATGAATATATACAAACAGCTAGAGGGAAGAGGAGATAAAGTGTGTGTACATGTATTTAATATGAAATTTTAAAGGAAAAATGACTGAGGATTTGCTTAATTCAGACTACAGGTAAGAATTTCTTAAACTTCTCTATTACACTTGAACACACCTTTGTTCTCTGTTAGAACATATAAGCCCTTCGAGGGTATAGACATTGCTGAATATATCCTCACACACAAATACATCATCCAAAGACAATATAATTTTTTAAGTAGTTTTTATTACTTTCTTGGTTACTACATTCATGAGAGAAAAAAGCATTTCAATTGTCAGGAGATACATATGATGCTTCTGTTCCGGGTAATATTTTAAGAGAGTAATTATTTCCAGCTTTCATTATTTCACCTCTTTTATTTTAAAAACTTAGCTTCATTTTGGCTTTGAAGAGAGTTATCCTGCTTTTAAAAGGTTCCTACATATAAATACGAGTTCTGTTTCAAAAGTAAAGTAAAATGTGAGTATTTCTCTGTTTCGTTTTTTCTACAGACTTAGTCCTGATATTATTTTGGTGGGAAAACAAATCTCATTCTCTTTCCAAGAATATATACATATGATCAACCTGAAAAAGCCTCACAATGTTTGATGTATAGGAGACAACTATGAACAGGAGACAGCTATGTAGCTGGTAATTAATATTAGCTCAAGAACTAGAAACTAAAGGTTAATAAAGGAAATGACAGAATTCATCAAATTATCATCAAATAGCAATAATAACTGGCTTGTATACAGTATTCTGCTTTTATCTTTTTTAAAAAATATAAAAAAGAACTCATTTTTCTTAGAATCCCTTTTTAAAATGATTCTGCTACTATATCACAAGACATTTATACTAGCAAGTATGATAAAGAGTGTTATCAGCTCCAAGTTAATATGAAAGGACTGCCTATATATTACCACACAGGGTTTTCTTTCCTCTCTCAAATCGTTTTAGGTTTGAATCGGGAAGAATTCCAAATCCTTTGTAAAACAGCCTAAATTCATTTGAAACATCTGGATCTTTTAAAACATCAAACAGAATACTTACATTTAATGTATTAAAAAAGATCTTTATGTGTGAAAATCGAATCATTCAAGATACTGCTGGACAATATTAGTACTATGAATACCATGATAACTCAAATATATTTCAACTCAGTTTAAATGAATACAGTGAATATGCTGACACAGTACTTTTACTGGAGGCATAACTTAAACACCACTTAAACTCCATTAATTATTTAAAAATACACTGAGCAAGTAAACAAAATGTCACCAACTAGTTTTCAGTGTCAAAGATTTAAAATTTTGGCCCTTGATGTATTAGACTGAAAAAACATTGAAACATAAGACAGATAAGTGCTACTTACTAATAACTGCAGAAGATCAGTGTGCGCCGCTTCCAACCTGCGCTGGCAGTCTGGAATCATCATCCGGGACTCCTGCAGGATCTCGGCCTGTAACGAAACGACCTGTGAGACACGCAGAGATGGCAGAACTTACACATTTAGCTCACACCTCTGAAAATATACAAAATGATTTAGAGGAATCAGAAAAAAATTATGGTTATGTTAAATGGTTCAATATTTTAATTTTAATTGTGTTTAAAAAAGAATGACTATCAAAAGAATGACTATCAAACTGTAAAATATACAAAGTACAAGTTTTCGATCTAAACCTTTTCGGTAATCACCTTCTCACGCTAAGTAAAAATTAACTCTGAAAGCTTTTCATAGAGCATTTATTTAAAAAGGTTATTTAAAATAAACTGTTTCTCCTGCTGTCACAAAGCACCGTTATCCAAAATGGGATCAGCTGGTTATATAAATATCTCCTGCATCTTTTGAGTAATAAAGAAAAACAGTGCTCAGATAATATCACATGGAGATAATTACTGCATGAAAAAAGTTATTGAGTTATTGATCACATCGTGTGCACACTGCAGGAGGTTCTAACTGAAAGACAGAGGTGAGGAAAAATGAAAAGCAAAGACCAGCAGGTTCATATTTCTGATGCTTATCATGCATAAAAAGTTATTACTTATCCCTGTGCTTCATTTTAGGGGAGAGATTATTCTCCCCATGCAGTTTGATCCAAATTACCAACGAGGCACCCCTCTGAATCTGAACTTCTACTTCTCTCTATTTCTCCCAAAGACAGACACTACAGAATTAAACACAGGAATCTTTATTTTGGAGGATATTTCTCGACTTAAAAATTCACCATTTGAAGCTGGACTATAATATATCAAATCATAAAAAGAAGAAAAAAAAATCAAATGTATGAATGGGAAACCCAATCAGTAAGAGGGTAAATATATTAGTATCAGATGTTGGACCTCAAATAAATCTTTTTCCCAAGGAAATATGAAGCTTTATCTCCTTAAACCAGTCTTAGAAAGAGACACAGAGATTAATGAAACATTTATTTCCAAAAAGTAATGTTTGGTCAAATACCTTTGGTTAAATGGCTACAAAATCTTGATCTTTAACCTAAAAGCTTTATTATCTAACTCACATTAAAAACAAATGACATAATTTAATGGTAACCATAATCCTATTACACTCTAATAGCAACTTTAATGAATCTCACTGCATTCTTCCGTTTCCCAAAAGTTTTATCATTGTTCATAATATAAATAAAAGTTAAAATTATAATATACAACAATGCTCTCTATCCACATCTCTTTTCTTAGGTGAAATCTCTTGCTGAACTTGTAATTCTTTTGCTAATAAGGCACATGTTGAAAATTCCAAACACAGAATCATGACTTTATTTTATAGCTATTCATACCATACCATGGCAATTCAATCATTGCCATTAATCTATTTTTGAGGACTTCCCTGGTGGCTCAGACTGCCTACAATACAGGGGACCTGGATTCGACCCTAAGTTGGGAAGACCCCCTGGAGAAGGAAATGGCAACCTACTCCATTATTCTTGCCTGGAGAATTCCATGAACAGAGGAGTCTGGTCCATAGGGTTGCAAAGAGTTGGACACGACTGAGCCACTAACAATTTATTTTTGTGTGTCTGGTTAGTTTGAATACATGTGAAAAGTCAGTGACAGGACATTTAATTGGGTAAGGAATTCATATTTTCTCTCCTATGGACCCCCTAGTTTATAGGAATTAAACAAGATGAAATAAATATAAAGAATTGGGTCAAACACATGATAAGCCAAAATGTGTACTTGTAAAATTTATTTGGCAAGCTTTAGTGTTGTTACTGAAATGAGCTTTAAACAATGCTGTCCAAAGTACCTTCTATTCATTACTGTTCTATATCCCTCAATTAATCAAATAGGATTTTGACTTAAGAAGGGCCAAAGCTCAGTCTCTCCCATATATCAGCCTCATTTCATACAATAAGCTTACTATACAGTTGCAGGATGTCAGGTACAGGGGATATAAATATGAAAAAGAGAAGGCCTCATCCTCCAATCCATATGGGAGAATAAACAAGAAAATAAACACTTAACACTGCTTCACTGTACTTCACAGAGTACAGTGATAACTATGGTTTGGGATCCATAAACCACATCTTTATCAAGGCCACAAATCATATACTTTACCTTTCAACAGTGAATTACAACTGTCAGGAATAATTTAAAAAGACAGTATATAAGGTATGATTATACAGTAAAGACACCCCTCAACACACGTGAATAAATGAAAAAAGTATTATCATTCCAAGTGTTCTTTTTGGAAGTAGTCAAATGAATGGTGCCTCTGTTTAAGATATCTGGATAAACTGTCAGTTTATTTTAGTGCTGACGATGACAAGACTGAGGTTAACTAAGGATCCTGGGGGAAGCTCAGCAAGACTCATTATAACAGTGAATAAACCACTGAACTAAAATATGATCAGCTTCTGTCATAATCAAACATACATACATTGGAAAGGAAAAACCTATTAGCAGATCTTTAATTTTTCAAAGAGAAGAGTGTGTGAAATAACCTAGCCAGTGGTTTCTAGCTCCTTTAATGATCCAGATCATTTATGCAGGACTGGCTATACCTATAATAATCTATAGACAGTCTAATGTTAGATACTGGCTGCTTCTGGAACCAGTGGTAACTGTATTAGTTTGTCAAATTGAGCTCTAAGAGTAGTTCAGAGATTACTGGAACAATGGTTAAGTCTCTTCTTTTATATGGTGCTAAAATGGTAATGTGATAATAAACAAGTTAAGAAACCTATTTGATGAAGAAAAAAAAACAGTAACTATGTGAGGTGATGGATATGTTAAGTAGCGTGAATATGGTAGATATTTTACAAGGTAAATGTACATCAAACCATCAAGCTACCCACCTTAAGTATATACATTTTAATTTTACCTCAATAAAACTGGGGAAAAAAGATATCTAAGAAACAGAAACATAGAGTTAGAAAGGACATAACCACATCTGGGATGTCATCCAGTCTAGTGTCCTCAATTTACAAACGATAAAGCCGAGTCTGAGTGTGATCAGCTGGTTAACCGGCTGTGAGTTACAGCCCGATTTCAGCTCTAGCATGTGCGTTCGTAGCGCCAGCAGTCAGCAGCCAAGACAGAGACCATGGCGTCACCTCCTTGTTTTCCTGCCCGTGAGCAGGCACCTCCCACAGTGAATTTGGTCTGGCACTATGAAACCAACAGGATGTGGCAGAAGGGGCATTCTGAAACTGAAGACCTGAAGCTGCATCTTAAGAAGCCCTGTAGCTTCTACATGGATCTCTTGGAATGATCACTTTGGGAAACACTTCTCTTAGGACCCAGTCACCATGCCATGAAGAAGACAGACAGACAGACAGAAAGAAAAAGTTCATTTGACTTGTGTTTTGTGGTTATTGATGAATGGTTAAGGATGAAAGAAGAATCCTATGAGTCAAAAATAATCTGGGCTCTAAGCACTGACATACCAATAATTACTTAAACATGAATGGTCTAAATTTACCAGCTAAAACCAGGTCTACAAGAAACTCACTTCAAATGAAAGAGATAGGTTAAAAAAAGAATAGAAAAAAGATATACCATGCAAACATTAAAAAAAGGAAAGACAGGAGTGACTATATCCATATTGGATTCATACTGGATAAAATAGACTTAAGAGTAAAAAATTATGAGGGACACAGAGGGATATTACATAATGATAAAATGATCAATCCATCAAGAAAACACAGTGATCCTAAATGTGTATATACTAAAAAAGAGCTTCAAAACATATGAAACTAGAAACAATAAAGCTAAAAGGAGAGACAAAGCCACAAATACAGCTGAGGATTCCAATACTCCAGTTTTAGCAAATGACAGAAGTACTAGAGAAAAAAAAATCAGCAAAGATATAAAAGAACCCAGTAACACCATCAAAAGATATAATTGACATTTATAGAACACGCTACACCTATGAAACAAAAATACAAATTCTTTTCAAGCACCTATGAAACATTTTCTATAGTATACTATGCTGCTACTGCTGCTAAGTCGCTTTAGTTGTGTCCAACTCTGTGCGACCCCATAGATGGCAGCCTACCAGGCTCCACCATCCCTGGGATTCTCCAGGCAAGAACACTGGAGCAAGTTGCCATTTCCTTCTCTAATGCATGAAAGTGAAAAGTGAAAGTGAAGCCGCTCAGTCCTGTCTGACTCTTCACGACCCCATGGACTACAGCCCACCAGGCTCCTCCATCCATGGGATTCTCCAGGCAAGAGTACTGGAGTGGGTGTCCATTGCATCCTGGACCAAAAGGAGCAAACACAGAATGAACAAAAACCTCAACAAATTTAAAAGTACTGAAATAAAACATAGTACATGTCTGACTATAATGGAATAAAATTAGAAAACAGAAAGACAGCAGGAAAACCTGTAAATATTTACAAATTAAACAACATACTTCCAAATAACTAATGGATCACAACAAGGAAGTCTCTAAGGAAACAGAGAAATACATAGATAAATGAAAATACAACATATTAAAATTTCTGGGATTTTTAGCTAAAGCAATGCTGAGAGGGAAATTTAGAGCACTAAATGCTTAGATTCATAAAGAGGAAAGATCTCAAATTAAACAGCTAAGTTTTTACTTCAGGAACCTAGAAAAAGAAGAGCAAGATAAACCTATAGAAGCAGAAGAAAGGAAATAACAAATACAAGAACAGAAATCAATAAAATGAAAAATAGAAAGAGAACAGAGGGGAAAAAAGCAATGAAACAAAGCTTTATTTGTGGTATAGACTTCTAGTTAAGACTGACAAATATAAAGTAAAAAGGCACAAATTGCCACTGTATCAGTAACAAAAGAGAGAATGTCAGTACAGATCTCACAACCAACAAAATGAGAAAAAAAATGCTAAAAGTAATTTTATAATGCTCACAGATGTTCATAATGCTCAGTAATGTTCATAATGCTCATAAATTCAACCACTTAGAAGACACAGACCAGTTCCTTGTATAAACCACCAAAACTCAACAGATAAACTGAATAGTTCTATAATTATTAAATAAATCAAATTTTTAATTAAAAAGTTCTTGAAAAATAGCTCTCCAAGCCTAGATGCTTTCACTGAACAATGTTTTCAAATATTTAAACACTTAACGCCAATTTTACACAAATCTTTCAAGAAAAAAGAGGGAACGCTTCCCAACTTAATAAAAAAAAACTTCAGACCATTATTTCCCATAAACTTAGATGCAAAAATCCTCAATAAAATACTAGCAATTTAAATCCAGGAATTAAGAGAATTATATAACACAATCAAGGTTGGTTCAATATTTAGAAATTAATCCATGTAATTCAGTTTCAACAAGCCAAAGAAGAAAACTCATGTGCTCTTACCAAATGACACAGAAGAAGCATTTGACAAAACCCAATACCTATTCATGACAAAAGTACTGAACAAAACCATAAACAAAGAACTTTCTCAACTTGAAAAAGACCATCTACAAAACCCCTATAGCTAACATTTACATAATGGTAAAAAACTAAATGCTATCCCCTTAAGACTGAAAACAAGATAAGTATGTTCACTCTCCTATTCAACATAGCACTGTAAGCTCCAGCCAGAGCAACAAGGCAAGAAAAATAAATAAAAGACATACAGATTTAAAAGAAGTGAAACCATAGTGTAGTGTTAGCAGCTCAGTCGTGTCCGACTCTTTGCAACTCTATGGACTGTAGCCCACCAGGTTCCTCTGTCCATGGGATTTTCCAAGCAAGAATAGTGGAGTGGGTTGCCATTTCCTCCTCCAGGGGATCTTCCCAACCCAGGGACTGAACCCACGTCTCTCACATCTCATGAATTGGCAGGTAGGTTTTTTACCACTGGTGCTACCTGGGAAGCCCCAAATGAAACTGTCCTTATTTGCAAATGACAAGATTGTTATTTAGAAAGTCAGAAGGAATCCACCCAAAACTCTCAGAGCTAATCCGTGAAGTCAGCAAAGTCAAGGTTGCAGGTTTTAAGATCAACACATAAAGACTGCACTTTTATATCTAATAACAAATATAGCATTGGTAACCGAAACTAAAAACAGTACCATTTATAATACCCTCAAAAAAAAATGAAATACTTAGGTTTAAATCTAACAAAACATGTATAGGATCTGTATGCTTAAAATTACAAAATATTGGGTTGACCAAAATGTTCGTTTGGAAAAACCCAAATAAACCTTTTGGCCAACCCAATTCTAAGAAAGAAATGAGACCTAAATTAACTGGAGAGACTTACCATGTTCACTGACTGGAAGATTCAACATAGTAAAGACATTAATTCTCCCCAAGTTGATCTCCAGGTTTAATGGAGATCATTATTTTAAAATTTTTATGGAAAGGCAAAAAAATTAGAATAGGAGAAATAATTCTGAGAGAAAAAGAAGCAAGTGAGAGGGCTCACTCTTCCCAGTGTGAAGATGGTGTGGTACTGGTAGAGTTAGACACAGATTCATGGACCAGAAGAGAACCCGAAAAGAGATCCACACAAACAAGTCCCCCTGGTTTCTGACAAAGGAACAAAAGTATTTCCGTGGAGGAAGGATATAACCCTTTCAACAAATGCTGCTGGAACTGGGCACTCAGGCAAAAAGATGAATCTTTAACTAAACCTCACACCTTACATGGGCTTCCCTGGTGGCTCAGACCGTAAAGAATCCGCCTGCAATGCTGGAGACCTGGGTCTGATCCCTGGGTTGGGAAGATCCTATGAAGGAGGGCATGGCAGTCCACTCCCAGTATTCTTGTCTGCAAAATTCCCATGGACAGAGGAGCCTGGTGGACTACACTCCATGGGGTCACAAAGAGTTGGGCACGACTGAGCAACTAAGCATACACACACGTACACCTTAAATGAAAACTAACTCAAACTCAATTGAAGCCATGAACGTAAGAGATAAATAAAACCACACAACTTTTAGAAAACAAGAAAATCTTCATGACCAAAGTCTAGCCAAAGAGGCCTTAGATTTGACATCAAAAGTATGCTTCACAAAAGGATACATTAGCTGTAAAGGAGATGTTCTCAAAGTTAAAGACTGTTGGTCAATAAAAGATTGTATTAAGAGGGTAAAAAGACAAAATAAGGACTAAAAGAAAATATCTGAAAACTGTACATCCAACAAAAGGCATTTATCTAGAAAATATTAAAAATCCTCAAAACTAAAAGAAACAAAATATCTAATTAGAAAATGAACAGAAAACACGGATAGACATTTCACTGAAGAGAATATACAGATGGGCAATAAGCAAATGAGAAGAAGTTCTATACTATTAGTCAATAGGGAAATTCAACTTAAAAGCAAAATCAGCTGTCACTATACACTAATCATGTAGATGTGATGGGTAAATGTCAAAATTAAATTGGTGAAAACACCAGTGATAACACCAGGACTGCCCTGGTGGTCCAGTGGTTCAGAGTCCGCCTGCCAATGCAGGGGAGACAGGTTTGATCCTGGTCCAGGAGGATTTTGCATGCCACGGGGCAACTAAGGCCACGCACCACACCTACTGTGCAGCGCTTTAGAATCTGCACACGGCAACTACAGAAGCCGAGAGCCCTGTGCTCCACACAAGAGAAGCCACCACAGTGAGCAGCCTGCACACGCCAAGGAAGAGAAGCCCCGCTCACTGCAGCTAGAGGGAGTCTGGAGCAGCAGTGAAGACCTGGCACAGCCAAAAATACACAAAATTTAAAAAACAATAGTGATAACACCAAATGCTGGCAAGGATGTGGAGAAGTCAAACCATCAAAGATAACTGACAGAAACATAAAATGATACGAATACAGCCACTCACAAAAGATCTTGGTAGTTTCTTTTAAAGCAAAAAATGTACAAACATGACCCAGAAATTACTTGGGCATTTATCTCAAAATATGAAAACTTAAGTTCATGTAAAAATTAAGTATGATGAGGAAGGTGGAGGAAAAGAGGAGTATCATAAGCAGAAGAAGGCTAACATCAGTATTCGGTTAACTTCTGAATATTGTGTTATACTTTTTAGCAGAGAACGAAGGACAGCAGAATGACTCTTTGGTATTGTGGCTTGCTAGGGCCCTGAAACTTCTGCCTAGTTTACTTTAAAAGAACCAAAATGAGGCCTACTCCAGGAGAGAACAATTTTGATAATCAGTTTCAGGTAAGAAGTTTGATAGGGACAGCACTGTACGTGTATGTTATAAAACACGGCTGGTTCAGAAGATCCAGGAAAGCCAGAGCAAATGGAACCAAGTGAGAGACAAGCCAAGACAGTGAGAAGTGATTGCAGATGGCATTTAGCTCAGAAAAGGAGGAAATACAGGGAAAATAGGAGAGAACCCACAAAATCTGGCATTTGGCTCTCTTGCTATTTTTTATGAGGGGCGTCAGCAAATGTCAAGAAGCAACGACTGGCCTTAAAGCAGTAGGCAAGTAGGGACAGAGCAGTGCTTCCGGCAGTGCAACTCCCCTCGCATGCGAGAAAAACATAAACGGCTGCACAAACAGCACAGGCGCTAGGGAAAGGGACCGAGAAAGGCACGTTGGCTGAGCGAGAGGAAAGACAAAGTTCCATGAGACTCTGAAACAAAACTGGACAACTGCATATGCTGCAGGTTGAGAACAGCAAACATGAAAAGTTTATTGTTCTGTAATTAGATATGGGATGATATTCTTAAATTTAAGTACTAGGCTGACTATGAATCTAGGAAATCATGTTATAAACCATGACCACTGTGACAAAAGAATCTTAACATGGCTGAGTGTAGAAAGGGTTTTTGAACAAATATTTTCCCTGATAGCTCAGCGGGTAAAGAATCCGCCTGCAATGCAAGAGACCCTGGTTCAATTCCTGGCTCAGGAAGATCTGCTGGAGAAGGGATGGGCTACCCGCTCCAGTACTCTTGGGCTTCCCTTGTGGCTCAGCTGGTAAAGAATCTATCTGCCTGCATTGTGGGAGACCTGGGTTTGATCCCTGAGTTGGGAAGATACCCTGGAGAAGGGAAAGGCTACCCACTCCAGTATTCTGGCCTGGAGAATTCCATGAACTGTCCATGGTGTTGCAAAGTCAGACACGACTGAGCGACTTTCACTCACTACCTTTTATATCTGCATGTGCAATCAATGATATAACCAGTAAGTGACTAATATCGTCAAATAACAATTAGAACACAGGATTAATTCTTACCTATCAAGCAGTAATTACATGTATACCTGTGGCGGATTCATTTTGATATTTGGCAAAACTAATACAATTATGTAAAGTTTAAAAATAAAATAAAATTAAAAAAAAAAGATAATATACAAATATTAAAAATTAAATAAAACAGATTCTGTGATAATCTGTGGCACTATTTGTAGAATTTTGTTTAGAAAGGTGGTGCAGTGGTACAGAATCCGCCTGCCAATGCAGAAGATGCAAGAGATGCAGGTTTGATTCCTAGGTTGGGAAGATCCCCTGGAGTAGGAAAAGGCAACCCCTCCAGTAAGCTTGCCTGGAAAATTCCATGGACAGAGGAGCTATGGTCCACAGAGTCGTAAAGAGTTGGACTCAACTGAGCACACAGAAACATTTAGAAAGGAAACACATTCCCCATTCCATGTAACTTACAACTCATGTTCTAGCTATAGGACTATTTTAAAATAGATTATTGGTGACAAAAAGCACTGAGCAGGAAAAAAACTGAACTATACAAGTGGAAAAACAAGCCGGATGGGATCCAAGCGGGACCTGGGTGAAATAAATGACACGCTACGTTACAATGCTTCTCACTAGATGTGGGCAAACAATAGAGTACCTTAGTGAGAGAGGTACCCAAGGGGGTATGAATATTTATGGAAGAAGCTATCAAGAACATTTAACATAATTTTAAGAATCAAAAAGTTAGATTATGGATGTAAATCCTTATGAAGAGCAGTTTACAAAAAACATACTGGAGGACATACTATACCCACATACCTGTTTACAAATCCTCCCTCATAAAAATGTCCTTTGCTGTATCACACAAAGGAAGGCAGGCTCTCCTGGAAAGTCAAGAAAATAAGAAAGTTCTCTTTTTGGATAGTCTGAAGAAAGAAGACATTTCAGGTGCCACTGCATTCCTCTGGCAACACAGAAAGCAACTACCTACAGAGAAGTCCATTTTAAGGGATTAATTTTGCTTAATTAAGCCTGAGCTAAGTGAAGTGGAGTTGCTCAGTCGTGTCCGACTTTTTGCGACCCCATGGACTGTAGCCTACCAAGCTCCTCTGTCCATGGGATTTTCCAGGCAATAGTACTTGAGTGGATTGCCATTTCCTTCTCCAGAGGATCTTCCTGACCCAGGGATCGAACCCGGGTCTCCCGCATTGTAGACAGATGTTTTCCTGTCTGAACCACTGAGCTAAGGATGCATTATTACCATTCTATATAACAAAATTTATATGATAAAAACCACTGTGAGTTCATAAAGCTGATTTGAAAAAACAAGTCTTGAGATATTATCTATATAAGCTCTTGTATATTCTCCTTTTACCTAGTGTCATCTGGACTTTATTCTAAGTTCATTAGACACTGGATTTTAGGTAATGGAATAAGTAATATGATACACATTCGAAAGAGATCAACCTGGCTACTGCAGAATGAAAGGAATGTAGGGTTATCAAGAGACAGAGTATCAACAATGAGGCTTCTGCAGTAGTACAGGCAAGAAATGATAGTGGACTGGACTAGGATAGTGGCAGCAGAGAAAGAAATCAAGGGAGAAAGAAAGAGGACTTGGGGATCAAGAAGAGACCTGTAACTTTTGGTTTGGGTATCTGAGTAAGCAGAGGGTACCATTTATTGAGAGTGGGGAAACAAGAGCGGGAATAACTTCTTTGGAGGCGATGAGCTGGGTTGAGGGAAGACCAAGATTCTTAGCTTGAACGCACAAAGGATAGGACATGTCAAGAGGTGATCAGTTGAATGCGTGCTTCTGGAATGTCTTCTATCGGGCTCATAGACAGACAGTGGCACGAGAATGAATGCCAAGCAAGCAGGAATTCTGGGTTTGTTTGTTTTCTTGTTTTAATGCCACATCTAAAAGAGTGCCTAAAACAGCATTTGGCAAGTAGCAGGGGTTTAATAAATATCTGCTGTGTAAATAAATGAATGGTCACAAAGATGGTACTTAAAGTTATAAGATGGTTATGAGATTAGAGAGGAACTGTAGACTGAAGTCTTAAAGTAAAATTATATCTTAAATAATAATTTTACCTGTTTTTTAATAGCATAATTTTCACCATCTTCAGCTTTCATTTTTTCAATCTTTTCTTCTTGTTGTTTTGCTTCTTTTTCATACATCATTTTTTCTTTGACCAATCTATAAATAAACCAAAAATGTTTCAGAGAATTAACTTTCTAACAACTGACCACAAGAAACAAAGAAACAATGTAACTATAAAGCATACTTTAAAAAGCATATGTAACTAGACAGGGAGAAAGAAAGGGAAGAAAAATACTTCAGCCATGGATGTATGAGCCTTATGCTCTCAAATTTTATACCTGACTAAAGCAAATCAACTTATCAAAGCATAGTATTCTTAAAATTGTAATTAAAAACACATTCCATTACAGCAATTGTATTTACAATGTAAAAATAACATTTCTTTATTGCTTACTTTATTTACTTAAATTAAGTTATAATTAATAATACTATATTTGTTTCAGGTACATAATATACTGATTTGATATTTTTATACATTATGGAGTGATCATCACAATAACTATATATCATCTGTAACCAATAAAGTTGTATCTCTTAATCTTTTTCACTTATTTTGTCTGTCTTCCCTGACCTGTCTTCCCTCTGGCAACCACCAGTTTGTTCTCTGTATCTATGAGTCTATTTGTTTTGTTTTTTAGATTCCACATGTAAGTGAAATCATTTGGTATTTTCTCTGTTTGACTTATTTCACTTAGCATCTACACATTCCTGGTCCATCTATGTTGCTGAAGAGACATATTCAAAAAAATACTGCTAAGACCAAAGTAAATGAGGTGACTGTCTATATTTTTTTCTAGGAGTTTTATGATTTAAGATCTTACATTCAAGTTGAACCCATTTTGAGTTTATTTTTGAATATGGTGCAACAAAGTGCTCCAGTTTCATTCTTCTACATGAAAAGAAGTTTTCCCAACAACATTTATTGAACAGACTATCTTTTCTGCATTGTATATTCTTGTCTCCTTTGTCACAGATTAACTGACCATATGAGTGTGGGTTCATTTCTGGACTTCTGTTTTGTCCCATGGATCTAAGTGTCTGTTTTAGGGCCAGTACCATATTATTGACTATTTGGGGCCATCTATGGCTCTATTCAAGGCTATGGTTTTTCCAGTGGTCATGTATGGATGTGAGAGTTGGACTGTGAAGAAAGCTGAGCACCAAAGAATTGATGCCTTTGAACTGTGGTGCTGGAGAAGACTCTTGAGAGTCCCTTAGGAGATCCAACCAGTCCATTTTAAAGGAGATCAGTCCTGGGTGTTCATTGGAAGGACTGATGCTACAGCTGAAACTCCAGTACTTTGGCCACCTCATTCGAAGAGTTGACTCATTGGAAAAGACTCTGATGCTGGGAGGGATTGAGGGCAGGAGGAGAAGGGGATGACAGAGGATGAGATGGCTGGATGGCATCACCAACTCCATGCACATCAGTCTGAGTAAACTCCAGGAGTTGGTGATGGACAGGGAGGCCTGGCGTGCTGCGATTCATGGGGTCGCAGAGTCGGACATGACTGAGCGACTGAACTGAACTGAACTGAACTGATCCAAACTTTTATACACGTACCTGAAACAACATAATGGTAAAAGCTCAGTTTGTTGGGAAAGGAGTCAGAATATTGCATGCCAAATCCCAAAGAAAGAAGGATTAAGTTATTTTCAACAACAAAATCTTTAAAAAGTATTTGTCATGTACTTAATTTTACATCTTATCTTCTTTGTGTGAGGGACTGGGATATATAATTTAGATATGGTTCTTGCACAGATAAGCAGTAGAAACAAGTATTTATTAAAGCAGAAAAAGGTATTGATAGAGATCAGGAAGATTTTTGACAATAAAGAACAGAGCAATACAAAGTTCTACTGATTATTCCTCAGATAATCAAAATTCAATTAATCATAATAGTGCACTCTCCCCTAGTTCTCGTTAATCAAACTTTTAATGTAAAAGAAAAGTGCAGTTCAAGAAAACACTAATATACCTATATACATATTATCTTAGGAACAGGAGGAAAAAACATTCACAGTTCCATACCTATTAAAAGCAGCTTTCTCCCCCTGGCTTGATAACTTACTTCTAGAACTATGTTCTGGGAAGGAATTTTAAAATCAAACTAGAGCATAGCTTCTGTCTAATCATTTGAAAGGAAGATTAAATGTATTTCAAAAATGATACAGTTTTCATATTCTAACAGAATTAAAATAAGTTCACAAATCTAAAAAATCTTTTGTCATACTATCTAGAAGGTTTTAAAGTTAGATTTAAAGTCTGGATTTAAATCACCACATAAAATGCATACTAAATATTAAAACACTAAAATGTTCCAGTTTGGAATTTTGAGTTGTACAAGCAAGGCTCATCTTTGTCCTTCATGATCATGCACTAGCAATATAGATGGAAAGAAATATAACAAAATGTTAACAGTATTTATAGTAGAATGTGACCTTTAAATCCTCATCCTGACATATCTCAAAGTGAAAAAAAAAAAAGTACCAAATAGGTATAAATTTTACGCTGCCATGAATATAAACAAACAACAAAAGATTCTCAAATAACAAGTAACAAAGGATACCTGGGCAACTATTTATTTGTGGTTACCTGAGAAGAAAAGCCCTAGTGATATGGGGTAGGGGTGGTCAGCTGGGAGGTAAATAAGCTTTCATTTTATGCCTCTCAATAAAAGTTTCAGGGTTTTTCCCCCCATATGTAAGTATTACTTTTATTTAAAAAATTAGATGCTTATAATTAATTTCTGAGTGGCACAATTTTAAATTATTTTAAAGTCAGCTAGTTTTTCCTTTAGCTATATTTTCTAAATTTTCTGGAATAAAGCAAAATTCAATTAGAAAGATACCAAAATATATCTAATAGCTGTACTTCTCTAAACACTCATCTCTTTTGCTAGTTTTCAAATGCTATTAAAGTAAGTACAAATAAATATAAAGCCATAACTTATTATATTTTAAAGGCATAATTAACTGAAAATGTTTATTAGCCTTACAAACCCACATGTACAGAGAAACACAGCAAGTTCAAAATTTGGTCACTTTTACCAGTTAGATAAATAAATATATAAAAACAAAATAAATAAATAAAAAAGCGATAGAAAAGGACATACATAAGGAGACATTTTAAGAAATGACGGCTATCAGGGTAATAATAACCAAATGAGAACAAACCATTTAACTGTCTATGTATGGACATAAAGTCATTTTAAATATGTAGGTCAGTCATATTCATCACTCCGTCTTAACATTTATTAACAATTTGGCAGTCTTGTTTCATGTGTCTCCTGCCACATTTGTGTATTTATTTATTAGTATTTTCAGACATTTTACCTTCGGCTTGATTTTTGAGGTTAAAAGCGTATGATTTCTACCTCCTTCCCCACCTTATACCACATACAAAAATTAACTCAAAATGGATCAATATAAAAAGCAAAAGTTATAAAAGTTTTGAAAGAAAAATGTAGGTAAATCTTGATGACTTTGGATTTGGAGTTTTACATATGACACCAAAAGCACAAGAAACAAAAATGTTGACCTTAAACCCACGCACCTATAGGTAACTTATTTGTGACAAAAGAGGCAAGACTATACAATGCAGCAAAGATAGCTTCTTCAGTAAGTTATGTGGGGAAAACTGGACAGCTACATGCAAAAGAATGAAATCCAAACACTTCATAATGCCGTACACAAAGATAAACTCAAAACAGATTAAAGAACTAATGTAAGACCAGAAACTATAAAACACTTAGAGGAAAACATAGGCAGAAAACTCAATGACGTAAATCAAAGCAAGATCTTCTATGACCCACCTCCTAGAGTAATGGAAATAAAAACAAAAATAAAACAAGTGGGACCTAATTAAATGTAAAAGCTTTTTGCACAACAAAGGAAATGACCAACAAGGTGAAAAGACAACCCTCAAAATGGGAGAAAATAATAGCAAAGGAAAAAACTGACAAAGAATTAATTTCCAAAATATATAAGCAGCTCATACAACTCAACACCAGAGAAACAAACAATCCAATCAAAATGTGGGGAAAAGACCTAAACAGACATTTCTCCAAAGAAGACGTACAGATGGCTAACAAACACATGAAAAGAAGCTCAACATCACTCATTATTAGAGAAATGCAAATCAAAACTACAATGAGATACGACCTCACACCGGTCAGAATGGACATCATCAAAATGTCTACAATCAATGCTGGAGAGGGTGTGGAGAATTGCTGGTGAGAATGTAAACTGATACAGCCACTATGGAAGACGGTATGGAGATCCCTTAAAAACTAGGAATAAAACCACCATATGACCCAGCAATCCCACTCCTAAGCATACACCCTGAGGAAACCAAAATTGAAAAAGACACGTGTACCCCAATTTTCACTGCAGCACTATTTACAATAGCTAGACTGTGGAAGCAACCAAGATGTCTACTGACACATGAGTGGATAAAGAAGCTGTGGTACATATATAAAATGAAATATTACAGCCATAAAAAGGAACACATTTGAGTCAGTTCTAACAAGGTGGACGAACCTAGAGCCTATTATACAGAGTGAAGTAAGTCAGAACGAGAAATATAAACATCGTATGCCATGCTCAGTCGTTTCAGTCGTGTGACCCCATGGACTCATATAGGTGAAACCTAGAAAGACAGTACTGATGAATTTATCTGCAGGGCACCAATGGAGAAACAGACATGGAGAATAGACCTATGGACACAAGGAGGAGAAGGGAGGAGAAGGGAGGAGAGGGTGAGATGTATGGAGAGTAACATGGAAATTTACATTACCATATGTAAAACAGACAGCCAGTGGGAATTTGCTGTATGACTCAGGGAACTCATCCGGGGCTCTGTGACAATCTAGAAGGGTGGGGTGGGGAGGGACCTGGGAGGGAAGTTCGGGAGGGAGGGGACACGGGTGTACCTATGATGATTCTTGTTGATGTACGACAGAAAACAACAAAATTCTATAAAGCAATTATCCTTCAATTAAAAACTAAAGTGGCAAAAAAAAGCGCTGACCTTCATCAGGATCAAAAAATTTTGTGCTTCAAAAGACTATCAGGCAAGTGCAAAGACAACCACAGAATGGGAGAAAATATCTGCAAAGCATATACTGGATAAGACACCTGTATCTAGAATATATAAAGAGCTTTTACAACTCATTAATTTAAAAAAGTTTTTAAAAATCCAATTAAAAAATAGGCAAGCTGAATAGACATTTCTTTAAAGACGATATACAGGTGCCCAATCAGCAAATGGAAAGATGCTCAACATCATCAGTCATCAGAGAAATACAAATAGAAACCATAGCGAGATAGCACTTCACACCCATTAGGAAATTTATAGTAAAAAAAGTCAGATAATAACAACTGTCGTTAACAAGAATGTGGAAAAACTGAAGCCATCAAACACTGCCAGTGGAAATGTAAACTGGTACAACTGCTCTGGAAGCTTGGCCATTCCTCAAAAAGTTAAATACAGAGTTACCACATATCTCAGGAATTCCATTCCTAAGTATATACCCAACAGAAATGAAAACAGATGTCTACAGGAAAACTTGTACATGAACGCTCAGTGCAGCATCATGCATGCACAGGTAAAAAGTGGAAACAACTCAACAGTCCATGAACTGATGAATGGACAATCAATATATGGTATACCATACAATGGAATAATAGCATACAAAAAATGAATGACTGGATCACGTTATAATCTGGACAGACATTAAAAACATTATGCTAAATGAAAGAAGCCACCCATAAAGGCCACTTATTTTATGATTCTATTTAGAGTATAGGTAAATCTACAGAAACAGAAGGTAAACAACAGAGATTGCCTGGGATGGGGGATGGGTCTTCCCTGGTGACTCAGTGGTAAAGAATTCATCTGCCAATCCAGGAGATGTAGGTTTGATTCCTCGATGGAGAAGACTGTCTGCAGAAAGAAATGGCAACCCACTCTAGTAACCTTGCCTGGGAAAATCTCATGGACAAAGGAGCCTGGAGGTATATAGATGATGGGCTCGCAAAGAGTTGGACACCACTTAGGGACTAAAACAACAAGGATGGGGGAAATAGGATGGTAAGAGCTGAAGGGTTTGGTGGTAATAAAAATCTTCCAGGGACTTCCCTGGTGGTTCAGTTCAGTTCCGTTCAGTCGCTCAGTCGTGTCCAACTCTTTGCCACCCCATGGACTGCAGAACGCCAGGCCTCCCTGTCCATCACCAACTCCCGGAGTTTACTCAGACTCATGTCCATTGAGTTGGTGACGCCATCCAACCATCTCATCCTCTGTCGTCCCCTTCTCCTCCCACCTTCAATCTCTCCCAGCATCAGGGTCTTTTCAAATGAGTCAGTTCTTTATATCAGGTGGCCAAAGTATTGGAGTTTCAGCTTCAGCATAAGTTCTTCCAACAAATATTCAGGACTCATTTCCTTTAGGATGGGCTGGTTGGATCTCCTTGCTATCCAAAGGACTCTCAAATAGTCTTCTCCAACACCACAGTTCAAAAGCATCAATTCTTTGGTGCTCAGCTTTCTTTACAGTCCAACTCTCACATCCATATATGACTACTGGAAAAATCAAAGCTTTGACTAGACAGACCTTTGTTGGCAAAGTAATGTCTCTGCTATTTAATATGCTGTCAAGGTTGGTCATAACTTTTCTTCCAAGGAGCAAGCGTCTTTGAATTTCATGGCTGCAGTCACCATCTGCAGCGATTTTGGAGCCCCCGTCTTTGAATTTCATGGCTGCAGTCACCATCTGCAGCGATTTTGGAGCCCTCTAAAATAAAATCTCTGTTTCCACTGTTTCCCCAACTATTTTCCATGAAGTGATGGGACTGGATGCCATGATCATAGTTTTTTGAATGTTGAGTTTTAAGCCAACTTTTTGACTCTCCTCTTTCCCTTTCATCAAGAGGCTCCTTAGTTCTTCTTTGCTTTCTGCCATAAGGGTGGTGTCATCTGCACATTTGAGGTTATTGACATTTCTCCTGGCAATCTTGATTTCAGCTCATGCTTCATCCAGCCCGGCATTTCTCATGACGTACTCTGGATATAAGTTAAATAAGCAGGATGACAATATACAGCCTTGACATACTGCTTTCCTGATTAGGAACCAGTCTGTTGTTCCACATCCAGTTCTAACTGTTGCTTCCTGACCTACACACAGATTTCTCAGGAGGCAGGTCAGGTGGTCTGCTAGTCCCATCTCTTTCAGAATTTTCCACAGTTTATTGTGATCCACACAGTCAAAGGCTTTGGCAGTCAATAAAGCAGAAATAGATGTTTGTCTGAAACTCTCTTGCTTTTTCGATGATCCAACAGGTGTTGGCAATTTGATCTCTGGTTCCTCTGCCTTTCCTAAACCCAGCTTGAACATCTCAAAGTTCACGGTTCACGTACTGTTGAAGCCTGCCTTGGAGAATTTTGAGCATTACTTTACTGGTGTGTGAGATGAGTGCAATTGTGCGGTAGTTTGAGCATTCTTTGGCATTGCCTTTGTTTGGGATTGGAATGAAAACTGACCTTCCAGTCCTGTGGCCACTGCTGAGTTTTCCAAATTTGCTGGCATACTGAGTGCAACACTTTCACAGCATCATCTTTCAGGATTTGAAATAGCTCAACTGCAATTTCATCACCTGCACTAGCTTTGTTCGTAGTGATGGTTCGTTCCTAAGGCCCACTTGACTTCACATTCCAGGATGTCTGGCTCTAGGTGAGTGATCACACCATCGTGATTATCTGGGTCATGAAGATCTTTTTTGTACAGTTCTTCTGTGTATTCTTGCCACCTCTTCTTAATATCTTCTGCTTCTGTTAGGTCCATACCATTTCTGTCCTTTATTGTGTCCATCTGTGCATGAAATGTTCCCTTGGTATTTCTAAGTTTCTTGAAGAGATCTCTAGTCTTTCCCATTCTATTGTTTTCCTCTATTTCTTTGCACTGATCACTGCGAAAGGCTTTCTTATCTCTCCTTGCTATTCTTTGGAACTCTGCATTCAAATGCTTATATCTTTCCTTTTTTCCTTTGCCTTTCACCTCTCTCCTTTTCACACCTATTTGTAAGTTCTCCTCAGACAACCATTTTGCCTTTTTTGGGGGGGATGGTCTTGATCCCTGCCTCCTGTACAATGTCACAAATCCATTCATAGTTCTTCAGGCACTCTATCAGATCTAATCCCTGCTGGTCCAGTGGCTAAATCTCCCCGCTGTTAATGCAGGGGGCTTGGGTTCAATGCTTGGTCAGGGAACTAGATCCACAGGCCACAACTAAAGAAAGACTCCACATGCCACAGTGAAGACCAAATATCCCGTGTGCTGCAACTAAGACCCAGCGCAGCCAAAATAGATTAAAAAAAAAGTTTTAAAAATGACTGCGGTGACAGTTGCACAATTTTGTAAATATACTAAAAACAAAGACTGTACAGTGGGTGATTTATAAGGTATATGAATTACATCACAATAAAGATATTACCAAAAGGAAAGGAAAAAAAGCTTGTGACCATAAATTCAGCTATAGGAGAAAGCTGCAAGTAGTGGATATATTCAGACCTAGACTTAACAACAGCTGAATATGTGAAAAGCATGTACAGAAATTTGCATTTGACTTATAGATTAAAACTGCTTTAATAATAATTTTCAGTATTAAGATAAAAATATCCTGAGATTTAAAATTTCAAAATAAAATCATCAATGTGTATCACTATAGATATTTCTCTAAAAGTTCCTTTGAAACAGAAAATGAAACTTGCTAGGACACAGATGGCCAGTTGCTGAAATGAGACCTAAAGAGGGTTTTATTTTATTCACAGAAAGAATGAAAAAAGAACCCAAACATATCTGCCACAGAATTAAACAACTGGGAGATTTAAGTCTGGATTTCCGGCTTCTCTTGGATATTTTTCATCAGGGAATATTAGGGCTGCATTCATACTGGTGGATGGAACTAAGCAAAGGCTGCTGCCCGTATCAGATGAGGTGCTGTTTCACAAGTGCTGCTATTCAGCTGCCCCACAACTCCACAATGCACACAACTCCCTGTTTCTCAAACACCCAAGCCTTACACTTGACCCTGTAAGCAACGAAGTTTTGAACATGTGTGCTGGGAAACATGCATATCATCAATGTAATAGATTATTATTGTTGTTTTTATTATCTTAACAGAATCACAATTAGTATTCAGAATATCAGGGATAATCAGAAACCACTGGGATTAGCAATGACACTTTCAATATTCCTAAAGATGACAGGTTAGTAAACTCCTCTAGTAAATAAAAGTAGCTAGGACTGGATAAGCTATCAGAAAGAACCACATTCAATAATATTCTGTAATTCTAAGGTGTAGAATAAGGGTTGGCAAGCTATGGCCAATGAGCTGAATTTGGCCTGCCATCTGTCTTTGTATGGTCTGACAGTATAATACAGTTTTCATAATTTTAAAAGGTTAAAAATTAAAAAAAAATGTGACATGTTAAAATCACAGGAATTCAAATTTCAGTGCCCATAAATAACGTTTTACTGGAACACAGCCACACTCACTCATTTACGTATCCTTTATAGCTGTTTTCACACAATGACAGCAGAGATGAGCAGTTGTGACAAATATGGCTCCCAAAGTCTAAAATATACATTTCTTGGTCCTTTACAAAAAAGGGTTGCTGACTGCTGATTTTGAAGACCTCAGCTCTATCCAACCCCTACTTAACTATCTCAGCATGTACCATACTACACTAAAACCAAGTCTTACCTGTTAGGTCTTAAATTCCTTGAGGATGGGATTAGGCTGTATTTGTACTCTGTTCCTGATCTGTAATTGACACAGTAGATACTCAATGGGAGCTTCCCAGGTGGTGCTAGTGGTAAAGAAGAACCTGCCAGTGCAGGAGACATAAGAGACATGCGTTTGATCCCTGGGTTGGGAAGATCCCCTGGAGGAGGAAATGGCAACCCACTCTAGTATTCTTGCCTGGAGAACTCCATGAACAGAGGAGCCCGGCAGGCTACAGTTCCTGGGATCACAAAGAGTCAGACATGACTGAAGCAACTTAGCACAGCACAGCACAGACACTCAACGTTTGTTGAAGGAATAAAAAGTTGAATCTAAAAATCTCACCATTGTCTTTTAACATTTTCAATTTAATGAGATATATAAGACAATTCTGAAGTGGAACAAAAGTGACTCACAAAATTTCAGAAGACAAATACAGTGATTTTTGAGAAAGTATACAATGAAAGAGATAACTTTTATGCCTCAGTTCAGTCACTCAGTGGTGTCTCTTTGCAACCCCATGGATTGCAGCTTGCCAGGCTTCCCTGTCCATCACCAACTCCAAGAGCCTACTCAAACTCATGTCCATCATGTTGGTGACTCCATCCAACCATCCCATCCTCCGTCGTCCCCTTCTCCTCCCGCCTTCAATCTTTCCCAACATCAGGGGCTTTTCAATTCAGTCAGTTCTTCGCATCAGGTGGCCAAAGTATTGGAGTTGCAGCTTCAGCATCAGTTCTTCCAATGAATATTCAGGACTGACTTCCTTTAGGATGGACTGGTTGGATCTCCTTGAAGTCCAAGGGACTCTCAAGAGTTTTCTCCAACACCACAGTTTAAAAGCATCAATTCTTCAGCACTCAGCTTTCTTTACAGTCCAATTCTCAAATCCATACATGACTATGGACATTTGTTGGCAAAGTAATGTCTCTGCTTTTTAATATGCTGTCAAGGTTGGTCATAACTTTTCTTCCAAGGAGCAAAAAGTCTTTTAATTTCATGGCTGCAGTCACCATCTGCAGTGAGTTGGGAGCCCCCCAAAATAAAGTCTCTCACTGTTTCCATTGTTTCCCCATCTATTTGCCATGAAGTGATGGGACCAGATGCCATGATCTTAGTTTTTTGAATGTTGAGTTTTAAGCCAACTTCTTCACTCTCCTCTTTCACTTTCATCAAGAGGCTCTTTAGTTCTTCATTTTCTGCCTAGATCCACTGACAATTCTGGTTGGTAATCCTAGTCATCCTATTCCATGTGGTTGTCCGTGGAAAACAGCAGCCATGGCCTTGGCAAAATTGAAGACACTCAACTACGTATCACATTTGACAAGTAAAGGTGCTAAATATTCATATGACTATTAGAATATCAAAAGAAGCAAAAGTTAAGTTTTTGTTTAAAGAGAAGCCATATTGTGAAAAGGCTCAAGAAGCAAGTTATCAAATAACAAAAATACTGCCCCCTCAAAAGAAAAAAAAATTTACAGTGAGAACCCAGTAATACCAGTATGTAAAATTACAATAAATAAAATGTTAAAGCAAGATACAAGAGAAACCGAAAAAGTTCCACTTTCAAACAGTGTAAATCAATGTATTGATGACAAGTCACATGACATGGAAGTGGTTTTAGAGAGTATATACACAATTTCAACTTTACTAGATATGGCCAAATTGCTTCCCAAAATGGTAGTATCAACTGATACCCCATCTGCAATACGTAAAATTTCCTACTTCTCCTTGGCATCCTGTTAAACAACTGGAGTTGTATGAGTTACTAAATTTCTGATAAAAGAGAGTGAAATGGTATTATGTTTGAAATATTAATTTCCCATAAACTTATGAAATTATCTATGTTTATTAAAATAGTATAGCTAAATCTATGAATGAATAGCTCCTGGTAAATTGGACTCTTCTCTAGGAGAGGCTAAGATTTAATAAGAAAAATCAAGTATATATAGTCATAGTTTTTAAATTACAAAAAATTTTTTTTGAAACATACTTATGCATATGCTCCTATAAATACAGAAACATTTGAAAAATTACAAAGAACAAAATTTTAAAATCATTCATAATCTCATTGCCCAAAGTAACTACTATTGATCCAAAATGCACATAAATCTAAAATTCCAAAAACATTTTTTAAAAATTGTAACTTAAGAATTAAGTTACGGTTAAATTCATTTATCAGCAAAATGTGACCTCAACCAACATTAAAATATTTATAGATTCTAGGTATACTACCTAATGTAAACAATCACATGTTCCACTGTAGAAATGTGAATTTGCTTGATTACAGAATAGTTCTCTAGATGCTACTTTGTAAATACATATATCATAGTCCTAAAATCTAAAAAACTTGGAATTCGGAAATACATATGGGTCCAACAGTTTTATATAAAGGGTTATGAAACCTGCATTAACGTTTTGAATATTTTTCACTATTTTTTAAACACGTATGTTTGAAAATTTATATTATACACACACACAGTTGATCCTTGAATAACTCTGGAGTTAAGGGGTGCCGATCCTTCTCACAGTAAAAATCCATATGTATCTTTATAGTCAATCCTTTGTATCTGGTTCCACATAATCAAATTTAACCAACATGTATCAAAAATATGTATTTGTAAAACTACATTTAAAAAAAAAATCCACATATAAGTGGACCTACACATTTCAAACTCATGTTGTTCAAGGGTCAACTGTAAATAATAAATAGATGGATAACTGGGAAAGTGTCTCATTTTCAATGACATTAAACATTCTTTAAAAATACAGCTGTTAGTGGCTGCAAAGCATTCCATAATACCAGTACAAAAGCTTATTAAATAAAGTAGTATGCTGTTAGACATCTAGTCCATCTCCATATAAATAATACTGTGATGAACATCCCTGCTCATAAATTTTATAGATATGTAATATTTTATTATATAATATTTAAAATATATATTACCTGAGGAGAAATTAAACTAAACCCCTTTCCAGTAAACTAGTGATCATTTACTGATGAATACTTCCTTTTCCTACTGATACAATAAACTATCTTATTAGTAGTCATAAACAAAATACCAATATTAAATCAATCTATCGTATCTTAGCTTACTATTTGTTATTTCATCATAGTCAAAGAAAATAGCATGCCAGATTTCACTGTTTAAATATTAATAAGCATATCAAAACCTATATTAAAGAGATTTAAAATTAAAAAGAGAAAAATAAGGAAAATGAACATCAAGGGAAAAGAAGATAAACCTAATAACCAACAGGAGTTGTAAACAGTGATACAGTAAAAAATCAGGGGAAGATTTGTGGCAGGGATAAATTGGGAGTGTGGGATCAACAAATACACACAACATAAAATAAATGAGGATTTACTGTATAGCACGGGAACTATATTCAGTACTGTGTAATACCATGTAATGGAAAATAACTGCAAAAGCATGTATGTAACCAGATCACTCTGCTGTACACCTGAAACTAACACAGCACTGTAAATCAACTATACTCTAATAATAATAAAAGAATACCTTTTCCCAGAGCTATAAACAACAACAATCTTAATTGAAAGGGATTCCTAAGTGCCAGCTAGAATCAGCAACAAAATCTCATGTTTATGTACACTGTTGAAAATTTCCAGAGATCCAAAAAAACGAAAGCTTTCCAAAGCAGAAGAAATAGGTCACCTATAAAAATTTTGTATTTCATATTAATACTCTAGATATCAGAAGACAATGGAGCAATCCCTTCAAAGTTCTGATAGAAAACAATTTAAAATCTAGATTTATAACTATAATAGTGATAGGAAAATTCACTAACTAATCCATCAATTATTTACTGAGGGGCTACTGTGTGCCAGACATTTTATGTACCAAGGACATACAAGTGAGCAAAACTACAAAACTGTCTACCCTGTGGCATTTTTAGCAGCAAAATAAAGACAATAAGCAAAATATACAGGCATGTTACACTGTGAAAATGCTCTAAGATAAAAAGCAGTCAAGAAGAACTGGTAATAGGGGATTCACAATTTAAAACAGGATGGTCGGGGAAGGCCTCTTTGAGAATGGGATATGTGAGTTAAGATCTGAAAGAAACCAGTAAGTCATGTGGAAAAGTGATGAAAGAAGTCGTAGGCCAGGTAAATTTTTTTTGCTGTATAAAAATTCAAATATTCATCTACTCTGTCCCCTTTCTGAATGTACTGCAGCAAACTGAAGATGAATATCAAGAAAAGAAATCATGGTCAATCTAATACAAATGTTTAATGAAGGAAAAAAAAAAATCCCAGTGTTAATATTAAATGTGTCGTAGGCCTGGAAAGCATTCACTCTAAACAAAAATCTTAGTGTGGAGTCTTACAGGGACATCTCTAAGAAGAAGAATGAGTAAAAAAGTAGAAATCATTTATATGTTTTTTTCCCCAATAATGGAAAAATCAAAGACAATTAGAAACCCCAGGAAAAATATGCCCCTCCAGACCCTACCCCCCGACACAGTTATAGCTATGATATGAAGCAACTGATGAAAAAGAAAACTAATTTAACCTGATTTATAAGAATAGCATCCTTTGAGCAGCACAGGATACAATGAGAAAGAAATGTAATCTTATATATATATATATTTTAAATTATATATATTTATAATCAATTTACTCATTTTCAACTTTTAAAATAGACCTATGAGCAAAGTATGTCTTGTCCCATTTGTTTGGACTATACAGTCCATGGAATTCTCCAGGCCAGAATACTGGAGTGGGTAGCCTTTCCCTTTTCCAGGGGATCTTCCCAACCCAGTGATTGAACCCAGGTCTCCCACATTGTGGGTGGATTCTTTACCGGCTGAGCCACAAGAGAAGCCCAAGAATACAGGAGTGGGAAGCCTATCCCTTTTCCAGCGAACTTTCCTGACCCAGGAATCAAACCGGGGTCTCCTGCATTGCAGCAGATTCTTTACCAACTGAGCTGCCAGGGAAGCCCTCCTACTTATTTGAAATATTCAATTTGTATTTTTAAAGTAGCTTTTGCTGGGGGCTTCTGAGAATTTTGTCAGTCTTCCGAAATATGATATCAGTTCAGTTCAGTTCAGTCACTCAGTCATGTCCGACTCTTTGCGACCCCATGAATCACAGCACGCCAGGCCTCCCTGTCCATCACCAATTCCCGGCGTTCACTCAAATTCATGTCCATTGAGTCGGTGATGCCATCCAGCCATCTCATCCTCTGTCGTCCCCTTCTCCTCCTGCCCCCAATCCCTCCCAGCATCAGAGTCTTTTCCAATGAGTCAGCTCTTCGCATGAGGTGGCCAAAGTACTGGAGTTTCAGCTTTAGCATCATTCCTTCCAAAGAACACCCAGGGCTGATCTCCTTCAGAATGGACTGGTTGGATCTCCTTGCAGTCCAAGGGACTCTCAAGAGTCTTCTCCAACACCACAGTTCAAAAGCATCAATTCTTTGGCGCTCAGCTTTCTTCACAGTCCAACTCTCACATCCATAAACGACCACTGGAAACACCATAGCCTTGACTAGACGGACCTTTGTTGGCAAAGTAATGTCTCTGCTTTTCAATATGCTATCTAGGTTGGTCATAACTTTCCTTCCAAGGAGTAAGCATCTTTTAATTTCATGGCTGCAATCACCATCTGCAGTGATTTTGGAGCCCCCCAAAATAAAGTCTGACACTGTTTCCACTGTTTCCCCGTCTATTTGCCATGAAGTGATGGGACCAGATGCCATGATCTGTTTTCTGAATGTTTAACTTGAAGCCAACTTTTTCACTTTCTTCTTTCACTTTCATCAAGAGGCTTTTTAGTTCCTCTTCACTTTCTGCCATAAGGCTGGTGTCATCTGCATATCTGAGGTTATTGATATTTCTCCTGGCAATCTTGATATAAGCAGGTATAATTCTCTTTTCTCCCCTAGACATTGTCACCTATGTGTGACACCTGCCACCTTGGGATCATGAGGATATCCATAATAAAAGAACAGGTCACTCTGGGATGTCAGAGAACTTGAATCTTTGAAGATGGTATTAAACTAGTGATTTAACAACTGTGAATGCACCTTACTTCGAGATTTCCTATTGTATAAGATAAGAAACGTAGTTTAAGCCACATATAGTTTTCTTCTCTATTCTTATTTTCTTTTATTTTTATTTACTTTCTACTACTATTTTCTATCATCTGAGATGATAAAGTCATTAACAACAGAAGACTGTCCTGCAACTATAGAAATAACACTTCTTTACTTTGGACTAGTATGTTCTATGGAGAAGGCAATGGCACCCCACTCCAGTACTCTTGCCTGGAAAATCCCATGGACGGAGGAGCCTGGTGGGCTGCAGTCCATGGGGTCGCACAGAGTCGGACACAACTGAGCGACTTCACTTTCACTTTTCACTTTCATGCATTGGAGAAGGAAATGGCAACCCACTCCAGTGTTCTTGCCTGGAGAATCCCAGGGACGGGGGAGCCTGGTGGGCTGCCGTCTATGGGGTTGCACAGAGTCAGACACGACTGAAGCAACTTAGCAGCAGCAGCAGTATATTCTAAACTGATAACTCACTTAGAAATTGAGACAGCTCATCTTTTTTCTTCCCAAATCCAAATAAATACAATACAAAGAGGGAATTATCTGTACAATACCCTATTTTATGTTTTCCACTGTATTAAGAAATATTCTGTATGAATTTTTGCTAAATCCCTGATACTTGGAGTACTGCTGCTACTGCTGCTAAGTCGCTTCAGTCGTGTCCGACTCTGTGCAACCCCATAGACGGCAGCCCACCAGGCTCCCCCATCCCTGGGATTCTCCAGGCAAGAATACTGGAGTGGGTTGCCATTTCCTCCTCCAGTGCATGAAAGTGAAAAGTGAAAGTGAAGTCACTCAGTCGTGTCCGACTCTAGGGACCCCATGGACTGCAGCCTACAAGGCTCCTCCGTCCATGGGATTTTCCAGGCAAAAGTATTGGAGTGGGGTGCCATTGCCTTCTCCAACCTGGAGTACTAGTGGATAGGATTCTAGGCTTTTGCTGCCATGGCCTGGGTTCAATCCCTGGTTGTGGGAACTGAGATCCCTCAAGCTATACATAGCACAGCCAAAAACAACCAAAACAAAACTAAACCAGAATAAAACTTTAAAAACTCATGTTTATTTTTATTAATCATGGTGTTTACCAGAGGCTAATATCCACAATAAATAACACTATATTCTATCTATATTATATTTTCAATTCACAAAGTACTTCTATAGCTTACAGAATGTTGGTATGGTGGAAGTTAGTTGCTAAGTCGTGTCTGAGTCTTTTGCAACCCCACGGACTATAGCCCAGCAGGCTCCTCTGTCCATTGGATTTCCCAGGCAAGACACTAAAGTGGGTTGCCATTTCCTTCTCCAGGGGATCTTTCCAACTCCAGGATCCAACATGCATCTCCTGCATTGGCAGGCAGATTCTTTACCACTGACCCACCTGGGAAGCCCAACTTAGAGGATACTGGATGTTAAAGACTAAATAGCAAATTATCAATGCCCCTAAACTGTAGCTTACAGAAGAGTGAGCATTAAGTAGCTAAATATTAATGTCTATGAACTATTAGACATCAGAGAAGGCAATGGCAACCCACTCCAGTACTCTTGCCTAGAGAATCCCAGGGACGGAGGAGCCTGGTAGGCTGCAGTCCATGGAGTTGCTAAGAGTCAGACAAGACTGAGCGACTCCACTTTCACTTTTCACTTTCATGCATTGGAGAAGGAAATGGCAACCCACTCCAGTATTCTTGCCTGGAGAATCCCAGGGACAGAGGAGCCTGTTGGGCTGCCATCTATGGGTCGCACAGAGTTGGACACGACTGAAGCGATTTAGTAGTAGCATGAACTATTAAGGGGGTAAGATGTTTATTTGGGCTTCCCGGGTAGCTCAGATGGTAAAGACTCTGCCTGTAATGCAGAAGAAGCCTGGGTTCGATCCCTGGGTTGGGAAGATCCCTTGGAGAAGGAAATGGCTACCCACTCCAGTATTCTTGCTTGGGAAATCCCATGGACAGAGGAGCCTGGTGGGCTATAGTCCATGGGGTCGTAAAGAGTCAGATATGACTGAGTAACTTTCACTCTACTTCACAAGATGTTTAATGGCTCTATAAAGGAAAACAATATGGCACCAAGAAAAGTATATTTACTTACAACTTGGAACTCTTCTATAGCATCCTGTCTTAATAAAAATAAGTAAAACAAAAATCTGCCACACATAAACACACATAAAATGAGATGGGGCTGAAAATGGTGCTTGTTCTGGGTAGAATACCTTCTCTCTCCATCATCCTCTCCTTGCATCTGGCCAACTCATTCTTCAAAATTTAACTCAAATGTCCTCGTCTTCCATAAGGACCACTCTAACCCCTAAGCTGCCTAACCCCTACCACTCCCTAAGCTGCCACTATGGACCTTTCCTGTGAATTCTTATAGCGTATTTATCTCCATTATACGAATTATAAGTAAAATATAAGCTACAATTTCGTCTCCATCTGCACTTGAAAGTGGACGCCCCGAGGACCGGGATGTCTCCTGCCAGTGCCCGTCAGTGTGCACCTCACAGACACGTTCACTAATTGACCTCACAAGGACCCTGAGTGGTAATCAGGGCAGCAATCACCACCCTCATTTTCAAAGAGGTGAAATGACTCATTTCAGGCCAGCTGGCCAGGAAACTGTGAAATTAGGATTTGAAATTATGACTTCTAACTTTAAGTGCCAATACTTTTTAAACATCATACTATCTCATGTTTAAAGTAAATAAGCTTTAAATTTCCTCACCTGTTTCAAATGTAAACTCAATCATGGTTCAAACCTCGAATCACACAAAACAATACAAAGTGAAAAGGCAACCCAACACCCACACTCCATGCCCTGAGTTGCTCAGTCCCACCACTGGAAGCAACAAGTTATCAATTTCTTAGGTATCCTAAAAGAACAATTAAGGCTTAGTCTGATGGTATTTGTTACCTTTTCATCTTCCTGTACCCATTAATTAACCCATTAAATTGAAGATGGTTCAAGTTACAATCACCCAAGTAAAATATATTTTTAATTACTTTCAATAAATAAGATATTTTATAAACAGCTAAACTGATGCATGCTAAATACAAAATCAATATCACTAAATTTTGTGCAATACTGTGAATCTTGATGACTAATAAATAATAATTCAAAAAAGACAAATGTAAAACTATTCATTACACGAATCCTCCAGTCCTTTAAAAGTCCGTGATACTGAAAAGTGTGTACTACTAACAAAGGGCTAAAAAAGATTATTATGGATAGCTCCTGCTTGAGTCTGTATGGGAAAGCAACAGCACCTCCCACAGATACTTCATCTCCATACAAAAACACTGATAATTTTAATTACTACCTCAAATCACAAACCTCTCTGTCCACTTGACTTTTTATCTTCTGTCCAGACCTATATCCTGTCTTTATAATGTCTCTGTTTAGATATCCCACCAGCAACTAACTGAAGCAAGTTGAAAACTGACTATTTCATCATCTCCCACTCTAAAATAATACCCATTTCCCCAGTTTGAGCTGTCAATATCAGAATCACACAAATACTGGATAAAGTAGTCCTGGCTTCTGAGCAGTTCAGGGAAAAAAAGCAAACTTGTCTACAAGCTCAATATGAGCCAAGAATGTGATGCAGTTACCAAAAAACAAAGCCAGTCAACTGAGATGCATGGAAAGAAGGGAACCTGAAACATGGTAGGTACACAGCATACACTGGATGAACTGTATCTGTATTATTATCATTGATCATTTACTTCCAAAATTGTTATACACGACTTAGGGCCAAGAGGGATTTAAGGCAGCATCTGAAGAAGGACCCTGGAAGACCAGAGTATTAGCAAAGGAATATCCATCACTACTACTCTACTCTGTGAAATAGTTCAGTATGCCTAAAACATTCAGGAAGATTATGAACTATATAGTTATTCCAAACTAATATAGGTTATCATAACTAAAATGGGCAAAGAAAATATCACTGGATGCAAATCACTTAGGCCAACTGATTACTGTCACTTCTCTTAGATAATAAAAGCTAACATCAGTTAGGATACCTGAATTTTGTCAGATTATAAAATAAGCTTAACTTAATGATATTTTACTACAGTAATTATTCTTGGGTGATTCAGCAATTCAGGTTATTCTTCAAACTACTGATAAAAAAAAATGGGAGCCAATTTTTCAGTTGTACGGATCTAGGATCCAGAGGAGAACTTATGTCTTTGGGATTATTAACATTATACAAAAGTACTCTGATACAATAATGTGTTTATTCAATTTGTTGTAGTAAGGTTTGCTCATTAAGTCACAATGGTTCAAGAAGAAACATGTACGAATATTTCTTCTATTTTTATATTACTGACATTGAGGTCTTAAGTCCTTTGTACAGAAGATTGACAAAATAATAATTAACTTAATAATTTCCATGCTTATGCAAGAGTTGAAAATAATTTTCATATTATATTCCTATCAAAAGGTGTGTGTGTGTGTGTGTATAGTAAGCTGGCATGTTAAAGGTTCCACTTTCAATGTATATTTATTTTGTATTCTACCACATATAAAGCATTTTTTAAAAGCTAAGTCAAATTTCTAAGTCTTAAACTGCTGAAATACTACTTCTAAGTAATTGGTAAGAGTACTTGATAATAAGAGTTGTATTTGACACATTTTCAATAGCAGCAAATCTGTTTGAGTATTCAATGGTAAAATTTTCTTAATTATTATAAGGTTAGTTTAGTGATTCCCAATGACTCGCCTAATCTTTCTTCTCTGTATCATATCATAGTCTGCAGTTTTAAAAACATTTGTATTATCTCCAATATGCCACCCTTTTATTCTTCGTTTCTTTACTCAGAGTAAAATAATCATTTTTACATCCTGATTCTGAATTTGTCAGTAAACACTGTTCTAAAATGTTGCATTTTCACAAAGGGAGGCACTCCACCTTTAGCTCTTGGTTCCACAAATAAGTGTTAACATGTAATAGCATGTAAAAACATGAAAAACCTCTAACTTGATCTCACAAAAACAAAATAATGTATAAATAATCTTATTATAGCATTTTAAGAATGTCACAACTTTTTGCAAGTTATTCTACACAGTCTTCCTGGACTATTTCTGATGAGTTACTTGATAGAATCTTTCAGGATCCTGTTTCTGTGGACAGATTACCATGATAACCTGTGAATAAAACAAACATCTTTTTCTCTGGTCAACCTGAAAAGCCCAAGTAGTAACTACAGCATCTGGGGTTAAAAAAAGACACAGTGGCAGGCTCAAACTTGTTTATATAGGGGAGAAAGGGCTGATGCTGAAGCTGAAGTCCCAGTCCCAGACCTGATGCAAACAGCTGACTCACTGGAAAAGACCCTAATGCTACGAAAGAATGAAGGCAGGAAGGGAACAGGGTGACAGAGGATGAGATGGTTGGATGGCATCACCCCATCAAAGGACGTGAACTTGGGCAAATTCCAGGAGGTGGTGGTGAGGGACAGGGAAGCCTGATGCACTGCAGTCTATGGGGTCACAAAGAGTCTGACACAACTTGATGAATGAACAACAGGGGAGAAAATCTATCCTTTAACAGATCATGTCAGTTCAGTCAGTCAGTTCAGTTGCTCAGTCGTGGTCCGACTCTTTGTGACCCCATGAATCGCGGCACGCCAGGCCTCCCTGTCCATCACCAACTCCTGGAGTTCACTCAGACTCACGTCCATCGAGTCAGTGACGCCATCCAGCCATCCCATCCTCTGTCGTCCCCTTCTCCTCCTGCCCCCAATCCCTCCCAGCATCAGAGTCTTTTCCAATGAGTCAACTCTTCCCATGAGGTGGCCAAAGTACTGGAGTCTCAGCTTTAGCATCATTCCTTCCAAAGAAATCCCATGTAAATATAACCAAATTGCCACTTTTCAAATGTGGCAACAACTGTTTCTTTTCACGTTAGAAAAAGGAATGCTGTTTCAAGAGATGTGAATAGATACAGTAAAAATAAAAAGGTTTCTGTGAACAGATAATCTTGAGAAATATTGCATAGTCTAGTCTCCTCTTAAAGATTCACATAGTGAAAGCTTTTGAGTAATTTTATAATAAAGAAACATGTTAAACTTTAACGCAGCCTTAAGTTAATTTGAGCAGAACACTTTTTTCAATTTACCTATTTAGATCCAGTTAACCATTCTCCACTACCTGTCTTTCATTTTGGATTCCATATTCATTCTGGAGTACAAAATGAAAGATAGGTAATACTCAAAATACTGACTACAGTAAGTGAATTCCTATTTCTAAATTTTTAAAGTGTATTTTTACCCTATAATAAATACAAAAATATTCTATTCAAAGTTGACAGTTTTTAGAAGTTACTAAAATGTTACATTGTCAATTTAAATAATATTAATATTAAAAATAAATCTTAACATGGTAACAATAGCTTAATTAATATTAGTATACATTACTAGTACAACACACTACTAATATTATTGTTAGTGTAATAATATTAAATAAATGACAACGAACACTATAACTATCCCATAACTTTTTAAACTTTGATTTGCTTATTACTGAATTCACGTTTTAGCAGAAAGCAGGTGGCCACATCATCTTATAATGTTATCAGCAAAATATTTAGTCTAAAAAGTTATACAGTAACATTACAATAGGTCATAAAAGTTTTAAAAAAATCTAATCCAATTTTTCATAATACGAGTTTTATTTTTCCAACTTAGATATAGTATTTGAAAGCTAATAAATACTCAAAGGTTTTTAGGCCAAATTCTCTATAGGAATGTAATTTTTTAAAAAAAGTAATTTCCAAGTAAGACACTTCAACAGAAAATATAACCACGTTAAAATTGGTGCCTTAACTAAACTTGAGTTAATGAACAAACGAGTACAGAAAGCTTGTCATTTATGACTTGTAGATATTCATTAACAAATACCTACTAATTTAAATTTCCAAAATAGCACAGTCATGTGGGGGATAGGGTGGCATGTTTTATTATGGTAAAATAGGCTATATATCTAGCTTCAACACTGTTAAAGATTGAACTTTTAATTTCTTAACCTTTTGATTTAACCTATTAGACTACTTTTTCTTCCTAACTGTAATTCTTATAAAGAAAACATTGAGAATAACCCTTAAAAAAATACATGTAGTCTATTCTATACAAAATTTTATTCTCCAGACACTACCAGTTACTTTAGCAACTTAAACTACTCATTTATTTTATAAGTACTCTAAAGACACTGTAGTAATGGATACTACGTATCTTAAAAATGTGAAGACAGGCAAAAATAAAAAACTAGACAATACTATTTGTGATTATAAACAGTAACTTATCACATTATGTATTGAGGAGAATATAAGTGCCCATTTATTCCCAGAGTTCATAAATATATTTAAACCTTTTTTTAAACATTTCCAAGCTTTTTAAACAGCAGTTCAAATTTTTCCATTTTTAAAACAGTTGCATGTATGATTTGAAAAGCCAATACTTTCATCT